>NC_140995.1:91722654-92450808 GCF_052327205.1 Somniosus microcephalus
ATCCACTGGTTCTCCCTTATCTAATTTACCATTTACACCCTCAAAAAATTCCAGTAGATTAGTCAAGCATGATTTACCTTTTGTAAATCCATGTTGACTTTGTCCGATCCTGTCACTGTTTTCCAAGTGGTCTGCTATTACATCCTTTATAATAATATTCTGCCCTTGCAGCGCATTCCTATGCAGAGCTAGACAGGTAGCTAACAACTTGATATCTTCCCATAAAAATCACAAGGCTTGACTTTTCTTGTAAACTTTACTGAAAGATTCTTATTGTGAAACTGAAATACAATACAGAAATGGAAGCACACATTAGTATACAAGCACATAACTGATATGCATACACAAGTTTAGGTACGCCTGAGCAACACAGTACATTTGGCATGTAACTTACCAAAACACGTGGAAACACAGCTTACTGTGAATATACATTTAGCAAACTGAAAGGCATTCTCTTACATTCACTTTAAATTAGCCCTGTACATAGTGCATCAAAATACAGCTACAAGTTAACCAGCTAGACAGAGAGCGAGCACTTCACGGCTAGCTGTGTAAGTTTGCTTACAGAGAAAAGTTACAAACTAAACATTTTCTGCAAAATATAGTGTACACTAATCATCTATAACATTCTCAAGTACTTACAGATAAATAGTGTCCAAGGCTGGAGCATAGCAAGAAAATAACTTCCCATGTGTGGCTGCAGGTCTGTGATATACAGTAGTTTACTTTACCGCACTTTACTGCGCTTTACTGCACTTTACTGCGCTTTACTGCACTTGCTAGGTACCAAATATCCACTAGGTGGCGGCACACAATGGAAATCGACCCAAATTACTCAAACCCCTGAATTAACTGGAAAACTAACATAAATTCCTAAAGGAAGGCAGCAAAATAATGGACTCTAGCATTTTCCCCACTACCAATGTCAGGCTTACCGGTCTGTAATTCCTCATTTTCTCCCTACTACATTTTTTGAATAGTGGGGTTGCATTAGCTACCCTCCAATCCATGGGAACTGTTCCAGAGTCTATAGAATTTTGGAAGCTGACCAGCAATGCATCTACTATTTCTAGGGCCACTTCCTTAAGTACCCTAGGATGTAGATTATCAGGCCCTGGGGATTTATCGACCTTCAATCCCGTCAATTTCCCTAACACCATTTCCCTACAAATACTGATTTCATTCAGTCCCTCCCTCTCATTAGAACCTATGTTGCCCGACACCTCTTGGAGGTTATTTGTGTCCTCCTTTGTGAAGACAGAACCAAAGTATGTATTTAATTGGTCTGCCATTTCTTTGTTCTCCATTATAAATTCCCCTGATTCTGACTGCAAGGGACCTACGGTTGACTTCACCAATCTTTTTCTCTTCACATATCTATAGAAGCTTTTACAGTCAGTTTTTATGTTCCCTGCAAGCTTACTCTCATACTCTATTTCCCCCCTCTTAATTAATCCCTTTGTCCTCCTTTGCTGAATCCTAAACTGCGCCCAAGCCTCAGGTTTACTGCTTTTTCTGGCCAATTGTTATGTGTTCTCCTTGGATTTTATGTTATCCCTAATTTCCCTTGTTAGCCACGGTTGAGTCACCCTTTTTATTTCATTTTTATGCCAAACAGTGATGAACAAATTCTGTAGTTCATCCATGCGATCTTTAAATGTTTGCCATTGCCTATCCACCGTCAACCCTTTAAGTAACATTCCCCAATCCATCCTAGCCAACTCACGCCTCTTACCATCGTAGTTTCCTTTATTTAAATTCAGGACCCTAGTCTCTGAGTCAACTACTTCACTCTCCATCTTAATGAAGAATTCCTACATATTATGATCGCTCCGCCCCAAGGGACCTCGCACAACAAGATTGCTAATTAATCCTTTCTCATTACATAATACCCAGTCTAAGATTGCCTGATCTCTAGTTGGTTCCTCAACATATTGGTCCAGGAAACCATCCCGTATACACTCCAGGAATTCCTCCTCCACAGTATTGTTACTAATTTGGTTAGCCCAATCTATATCTAGATGAAAGTTAAACATGATAACTGCTGTGCCCTTATTGCACGCGTCTCTAATTTCCCATTTAATGCCATCCCCAACCTCAGCATTACTGTTTGGGGGTCTGTATACAACTCCCACTAACATTTTCTGCCCCTTGGTATTTGTCAGCTCTACCCATACAGATTCCACATCATCAGAGCTAATATCCTTCCTTACTATTGTGTTAATCTCCTCTTTAACCAGCAATGCTACCCCACCTCCTTTTCCTTTTTGCCTGTCTTTCCTGAATATTGAATACCCCTGGATGTTGAATTCCCAGGCTTGGTCACCCTGGAGCCATGTCTCCATAATCCCAATCACATCATATCAGTTTACATCTACTTGCACAGCTAATTCATCCACCTTATTACAAATGCTCCTTGCATTAAGACACAAAGGCCTAGAAATTGGGTATAGCCCCGCCAGCACGTTTGCGCCAAAAATTTTGTGCCCGCCGCGGAGCCAGTTATGCCCGCCCCATATTCACTTTCAGCACCCCAAAGCGGAACCGGGCGTTGGTACAGGGTGTGTCCGCCCCGCTTGGGGCGCTGAAAGTGAATTTCAGCGCTCCCGGTCCCGCTACGCCACCCGATGCGGTGCGGCAGGCTGCTGTACTGCAGGCCTCCCCCTTCTCTTAAGGGGGAGGTGCCTGCAACGGCCGGAGCCCCGATTGCAAGTGCCGGCAAAAGAGCCCGGCACAACGGAGAAGTGCCGGGCTCCACGGAAACCAGCCGGCAATGCCGCGGGGGGGGGGTGCAGGAGGCCGGGGAAGGAGGTGCGGGCAGGCGGCCGCCGAAAAAGCGGCCGCCCCGCACCTCCACCTTAACTTGCGCCGCTAAGGCTGCAGTAAGGACCCGGTCTCCCGATGTTGTTAGCGCCCGCCACGGAAGAGGCGGCCGCTACTGAAGATGGGGATCGGCGTGGTTTCGGGCGGTACCGGGGCACTGCGCACACCGATGACGTCATCGGTGCCGGCGCAGCGCTACCGGCTAACGCCGATGTTAGGGCCCACCTAATTTCGGGCGCGACGCAACTTCCGGCGCAACCCACTCTTTCGCCCATAATTGGGCGCAAACGCAACTGAATTTCTAGGCCCAAGCCTTCAGGCTTGTTTTTTTAACACTCTTAGACCTTTTAGAATTATTATTTACTGTGGCCATGTTTGATTTAATCCGTTGATTTCTCTGACAGCCACTTTTGCTTTTCTCCCTCGTGTCTTTTGCTTCTATCTGTAGTGTATGTACCTTTAAGAGCCCCTGTGTACTGTAATACCGGTAGTGACCACTCGGGTATATAAGCCTGTATAGCGTCTTGTATCTTTTAGTTCACCTCCAGATTTTGTTCAGTAAACACCTGTTAAACCAGCTCCTGCATTCCGTGTCTCCATTAACACACGGATACAACAGTGGCAACGAATTGGAAACGGACTTACCTGCAATTCGGCAGCACCTCAAGGAGATCGATTCCTCAGATGAAGGTCGAATAAAAAAAAACAAAAAAAAACTGTGGTTTCACCAGCTAGCCGGGCTGGTGGCAGGTACTGCACTAATCCTTCCTGGGCGGCGGGCTGGGGCTCGATCGGGTGGCTCTGCAGCGGGGCCGAGCAGCGAGTCGGAAGGCGGAGGCAAACAGAGATGGAGGGTGGAGCACTCGGGAGATGGCCGGCGCTGCAAAGCAGGTCGGCATTCGGACCAAGCAGAGGGAGGGAAAAGTCCCAGAGAGTCCGGCGGGAACGAGTCTCCAACTATTAAAAATATCTGTGTAAATAAAAACCGCAGAGAACAGCGTTGTCAGCAGCGGCAGCGGCGGGAAAGCACGGGAGGCACCATTTTTTCTCGGCAGGGAAGAAAGGAAAGCGCGGGAGGTGCCATTTTTGATTTTCAGGATGCCTAAGACTGGCAATAATACTGCTTTTGATAGTGATATAGAGGATTGGACCACATATGTGGAAAGAGTGGAGGTATATTGCACAGCGAATTAAGTAGAGGATGATAAAAAGGCATCGGTACTTCTAAATCTGATGGGCGCAAGGACATACGGGCTGTTATGAAACTTAATCACTCCAGCCAAACCGACGGACAAGAATTTTAAGGAGATTGTTGATACCCTACAGGAGCACTTAAACCCAACACCACTGCTGATAGCGGAACGATTCAAATTCTTCAGGAGGAATCAGCACAAGAATGAAAGTAACGCTGATTACCTCACCGAATTAAGAAAGCTGTCAAACACTGCCAATTCGGGGCAGGACTGACAGATTCTCTACGAGAAAAATTCGTCTGCGGTCTCCTAAGTGAAGGAACACAGAAAAGGCTACTTTCTGAGAAAGATTTGACACTGGACAAGGCTTTCAGTGTGACTGTATCATACGAAGCAGCAGCAAGAGGAGCTGCAGAGATACAGCAAAAGCCACAGGACTTCGGCACCCATGAAATGACACGGGGTTTCGAGAGATGTTATCGCTGCGGCAGATCCACACATGACCAGAGGGACTGCTGGTTCAAGGACAAAGCATGCAGGCAATGCGGAAAGATGGGACACATTGCAAGTGTATGCCGATCTGGAAACAAAAAATCCACTGACAGAAAAAAAAATCAATAAGGAAAAGTACAGAAAGGTACAAATGATGACGGACAGTAGCTCCGAAGACCAGAAGAGCGATAGCGACTCCGGAAACAGGAGACTAAGCTGTCTCAAATTACATAATGTAATTGCCAAAGAAGATTACCAGACCATTTGGGTTACCCTCACGATAGCAGGGTCCCCAGTTAAAATGGAGCTAGATACAGGATCAGCTCTGACCGTCATAAGTCGACGGGATTACGAGTGGCTATTTCCGCATATACCTTTGAAAGACACATCCATTATCCTAAAGACATATACGGGGCAGAAAGTATACACCAGAGGGAAAATAAAGGTGCCTGTTGTATACAACGGCAAGGAAATACAGAAGTTGTATTTATACGTTCTGCAAGATGGTGGTCCACCGTTGTTGGGACGTGAATGGATCAGGAAGATACGTTTAGACTGGCACTCCATTCAGGCACTGACGGTGACCAGTAAGAAAAAAAATGATGATGACATCATACCTGAACGATTAAAAGACATCTTGGCTAACGCCAAAGAAGTGTTTCAACAGGAACTAGGAACCTTGAAAGGCGTCACCGCCTCAATAAAAGTGGAAGATGCGGCAATTCCCAAGTTTTTTAAGGCAAGGCCGGTGCCATACGCAATTCGTTCAGCAGTCGAGGCAGAGCTGGAGAATTTGGAAAAAGCAGGCGTGTTATCCAAGGTAGATTGGAGCGAATGGGCAACACCCATCGTCCCGGTCATGAAGAAAACGTTGAATAATGATAAATCTGAAGAACAGAGAAAAATTTGCATCTGTGGGGACTTCAAGGTGACTGTAAACCCGGTCCTTCACATGATACAGTATCCTATTCCAAGGATAGAAGATATTTTCGCCTCACTATCCGGAGGGAAACGTTTCACCAAAATTGACTTGGCACAGGCATATCTACAGATGGAGGTTGAGGAGGCCTCTAAAAAGTATCTCACGATAAACACACACAAAGGCCTGTACCAGTACAATCGACTGGTTTTCGGAGTAGCATCAGCTCCAGCTATCTGGCAAAGAGCTATGGAGCAAGTCCTGCAAGGGATTCCGGGGACTCAATGCTACCTAGACGACATCCTTGTAACAGGAGAAAACGACAACGAGCACCTTGCCAATTTGGAGCAGGTGCTCACTAGGCTGAGAGAACGGTGCCTACGAGCAAATCGCCCCAAGTGCAAATTTTCCAGAAACAAATATCATATTGTGGCCATATAATTAACGAAGAAGGGTTGCATAAGTCACCTGAAAAAATTGAAGTGGTCATAAAAGCCCCAGCACCTGAAAATGTCTCACAATTAAGGTCGTTCCTGGGATTGATAAATTACTATCATAAATTTTTACCGAACTTGTCAACTGTTCTGCACCCTCTTAACGCACTGCTACAAACGGGAGTAATTTGGAAATGGAGCGAAGACTGTAAACGTGCCTTCCATAAATGCAAAGGCTTGATCACGTCCAAGGAAGTGTTGGCTCATTACAGCCCATCACTGCCAATCAGACTGGCGTGCGATGCATCCCCTTACGGCATAGGAACGGTATTATCGCATAGATTCCCTGATGGCTCGGAGCGGCCGATAGCTTTTGCGTCACGCTCATTGAACTCAGCTGAGCGTAACTGTGCCCAGATCAACAGGGAAGCACTCAGTCTGGTGTGGGGAGTGAAGAAATTCAACCATTACCTACACGGACAAAAATTTACCTTGTTGACTGACCATCAACCCTTCGTCTCCATATTCAACCCTAAAAAGGGCGTTCCCATTATGACAGCGCAAAGGCTACAGAGGTGGGCCCTTTTCCTAGGGGCACACCAATATGACATAAAATACAAAGGATCAAAACAGCATGGGAATGCTGACGGTTTAACGCGCCTACCGTTGCCAACGGTAGAAGAGGCACCTACAGTGGACCCAGTGGAGATGTTCCACTCAACCATAGTAGAATGTCTACCAGTAACAAATTCTACCATTGAAAAGGAAACGAGAAATGACCCGACTCTCTCACGAGTCTACGATTTAACGGTGAAGGGATGGCCAGCACATGGCGAACCATTGTTGCCAGCATTCTCGCAAAGAAGAGAACAGCTGTCAGTGTGCCGAGGAACCTTGATGTGTGGATCCAGAGTGGTGATTCCACCCAAACTCAAGGATAAAGTGCTAAAGGAGCTTCACGAGGGGCATCTGGGTGGAGTGAAAATGAAGAACCTAGCCAGAGCGTCTGTGTGGTGGCCAGGTATCGATGGAGACATCGAAGAAATGACCAAGAGCTGTCTAGGATGCCAGAAGGTCCAAAACGCCCCACCACAAGCCTCTCTACATCCATGGGAGTGGCCCTCATCTCCATGGCAAAGGGTACATATCGACTTTGCTGGTCCATTTATGGACTCAATGTTCTTAATCGCGGTTGATGCACACTCCAAGTGGCCAGAGGTAATAAAGATGTCCTCCACCACCACGGAAAAAACCATCACAGTATTAAGGACCATATTTGCCAGGAATGGGCTGCCTGAACAGATCTGTTCTGATAATGGACCGCAATTTTTGTCCGAAGAATTCAGGAAGTTCTTAAAAAACAATGGGGTTAAGCACTACACATCTGCCCCATACCATCCCGCCACCAATGGATTAGCTGAAAGGTTTGTCCAGACCTTCAAGAAGGCCATAAAGGCCATGGGTAATGAAGACATAAATCTACAACATAAGGTAGATAACTTCTTGTTTGCATACTGGAATGCAACACATGTGGTTACAAACCAAACTCCCGCCATGATGTTTTTCAATAGAAGAATAAGATGCCGGCTGGATTTGATCAAGCCAAACATCAGAAGGGACGTAGAGAACCGGCAATTTCAAGGCATGAATGAAAGGCCAACTAGAACCATCCAGATAGGTCAACAAGTTTTGGCCTGGGACTACCGTACCGAGAAATGGCAGCCTGGAACTATTTGCACATGACTAGGACCGCTGATGTATACTGTGGACATTGGTGAAAGCATAATAAGGCGCCATGCTGACCAGATCATAGAGTCATCCGAAAAGGGACAACCTACACCACAACTCTATGGCCTAGAAATTCAGTGGGCCTTGCGCCCACTTAGCGCCTAAAGAGGTCTTTTGCGCCGGCGGGGTGGTAGCGTGGAAATTGAGTGCAGCCATATTGGCGGCGGTAGCCGTTAGCGCTGCGCCGGGACCGATGACGTCATCGGTGTGCGCGGTGGCCCGTAACGCCCCGAAACCGCGCCGATCCCCATATTTATTTGCGGCCGCCTCCTCCGAAGCGGGTGCAAACAGCAACCAGAAAACGGGGCCGTCCTGCTGCCATAGTGGGGCGCTTTAAAGCGGAAGGTGCGGCCGGCCGCTTTTTCGGCGGCCGCCTGCCCGCACCTCCTTCCCCGGCCTCCTCCACCCCCCCCCGCGGCATTGCCGGCTGGTTTCCGTGTAGCCCGGCACTTCTCCGTTGTGCCGGGCTCTTTTGCCGGCACTCGCAATCGGGGCTCCGGCCGTTGCAGGCACCTCCCCCTTAAGAGAAGGAGGAGGCCTGCAGTACCGCAGCCTGCCGCACCGCATCGGGTGGCGCTGCGGCAACTAGCGCGCCGATATTCAGTTGCAGCGCCCCAAACGGAGGCGGGCACACCCTGGTATAGCGCCCGCTTCCGAATTGGGGCGCAGAAGACGAATATACGGTGTGCGCTAATGCCTCCCCGCCCAGCGCTAACTTTTGGGCGCGAGCGAGCTGCCTGCGCCCAAGTGAATTTCTAGGCCTATATGCCTAATGATGAAGCAGAGATACCCATAGTATCTACCTCCGATCCAGTGATACTGGAACCAGATGAATCCGACACTGGCATTCAAGCCGAATCGACCTTCCCAAAAGAACCTACTACACCACCGAAAACTACTACACCACCGAGGCGTTATCCGGACCGAGTCAGGAAGCCTCCAGAGAGATTGACTTATAATTGATTAACTGCAGCAAATGTGTAGATTATTGTTCTTGTAAACATGTTAATTAATGATTACTTAAAATGTTATGTACTAATTATCTAAAAGGGGAGGAATTGTAGTGTATGTACCTTTAAGAGCCCCTGTGTACTGTAATACCGGTAGTGACCACTCGGGTATATAAGCCTGTATAGCGTCTTGTATCTTTTAGTTCACTTCCAGACTTTGTTCAGTAAACACCTGTTAAACCAACTCCTGCATTCCGTGTCTCCATTAACACACGGATACAACACTATCCTTGCTTCCCTTTCCTCTGTCTCCCTGCACAGGTACCCAACCCCCTGCCATTTTAGTTTAAACCCTCCGCAACAGCACTAGCAAACACTCCCCCTAGGACATCAGTCCCAGTCCTGCCCAGGTGCAAACCATCCATTTTGTACTGGTCCCACCTCCCCAAGGACCGGTTCCAATGTCCCAGGAATTTGAATCCCTCCCCCCTGCACCATTCCTCTAGCCACTTATTAATCTGAAATATTCTTCTATTTCTACTCTAACTAGCATGTGGCACTGGTAGCAATCCAGAGATTACTACCTTTGAGGTCCTATTTTTTAATTTACCTCCTAACTCCTTATATTCAGCTTTTAGGACCTCATCCCAGTTTTTACCTATATTGTTGGTACCTATATGCACCACGACAACAGGCTGTTCACCCTCCCCCTCCAGAATGCCCGGCAACCACTCCATGACATCCTTGACCCTTGCACCAGGATGGCAACACACCATCCTGGAGTCTCATTTGTGGCCGCAGAAACGCCTATCTATTCCCCTTACAATAGAATCCCCTATCACTATAGCTCTCCTGCTCTTTTTCCTCCCGTCCTGTGCAGCAGAACCACCCACAGTGCTAGGAAGTTGGCTGCTGCTGCCTTCCTCAGATAAGCCATCTCCCTCAACAATATCCAAATCGGTATATCTGTTTGAGAGGGGGATGGCCACAGGGGACTCCTGCACTACCTGCCTATGCCTACTACTCTGCCTGGTGGTCACCCATTCCCTTCCTGCCTGTGCAGCCTTTACCTGCAGTGTGACCAACTCGCTAAACGTGCTATCCATGATGTCCTCAGCATCGTGAATGCTCCAGTATGTCTCCATTCGCAGCTCCAGCACTACAATGCAGTCTGTCAGTAGCTGCAGCTGGATACACTTCCTACACACATGGTCGTCAGGGGCACAGGAAGTGTCCCTGATTTCCCACATGGTGCAGGAGGAGCATGCCACGGGGCCGCGCTGTCCTGCCATGAATTACCCTTTAATTAATTTTAATTAAATTAAATCAAATCAATACCACTAATTACACTACAATTAAATGATATACTCAAAGGCCCTTGGTTACTAGCACTCCCCAATGCACAACAGAGACCTTAGAAAGTATAACCCCAAAAATTAAGGCCCTCTAAACTTTATAAACTATTAACCTTAACTGTCAAACTATAGAGAAGTATAAATACCCACCTGGCCGTACTCACCCAATCAGCTGATTCCTCTTGCTCGCGTCACTTTTTGAATCGTGGCGTGTCTCTGGAACACCACCGCCGGTTTGCGAGATTGACCGGCCTTTGAGAAAAAGCCTGCGAAAGTGAGTTTAAATACTCACTACTCTCCTGCTGCTCCCGACACTGGCCCCTTCCTACAGGGTGAAAAGTTAGGAAAAACAAAGGCGAAGCAAGGGAACTCCTCCTTCCATTCCTCACCTATCTCCCTGACTCACCCAACTCGTAGCACTCTTGTTGAAACTGCACTCAGTGCAACATCGCACTTCAAGGCCTGTTTTATATGCCCTGAAACAAGGGAGACTTGCTGAGCTCAGCTACAGGAAAACCAGCTTAATCTAGTTTCCCTAATTAACTGAGTAATCAGATCAGCCGTGACCTTATTGAATGGCGGAGCAGGCTCGAAGGGCCGAGTGGCCTACTCCTGCTCCTAATTCGTATGTTTGTATGTTCATTGCACACCTCTAAGGCAAGTATACCCTTTCTCAAATAAAGGAGACCGAAACTGTGCACAGTACTCCAGGTGTGGTCTCACCAATGCCTTTTTCAGCATTACAGAGCGTTATGTTAAAAATGGAAAATCTTATTAATAGGTTACAAATTGTTACAGGCAAAAGGATCACATACAAACATATCAGATAGGTGTAGACACATTAAAAATAGAAGTTCCATCATAGGTTTTAAATACTTTTTGTGGGACCATGAGGTGCTGGCCCCACAACCTGTGCTACTGCCTTCCCAGGCTCTGCGCCCCACCTCCGTGCTCGTGACACATCCCCCAGACTTACCTCACTGCCGGCCCAGAGGCATCCGGGCCACCCGATAACTTTTAGGTCTGTAATATTTTATTTTGCTTCAGTTGTGTGTTGCTTCAGTAAATTTGCTGTATTACGGCGATGGACAAACTGCTGTCATGTTTAAGTTGTAACCAGGGTGCATGCTCAACATCACAAATCACACTCCAACCCAGACTATCCACAAGCAACATTATAGGAATTCACCAGTATAGATACGGACTAGGAGGGGGCCAATGATAGGGCCAGAAGTGACAGTGCAAGCACGGTAGGAGAAGCCTTTAGAGGAGATATATTCACTATATTGGTAGAGGTAGAATGGAGTCACGAGGATGGAGCCACAGTGGCAGATAAAGTGGTTGACTATGTCAAAAGCCTCAGCGAGGTCAAGGAGAGCTGTATGGGCCTTTGTAGGAGCTGCCTGGGTCAGTCAGGAGTCTTCTGGGTATGTGTAGGAGCTGTCCGAGTATGGGTAGGAGCTGTCTGGGTCTGTGTAGGAGAGGACTGGGTCTGAGTGGGAGCTCCCTGGGTCAGAGTAGGAACACCCAGGGTCTGTGTAGGAGCTGTCTGGGTCTCTTTAGGAGCAGTCTGGGTCTGTCAAAAGAGTGGGACAGTGCAGACATTGTAGTTAAGGAGGAGTGTGAAATATTAAATGAGATAACCATTGTGAGAGAGGAAGTATTAAGGGGTTTAGCATCTTTGAAAGTAGATAAATCACCAGGCCCGGATGAAATGTATCCCAGGCTGTTAAGAGAAGCAAGGGAGGAAATAGCGGAGGCTCTGACCATTATTTTCCAATCCTCGCTGGCTACAGGTGTGGTGCCGGAGGACTGGAGGACTGTTAATGTTGTACCATTGTTTAAAAAGGGAGAAAGGGATAGACCAAGTAATTACAGGCCAATCAGCCTAACCTCGGTGGTATGAAAATTATTGGACAAAATCCTGAGGGACAGTATTAATCGTCATTTAGAAAGGCACGGATTAATCAAGGACAGTCAGCATGGACTTGTTAATGGAAGGTCGTGTCTGACTAAATTGATTGAATTTTTTGAGGAGGTAACGAGGAGGGTCAATGAGGTTAGTGCATTTGATGTAGTCTACATGGATTTTAGCAAGGCTTTTGACAAGTTCCCACATGGAAGACTGGTCAGAAAAGTAGAAGCCCATTAGCCAAGGGAAAGTGGCAAGTTGGATCCAAAATTGGCTCAGTGGCAGGAAGCAAATGGTATTGGTTGACGAGTGTTTTTGTGACTGCAAGGCAGTTTCCAGTGTGGTTCCGCAGGGCTCAGTACTCGGTCCCTTGCTTTTTGTGGTATATATCACTGATTTAGACTTCAATGTATGATTAAGAAGTTTGGGGATGATAAGAAAATTGCCCGTGTCATAGATAGTGAGGTTGAAAGCTGTAGACTGCAGGAAGATATCAATGGACTGGTCAGGTGGGCAAATAAGTGGGAAATGGAATTCAATCTGGAGAAATGTGAGGTAATGCATTTGGGGAAGGGTAATAATGCAAGGGAATACACAATAAATGGTAGGGTACTGAGAAGTGTAGAGGAACAAAGGGACCATGGAGTGCATGTCCACAGATTCCTGAAGGTAGCAGGACAGGTAGATAAGGTGGTTAAGAAGGCATACAGGATACTTTCCTTTATTAGCCAATGCATAGAATATAAGAGCAGAGAGGTTATGCTTGAACAGTATAAAACACTAGTTAGGCCGCAGCTAGAGAACTGCGTACAGTTCTGGTCACCACATTACAGGAAAGATGTGATTGCACTAGAGAGGGTACAGAGGAGATTTACGAGGATGTTGCCAGGACTGGTGAATTTTAGCTATGAGGAAAGATTGGATAGGCTGGGGTTGTTTTCTTTGGAACAGAGCAGACTGAGGGAAGACTTAATTGAGGTGTATAAAATTATGAGGAACCTAGAGAGAGTGGATAGGAAGGACCTATTTCCCTTAGCAGAGAGGTCAATAACCAGGGGGCATAGATTTAAAGTAATTGGTAGCAGGATTAGAGGGGAGTTGAGGAGAAATTTAGTCACCCAGGAGGTGGTGGGGGTCTGGAACTCACTGCCTGAAAGGGTGGTAGAGGCAGAAATCCTCATCGCATTTAAAAAGTACTTGGATATGCACTTGAAGTGCCATAACCTACAGGGCTACGGACCAAGAGCTGGAACGTGGGATTAGGCTGGATAGCTCTTTTTTGGCCGGCACAGACACGATGGGCTGAATGGCCTCCTTCTGTGCTGTAAATTTCCATGATTCTATGGCCGGAATTTTGCCGGTGCTCAGAGGGCAGGTGCGGGGGCAGGTCCGCTGTCAAAATCAAAAAGACTGACAGTGGGGCGGTATCCCACTCTAAACCCGCCTCATTGTGAGTTTCCCTAGTGCCGGTTCTGCCTGCACTTTGCAGACCCGGCACTAAGCAATGGGACAGGCAATTCAGATTGTTAAGAGGGTGTTTAAAGCAATTTAATCACCATTTTACCAGGTACAAAGCATTTTCCCAAGTTTTCCACGAGATTCACGTCACTTGGGGATCACGCCAGGTAAGTGTGTTGGGTTTTAAACAATTCTCCATTTCTGTGAATAGGTAACAGCTGCAAAAGTGGTATAAGACCTACCATTTCACAGCTGGTCAATTTCCAATCTTAGAAGCTGGAGCCTTCAGGATTTGGAATATACTTTTCAGCCATATGGAGGTTTGAACTGTTTGTAGCAAACTCTCTATCCAGTGTCACCTCCTTGGACAACCTCTCTCACCATTGACAGATCACTTCTGTCATCTCAACCTCACGTGCCATCTATTCCATCAGCATCGGTGCCCTTGAAAAAATCTCACCTTGGTCCTCAGAATCCCACCACAATCAGCCCCAACACCAGCATCACCAGGCACACCAGCATCATCAGACACACCAGCAGCACCAACAATAGCACCAACCTTCTCCGCAATCACCTGATACTACACGGGACACAGGGCATCAGCACCCAAGCACATTGCTGCCCGGGAGGCCAGGGATGCGCTCACCATGGCCAGATTTAATTCACTTCATGCTGTACACTCATATGGCTGATACATGATGCGCCAGGTTGCCACCACCCAACACCAACACCATAATGCATCCCTACAATGCCCAAGCCATTCCTTTCACACTCATCACCATTGGCGGGGGGGGGGGGTACCATTATGTCTCACCATTCATTGCTACTCACCATGCCACTTCCAAAGGTGCACACAGATCTGTCCAAGAAGGCAAAGTGTTGAAAATAAAGATTTCATTGTTTGACAACACATTAACAGAAACTTTACATGAAGATTGGTGATAACACCCAAGTGCCTCCCCTTGTGTGTTGTTAGTTGATATGATTGAACAAGGATGAGGGTGAGTGTGAGGGGTGGCGAGTGAGATGGGGAAGTGATAATTTAGATAGAGAGGGATGGGTGAAGGTGCAAGGTAAGTTGGTGTGAGTAAGGATGTGCAGGAGTAGGGTAGGGAAGGCAGAGTGATGGGGATGTGATGAGTGGCACAGCAGGATGAGGCTGAGTGTGGCTTTGCAGTAATGTTTTGTGATCTACTGAGATTGAAAGGTTTGCGCCACTGCAGCCTGGTCCTCCTGACGACATCCCTGCTTGTGACCTCCTGTGTAATGTGCAACCAGGCTGCATTGGTCTCCTGGGGAGGTGTCTTCCACCCATTGGAAGGGAAGAGAACCTCCCTGCGTGCTGTGACTCCCTCCATAATCATATGGAGGGAGTAATGGGAGAGCCTGTAAGGCTTGCAAAATTATACAAATTCCCCCAAAGTAAGAAAAGAAGGGATATTGAACTGTTTGAAATAATATTGGGCCAAAGGAGAACTAAAATCAAAACCCCAGGAAGATTTGGCTAGTTTAAAAGGCATGTTCAGGCCTGTGGAAAAAGCTGCGACAAAAGGAGGTGGGACGGGCCCCTGAAACACAGACAGTTTGAGTATTGGAAAGGCCAGATCATCTGGGAATGTTCTGGGCCATCCCAGCCATTCTACATAAAGACAATAAGCCCACGGAAAAGACTGTTCCCGCTGAAACTCACAGGGCCATTAAGAACATGAATAATACAATACATGCCAACAGTCAACAAAAGAGAACCTGGCCCCAGCAGGAAAAAGACAATCAAACAACAGTTTAAAACCACTCAGAAAGATTTCAAAAACACTTTACACATTTTTAACTGATTTCAAGGCAATCCCGAAACCAGTTAAAAGCCAATTAAAAATAGATGGGACCATCCCCGAAACTCGGTGAGAATTGAAACATATTAAAAATAACGAGCCCGCCAAAATTAACAAAGGACCAGAGATTTGGCGGTCAGATAAGCCAGGCCTCAAAACAGTATAATTGAGGCCTGCTTGTTCAGTGAAACAGACAACAAGGTACAGACGTTGTGTTGAGCACACAGTTGAGGACACAGCTCCAGAAGGTTCAAGTTCAGTACAGGAGAGAGAAAGTACGGTTCAGAAAAGATATCATCATCACCGTATTTAGTCGAAGGATCGGAGACTTGAAGAAAGAAGAACGAAACGGAAGGAAAAGAAAATCGCGGCAACCAAAGGCCTCAAGAAACCAACAACTAACAATATTACCACCAACCAGGTAATATTGGGCCACTGCGACCAACAAGAAACCAACCACCAAGAAGTCGAAAATTCACAAACTTGTTTCCACTCTACAAGCTAGCCTGACTTACCCCTGGGTAAGATTTGACACAAAAGACTCTAAAAACCATACCTAACCAAAGGAAATTGGGTACTTACCCGATAAATCCAACTATGCATCTAACCGCATCAGCAGACAGGCGAAGACTGAAAACCCAACACAGGTGCAGTCTTCCACCACGTCCGGGGTACGGCAGGCCCCAAACGCCACAACTAAAGAGAACCCCGAAATCGCGAACCTCTACAATCTGTCAAGAAAGTCGTTTGGTGAGCATTTCCTGGTTCTCTGGAATTCAACCTAGTTAGGATAGTGGGATTGGGAGGGTAAGGTATTTTTGTTTATTGTAATTCTCCCTCACATATTCCGAAGTGTTACCCCTTTTAGAGTATAAGATTTATTGTATTGTATATTTTCCTGTCTCAAAATAAAATCTCAATTCTTTTGACCAACTCAGGTGTCTGTTGCAATTTCATTACAACCCCCAAATAAGTCCAAAGTCTAGAACCAAGGGAGTGGGAGCGATTCGAACCACTCAGGGAGTCAGAGGTAAAGCTGACCACACACACCACCCCTTACAAGCCTGGGTGCAACCGTGCACCTTTGTGCAGTGCTTGTCAGAGCTTGCAGCACCTCAATGCTACAGAACACTGACAGCACAGCTGTTAAAATGATTGTGGACATGGTCCCTTTAAGGAAACTGGCTGATGATGTGTCATCAAATGACATCATCAGACCCGCTTCCTATTAATTGGCTGGGAACCTCGCAGGGCTTAACAAGTCCTATCAACGGAATATCTTGTTGGAGGCCGGGATCGAGACAGATGCGGGGTCCCCACATGCCACGGACGTCGCTCGTCCCAGACCCGCTGAGGTTGAAAAAATCCAGCCCTATGAGTGGGCTTATGGGTGCTTTAGTGATGAACCGATGTGCAGTACAACAGTGTGATAGAGTATAGGTCACTATCACTGATTTCCTTATGTAAGTAGCCCCTGAATTTGACTGACCAGCAAGATGGGTGTCAGACAAAGGAGGTATTTCCCCACAGGAAACATGGATGAATGCACAAAGTTTGTTCTGGTATGGTGACATTGACAAAGTCTTGCCTGCCTGCCCTCCTATGCAAGAAATGGAGTTTGTCATAGAGTTACCTAAAGGAAGGGGCTAAGTAACAAGCACTTTTTTTTTAATAATGAAAAACATTTCATAAGTGGTGTGACAGAAAGAAAAACGCTTCAAAATTGGTTAATAAAAGAGAAAGACTGAATGAAAACTAGAGTATAATGACTAAACCTGAGTGCACCTGAATAAACAGTAAACTTGGATTAACTTCGGGCCATAAACTTGCTCATGATATCACATTGGCTAATAACTGCAATAGCTTTAATCGTGACAATCATTATTGCAAATCAGATTCAAGTGTCGGCATGTCCTTTAAAGTGACTAATGAAACAAAACTTTTATTCCTACAATTGATTTCAGCAGGGTAATAAACTTCAGCGATGGGTCTGTTTATGTTGGCTGAATAATTAACCATGACAATTTTTCTCTGTACTGTAAAAGCAATCTGAACATGACAGCACTTAGGTTTAGTAGTTGGTGCACTTAGATGCCTTGGAACTATTTTTTGCATTCGACCACATAAAATCAGAATACTTAAATACCATCCTGCATGATTTGCCCCTACACTGATTTTTTTTTTCTGGAAGATGTTTGTATAATGGACCATGAGGCATTGTTTACACTGAAAGTTAGCTCCTCTCCTTGTGAGTGTTTGGGAGGTATAAAGTAAGGTTGCTCTCATTCATTCTCTCTTTTTGCTGTGATACGAGTTACCATTCTTGACATGGGTAGCTTTGGGGCAACAGCACAGGAAGATAAAATATGAAACACAAAAGGCTGGAAACGTTCAGCAGGTCCATCAGTCTCTGCAAAGAGAAAATGCAGGAAATGGCAAAGACCTTTACAGGACTGTTCAGAGCAAAGAGGCAAGATCTTGAGCACAAAAATGGTAATTATTGTAAACAGATTTATTTTAAAAACTGGGAAGGGGTGAAAAATGCTTGGATAACGTACAGAGATCATCTCAGTCAGGCTGTGAAAAGAAATTCAGAAACAGAAAAGGCGAGTAAAATAGCTCCAACATGAAGGGGAATGCAGTGGAACGTAAAGGCAAAAATCAGGAGGAAAATGGGGAAAGATAGCCGAGGTATGAAGTTGCTAATGCAATGTACAGAGAAGAATGTCGAAGACTATCCTTGTTGTTTACATTGAACTGGTTGAAGAAGGACAAGAAACCAAAGACAGAAAGGTTGCATGAGAATGGGAGAGAGAGAGACAGAGAGAGCTGACATGATAAACCACCAAGAGGTTAGGATCATACTTGCAGACAGACCACAGATGTTCAGCCAAGCATCTCCATTTGTTCATCCTGCTGTAGAGGAGACTGCACTGTGAGCAACAAATACAGAATACTACTTTGGAAGAACATGTTCTGTGTCTCATGTGAAAAGTACTTAGGGCCCTGGATATTGTGTGGGTATAAACAAATGGACAGGTGTTGCAACTGCTCTGATTGCATCAAAAATTGCCCCCTTAGTTTCTGCAGGGTGGCAGGTCAGCAGCAGCATTAACACCAGATTAAAACTATTGCCTGGATAGTTAGAACCTTTCATTCGGCAAATATTTTATCATTTTTTCATACTCCCGAAATCGTATTGCAAATTGTACCAATTAGCTCACTTTCTGTTACAAGGTGTGGTTTAAGCCGAGGGTCATGTTTTCACTCTTCAGCCATTTTATATTATCTCTTCAGTTACATTTGAGCTTTTGTTATAATCATAGCACTATTTCTATTTATTGTCCAAATGATAAACAATACCATTATCCTTTTACACCAGAATGATGTATTGACCTGTGCAGTAGCCAATATCTTGACTCAAGTTACATACACAGCAACTGCCATTTTTCCTATCAGATACCATTGCAGCACAGAAATGAAAGCTTTTCTATGTCATCTCAGGTGCCTGTTAGTTTCTCTGTTATGATATCTGTGACTTACAATCAGCTAGCATTACAGCTTCATTTGAACAAAAAACTGTAATTTAACAAAGGAGTATTCAGTATGATGAAAGAATGGCATGCTTTAGAGGGGTAACCGAAGTTTAACACAGCTAACTTCAACACAGCTTCTGAAACAGGTAGTTCATAAATGTGCTGCCTTTTAGAATCATAAATGTTGTAAGGTTTGCAAAATTCTGCAGATTCCCTCAAACCAAGAAGATTACTGTTTTAAAGAATATTGGGCCGAAAAGGGGCTTAAAGTTAAAACCCCTAGGCCTAGAAATTCGGTAGGCTTAGCGCCGCTTTTGAGGCGCTAGAGGGCCTAGCGCCGGAGTTATGGCCAGTTTGGAAATTGAGTGGGTCCCTAAATCGGCGTTAGGCCGTTAGCGCTGCGCCGGCACCGATGACGTCATCGGTGTGCGCAGCGTCCCGGTTGCCATGGTAACCCGCCCGAACTCCGAAATTGACTTGCGGCCGCCTCGCCCGTGGCAGCCGCAAGCAACGTTCTGGCAGAGGTGCCTTACTGGACTTTGCGCCGGCGCATTAAAGGCCCCGCGGCGGCCGGCCGCTTTCCCGCCAGCCGCCTGGCCGCAGCTCCCTCCCCGGACTTCTCCCCCCCCCCCCCGGGACAGATGCAAGCCCGGCACTTGTCCGAGGTGCCGGGCTCATTTTTACAATGATTTTCGCGGGCCGCGGCCGGGTGCAGGCAGCTCCTCCTTAAGGGAAGGAGGAGGCCTGCACTTCCCGAACCTGCCGCACCGCAGCGGGCGCCGCAGCGCTGGCATAGCGCCGCAATTCAGCGCGTAGCGCCAGTTTTCAGGCGCAAACAGCTTTCAGCAGCGCCGGCAGCCGTTTGGGCGCAGGACTAGTGAATTTTTGGCCCGCCCAGCGCGACTTAGCTCCGGCACTAACTTCCGGCGCTAAAGCCGTCGCTGCGCCAAAACCCAATTTCTAGGCCCAGGATTTTGGTTATTTTAAAAAGGACATGTCCAGGCCTGTGGAAGGCTGCGACAAAGGGGTTGGGATAGGCCTCTGTAAAACAAGCAGTTTGGGTATTGGCATAGGTCAAACTGTCTGGGAATGTTCTGGACTGTCTCAGTCATTCATACATAATGACAATAGGCCTACAGAAGAGCAGTTCCCACCAAAATTACAGAGCTATCAAGAGTATGCATAATGCAGTACATGCCACTGACCAACAAAAGGGACCCTGATCCCAGCAGGAGAAGACAAAACTTACTAATCGGACCAAAGATTAAACAGTCATTTAAAAACCAATTTAGGTTTCGATGGACCATCCCGAACTTAGTTTACACACACTTAAACCAATTTCGAACCAATCCCGAAACCAGTTAAATAAATGGGACCAATCAATGTTAACGAGCCCGCCCAAAATTTAACAATGAACCGAGACTGATTTGGCAGGCAGATAAGCAGGCCTCAATTAGTATAAACTAAAGACCTGTCTCCACAAGAAATTATTTTGATGAGTTCAATGAGTTCGATGGGTTCGAACAGTTCGATAAGTACAGTTCAGCAGAAAGAGTTCAACAGAAACAGTTCAGCCAGTTTGAGAAGAAAGGAGAGACCCATCGTTCAAGTTTAAAACACCATCAAAACTTGGCGGTTTCAGAAACAAGCATCTGGAAGCAGTTCTCTCTCTTGAAGAAGAAGTAACACATCATCGGACACCTCGCAGCACCAAGGGCCCCACGAAACCAACAACCAAATATTACCAGAAGCCAACCAGGTAATACTGGGTCACAGCGACCAACAAGAAACCAACTCAGAAGAAACCGAAGATCTGCAAGTTTTTCCACTCTACAAACTATTCCTGCGTCTGGTGAGCATTTTTCCTGGTCCTCTGGAGTCCAACTTAGTCAGTGTAGTGGGATTGGGAGGGGTGAAGTATTCTGTCTATTGTTATTCTCCTTCGTATATTCCAAAGTGTTCCCCCTTTTAGAGTGATAAGATTATTGTATTATAATTTTCCTTCTCAAATAAAAACCAAAGTTCTTGTATCAAATTCAGTTGTCTGCTGCAATTTCATTACAACCCCCAAATAAGTCCAGGTCTAGAACCAAGGGAGTGGGAGCGATTCGAACCACTCAGGAGTCAGAGGCAAAGCTGACCACACACACCACCCCTTACAATGTCTAGAGACAGAGTTTCTGTTTTCTGAAAGATTGTTTTACCATATAAATCAGGTTGCAATGGATAATCAAATTAAATTTGCCTGCATTTAATTAAATTGAGAAATGATAAAAAGTAATTAACTGAAAGAAATGAAAGTGAAATTTCTAATTTTTTAATGATTGTGTGAATTTTGTACTTATCAGTTTGAGGGGTGTCATTGCTGTAGATCTAACTTGTGCACCCAGTGTTAGCATCAAGCATTCCCAGGTAGCATGGTTAGTAATGCTCTGCAAACCTGTTTGCTAATGATCCCATAAGTGAGCTGAATGGCAATGATGTGACTAAAGTGCGAATAACAACAACTTGCATATATAAGTAATTATGACAAAGGAAAACACCCCAAAGCACTTTAGAGAGGCAAAAATGGATGCTGAGCAGTGGTGAAGGAAGAGTTGTGAAGGTGACCAAAGTCATGGTAAAAGAGATAGCTTTTTAGAAGCTTTTAAAGAAGTGGGGAGAGCTAGCAGGATGCAAAGGTTGAAGCAGAGCATTCAGAGACTGGAGTCAAGGCATCTGAAGTCTGTTAGTGAAGGTGGAACAGAGGAAGGGGGGAATGCAAAGGAGGCCAGA
The DNA here is from genome assembly GCF_052327205.1 of Somniosus microcephalus. Lineage (NCBI taxonomy): Eukaryota > Metazoa > Chordata > Chondrichthyes > Squaliformes > Somniosidae > Somniosus > Somniosus microcephalus. Next base: position 91,744,119 of record NC_140995.1, read on the forward strand.
GTCAGAAGAGCATCGGATGTGCTTTAGGGCTGGAGAAAGCTGCAAAGGTAGAGGGGAGGTGAGCCACAGAGGGATTTGCAAAAAAAAAGACAAAAAAAGTTTGTTCAATGCTCCGGGAGATGAAAAGCAAATGAAGATTGTTGGGGACAGGATTGATGGAGGAGCAGGACTAGGTACAGTACAGAATGCGAGTGAATTAATTTTTGATGAGCAACAATTGATATAGGATAGAACTTGGAAGGCCAGTGGGGAGAACATTGGAGAAGTTGGGCCTGGGTGATGAAGGTGTGGAGCAGCATTTGCCTTTTGGGCTCTGCAAAGATTCAGTTTGGGGCCTCTACATTTTATATGAAAATGATACTAAATACTACCTACTTAATCCGGTGTCAACTCGGCACATGTACAGTTGTGGCAACTGAGATCTCTAATCTCTGATTAATTCAACAACCAGAGGTTTCCCCACTTGTACGGTTCAGATTTGTTGTTTCCCCTGGTAGTCACATGATATAATTGTCGGGTTTCCCGACCTCATACCAGCCACCACCCCCCCATCCCCCGTCATCCCCCTCTCCCCCCCTTCCCCCTCCGCACAGAACTGGCCTCCAGGCTAAAATCCAGGGCCACATCGCAATCCAATCCTCAAAAGAGAAGTCTCCCCACCTGTGTAATATTTTATTATTTCCCACATGGCTTTTAAGCGAGTGATAATTTGTGCCAAATTATGAGTAATTTTCTGTTATAGTCCCCAACTATGAGGAACTGGGTCAAGTCTGCCTAATTTCATTCAGGAATAACATTACAGCCAGCAGAGCGAGAAGAAAATTGTCTAGTCGGTTTTCATTCAAACTCGGACATAAGAGAAAAGTGTTGTAACCCACTGTTCCATCCGATCCCCTCACATATTCTGTTCTGAATAATGTTCTAACAATGGCTCTTTCTGAGCAATAAATATGATTAAAAATGCTCAATACTATTTGAAATGAGTTTGTGACCCACTTATGCACCAGGTCACAGCACTTTACAGCAAACAAATCACTGAGTTGCTCGGGTGGTTAACTGCTCAGTTTTCTTTCAATCTCTCCTGATGGTGGTGACTCATGTTAGCATAATAGCAACTTTCTGGTACCTCAGCCAAGTGGTCATTCTTCAGGCATAAGCCTAAACAATGAGTATTAAGAGCCTATTCAAACATAGGGCATCACAACTGAGTCCAATCCTCTCTCCACTTGACATCTACATATCTGCATTCAAGCAGAGGTCACTGGACAGTAATCATTAATGGGAAATTTGACTGACTTTTTTTTCTCCTCCCTAACCTGGGGACAACTGCAGCACCTTCACTGCCACCCTGGTTGAGATGAGTCAATTCAGCACAGACTAGTGATTGAACCTGGCACCTTGCTGGGCTATATCAGTTGCTGCCACAGCATGGGGGTTGATATACCTATGTAGCATTAATTGGATAGGTGGTGGAGGGGCATGTGTTCCAACTGTCTGATGGAGTCAGTTTGGGGCTCAAGATTTTTTGTGGTTGGCCGTAAATGAATTCATGAGCTGCCAGCGCAAAATGCTCCTTTTATAGGCAGATCATCAGGTCCCGACATGGGCTTTGGGCGGGTGTCCTTGCTGCCTGCTCAGTACAGGAGGTTAAAATCAGCAACCAACAGCTCCAGGGCAGGTAAGTAGCCTGGGTGAATTTAACTACCCAGCTGCCTGGCCTCCCTTGGGTGGGTAGGGTTAAAATCATCCCTATAGAATTTTACAGCACAGAAAGAGGCCATTAGGACCATCGTACCTGCGCTGGCTTTCTGAAAGAGCTATCCACTTAATCGTATTTGCCTCCACTTTCCCCATATCATTTTAAATGGTTTTCAAATATTGATCACCTTCCCTTTTAAAAGCATTATTACTGGTAGGGCATACTGTGTCCTAACAAACCTTTGGATAAAAATAAATTCTTCTAGAATCTCCCTTCATTCTTTTAGCGATGATCTTAAATTTATACTCCATCACCAAGACTGTCTACTTCCACCTCTGTTACATCACCTGTCTCCGCCCCTGTCTCAGCTCATCTGCTGCTGAAACCCTTATCCATGCCTTTGTTCTCTCTAAACTAGACTATTTCAACACTCCCCTGCTTCCCACCTTGCTCCCTTCGTAAACTTGAGCACATCCAAAACTCTGCTGCCGTATCCTAACTGGCACCAAGTCCTGTTCACCCATTACCCTTATGCTCGCTGACCTACATTGGCTCCCGGTCCAGCAACATTTGATTTTAAAACTCTCATCCTTTTTTTCAAATCTGTCCATGGCTCCTCTCTATCTCTGTAAATTCCTCCAGCCCTACAGCCCTCCATGATCTCTGCGCTGCTCCAATTCTAGTCTCTTGTGCATCCCCAATTTTAATTGTTCCACCATTGCAGCCGAACCTTCAGCTGCCTAGGCCCTAAACTTTGGAATTCCCTCCCTAAACCTCTCCACCTCGCTACTTCTCTTTCCTCCTTTAAGATGTTCCTTAAAAAATACCTCTTTGACCAAGCTTATGGTCACTTGTCCTAATATCTCCTTATGTGGCTCGGAGTCAAATTCTGTTTGATGATGCTCCTGTGAAGCTCCTTGGGATGTTAAAGATGTTATATAAATTCAAGTTGTTGTTGTTGCCAATATAATCTGTCTGGCTCAAGCAGTTTATGAATGAACAAGTGGTAAGAGAAACACTGTGGAATCAAGAGAAAAATTACAACATATCCAGGTGGATTTCAAGGGACTGCCCTACTTTCACTACAATAAAGCATTCATTTCCTGAACTCCTCTGCACAGTACTTTTCTTGAGTTTACCTTGGTTTACCTTGGTTGTTAAGTATAATAAATATGCTGAAGTTCATTGTTCAATCGATGTTACAAACTCAGCCGAAGATTTCATAGAAATAACTAATTAACACACCTCAATTTAAACATTAAGGGGGAAAAATTCAGTTGGTAGTGCCACCCGTTAGCGCCTTAAGAGGGCGCTAAGTGGGGCGCAAAGCAACTAGCGCCCGGGCGCGGCGATATCTGCACCTCTCGCGAAATTGACCGGACATTTTGCGGCAGCGCTAAACAATACCGCCGATCTCCTGCACACGCAGATCTTGACGTCATTTGAGAGGGCAATGCCCTTGGGGTGCCCCGGACCGGAAATTGAGTGGCGCCCCCCTCCTTTCCGCCTGTCGCTACCAACGACAGGTTGACTGGAATGCTTCCCAGTCGCTGTGGGGCTGGGGGGGCGCTATTTAAAGGGGGCCTCTTCCTGGCTTTTGTGTGGTAGCCATTTTTGCACCACTTGTTCTGAGAGAGAGAGAGAGATTTTGAGAGAGACAAAGAGACAAAGAGAGAAAGAGAGACTTCTGCATTGAGTCAACGCTGTCTGAGGTAGTTTTGGCTTCTGACCATAGCTTTGCAGGTACTTTGCTTTTTACCTTCATAACTTTGATTGCCTAGATACTATGGGGGCTGCAATGGATGGGAATGTCGTCCTTCTCCATCACAGTCGGAGACGCAGAGAGAGAGTGGCAATCATGGCCAGACGAAGGAGGGCCAACAGGCCTCGGTACAGGAGACCTTACCCTCTCAGGGTTTTTCGCCAACAGTTCTCCTACATTAATATGTCTGAGGAGCACTGTTTGTGAAGGCTGTGCTTCAGCAAGGAGGTGGTGGTCACTGAGCTCTGCCACCTGCTTCAGCCAGATCTGCAGCCTCAACTGAGGAGCAGGAAGTCTCTGTCAGTGGCAGTGAAGATAACAGTGGCTCTCAACTTTTATGCCACTGGCTCATTTCAATCAGCTACTGGGAACATCGCCAAAGCTCCCAGTTCACGGTGCATTGCTGCATCCATCAGGTATCAAATGCCCTCTTTAAAAGGAGACAAGAGTACATCTCTTTCCCCATGACCCCAGACAAGCAGCAAGAACGCACAACGGGCTTTGTGATGATAGCGGGCTTCCTCATGGTACAGGGCGCCATTGACTGCACGCATGTGGCTTTGCGGGTGCTGCAAGAGAATGCCGAGGATTTCCGCAACCGAAAGGGCTTCCATCCCTTAAACGTCCAGTTGGTCTGTGACCGCAGACAGCTGATACTCGCTGTCAATGCCCACTTTCCTGGCAGCAGCCACGATGCCTTCATCCTGCGCCAGACTTCTGTGGCAGACCTTTTCCAGGCACCGCATCACCCAGGAGGTTGGCTTCTCGGGGACAAGGGATGTCCTCTGTGCACCTGGCTGATGACACCGCTCCGTTCGCCCAGCACCCCTGCTGAGCTACGATACAACGAGAGCCATCAAGCTACCAGGAACATCGTTGAGCACACAATCGACGTGCTCAAGCAACGGTTCCGCTGTCTGGGCCATTCTGGAGGAGCCCTGCAGTACTCGCCTGAGCGAGTCTCCCACTTCGTTGTTGTGTGCTGCATGCTGCATAACCTTGCAATCCTCAGGACCCAGCCAATGCCACCAGGCATTGGAGCACCAGCAGAGGAGGAGGAGGAAGAGGAGGAGGAAGATGAGGAGGATGATCATCAGCAGCACCAATGCGGGAGGGAGGCACAAAGTGGAAGGGCCGTCCGTCAAAGGCTCATAGCAAGTCGCTTCTAGGCCCCCTCTGAGGAAATGGCTTCTGCCATTCAAACAACCTGAATGATACCATCCCACAACCCCTAAGCCGGTCAAGGCAACAATGATTGCAAAGACCAAACGTGTACATTTTGAATACAGACACTACTTTATTTCACAAACTCTGTGTGTCTCATTTCTGCATGACAAAGTAATAGAAAGAAACACAAAAAAAAAGTCATTCACATAACTGGCTCTCGCAACCTGGAGACAATGTCCAAAACAGTTACAAAAATTTGACCACGAACCTCGGCCTTCAATAAAACAATGAAAAACATTTTGTTACACCTTCTACTTTTTGCCCTTCGAGGGTGATCTGCTTCCCTTGCAAAATTCCCCCGTTCCCACCCTGCAGCTCCTCTGTAATGGGACCCCAGTGGCTGGAACAAGGCTGGAGGAAGGCTGCTGAGTGTCAGAAACTGAGACTGCAGATGCCCTTGAGGGACGGCCTGGTCCAGCTCTGGGCCTAGAGGGCCTGGCTGCTGACTGCACCAACTCTGCATGGGCGGCAGCAGTCTGTCCTACAGGTGGTGGCAACTGCAGTGGAGAAGTGCCAGTGGTGGCAGCAGGAATGCTGTCATCTTGAGAGAGGACAGCAACTCCCTGCTCGACCAACACACTGGCACTCCCACGGGGCAGCAGTTCAGCATCCGGAGCAATCTGATGGAGCACAGATTGCTGGCCTGCTGCGGCGTGGTGTGAGCCCTTGGGAAATGTGCCCGATCCAGCGAGGGTGGCAGCAGTCAGTGCTCGCGTGGCCTCAATCTGCGTCTGCATGAGGCCAGCCACTGACTGCATTGCAGCACTAAGTATTTGCGTGGCAGCCGCCTGTGTTACAGCGAAGTGCTCCACACTCCTTGCCAGTGATTCAATGGATTCGGGTAACCTTGCCACTGCAGCCATGAGCTCAGTGTGCCTGTGCTCTGCCTGGGCGCTCATTTCAGCGAGGACCCGCTCCTTCTCTGCGTCCAGTGCAGCAGGACTCAAAGCCATACTCTCCCTCCGGGGAGAAGGCCCCCGAACTTCCCTAACCCCCTCGCGTTGCTGCAGCCCGCTGGGTCCTGGAGCTTCACCCTCATCAGACCATTCCCCCCTGCTCCCCTCCAGGGAAGGCGTGTTCCCAGTGTGGGCATGGGCTGCCTCGGTAGAGGGTGGCGCTGATGATCTGGCTTCCTCTTCCTCCTCGCCTTCAGCTTCACTCTCACTGGCAGCTTGAGGGCCCGTCTCCTCACTTGGTGAATCACCATCTGAAAGCAGGGAGGTACAATAGTGGCTTTAGCGTGAGGACAGGGTGGCAGCAAGGGAGGCATGAGTGCAGCGATTTAGTGATTTGGATTGAAAGTGTCAAAGGCTGCTGTTGTGAGGAACAAGTGGAAGGAGAGAGGACAAAAAGGTGATGACCTTACCATTGCTGTCCAGAACAGGGTCGGCGTCTCCAGTGGCGACGGGACCAATCACCCGGCTTGCCAAAATCCTGTGGACGCGCTCCTCAAGATCGCTGAGGGGTTGCAGCTGAGGCCGCCCTCCACCGGTCCGTTGCTGCTGTCTCCTATTATGAGACGGCTTGGCCTGCAAGAAAAGGGACAGCGTCTGAGTAAATATGCAGCCATGGTCTTGCCTGAAAAGCCTCCCATGGTTGAATAGCCCTTACTGTATGCAGCCATGGTCTTGCCTGAAATGCCTCCCATGGTTGAATAGCCCTTACTGTATGCAGTCATGGTCTTGCCTGAAATGCCTCCCATGGTTGAATAGCCCTTACTGCATGCAAAATGTGGAATGTGCGTGTGTGTTTGATGAAAGGGCCATAGGTGTTGGATGAGTGTTGGGCTTTCAAGACCCTCTGGCCATAAAGTGAGGTTGAAATAGAGGGATGAAGAGGTTTTGAAAAAAAGACACTCACCCTGACGACCCGAGTGAGGTCGTTGAAATTTTTCCTACATTGGAGATGGGTCCTAGGCACCATGCTGCTTGAGGACACTCTCTGAGCCACCTCCCTCCACACTCTTATGTACTCATGTGGCAAAGGCCTCCTGCCACTCTCTGGGTACAGAATGGATCTTCTGTGCTCCACCCCGCGAACCAGAGCCTCCAAAGCCCGCTTGCAGAGGTCCTGTGCTCGCTCCCTGGCCCGCTCCATAGTGTTTGGCTGCTAGATTTAGTCACAGGTCTGCCCAGGCCGAGATTCAAGGCTCCAATGAGCAGGGTGTGGCTGCAGAGCAAGATCGACCCTCCCCTTTAAGAACTGACCGGCGCCAGTGTGTCTGTGTTCAATCGCTAACTGACAGCACCTGCGCTGCGCCCGCCCTCTGAGGTAGCGCCTCGCTCCTCGGCCTTAGCGCCTTAAGAGAGGTGTGTAGCGCCTGATTTAGCGTTCCAATCACCTCCAGGGGCGATAAAAGCCAAGTTTGCTGTCGGAGGCGATAATTAGCGCCAGGCGCTAAACTTTGCGCACTGCCAGTAATGGCGCCCCATATGGGGCGATACCGAATTTTTCCCCCTAACAGTTAACCAATATCTCTGTTTCCACGTTGCACTCTTGCATCGACAACACAGACGTGACGAGCGATTAATATGAACTGCTGGAAATTCCTGTGTTTAATAAAAATAAAAGTGCACTAAAAGAAGAATCATTTTATTTGGCATCATTGATGGTTCTCAGTGGAAGAGAACAGCTTTCATTTCAAGTCCCTAAGCACTCTCTAACTTGGCCAGATAAGCTTGTGGGAGTAACTTATTCAAACATTGAGCTTATTCAGCAGATAAAGATAAAGAGGTCTTGTGGATTAGAATGATTGTAAAGACAGGATATAGCCACTGAAGACAACAAATGCATGCTGCCTATATAGAAAGGACAGATCCACTCTGGCATCTTTGAACAAACCAGTTTTATTAACCCAACTACACATGGTTTTAAGGGGAGTTTCTGACTTTCAACAAACTCATACATAAACAAACGGTGACAAAAAATAACGATTTTTAGGATTATTTTTTGTTTTCAAAAGAGCTGTGGGGTTGAATGGTGGTGGCTATCGTTCATTAAGTTTCAAAATGAAAGATAGGAGATGACTGTGAGGAACAGACAAATGACTTTTGCTCAGAAATCAATTAAGATAAAGATATTTTGATGGCTAATGAATGCAATACATTATCAGACTAAAGTGTAATTTCCACTTGCTATCACATATAAAAAGGAGCAAGTTATTCTTTATCCGGCAGCCAGTCATTACAACCCATTGCCACTTTGTCTGTCAAGGTGTGACGACTGCCTGACTGATTGAACTTCAAAGGAAAATATATCCTTATAATCCAAAGACTTTCTTGCCTTTCTTCAGTTTCATTTAATCATACCTCTGTATGTGAAAGCAGTGACTGGAGCTCCATAAGAATAATCATGGGGATGATTTTCATATAAAGCAGGGGTGATTTTGTCAATGGGGGTGCGTTGGAGGTGGGACTCCCACTTGTCAGGTTTTAGTCCCGCCTCCATCGACTTCTGGCCAACCCATGCTATTTTCCCTTGATTGACCTTGTTAAGCCTGCCCAGCGGGCTTAGCAGGCCAATTAAGGGGAAGCCGGTTACAGAAAACGTCAGCATATGACGTTTCATCTGTCAAATATTTTTGACAGATGAATTGTCATCATTTGACAGCGCTGTGAAGCTGTCAAACACTGACATTCTCTGCTGTTTGATGAGTTCTTGTATTCAAGACTCATCAAACCTCTTTTGTGAGCAGAAATCGGATGGTTGTTGCATCGGAGAATGCAGCAGCCACTCTGTCATCTCTGCCGGTGAGATGCGAGACTCTTCGCATCCCCAACTGTTGAAGCCTGCAGGAAGAAACAAAGGTAAGTAAACATTTTCTATCACTTTTCACTCACCTCACACACTTACCTCTCCACACTTGCACCCATCACTTACCGCCACAGCACACTTTTGCACCCCTCCGGCACCCGCAGACCCACTGCTCGCCTCGGTGACCTTGGTGGGGTTTCCCGACGTCGGGAGGCCCGCGCCTCTGGTGGAAAAATGGGGATAATCCTCTAACTGCCTGTTAACTACCTGTTAACAGGCAGTTAAGTGGCTGTAATCCCCTTCCCGCCTTCAGCACAGGTCGGCTACCCACCTCCTGGGAAGATGGCACGGAGGCGGGTTGGGGGCGGGATGGGTACCCGTCCCCAGATTCTGTCATTTTCCCGGCAGTCCCGCCTCCAAACCCGCCTCCCCAGGGCTGGCAAAATCCAGCCCAGCGTATGTGGAGTGTGTGATGAAATATGTCATTCATCAGACTCTGTATTTAACTACATATATTGTATTGCCTGCTCCTGTGTTTGTATTGCCTGCTCCTGTGTTTTACCTTGTATTGTATATAGTGCACCGCCCCCTTTCTCCCCATTGGGTGTGTCGGCTCTGCCCATACCTGGCCCTACTTAAGACAAGCCCAGTCTTGTCTTGCAGCAGAACAGCAGAATGCTAGGTGAAGCCACAGGCATCTTTCTTTGCTAATAAAAGCCTTGTTTTATCCAGCTAACATTGAGCCTTGAAGTTATTGAGGCGCATCAATTTTATTAGCAAACTTTCAATGATGGATCAACTTTTGAAACTGGAACGCTTGGATTTGGACCCGCATGCTTCGGATGCATCGGCACGGTTTGGACACTGGTTCCAGTGCTTGGAATTTTTTATGGCCAACTCCGAAGCCATCACAGCCTCTAAAGCCACCGGAGATGTGAAACTCGGGATCCTGCAGAATCGGGTAAGCCACCGGGTTTTTCCACTCATCCAAGATGCCGCCACCTACCTGGATGCCTGCAACATTCTAAAGGCCCACTATCAGCGGCCTACCAACGAGGTGTACGCCAGGCATCTGCTTGCTACCTGCACACAGCGACCCGGAGAGTCGCTAGAGGACTTTCTAGTCACCCTAAAAGTGCTTGGCAAAGACTGCAAATGCAAAGACGTGAAAGCCACGGTATACACAGACGAGCTTATTCGGGATGCCTTTATCGCAGGCCTTAGCTCTAATTACATCCGGCAGAGACTGCTAGAGAAAACGGGCCTAGGTCTGACACAGGCTGTGGACACAGCGCGATCGCTGGATGTGGCTCAGAAGAACTCTGACTCCTACTCTTCAGGCCGCGCAGCCCACGCCGCCTCGTACGCACCAGGGGCGCCGCCATGTTGGAAGACATCTTCCCCGCCCGGTAGCCCAACACCGTCGGGACCCTGCTCTCCCCCCAGAAGCCCTACGACCGCCGCGACGCATCGGGGCCCCAAATGCTACTTCTGCGGGCAGCCGAAGCACACCAGGAACCTGTGCCCGGCGAAAGGCACCACCTGTTATAAGTGCGGTAAGAAGGGGCACTTTGGGAAGGTGTGCAGAGGGAACCCCGCAGGCAAACCCGCCACCGCCGCGTGCGCGCCGTGGGAGCGGCCATCTGGGACGCCATCTTGTCCGACCTCGTGGGGTCCGCCATCTCGCGAGCAGACATCGTGGACGCCATCTTACCCGGCCTCGTGTGGCCCACCATCTTGTCCCGATCAGGGCCCTACAGTGGCGTCGATCACAGTGGACCAGTCCAGACCGCACCCACTATCCAAATCGATGGTGGACATCGAGGTAAACGGGTGCAAGGTTAAATGTTTAATTGACAGCGGGAGCACGGAGAGCTTCATTCACCCTGGTCTGGTACAACGACTCTCTCTAACTATAGTCCCTACTCAGGGCACGATCTCTATGGCCGACAAAACCCAGATATCGACTATTGCGGGTTACTGCACGGTACGATTGTCCGTTAAAGGCTGTATATAATAATTTTAAACTGTTAATTATGAAGGATTTATGTGTGAGCGTGATCTTGGGCCTGGATTTTCAGTGCCACCACCAAAGCATCATGCTCAATTTCGGTGGGACCCAGCCGCCCCTCACAGTGTGCGGTCTGGCTACCCTGAAGGTAAAGCCGCCTTCGCTATTCGCGAACCTTACCCCTAACTACCGGCCAATAGTGACCAAAAGCAGGAGGTACAGCTGGGAGGACAGGCGGTTTATCGCGACCGAGGTAGACAGGCTCCTGAGGGAGCGCATTATTGAACGCAGCAACAGCCCGTGGCGCGCCCAAGTGGTGGTGGTCAGGGGTAGCGAGAAGAAGCAGATGGTGATTGACTATAGTCAAACAGTCAACATCTATACCCAACTAGACGCCTACCCGCTACCCCGCATATCCGAGATGGTGAACCAAATCGCCCAATACCGGGTGTTCTCCACTATCGACCTCAAGTCAGCGTACCACCAGCTCCCTATCAGACCAGGGGACCGTTCGTACACCACCTTCGAGGCAAATGGACGCCTCTACCAGTTCCTCAGAGTCCCCTTTGGGGTGACGAATGGGGTCTCGGTCTTTCAGAGGGAGATGGACCGCATGGTCGATGACCACCACTTGCAGGCAACCTTCCCCTATCTCGACAATGTCACCATCTGCGGCCACAACCAACAGGACCACGACTCAAACCTCGCGAGGTTTCTGAAAACCGTACAAAAACTCAACCTCACTTACAACGAGGGCAAGTGCATTTTCAACACCACGCGCCTCTGCATACTAGGCAGCGTGGTGGAGAATGGGGAAATCGGACCAGACCCCGACCGATTGCGCCCCCTACGGGAGCTGCCCCTGCCCAACACTCCCAAAGCCCTGAAAAGGTGCCTGGGGCTATTCTCGTATTATGCACAATGGGTCCCGAACAACTCCGATAAAACCCGCCCCCTCTTGAAAGCATCCTCTTTCCCGCTTTCTGCTGAGGCCCATGCTGCCTTCAAAAGCATTAAGCAGGATATTGAGCAGGCCACGCTACAGGCAGTGGACGAGAACACTCCCTTTCAAGTGGAAAGTGATGCGTCTGACTTTGCCTTGGCGGCCACCCTCAACCAGGCGGGGCGGCCCGTAGCTTTCTTCTCGAGGACCCTCCAGGGGCCCAAGATCAGACACGCCTCCATGGAAAAGGAGGCCCAAGCCATCGTGGAGGCAGTGCGCCACTGGCGGCACTACCTAGCCGGCAAACGCTTCACCCTACTTACCGACCAGCGGTCGGTAGCGTTTATGTTCAATAATAAACAGAGGGGGAAGATTAAAAATGATAAAATTCTTAGGTGGCGGATCGAGCTCTCCACCTTCGAGTACGACATCATATACCGGCCGGGGGCCCTTAACGAATCCCCCGACGCCCTCTCATGAGGGATGTGTGTCAACGCCACCGGGGATCGGCTACAGACCCTCCACAACGACCTCTGCCACCCAGGGGTCACACGGCTGTTCCACTTCATAAAGTCCCGCAACTTACCCTACTCGATTGAGGAAGTCCGGTCTCTGACCAGGAACTGCCGCACTTGCGCTGAGTGCAAGCCTCGGTTCTACCGCTCTGATAGAGCCCACCTAATCAAAGCTACACGGCCCTTTGAGCGGCTTAGCTTAGATTTCAAGGGCCCCCTCCCGTCCGTCGACCGCAATGTTTACTTCCTGAACATTGTGGACGAATACTCCCATTTCCCATTCACCTTCCCCTGCCCAGACATGACCAGCGCCACGGTCATTAAATGCCTCAACAGCCTGTTCTGCCTGTTCGGAATGCCAAGCTATATCCACATGGATAGGGGGGCGTCCTTCATGAGTGAAGAGCTACGCCAGTACATGCTGTCCAAGGGGATTGCCACGAGCCGTACCACCAGCTACAACCCCCGGGGTAACGGTCAGGTGGAGCGAGAGAACGGGACAGTAAGGAGGGCAGTCACTCTAACTCTAAGGACCAAGGGCCTCCCTATCTCCCGCTGGCAGGGAGTCCTCCCAGATGTGCTCCACTCAATACGGTCACTATTGTGTACCGCCACTAATGCCACGCCTCATGAGCTAATGTTTGTGTTTCCCCGGAAATCCACCTTAGGCGTATCCATACCGTCATGGCTCTCCACCCCAGGTCCGGTACTTTTGCGGAAGCATGTGAGGGGCCACAAGACGGACCCTCTCATGGAGCCAGTGCACCTGCTCCACGCCAACCCACAATATGCGTATGTCCGGCACGTCGACGGACGGGAGGACACTGTGTCCATAAAAGACCTCGCCCCAGCCGGTAACAACAGCAACAACGACAACGACTACAACAACAACAGCAACAACGACAACAACCACAACAACTATTACCCACCCACTCCACCCACTATTCTTTCATCACCCCCGGAAGAACACCAGCCAACGGTACCCCCACCACCTACTCCTTCAACAACCCCGGTGGCGCCCCCGGCAGAGACCCAGGAGGTCACCCGGGACACCCAGCCAGCACCCGCGGCACCGCAACCGTTACGTCGGTCACAGAGGACTATCACACCCCCGGACAGACTAAATCTGTAGAAGGGGTGAATGTGATGAAATATGTCATTCATCAGACTCTGTATTTAACTACATATATTGTATTGCCTGCTCCTGTGTTTGTATTGCCTGCTCCTGTGTTTTACCTTGTATTGTATATAGTGCACCGCCCCCTTTCTCCCCATTGGGTGTGTCGGCTCCGCCCATACCTGGCCCTACTTAAGACAAGCCCAGGCTTGTCTTGCAGCAGAACAGCAGAATGCTAGGTGAAGCTAGGTGAAGACACAGGCATCTTTCTTTGCTAATAAAAGCCTTGTTTTATCCAGTTAACTTTGAGCCTTGAAGCTATTGAGGCGCATCAGAGTGGACGGTAGCTGGGGCATCCACTCTGCTTGCCCAGTGGCATCGGCAATGTGGCCGGGCCTCATTTAACTACAGTAGGTGAGCTGCCAGCATTAATTGTGCTGCTTATAGGCAGCTTGTCGCTTGGAAGGGCGGGAAAGACAGCGGGCCAGCCAGCACTTAAAGGCATCCTGCAGCGCTTTAAGGGGAGGGGCAAAGATGGTCAGTGGAGCATATGTTACTGAGGCAGCATGATAGCGTGCCACAATTCTATGACAGCCCCCCTAGAGAAGCACAGTGCTCCTTATCCACCACTCCGCAGAGAAGTGTAGGTATGTTGTTCTGGGCCTATATTCTCTGTTGGGTGGATATCAGTTCCTGTGACCATGCCTACTTCCATCTGGTCTCTGCGCTTGTTTGTTCCTCCTTCCCATTGCTGCTGCTCCTCGTCCTCCTCTGGAATTGTCAGAAGGATGCCCATTTAAAATAAAGTGCATTGCTAGAAGCTCTTTAAGAGTTCAGAACCCTGTACAACCATCACAAGCACTTTAAAATTGTCTAAGCAGCCAAAAAACTAATCCCAACAAAATGTCTCCCAAAGTTTTGCAGCATTTTAGCTGAGAGCAGGTGGAGATCCCTTTAAATATCACTGGAAATGGCTGCCTCTCGACTTGTACTGCCCATGGTTTATGGACGGGTTGGGGAAGTAGCAGTAGCAATATGGATTGAGACAAAAATGGTGTTCAGGTTCCTGACAATGCCATTTGATTATTCTTCCTCAATAATAATGGTTCTTTGCTGCAAATCAGGGTACTTGTTCATCTGCTTGTCTGTTTTGCTGCTTAAGCACAAAGGCATTTTAATCTGTACAGTCAGTTTCTTAAAGGTATACCTCAGTGGCCTTTGCAACCTCCTAAGTCTTCCAAACTTTGCTCCAGTTTAAGAATGACCAATAGTCCTTTATGATGTGCTGGTATCCTCATACAAGTGTCATGCCCCATGGAGCTCCTAGCACTTCTCATGCTGGGTAGGGGACCGCTGAATATTTATGTAATTGGCTGGCCTTGCATTGTGCATCAAAATATAAGTTTGATTATTGTACTTAATAGTACCTTTCTGCTTCTGCATGTTATTTTATCTGTACATAATTGCGGACAGCAGTTTCAGCCTGCACAGTGTGGTCTAGTAGTTTGGTGACAAGAGAACATGGTTGGCATCCCACATATTTTCCAGTTAATAATTTAGAGCAGTTTGCAGTTCATTGTTAGACTTGGGTACACCTGAGACAATAACGAAGCCAGGCCAAAAATTTTGAACAGAAGTTTAATTGCCCTGAATACAAAAGTAAATTGAGTATTTCGAGTCAAATAGTAAAGAAAAATGTTTAAAGATAAATTAATATGGAGATCAAACAAAATAGAAATAATTGGAGTTAAACATTATTTTTAATATTCTGTTTATTATTTTCAAAATATGTTGAATATGTTTTGCCTGTGTGCAACACCAAGGGAGGTCAATTGGTAATTTTTTTCTTATCATTTTCTGTTCATATTTATTTTTTGCTAACAGTGTCTGATTCCTCCTGCAACTGAATCAGATGATTCGACAATCATCAGGGACATTGGAAGTTATTGAGTTTAATAATGAGACAATGCAATATCATATTATAAAATCTCCTATTGTCAGAATTTTATGACACCAGAGCCTTTGAATTTAATGAAATCATTACATTTTTAATCTCTTTTATATTTCTTGTAAGAAGGATAGTTTTGAGTTAACTGAACAGTAATTTACCATGAAAGAACCACAGCTGGACAGCACATCATCTTTCAGTATCCACCATTTTATATCCATGGATCTGGAAACACTACAAAAGTTGGTTTACTAGATTTATTGCGAATACAGTTGACAGCTCATCTGTGATCTCATTTTACCAAATTTGCTGACAGATGCTCTTTCCTTGATGATTTTGCCAGAATGGAACATCCTTATGTCCAGTGCACGCAAAGCAAGGAAATCAAAAAATCTGGATACCAAATAAGGATTCAAATACTTTCTGATGTGGCCTGTCACATACGCTATGCTTTTTTTTGTGTGTTCCTGATGTTCTTACTGCAAGGACATAGAAACTGGCTGCCAGGTTTGGGAAAATTATCAAATGAATTTGCTTTGATTAAATATTGGTCACTGTTCATTTAAGTCGTATGGAATAGGAGCCACACAGCAGAAAGACTCCTCTCCTTTTACAAGCTTATAAAATATACAAGCTGGGAATCCAAAAACCAGTTCAGACTAGATCAAAACAAATAGATCAAAAGCAAAATACTGCGGATGCTGGAAATCTGAAATAAAAACAGAAAATGCTGGAAATGCAGGTCAGGCAGGTCAACTGAAACGTTAACTTTGTCTCTCTCTTCACAGATGCTGCCTTACCTGCTGATTATTTCCAGCAATTTCTATTTGGATTTCAAAACAAGTAGTTATTGAGCTGTCAAACAAAGACAGAAATATCGAGATGGCAAGGTAACGTTGAAAACAACCTAAAATATTGCAAAACAATGGCTTGGATTTTGCAGTAAAAACGTTATTATGGAATAAATTGGACAGCAACTTCCAGCATCCACACATGTGCAGTTAAACGTGGAAATCAGGAAGTTGCTGTCTGATTTGCCCTGCTCCTCCACAAGCTTCGCTCGAACAGTATCTCGCCGAGAGACTCGACATTCAAACACATGAATGGACGTGAAGTTGGGGTATTTACCCACTAGGTACCTACTAAACATGTCAGAAAATGTTATGGCTTACCCATTCAAGTGTAAGTGAATTTTTAACAGTGTGATAAGCAATGTTCCCTCTAAGCTGTGCACATGCGTGGCTGCGCAGTAATTTGCAAGGTACCGCGCAGGCCTCTCACAAGCTTTTCCATTTCAAAAACCACGCATGCGCAGAAATTTTAAGGGGTCACATAGTGAAATAAACAGGCCACGCACAACAGACAATTTAGAGGGAACATTGGTGATAAGTCTTAAATACTGCCAAACAACCTCTCTGGCACTGAAAATTAACTTTGACAAGTTTGGAGTCTCATTCCTTCAGACTTTAAATATTGTTGGAGATTATTTTTTTAATTAAAAATTATTTCTCTTTCTCTTTCATATCTCTCTCTTAATCCCATCTTTCTTTCCCACTCTTTATTTCACTTTCTGTACATGATTTTACATTGAATTAAATATTCTAATTTACACTTCCTGGTTTAGACTGCGTGCCTCAGTAAGGATTCTTCAATCTGACAGGTTGAAGAGACACACTGTTGCTTTCCCTGTTCACACAGATCCCAGATTCCCCTGTAGAGTGCGCCATGCTGTTTCGGACTTCCAATGACCATAAATTGCCGCACTAAAGCCACCGAAAAGTCTGTGGGCAGCTGTAAGCGTAATGAACGGCGAGTGCCGTTCATTTGCCGCTGACCACAAAATCCAGGCTAATAAATCTCAGCGCACTGTTGCAAGATAAGGGAAAGCTACGTAAGTATGTGAGGGAGAAAGGAATAGAAGGATATGCTGAGAGGGTTAGATGAAGTAGGTTGGGTGGAGGTTCGTGTGGAGTATAAACACCAGCATAGACCTGTTGGGTTGAATGGCCTGTTTCTGTGCTGTAAATACTATGGGGGAAAAATTCATGTTTGCCAGCAAAGTTGCCGATGTTACTGGCAACTGCCAATTACGGCCGCTGGAAATGGCCACAATGCTAAGTGAGTGAAATTGGTCTGGGGGGTACGGAGATAGGTGGCGCAGCGCTCACCTTCCGTGCAACGCCGTCCTCGTGGTGTTGTTGGAGGGATCCGGGACAAAGTTTCTGTCCAGGTCCGGCGCTGCAGCTTCTCACAGCCTCTGTGAGTGAAGCTGTGGAGCTCGCAGGGAATTGTGAGCAATGAAGAGGTCTGAGAATTAAAGGGGCCATGCATACTGAAGCAATACAAAAGGAAATGCAGTGAATCAATACATTTTCCAGCCCGTTCTGCCTTTTAAAAAATATTCAACATTTAAAAGAAGTTCCAAATGTGAATATTCAGCACTTAAAGCTGAATTACCTTCCTAACCTCAACAAGTGGGTAAACTGCCTCAGCACTAACACAAATGCTCAGCAAGCCAGGGAAGGGGCACCCAGGGTCTGACATGCAGCACTCCAGTTTTGTGCAAGAGGTCAACACTGCAAGAGCGGTCCTCTACCCACAGGGGCCAGGAGGCCCTTCAGAAAGAATGATGTGGGAGTACATTACTAAGGCCGTCACTGCCAGCAGTGTCGCCCCCACCACCTGGCTCCAGTGCCCAAAGAAGCTTCATGACCTCAGACCACTGGTCAAGGTCAGTGAATACTTCTTCATAAGCCGTCTCCTACCAACTGCACCACTAGCCTCACACACTGCTCAATGCACGACCCCCAATCACTCACCTACCAACAATCTGCACCAATGATGAGGCACATCTCTCATTCCTGGCCTCACCTCACCCCCTTGGAGGAGACGGTGCAGGCCATTTTTGGCGGGGCATGGTTGAGCCCTTGGCCAGCGATGGGGCTGAAACGATACAAGATGCTGGTATCCTCATATGTTATCCTCCTTCTGGCATGCACCTCTTGCTTTCCCACCTTTCCGTCAGCGCAACTCCACCCCGTGCCTTCCTCATTTCACACACCCAAGAAATGCAGCCTGCCCAGCCAGTGGGACTGCAGACGGATGATTCCATCCCGGATATCCTGGCCACAAAGGGGCTGTCTGGGATACATCCTTCTGTATGATTCCTCCTCTTTGGCTTCCTCCTCTTCTGCATCTTTCTTTTCTGCGTTTTCCTCTTCCCTCTGCAAGCGGATGCTGTAAATGTAAAATGACAGCATAAAATGCTGGAAATACTTAGTTGGTCAGGCAGCATGTCAAGCTAAGACATGGACTCTGTTTTTCTCTCCACGAATGTTGCATGACCTGCTGAGTTTTCGCAGCTTGTTCTGTTAAGGCCTTCATTTACCATCCGAGCTCTTGCAAGCATCCAGCAGCACTCTCTAAACACTTAAAAAACTTTCACATCCAATGCAGCAAGCCACTACTTCAATAAAATTAAAAAAAACTCAGTCCAGACCCTTAAATTCAAATTTACCTGAATGATGTGTGTGTCCCTTTAAGAACTGCAGACATCGCCAGTATCAACCTGCTTGCACGCCAGGTTAGGACCCAAAGCTGAATTCAGCACTAGGGTCGAAGTTCTCATTGGTGATGTTAAGGAAGATGGTTGTGTTGGTTGAAGGTCAATTATCACAGTCCCAGGACATCGCTGCAGGAGTTCCTCAGGGCAATGTCCTAGGCCCAACCATCTTCAGCTGCTTCATCAATGAACTTCCCTCCAACATAAGGTCAGAAATGGGGATGTTTGTTGATGACTGTGTAGGATTCGCAAAATTGGACTTTGTATTAATAAGGGTCAAATGGCAGAAGAGGCCATGATTTTAAAGACTGTTTTAAAAGAAGCCCAGAAAAAGGGGCATACAAAATGGCCGCCATACCATGTGACCGGCTTATTGGGACATTTTAAAATGGTTCCTGCGAATCCTCAGACAGCTTTGTGGATTCAACCCACAGTAAGTTCTGGAAGCTGTTTCTGAGAGAACAAAACCAGACCCACACATATACATATGGATTAGATGCAGATCCAGTCAAGATCGGCCTGGAGACAGAGGCCATCAAAATGTTGACCCAGACAAAAGGGGACAATTTCATATTCATGAGAACAGCACCAAGGACTAGATAACAAGATCAGCAGGACATTAAAAACAATGAAGGTCATTCCAGACCAGAGATGGGCCTTTACCAGTCATCTAAAACATTTTAAAATATAATAACTACCCCGCTGTGCTCCCAGCCCGCCAAAAGTTAAACAAAGACTAACCTGATTTTGGGCGGGAAGTGGAGACTCCTGAAGAAAAGGTATAACTGGAGGACTGGAGTCACAGTTGAACACAGTTGGTTACAGTTGGACACAGTTGGACACACAGCTACAGTTGCAGAGACACATGACCGAGTGGCAGTGGGTGAAGAGGAGTCGCTTCGGGAGAAGATCAGCAAACTCCTCTCCACCATCGGAGGAGGAAGAAGAATTAAGCCAACATCAGGAAGGCCGTTCGAAGCCGGCATCCCGCCCCGGGCAAAAACATCGGGAGATCATCGACCATCCCCAGGCCGTTGCCGAAACGAAAGGCCATCGACCCAACTCGGGAGAAGAGACAGAAACAAACTGAAGAAACGATGGGAGCCAGCCCAAGGCTCCTCTGACTGGGGTCGAGCCGATGATCCCCGACCCTGCCGACAACCAGAACCAGCTGGTGTTCAGCCGCCCCCGACCCCCACCTTACAACTCACAGGGGCTCCACGATCCAGGTGGAGACGGAACGCCTGAAAGGATCAAACGCAGACTGGTTCAAAAACCGTGCACTTCCTAGTTGGATTGGTGAGCATGTTTCTGGCCCGTCACAATCAGATCTAGATAGGTTTAAGGGGGTGGATTTAAGGGTACAATTAACATGAGTTGTTGTCCCTCGATGTTCTGTGTGTTTCCTTATTTCATGATGATCTTTGTAGAGTATAAGATGCCTGTATTTGCCTTAGTTAGTATTGTGTTGTTATGAGTTGTTTGTGTTTTTCCCTCCCATGCACTCTCTTATCTGCTTGCATTTGATTTATTTTTCCATATGCAATAAAATTTCATTTTTGTTTCATCAAACTTGGTCTACAAGAGTTTTCTCTACATTGTAGTTCCTGCCCCAAAGTCCAGAGTATAGAATCTAAGGAGCGAGTGGGTCGAACCACTCAAGGTTTTACTGTGCAAGAGAGAGAGGCCTCTAGAGAGAGAAACCTTTGCGATCTAAAACCCCTTACAGAAAATGGCGACCGCGGCAGGACTCTGGCAGCAGGATTGCAATGTAGTAGATCCAAGTTTGAATGGTCGAAATGCAATGGATGAGAGGATAGCGGATTATGTCTTTGGCAAGGTAAATCTCACTAAGCAGTGGATTTCCGATCTCTTGCTGGATGGGCGTCCGGTGGACGCAGCCATCAGGTGGACAGAGAGCAAAGAGCATAAGAAGTCAGTGGAAAAGGCAGTGTGGCTGATGTGTTACAAGAAGCAGGTCCAGATCTTGGACCGGGTCGTTGCAGCACAGGCAGCCAAGATCACAACCCAGGCAGCAGAGATAGAGGGAAAGGCCATGGGTGGGGAAAAACTCATCACAGCGCTTCACGCGCTGAATCAGGAACGCCAAGTGGTAGCTAGTCAACATCAGGCTAGGATAGAGTACCTGGAGTGCCAGGTTACTGAGGCAAAGATTAATGAAATGAGGGTACGGGAGAAAAACGCCCGCCTCGCACAACAGCTAAGAGCGCAGGAGGAGAGAGTAGTGAAGGTTAAGGCAGCTTGCAAGCTAGCCCTCGAGCACGGGTTTGAGAGCACAGACCACGGCCCCTGCCAAAAGACCATAGAGGACCTAAGAACGGCCCTGGTAAAGGCAAAAGGCATGGTGTGTCTCATCAGCCCGAAAGCTAGTCACATGGACTTTTTAAAGAATCAAAACAACCGATTCCAGCTGAGGTAATTGTGGTACCGGCCACCGAGCCCTCAGCACCGCCGAGCTATAGTGAGACTTGGCCGGAAAAGGAGGGGGTAGTGAAAGAGGAGGTAGCCGAGGTGGAGTGTGAGGAAGAACCACTGGTAGCAAAGCCGGGACCGACACCAATGTGTCCCGCTCGGCACCAGAGGTTCGGTCCCAACACTGACGATGGCGGTATCGGACCCCACCAAAACCAGCTCGTGGTGCCCTATGCTGGCCCGCAATTAAGGTCCATGGTGAGCCACCTCACACGACTCACAGTAAAGGGAGATCCCTCGATTCATTTCAGGTAGATAGAGGAAACAGGTGATGAACAGGAACAGGTGAAACTGTTGCTTTTCTCCCTGGATTGCACAATCCTTCAGTGCCTCTCAGAGGATAGTAAGAGGGGACGGAAAGGGTATACGGATCTCAGGGAGGAAGTTTTAGAAGTAATGGGAGTGGACGACGGTAGTCCGTTCGACCATGTGGAAGGGACCGTGCAGCTATCTGGAGAACCCCCACGGGTTTTCGCAGAAAGGCTGTGGCCAGTATATCGACGCAACTGTCCGGGTATGCCTGAACGGGCTGCAATGAGCGACGACCAGCGGGTTCATTGGCTCCGTTGCTTGGTTACCAACAGCTTGCCAGAGATACGGGCCCTAGCCAGGTCATGGTTTGATCCCCAAGGTCCCGGTGTCACGGTGGAGACGGTACTCCGTCAGCTAAATGTTGCGTACAAGAATTGTAGAGGCCAGGAAACACCTCCCCTGAAGGGAAAGGTGCATGAGGCAAAACCCACAGCCCCAAGCAAGAAGGAGTGGCGTCAGGAGGGGAATCGCCCTGTCCAAGCCAAGCTCAATTGCTACGGGTGTGGGAGGATGGACATTGGCGCAAGGACTGTAGAAATCCGTGGAAGGATAATAAAGGGAGGTTTCCCGCAGCCCAAGCCCAAGCCCCGACCGCCACCCCAGCACCAGCCCAAACCCAAGCCATAGCTCCTACCCCAGCACAAGGAGCTGGTGCAGTTATGGATCCCGCTGCGATTGACTCAATTATAGAGACAATGCGGTCTCTGATGATTTCGCAGGGGAAGATAGCAGTCACCACTGGCCTTGTCGCTCCCGAGAATCCGACCATTGTACCCAAATGACTAGAGCCGGCGCAGCCCGTTTACTTGTGTGCGCTGCAATATGATATATGGAGGCGACCCCTCATGGAGATGGAGGTGCAGGAGGTAAAAGGGACCTATTTGTTGGATACGGGGGCATCGTGCACCGTGATCCTCACAGCTAACCCCACCGCCTCGCCTCTGTCCACCGGGGTTCCATATATTCTGTTGGGCTTCACAGGCAAGGAACAGGCTGGCGCACATTCCATTCCCCTCTCCATTCATTTAGGACCACTCCGCACCAAGTGGAGGTGTATACTGATGAAGTGGGAGGTGGAGAATGGGAAAGGGATCCTCGGGTCCGATTTCTTGGTCGAACACGGGATCCTCGTGGACCTAAGAAACCATTGTCTTTGGGGAGCGGGTAAGGGTAAGCCGGGCAAGGTAGTCGTCATCCCAGGGGAAGGGGAAAGAGGGACCCTGTGTACCGTGAAGCCAAAAGAGGGCTACGACCTCGAGCTCATCGTTGCGGGCATCCCACAAGATTTGCAGGCATTCGTGTACGACCACCTGACGACGTTTGCCACTCACAAGCACGATTGCGGGAGGGTCACCGGGTTTGAGGTCAGCGTAGATGGGGACCCCATGGCCCGATCCCAAAAAAGTACAACTTCCCCCGGGAAGTGGAGCCCGACATGGAGACAGCAATATCTTCACTGGTGCAGCAGGGCGTGTTGAGACCAATAGTCACCCATGTAAACTCTCCGTTATGGCTGGTGAGGAAGCCGGACGATTCCTGGAGAGCCACGGTGGACTACAGAGTCCTCAATAGCAACATCCCAGCCTGCGCGCCGACAGTAGCAGCAGTTGCCGACCTGATAGGAAGTATTCCAGCCTCCGCGACCACGTTCACGGTGCTGGATATTTCTAATGGGTTTTGGTCCATCCCTTTAAGGAGGGAGGATCAATACAAGTTTGCCTTTACGTTTAAAGGACAACAGTACACCTGGAACTGCTTGCCCCAGGGTTTCTACAACAGCCCCAGCATTTTCCATCAATGCATGGCAGGGAGTTTAAAGGAGTTCAGCCAGCCCAATCAGCTAGTGCAGTATGTGGACGACCTGCTCCTGTTCACAGACTCAAGAGAGGAGCATGGCCCACTATTGGCTGAGTTATTGGAGCTGTTAGGTAGAAAGGGTTTCAAAGTAAACCCAAAGAAGGCATGGATCTGCCAGCAGGAAGTGAAATTCCTGGGTCTGACCATCCGCGCCGGTGAGAGAGCCATAGATGGAGCCAGACGGGAATTGGTGCAAGATCTATCGATCCCCACAACCGGAGCCCAGGAGTGGGAAGTAGGAGATAAGGTCATGGTAGGAGACTCTGCCCGAGTGGAGAGTTCAGAACCACTGTACAAAGGACTCTACAAGATTGTAGGCAAGGCCAGCCCCATGGTATACGCAGTGAAGTTGCCCCGGCGCACTAAATGGTTTCACATCAATCAGTGCAAACTGTTTAAACCGGGTGCAAGAGCATCAGCAACTGAAGCCAGGTCTGAAGGTAAAGATCCTCAGCCTGAGGCGCGCGATGAGTCACAGACCACACAAGCTGGCGTTGTAGCCTGCTTGGAAGTAGAAGCTGTCCCGCCCACCTGGGGGGAGCTTTCCCCGATGGCCTGGGACTCGGACAAGGAGGGGCCCGAACAACAAGGTCCCGCCCTCGACATGATTCTGGAGGAGATGGAGTCGGAGGACGGAGGTCCCGCCCTCGACTCGAGCGTGGGGGAGGTAGAAATTGGGGGCAGAGATCCTCCACCTGTAGGGACAAGTGAGGAGGAGCTGTCTGCCACAGACCCAAATCCCAAAGGGGCGGAGCCTGAGGGGAGGGAGCCGAAGCCCACAGTCGTGGAAGAGCCACGAGCTGTGAGAGCTAAGGTCCCACCCGAAGGTCCACTCACTAAGGGAGCCATGCCCAAAGTACCTCTTCGCAGGTCGACTCGAACACCTCAGCCAGTAAAACCTTGGCCCGAGTCCCCCGCTCCCAGTAAACGCCGACTTGAGAAATCCTTGACAAAACGCAGTCGCCGATTAACAGCAAAAGGCTGCGGGGAACCCAAGCCACAGGTCACTGCAGCCCCGCCACAGGGAGCGGCGAGCTGCAGTCCAATCAGGGATTAGGCAAGCCGCCCGGGGACGGGCGGCACTGTACATAAGTTAAGTTTAAGTTTAAGTTTAAGGTGTGTAAATATTAAAATGATTAGAGTTTTAAGTAGTTTTAAATCTGCCCAGTATGTGTGTTGTTTTGGATCGAGGTCGAAAGGCCCGATCATGCCGTCACCTAAGCCAGAATCTCTCGGGAGCCTGGCTATATTGTGTGATTTGTTGCAGGAACCAGGAGAAAGATGAGAGGGATCCTCGTCGCGTTCGTGACGATCGGGTGGAGCTGGGCCTATCGGGGCCGCACTAAGGACTCCACCATATATGGGTGCTCTGGAGACAGAGGCCCCATCGCGACTGACGGAACCGGCCCACGGGACGCTGAAGAGACTGCTGCCTACTTCCATGACGGAAGATGGCCAGGCTGGCTGGGGTCAAACTCTACTGAATACTCCAGCCAGACGGGGTTTGCGTACAGAGAGACATCTCTGATGTGCCCCAGGGTGCAGATCATTGCACCCAGGGTCAGCGTCACTGTGGGAAAGAAGATTTGCTTGAACTGTCTGGGACATGTACCTTTGGACCGTTGGTGGTGGCTGCGCAAGTTGAGCAGCACCATGAAGAACTCCACTGTGGAATGGGAGAGATTGGGTAACAACACCCATCGGACAATTACGGGAACTCATGGGGGGTTGAGTGTCTGTTGGGACAAATGGTGGGAACCAGATGAGGGGATCTACATCTGTATGTGGGGTTCAGAACGCGCTTGCCCCACAGGCGTCTCCATCTTTTTCCAAAGGCAGTGGCAGGATGCTGGACAAGGAATGAGGTGGGACGTCAGCACACGGGCGTGCGGAGTCCCATACTCTCAGATCCCAGTAAACGCCACTGAGCTCATCACCCGACCCCGCAAGCCCCTGCCCACAATTCCGGTAGCTAAAGCCCTCAAGGAAGGGTGCCCCACCACAACAAAGGGGCCCGGGAACGGATTGGTATTGGTACCCACAGGTCAGGTACTGTACCAAGGGGTCCACTACGTGGTGGCTTCGGTGATTTTAAACCTCACCGAGGTACGATTGCCAGAGTGGTGCCCTGAGGAAACGGAGCAATTATACCAGGTCCTGTTAACAAACATGTTTAAACAGTTATATGTATTCGATTTTGCCGATGTCGATAGAGCCGAATTGTACACCACACCACATGAGGTCTTGGACAGAGTATGGAGACAAAGAAGGGGTGCAGTAAATGATATTTTCACAGCTTTTAATACAGGAACTTCCGTCATCAACACACTGGATGACGTGGAGCTGCAAACCCAGATCAATGGTTTAAAAACACAGTTAAGAAAGATACTGACTGATGAGAATAAGGTAGTGGGTTCTGAATTACATGAGGAGCAGGCCATGACACTACACTTAAAAGAGATAATAGCTGAGCTGGAGAAACACGCCAGAACGGTAAATGCTCTCATCAGGGAGGATCGGAATGCGTCTGCTCAGGCTGCGCAGAACGAAGCTTGTGTGCTATACGGGGCGTGGTTACTGGGCGAGGGCCGCAGTAATCTGGAGGATTTAAAGCAAGGTTTAGTCCCCTCCTGGATCAGCAACAAGCACCTCGCAGCCCTCCACCCTTTTGAGAATGCATTAAGTCCGTGCCAGCTCAGACTAGCCTCAGAGGCCTACCCAGTCCCAGTGGACTGTGGACGGTCTAATCACACCATTATGGGTATAGTGGTAAGAATGCCGGTGATGGGAAAGACAGCCAAACCCGCCCCGGTATACAGGGTGGAGAACATTGGAGTCATTCAGGGGGGTGCGCACATTCGCTACACAGGGGTCCCACCTTACGTCATTCGATGGGAGCATGCAATGACGGGTACCGACCTCTCAGGGTGCCGGAGCCGGGGAGCACACATCATCCTGTGTCCCCAGCACTTGAATGCCCATTCAAAACCACAGTGCGGGTTCAGAACTGCTGGCGCGAAGCCTATAAATTGCACCATGGAAGCAATGGCACAAGGCCATGTGCCCCCGCAGGTGGCATATATAGGAGGTGGGACATACTGTGTCGCCACTGCAGCGCCCCACTACCAGCATGGACAGCACGGTTGGTGTCCAGTTAGTGACAGCAGCTTCTGTTTCAAGCCCAGGACAGAACTTTAAGTGGCCCAGGAGCGAATTGTCCCCATTCCTGAACCTTCCACTGTACACATCACTGTTAAAGAGAATTTCACCGATCTGCAGCGATTCATTGATCATTTTGGATATATCATTCTCCCTCTCCCTGAACACCTCACCAAGATATTAAAGTGCCGTTGTTGTTTGACAGAAACACTTCTACACACTGGAGCAGAAGACTTTAGAGATAGGGGCAGACATATTGGACATAGTGACCCCACCGTGGTGGGACCTGTTCACTAATATAGAAGTCCCTTCATGGATTAGGATAGCCTCCCACATTCTTGTAGTGTGCCAGGTTGTCATTGTAGTTCATTTACTGTTTGTACACTGTAAAAAGGTCAAACATTCGCAGAAGTACGAGAATAGAGGGGAATGGAGGGAGCATTATGTGCGGGTAGAAGAAGAGACACCCGTTTAGATTTTGCTGCTTTGTATAAAGTTAAAGTTTTCCCTCCCTCCTCTGTATTATTTTGATATGTATTCATGTACATTGTGATTTTCGTGTGTATTTTATTTTATTATTGAAGTCTTATTAGATGTGGTGTTATTAGAAGGTAATGTGTATGCACCAGGTGATGTAGGGGTATAAGGACCCCCTCCATGCCTGGAAGTAAGTTATTAGATTTTTAACTCCAAGGTATTGCCATCTATAGATGCTTATTGTACACTAGATTTTTCTGAAATGGGAAATGCATGTGTTGTGGGGTCATAGATAGGTAAATACTGGGGATGGTTAGATTGTGGAAAGACAGAAAATTTTGCTCACCCAGAATTAAGATACTTCAAGCAAGTTACAGTATCATCAGGGGGGAGTGTAGGATTTGCAAAATTGGACTTTGTATTAATAAGGGTCAAATGGCAGAAGAGGCCATGATTTTAAAGACTGTTTTAAAAGAAGCCCAGAAAAAGGGGCATACAAAATGGCTGCCATACCATGTGACCGGCTTATTGGGACATTTTAAAATGGTTCCTGTGAATCCTCAGACAGCTTTGTGGATTCAACCCACAGTAAGTTCTGGAAGCCGTTTCTGAGAGAATAAAACCAGACCCACACATATACATATGGATTAGATGCAGATCCAGTCAAGATCGGCCTGGAGACAGAGGCCATCTAAATGTTGACCCAGACAAAAGGGGACAATTTCATATTCATGAGAACAGCACCAAGGACTAGATAACAAGATCAGCAGGACATTAAAAACAATGAAGGTCATTCCAGACTAGAGATGGGCCTTTAACGGCCATCTAAAACATTAAAAAATATAAATACTGCCCCGCTGTGTTCCCAGCCCACCAAAAGTTAAACAAAGACTAACCTGATTTTGGGCGGGAAGTGGAGACTCCTGAAGAAAAGGTATAACTGGAGGACTGGAGTCACAGTTGAACACAGTTGGTTACAGTTGGACACAGTTGGACACACAGCTACCGTTGCAGAGACACACGACCGAGTGGCAGTGGGTGAAGAGGAGTCGCTTCGGGAGAAGATCAGCAAACTCCTCTCCACCATTGGAGGAGGAAGAAGAATTAAGCCAACATCAGGAAGGCCGTTCGAAGCCGACGTCCCGCCCCGGGCAAAAACATCGGGAGATCATCGACCATCCCCAGGCCATTGCTGAAATGAAAGGCCATCGACCCAACTCGGGAGAAGAGACAAAAACAAACTGAAGAAACGATGGGAGCCAGCCCAAGGCTCCTCTGACCGGGGTCGAGCCGACGATCTCCGACCCCGCCGACAACCAGAACCAGCCGGTGTCCAGCCGCCCCCGACCCCCACCTCAGAAGAGAGGTGTGGCGCAGCTCACAGGGGCTCCACGATCCACGTGGAGATGGAACGCCTGAAGGGATCAAAACACAGACTTGCTTTCAAAACCTGGTACTTCCTAGTTGGATTGGTGAGCATGTTTCTGGCCCTTCACAATCAAATCTAGATAGGTTTAAGGGGGTGGATTTAAGGGTACAATTAACATGAGTTGTTGTCCCTCGATGTTCCGTGTGTTTCCTTATTTCATGATGATCTTTGTAGAGTATAAGATGCCTGTATTTGCCTTAGTTAGTATTTGTTAGATCCGTGTGTTAATGTAGACACGGAATGCAGGAGTTGATTTAACAAGTGTTTACTGAACAAAGTCTGGAGGTGAACTAAACTATACAAGACGCTACACAGGCTTATATGCCTGAGTGGTCACTACTGGTACTACAGTATACAGGGGCTTCAAAAACATAGTTCCTCTTAAAGGTACATACACTACAATTCTTCCCCTTTTAGATAAATAGTACATAACATTTTAAGTAATCATTAAATAACATTTTTACAAGAACAATAATCTACACATTTGCTGAAGTTAATCAATTACAAATTCAGTCTCTCTGGAGGCTTCCTGACTCGGTCCGGATAACGCCTCGGTGGTGTAGTAGGTTTCGGTGGTGTAGTAGGTTCTTTTGGCAAGGTCGATTCGGCTTCAATGCCAGTGTCGGGTTCATCTGGTTCCAGTATCACCGGATCGGAGGTAGATACTATGGGTATCTCTGCTTCATCACTAGGCGTATAGAGTTGTGGTGTAGGTTGTCCTTTTTCGGATGACTCTATGATCTGGTCAGCATGGTGCCTTACTATGCTTTCTCCAATGTCCACGGTATACATCAGCGGTCCTAGTCGTGTGCAAATAGTTCCAGGCTGCCATTTCTCGGTACGGTAGTCCCGGGCCAAAACTGGTTGACCTATCTGGAAGGTTCTAGTTGGCCTTTCATTCATGCTTTGAAATTGTCGGTTCTCTACTGTGTTGCATGTAACCTGTTCCACCTTAAGAGAACTTAAGCCTGGTCCACCTTAAGAAAGGTACCACTTTCTTTGGCTGCTGTATACGTAATACCGGTGGTGACCACACCGGTATATAAGCACAGTGTAATAATATTGTATTCAGTATAGTCCTGACCTCCAACCAGTAAAGACCTGTTGAATTTACTCTTGTGGTCTGTGTAGTAATTCTCACTATAACACACAGACTTAACAGTGGCGACGAGTCCGATTCTTACCCTGCTGCAGTAATTTCCACGGCGACTTCGTCCACAGACAGGACGTCGAAGAGAGGTTTCCACCCTCATCACCTACGGGAAGACACGTCGAGCGGCAGGCATCGAGCAACCGGAGTGCAGAAGAGATCCTGACCTCGAAGCCTCCATCAGCGACTGTCAGCTTCTTCTACTACCTCGTGGTGGGTAAGCCGGGCAGCGACGTGACAGAAAGTCAACCGCGTTGGCTGTACAGACGGGGCTGGGAAGACGGAGGAATAAGGGCGGTGAGGTCGATCGCGACCAGAGATAAGGGCCGGGCCGCTTTCGAGCGAGAGGCGCAGCGCGGGACATTGATCGCGACCGGAAATAAGGGCTGCATTCGGGCTAAAGGCGCAGCGTCTGGGGAAACTGAAGGCACGAGAGCCGCGGTGAAGTGGAGACAGCGTCGGGGGACGGGTGAAGACCGCCAAGCGCGGGAAAACCGCCATTTTGTGGGCGGAGGACGACGGCAAGAGCGGGAAGCCGCCATCTTAGATAACATTAAAAATATGATAAATTGCTACGATGCCTAAACATGGGAACATTAATGCCTTCGACAGTGATATAGAAGACTGGGCTATGTATGTCGAATGCATACAAAACTATTGTAAGGCAAATAAAATTCCGGAGGCAGATAAAACACTAACATTACTAAACTTAATGGGTGCGAAGACATACGGGCAATTGAAACACCTGTTATCACCAGATGAACCGGCGGATAAGACGTTCGAACAGATTGTTACTGTCCTAAAAAATCATCTTAGCCCCACGCCGCTGATGCTAGCGGAACGATTTAAATTTTACGATAGAAGACAGCTGCAAAATGAAAGCAATGCTGAATATTTGATGGAATTACGTAAGCTAGCAAAATATTGTCAGTTTGGAACGGGACTGACAGAGGCACTTCGAGATAGATTTGTGTGTGGTTTATTTAAACAGGATACACAAAGGCGACTGCTTGAGGAGAATGAGCTGTCTCTCGAGAAGGCGGTCACTATGGCAGCAGCACACGAGGCCGCAGCGAGAGGCACGGCAGTAATGCAGCTACGGCCACCGGAACTCGGTACAAACAAATTGGGTTTGAGTTCTGTCAAATGTTATCGTTGTGGAAAGACAACGCACGATCAGAACCAGTGTTGGTTTAAAAGCCAAGAATGCAGAACGTGTGGCAGGCTTGGCCACATAGCTAAAGTATGCCGGTCAGGAAAGAAGACCAGCAACAAAAAGTCACGGCAAGGAAAATATGCAAAGGTACACAAGGTGACGAAGAACAGTCTGACCGAACAGAAGTCAGATTCAGACGCTAGCAGTAATGAACTGGATAGCTTAAGAATACACAACGTTGGTAAGGATACAGACCTCCAGACAATTTGGGTCACTCTTAAGATAGCAGGAGTCCAAGTAAAATTGGAATTGGACACTGGATCGGCATTGACGGTCATGAATAAGAAAGATTACAGAAGGTTATTCCAACATATTCCCTTACAGGATACGGAGATTATATTGAAAACGTACACGGGGCAAAGAGTGTACCCCATCGGAAAAATAGAGGTAGAAGTGGTTCACAAGGGCGAAGGAAGCCAAGTAATGGACTTATATGTGCTACCTGAAGGGGGTCCACCACTACTAGGACGGGAGTGGATTAGGAAAATGAATATGGACTGGCACTCCTTGAAAGCACTAACGGTAGATTCCGGGGAAACAGCTGCCAAACCTAAACGATTGTCCAGAATATTGGATGAGGCTAAAGAGGTGTTCCAGCCGGGACTGGGAACACTGAGAGGAATTACGGCAAACATCAAGATTGATGAACATGAACAACCAAAATTTTTTAAAGCCAGACCGGTACCCTATGCAATACGACCTGCGGTTGAAGCGGAGCTGGAAGCACTAGAACGTTCAGGTGTACTGTCTAAAGTAGATTGGAGTGAGCGGGCTATGCCCATTGTTCCCGTTATGAAACGTCCTGCGAACAATAAGCCAGGAGATCCAGGGAAGGTTCGCATCTGTGGAGAT
The DNA here is from genome assembly GCF_052327205.1 of Somniosus microcephalus. Taxonomy (NCBI): domain Eukaryota; kingdom Metazoa; phylum Chordata; class Chondrichthyes; order Squaliformes; family Somniosidae; genus Somniosus; species Somniosus microcephalus. The sequence continues at coordinate 91,775,601 of NC_140995.1, forward strand.
TTCAAGATCACCGTTAATCCGGTGCTTCACACGGTGCAGTATCCGCTTCCACGGATTGAGGATATTTTCGCTTCACTGTCTGGCGGGAAACACTTCACCAAGATAGACCTGGCGCAGGCGTATTTGCAGATGGAGGTTGAAGAAGAGTCACGCCAATACCTCACGATCAACACGCATCGAGGGTTGTACCGGTACAATAGGCTGGTTTTTGGAGTGGCATCGGCTCCAGCAATTTGGCAGAGGGCCATGGAGCAGGTATTACAGGGAATTCCAGGCACACAATGTTACCTGGACGACATTCTGATCACAGGTGATGGTGATGAACAGCATCTCGCTAACTTGGAACTGGTGCTCAACAGACTGAAAGAGTATGGACTTAGAGTAAATCGGCAGAAATGTGAGTTCTTCCAGAAGCGGATCTCGTACTGTGGGCATGTCATTGACCGGGAGGGGCTTCATAAGTCTCCTGACAAGATAGCGGCAGTTGTAAAGGTTCCCGCTCCGGAGAATGTCTCTCAGTTGAGGTCGTTTCTAGGATTAATTAACTATTACCATAAATTTCTGCCAAATCTATCCACGGTGCTGCATCCGTTGAACGCTCTTTTACAGAAAAGGGTACCATGGGACTGGGGCAAAAACTGTAAGAAGGCATTTCGCAAAAGCAAAGAATTGATCACCTCAGAGGAAGTGTTGGCTCACTTCAACCCGACACTGCCTATTCGGTTGGCTTGTGATGCTTCTCCATATGGTATTGGGGCAGTACTCTCACATAAATTGCCAAATGGCACGGAAAGGCCAGTCGCGTTTGCATCCAGATCATTGACCTCCGCTGAGCGCAACTATGTGCAGATCGATAGGGAGGCCCTTAGCCTTGTATGGGGAGTGAAGAAGTTTAATCATTACCTACAGGGCCAAAAATTCACACTTCTGACGGACCATCAACCGTTGGTGTCCATTTTTAACCCTAAGAAGGGTGTTTCGGTGATGACAGCACAGCGTCTCCAGAGATGGTCTCTTTTCTTAGGGGCACATCAATATCAGATAGAATTCAAAGGTACGAAACAGCATGGCAATGCTGATGGCCTGTCGCGCCTGCCACTACCTGAAGATGAAGACACGACGAAAGTTGACCCTGTTGAGCTATTTCATTCGACCATTATCGAGTGTTTACCTGTCACCAACACAAGTATTGAAAGAGAAACCAGGAACGACCCGACACTGTCCAGAGTCTACGAGGTGACAGTGAAAGGATGGCCAACACGGGGTGATCCTCTGTTACCGGCATTCTCGGCAAGGCGAGACCAGCTGTCCGTCTGCCATGGTACTTTGATGTACGGGACAAGAGTGATTATTCCTCCCAAGTTAAGGGAAAGAGTTTTAAAAGAACTACATGAAGGTCATCTGGGGGGAGTTAAAATGAAAAGTCTTGCTAGGGCTTACGTATGGTGGCCGGGTATTGACCAACAGATTGAGGAGTTAACGAAAAGCTGCGCTGGGTGTCAAAAAGTGCAAAATGCACCTCCGATAGCACCGCTACACCCATGGGAATGGCCTTCAGCCCCATGGCAACGCGTACACATTGACTTTGCTGGTCCATTCATGGACTCCATGTTCCTAATCGCGGTGGACGCACATTCCAAATGGCCAGAAGTCATCAAGATGAATACCACTACTTCAGAAAAGACAATTGCGGTGTTAAGAACAATATTCGCAAGGAACGGATTGCCAGAACAGATCTGTTCGGACAACGGACCACAGTTTGTATCGGAAGAATTCCAACAATCCTTAAAGAAGAATGGAGTTAAACATTATACCTCTGCCCCATATCATCCGGCGACAAACGGGTTGGCTGAAAGATTTGTCCAGACATTCAAAAAGGCTATTAAGGCCATGAATGATGATCAGATTCCGCTGCAACACAAGGTCGATAAGTTCCTGATGTCATATAGAAACGCCGATCATGCCGTGACTAACCAAAGTCCTGCTATGATGTTTTATAACAGGAGGTTGCGGTCCAAGTTGGACTTGTTAAAACTAAATGTGCGGAGGGAAGTGGAAAACAAACAGTTTCGGCATATTAACAGCAAGACCACTCGAACTTTCGACGTAGGACAACCAGTGATGGCAAGGGGCTATGGAAACGAAAAATGGCAGTCCGGAACAATCCAGGCCAGACAAGGACCTCTGATGTACACCGTAGATATTCTTCATAATGTGATAAGGCGTCATGCGGATCAACTGGTAGTCGAGAGCAAGGGTCGAACCCATGGTTGTGACAGAGACAGCTGTGGAAGACGTTCATGAACCTGAAGCATCTACCTCGGCCGAGAATGTATTTGATGATGATGACACCCAATACATTGGCAACCAACTAGAGGAGGCACCTCAACAACAAGAATCAGAGACCACTGAAAGGCGTTATCCAAGCCGAATCAGAAAGCCTCCTGAGAGACTGAACCTTTGAATTGTTATACCTGAAGTTCTATATGTATATATGTTATGTTTATTTGGGGATATGACTGTTAAGCTAAAAAGGGAGGATTGTGGTGTATGTAACCTGTTCCACCTTAAGAGAACTTAAGCCTGGTCCACCTTAAGAAAGGTACTACTTTCTTTGGCTGCTGTATACGTAATACCGGTGGTGACCACACCGGTATATAAGCACAGTGTAATAATATTGTATTCAGTATAGTCCTGACCTCCAACCAGTAAAGACCTGTTGAATTTACTCTTGTGATCTGTGTAGTAATTCTCACTATAACACACAGACTTAACATCTACGTCCCTTCTGACGTTTGGCTTGACCAAATCCAGCCGGCATCTTAGTCTTCTATTGAAAAACATCATGGCGGTCGTTTGGTTTGTAACCACATGTGTTGCATTCCTGTATGCAAACAAGAAGTTATCTACCTTATGTTGTAGATTTATGTCTTCATTACCCATGGCCTTTATGGCCTTCTTGAAGGTCTGGACAAGCCTTTCAGCTAATCCATTGGTGGCAGGATGGTATGGGGCGGACGTGTAGTGCTTAACCCCATTGTTTTTTAAGAACTTCCTGAATTCTTCGGATACAAATTGCGGTCCATTATCAGAACAGATCTGTTCAGGCAGCCCATTCCTGGTGAATATGGTCCTTAATACTGTGATGGTTTTTTCCGTGGTGGTGGAGGACATCTTTATTACCTCCGGCCACTTGGAGTGTGCATCCACCGCGATTAAGAACATTGAGTCCATAAATGGACCAGCAAAGTCGATATGTATCCTTTGCCATGGAGATGAGGGCCACTCCCATGGATGTAGAGGGGCTTGTGGTGGGGCGTTTTGGATCTTCTGGCATCCTAGACAGCACTTGGTTATTTCTTCGATGTCTCCATCGATACCTGGCCACCACACAAACGCTCTGGCTAAGTTCTTCATTTTCACTCCACTCAGATGCCCCTCGTGAAGCTCCTTTAGCACTTTATCCTGGAGTTTGGGTGGAATCACCACTCTGGATCCACACATCAAGGTTCCTCGGCACACTGACAGCTGTTCTCTTCTTTGCGAGAATGCTGGCAACAATGGTTCGCCATGTGCTGGCCATCCCTTCACCGTTAAATCGTAGACTCGTGAGGGAGTCGGGTCATTTCTCGTTTCCTTTTCAATGGTAGAATTTATCACCGGTAGACATTCCACTATGGTCGAGTGGAACATCTCCACTGGGTCCACTGTAGGCGCCTCTTCTACCATTGGCAACGGTAGGCGCGATAACCCGTCAGCATTCCCATGCTGTTTTGTTCCTTTGTATTCTATGTCATATTGGTGTGCCCCTAGGAAAAGGGACCACCTCTGTAGCCTTTGCGCTGTCATAATGGGAACACCCTTTTTAGGGTTGAATATGGAGATGAGGGGTTGATGGTCAGTCAACAAGGTAAATTTTTGTCCGTGTAGGTAATGGTTGAATTTCTTCACCCCCCACACCAGGCTGAGTGCCTCCCTGTCGATCTGGGCAGAGTTACGCTCAGCTGAGTTCAATGAGCGTGACACAAAAGCTATCGGCCGCTCCGAGCCATCAGGGAATCTATGCGATAATACCGCTCCCACGCCGTAAGGGGATGCATCGCACGCCAGTCTGATTGGCAGTGATGGGTTGCAATGAGCCAACACTTCCCTGGACGTGATCAAGCCTTTGCATTTATGGAAGGCACGGTTACAGTCTTCACTCCATTTCCAAACTACTCCCGTTTGTAGCAGTGTGTTAAGAGGGTGCAGAACCGTAGACAAGTTTGGTAAAAATTTATGATAATAATTTATTAATTCCAAGAACGACCTTAATTGTGAGACATTTTCAGGCGCTGGGGCCTTTACGACCGCTTCAATTTTTTCAGGTGACATATGCAACCCTTCTTCGTTAATGACATGGCCACAATGGCATGGGCAGCACGGTGGCATAGTGGTTAGCACTGTTGCCTCACAGCGCCAGGGACCCGGGTTCAAATCCGGCCTCGGGTGACTGTCTGTGTGGAGTTTGCACATTCTCCCCGTGTTTGCGTGGGTTTCCTCCGGGTGCTCCGGTTTACTCCCACAGTCCAAAGATGTGCGGGTTAGGTTGATTGGCCATGATAAAAAAATTGACCCTTAGTGTTAGGGGGGGTTAAATACGTGTGGTTACGGGGATAGGGCTTGGGTGGGATGGCTGTCGGTGTAGGGACCGGGTGCTAGGGTTTGGATGATCAGCCATGATCTCGTTGAATAGCAGAGCAGGCTCGAAGGAGCGAATGGCCTACTCCTGCTCCTATCTTCTATGTTTCTATGTTTAATATGATATTTGTTTCTGGAAAAATTCGCACTTGGGGCGATTTGCTCGTAGGCCCCGTTCTCTCAGCCTCGTGAGCACCTGCTCCAAGTTGGCAAGGTGCTCGTTGTCGTTTTCTCCTGTTACAAGGATGTCGTCTAGGTAGCATTGAGTCCCCGGAATCCCTTGCAGGACTTGCTCCATAGCTCTTTGCCAGATAGCCGGAGCTGATGCCACTCCGAAAACCAGTCAATTGTACTGGTACAGGCCTTTGTGTGTGTTTATCGTGAGATACTTTTTAGAGGCCTCCTCAACCTCCATCTGTAGATATGCCTGTGCTAAGTCAATTTTGGTGAAACGTTTCCCTCTGGATAGTGAGGCGAAAATATCTTCTGTCCTCGGAAGAGGATACTGTACCATGTGAAGAACCGGGTTTACAGTCACCTTGAAGTCCCCACAGATGCGAATTTTTCTCTGTTCTTCAGATTTATCATTATTCAATGTTTTCTTCATGACCGGGATGATGGGTGTTGCCCACTCGCTCCAATCTACCTTGGATAACACGCCTGCTTTTTCCAAATTCTCCAGCTCTGCCTCGACGGCTGGACGAATTGCGTATGGCACCGGCCTTGCCTTAAAAAACTTGGGAATTGCCGCATCTTCCACTTTTATTGAGGCGGTGGCGCCTTTCAGGGTTCCTAGTTCCTGTTGAAACACTTCTTTGGCGTTAGCCAAGATTTCTTTTAATCGTCCAGGTATGACGTCATCATCATTTTTTTTCTTACTGGTCACTGTCAGTGCCTGAATGGAGTGCCAGTCTAAACGTATCTTTCTGATCCATTCACGTCCCAACAACGGTGGACCACCATCTTGCAGAACGTATAAATACAACTTCTGTATTTCCTTGCCGTTGTATACAACAAGCACCCTTATTTTCCCTCTGGGGTATACTTTCTGCCCCGTATATGTCTTCAAGATAATGGATGTGTCTTTCAAAGGTATATGCGGAAATAGCCGCTCGTAATCCCGTCGACTCATGACGGTCAGAGCTGATCCTGTATCTAGCTCCATTTTGACTGGGGACCCCGCTATCGTGAGGGTAACCCAAATGGTCTGGTAATCTTCTTTGGCAATTACATTATGTAATTTGAGACAGCTTAGTCTCTTGTTTCCGGAGTTGCTATCGCTCTTCTGGTCTTTGGAGCTACTGTCCATCATCATTTGTACCTTTCTGTACTTTTCCTTATTGACCTTTTTACTTTCAGCGGACTTTTTTCCAGATCTGCATACACGTGCAATGTGTCCCATCTTTCCACATTGCCTGCATGCTTTGTCCTTGAACCAGCAGTCCTTCTGGTCATGGGTGGATCTGCTGCAGCGATAACATCTCTCGAAACCCCATGTCATTTCATGGGTGCTGAAGTCCTGTGGCTTTTGCTGTATCTCTGCAGCTCCTCTTGCTGCTGCTTCGTATGATACAGCCACACTGAAAGCCTTGTCCAGTGTCAAATCTTTCTCAGAAAGTAGTCTTTTCTGTGTTCCTTCGCTTAGGAGACCGCCGACGAATTTGTCTCGTAGAGAATCTGCCAGTCCTGCCCCGAATTGGCAGTGCTTTGAAAGCTTTCGTAATTCGGTGAGGTAATCAGCGTTACTTTCATTCTTGTGCTGATTCCTCCTGAAGAATTTGAATCGTTCCGCTATCAGCAGCGGTGTTGGGTTTAAGTGCTCCTGTAGGGTATCAACAATCTCCTTAAAATTCTTGTCCATCGGTTTGGCTGGAGTAATCAAGTTTCGTAACAGCCCGTATGTCCTTGCGCCCATCAGATTTAGAAGTACCGATGCCTTTTTATCATCCGCTACTTCATTCGCCTTGCAATATACCTCCACTCTTTCCACATATGTGGTCCAATCTTCTATATCACTATCGAAAGCAATAATATTGCCAGTCTTAGGCATCTTGAAAATCTAAAATGGCGCTTCCCGCACTTTTCCTCCGTCCCCGATGGATCAAAATGGCGCCTCCTGCGCTTTTCTTTCTTCCCCGCCGAGTTAAGATGGCGCTTCCCGCGCTTTCCCGCCGCTGCCGCTGCTGCCAATGCTGTTCTCCGCGGTTCCCATTGCGACCTGCAGCTTTTCGCGGTATTTCTATTTTTTTTTTAATATATATCTCTTCAATAGTTTCTCCGTTACTTGGAGAACCGTTCCCGTCGTGGAGCGGACCCTCTGGGACTTTCCCCTCCCTCTGCTCGGTCCGAACGCCGACCTGCTTTGCAGCACCGGCCGCCCCCTGAGTGCTCCACCCTCTGTCTTTCTTTGCTTCTGCTTCCTGACTCGCTGCCCGGCCCCGTTGCAGAGCCACCCGATCGAGCTCTAGCCCGCCGCAGCCCAGGAAGGATCAGTGCACTACCTGCCACCAGCCCGTTTAGCTGGTGAAACCACAGTTTTTTTTTCTTGCTTCTGGCTTCGACCTTCGTCTGAGGAATCGATCCCCTTGAGGTGCTGCCGAATTGCAGGTAAGTTCGTTTCTAAATCGTCGCCACTGTTTGATCCATGTGTTAATGGAGACACGGAATGCAGGAGTTGATTTAACAAGTGTTTACTGAACAAAGTCTGGAGGTGAACTAAACTACATAAGACGCTACACAGGCTTATATACCCGAGTGGTCACTACTGGTACTACAGTATACGGGGCTTCAAAAACATAGTTCCTCTTAAAGGTACATACACTACAGTATTGTGTCGTTATGATTTGTTTGTGTTTTTCCCTCCCATGTACTCTCTTATCTGCTTGCATTTGATTTATTTTTCCATATGCAATAAAATTTCATTTTGTTTCATCAAACTTGGTCTACAAGAGTTTTCTCTACATTGTAGTTCCTGCCCCAAAGTCCAGAGTACAGAATCTAAGGGGCGAGTGGGTCGCACCACTCAAGGTTTTACTGTGCAAGAGAGAGAGGCCTCTAGAGAGAGAAACCTCTGCGATCTAAAACCCCTTACAACTGCACAGTGTTTAGTGCCATTCACAACTCCTCAGATAATGATTCAGTCCATGCCCGCATGCAACAAGACCTGGACAACATTCAAGCTTGGGCTGATAAGTGGCAGGTAACATTCGCGCCACACAAGTGTCAGGCAATGACTATCTCCAACAAGTGAGAGTCTAACCACTGCCCTTTGACATTCAACAACATTAACATCGCCAATCCTCCACCATCAACATCCTGGGGGTCACCATTTACCAGAAACTTAACTGGACCAGCCACATAAATACTGTGGCAACAAGAGCAGGTCAGAGGCTAGGTATTCTGCAGTGAGTGCCTCACCACCTGACTCCCCAAAAGCCTTTCCACCATCTACAAGGCACAAGTAAAGAGTGTGATGGAATACTTTCCACGTGCCTGGATGAGTGCAGCACCAACAACACTCAAGAAGCTCAACACCATCCAGGACAAAGCAGCCCACTTGATTGGCACTCCATCCACCACCTTAAACATTCACTCCTTCCACCACCAGCGTACCGTGGCTGCAGTTTGTACCATCTACAAGATGCGCTGCAGCAACTCGCCAAGGCTTCTTTGGTAGCACCTCCCACCTAGAAGGACAAGGGCAGCAGGTGCATGGGAACGCCACCACCTCCAAGTTCCCCTCCAAGTCACACACCATCCTGACTTAGAAGTATATCGCCGATCCTTCATCGTTGCTGGGTCAAAACCCTGGACCTCCCTACCTAACAGCACTGTGATAGCACCTTCACTACACGGACTGCAGCGGTTCAAGAAGGCGGCTCACCACCACCTTCTCAAGGGCAATTAGGGATGGGCAATAAATGCTAGCCTTGCCAGCGATGCCCACATCCCAGGAATAAATTTTTAAAAAGTCAGCGCTGCACGCTGATTGATGTCATCATGCCGCCATTTTTTTCCAGGGTGCTGCCAGTTACCGGCAGTGCAAAGCGGGAGTGTAATGTGGTGGCCACCACGGGACCCACCACTAGCTGGTGAAAGAGCGGTGGCTGCAATTTTGTTGCCATTTCATGGCGCTACAGAACATCTGTAAGGAGATTAATTTCTAGTCCTATGTAATTCTAAGGAGATAATGAGATCTTGAGGAAAATGGGGATAAAAGATGATTCAAGAAGTGAAAGAATGAATATAGTTTCATGAAAGATTAGTCTGTAATGGGGTTAAACCGAATTCAAATAAGCCTAGATACCTCTCATGGTTTGCACACAAACACGTGATGGAAAAAAACAAGAGTAACTTGGCACATTGAAGGTAATTCTGCCCTTGTAAATGATGCTTTTACTGTCTTTAACTGCAGAGCTGGTAATGATTACCAGGAACTTTATAGTTGCACTGCAAAATCTGAGCACAAAGTAAAATTGGCCAACCCCTTACTTTACATCAGCAGTAGATCCACCAAGCACTGTTGTACTTTTCAAAGTCCAGCTTTGCATTATTATGGGGTAAGGGTGGGGGAGTGGGACTAGCTGAAGTACCATTGCAGAGAGCTGGCACGGGCTCGACGGGCCGAATGGCCTCCTTCTGTGCTGTAACCATTCTATGATTCTATGATTTAGGTACTGCAATGTAGCATGACTAATTTGCTTATTTGACTTTCAACAATGGTGGGTTTTGTTCCCGATTCTCTGGGTTGTTAACCGGTAATAGGCAGAAGCCTGTGTTGCGGCGAATAATCAAAGAAGTGGGTGGAAAAAAAGAGGGAAAAAAGTGCTAATTAAAGAATGCAATGGGCCAGTTCCTGCAAATATCTGACGAGTGTAAGCAAGTCTGTTAAATGTTATGAATAACATTAAGCCATAGTGTCAATATTTTGAAGGGATTGTTGAGGTGCAGCCACAGTTTGAAAGGGCTTCTGCTGAGTTGCAATAAACAAAATATGGGCTGTGCCTTTTGCCAGCAGGATCGGGCAGCTGTCCCACAAAATCCTCCAGCCGGCCACCCGAGAGTTAAGATGGATCCTATTGCCTCTCCCTAATGAACCTATCCAGGCAAATGGTAGACACAAATCTGCATTGGAGCATCACAGTGTTTGTTTGACTGAGGCGCGCCCAAGTCTTTGTTTTAATTCATGCTTAGGAAGTACCAGGATGACTTCAAACAGAAGATAAAATAACTGTCTAGAGGACTTGGTGCTTCAGCAGGTTAGACAGCTGTTCTTTCACCTCTACGCCCAACCGAGATGGGTTGGAAGTTGTCTCTGGTTGTCCTTCTCAGCCTGTCTGTAGCCTTTGACACGGTTGACCACACCAACCTCCTCCAATGCCTCTCCATCTCTCCACCATCATCCAGCTGGGTGGGACTGCATTCGCCTGGTTCCATTCTTATCTATCCAGGCATAGCCAGAGAATCATCTGCAATGGCTTCTCTTCTCACTCCCACACCATTACCTGTTCCCCAAGTACCTATTCTTGGCCCCCTCCCATTTCTCAGCTACATGCTGCCCCTCGGCGACATCATCTGAAAACACAGCGACAGTTTCCACATGTATGCTGATGACACCCAGCTCTACTCACCACCACCTCTCTTGACCCCTCCACAGTTTCTAGATGGTCAGACTGCTTGTTTGTCATCCTGTACTGGATGAGCAGAAATTTTCTCCAACTAAATATTGGGAAGACCGAAGCCATTGTCTTCGATCCCTGCCACAAACTTCGTTCCCTAGCCATCGATTCCATCCGTCTCCCCGGCAACTGTCTGAGGCTGAACCAGACTGTTCGCAACCTTGGTGTCATATTTGACCCCGAGATGAGCTTCCGACCACATATCCGCGCCATCACTAAGACCGTCTATTTCCACCTCCGGAACATCGCCCGTCTCCGCCCCTGCCTCAGCTCATCTGCTGCTGAAACCCTCATCCATGCCTTTGTTACCTCGAGACTTGACTATTCCAATGCACTCCTGGCCAGCCACCCACATTCTACCCTCCATAAACTTGAGGTCATCTAAAGCTCCCTTGCCCGCCCTAACTCGCACCAAGTCCTGTTCACCCATCACCCCTGTGCTTGCTGACCTACATTGGCTCCCGGTTAAGCAATGCCTCAATTTTAAAATTCTCATCCTTGTTTTTAAATCCCTCCATGGCCTCGCCCCTTCCTATCTCTGTAATCTCCAGCCCTACGCCCCTCCAAGATATCTATGCTCCTCCAATTCTGGCCTCTTGAGCATCCCCCATTTGAATTGCTCCACCATCGGTGGCCGTGTCTTCAGCTGCCAAGGTTCTAAGCTCTGGAATTCCCTCCCTAAACCTCTCCACCTCCCTAACTCTCTTTCCTCCTTTAAGACACTCCTTAAAACCTTCCTCTTCTGCCCTAATATCTCCTCATGTTAATCGGCATAAAATTTTGTCTGATATCGCTACTGTGAAGCACCCTGGGATGTTTTACTACATTTAAAGGCGCTATATAAATACAAATTGTTGTTGTTGTTGTTATAAAAGTGCTATGCAAAATAAGTTTCGATGGTCTTTTAGTGAGTAGATCTGACCTTAATCTGCCATTGAATTGGCAATCGCATTCAGACAAGGCACAGCCCACCTGGTGCCTGGGATATATATGAAATATAAATTGACATATTGGTGCTTTTCTAAAAATTGGGATAATGGCACATTGTTAGAATTGAATAGTGCACTTTACTGCGCATCTAACTGTGTTATATTTGGCTTGATGCTGGCACTGGATACCCAAAATGGAAAATAATTTTTTTTATCAACACTAATATCCCTCTTCTAATGAGCACAAAAATTAACCAAAGAAAAATAAATAAATAAAATTTCTGTGGAGAAGAAAATCTACCTTAATAAATTGGTCAGCAGACTAAGGGACATGTTTTTCTTCAAGTGTAAAGTTGAAGAAAATTTCTTTTGCTAATATGTGGAAATTTTACTTTAAACGTGGAGCAAAATACACTCCAAAAATCTTCAAGTTCTGTAGATGCTATGGGCCCGATTTTAAAGCGCGGGGGGTGGGGGGGGTGATGCGTGCGAGCCCTGAAATGGACGACAAACCCGGGGAGTTCAGGGATGTGGCAGCCTGGCCGATCTTAACATAAATTTTCTCACTGACCCACTCAAATCTGACAAGATCCACTACCTGGACGGGGGTGGGAATTCGGCACCAAGAGGCCACAGCCGGGGACCCAGGTAAGTGGTGAGAGGAGCTCTGAACATGATTAGGGGAGGTGGGGAGCCCAGGGCAAGGAGGCACTCCTTCTCCTCCTGGCCCACAAGAAATCCTAAAACTAAATTTAATTACTTACCGGTTTGGGCCTCCACTGGCCCGTCAATTACATCATCGAGCCCCAATCTGCATATTTAAAGAGGACCCCTTGCGGGTGTCCTGCTCGCCTACTCAAAAAAACAGGTTAGCATTGGGGCCCTAGAGATGTTTGAGTTACAAAGCATATTAAACCCACACTTACCTAACAAAAACTTAAATTTTGACATTAAAATGGCACCCTTGGGTGGCAAAATGAAGTCTCACCTATGAGAAAATTGGCATCCTTGTGATTGATGCAGCTTTGATGATGACTTAGCAGTGAATGACTTCATGTAATTGTTCCATTGTTTATTCTTAATAATAAACCAAACTTGGCATTTATACATGAGTCACTGTGTAATTAATTCTAATTGAAGTAATGCCTCATTATCAGGCTAGGTGAGGCAATGTAAATTTAAAAAAATTAAGTAGCATAGCTTACGAGAACTAGAATTATTACCTTATTAGGTAGCCCGAGGTAGCTGTGCTCAAATTTGCGCATTGCAATAGCACTGTAGAGGTTTTGAAGGATGTCCATTGAAAGAGTGAAACATAGAAACATGGAAAAATAGGAGCAGGAGTAGGCCATTCAGCCCTTTGAGCCTGCTCCGCCATTCAATATGATCATGGCTGATCCTCTATCTCAATAACTCAGTGACTAACCTCCTTGCTCTGGCAAACAATGTATCAGTCAACTGTTTCATATAATGATTGACCCATGTTACTGCTGTCCCTGGAAAGAGCTTGAGGCAACAAAATTTAAGACAGCTGATACTTTCAATGCTCCTCACAGCTCTGTGCCTCCCCTGGAGTTGAGTTGCAAGTCCTCCTGCAACACATTGCTCAAATTAGTCATTGCCTCCTTGGTGAATCAGAGTCATTGCTTCTCTCTGACATCCAGATGTATTCAGTTGACAGGGTAAGGGCAGTTGGAGCTATGATAATAAACTTCCCTAGCATCCAAAAGTTCTTCCAAGTAGCACATGTGCAATGGGACTCCAAATGAGAAGGGCGAGCCAAAAGAATATGTGTAACTCTCCAGTAAAGGCTCCCGGACAGAATACTGTAAAGTCCGCGCCTCAATAATACACGGACTTCGGGAGAACAGTTTAACAGGTACTTTACTGAACAGGAGGGCAACGTCAGACTGAAATACAGAAGCCTGCTAGGGCCTTTTATACAGGGGTGGTCACTGCCGGTACTGCAGTCTAAAACCAGTTCTTCCCTTAAAGGTACATACACAACAATTCCTCCCCTTTTAGATAAACAGTACATAACATTCATTTAACAACTAAATAATAACTAATTACAATTTTCTGGATACTATACTATATACATCAACTGAAATAATCATTTATAAGTTCAGTCTTTGAGGAGGCTTCCTGATCCTGACTGGATAGCGCCTTTCTCGAGTATCCTGTTCTTGCGGCGGAGTTGATTCTGGTTCATTGTCATTGGTTGGTTCGTCAGCTTCCAATACCACTGCTTCTGAGGTAGACGCAATCTGTACTTCGGGTTGATTACCAGGTGCACCTTCTCGTGGTATGGGTTTGGCTTGTTCCTGTGACTCTAGAATCTGGTCAGCATGGCGCCTCACGATGCTCTCTCCAACGTCCACTGTGTACATTAGTGGTCCCTGCTGTGTGCATATCGTTCCTGGCTGCCATTTTTCTGTTCGGTAGTCGCGGGCCAAGACTGGTTGCCCTATCTTGAAGCTCCTGGTTGGCTTCTCATTTATGTGCTGGAATTGCTTATCCTCAACATCTCGTCTTATGTTTGGTTTGAGCAAATCCAGGCGACATCTTAGCCTTCGGTTGAAGAACAGTACGGCTGGAGCTTGGTTGGTGACTGCATGTGTCGCATTCCGGTAAGCAAACAAGGAATTATCCACCTTGTGTTGTAGTGGTACGTCGTCATTATACATTGCCTTTATGGCCTTTTTAAAGGTCTGAACAAACCTCTCAGCCAATCCATTTGTGGCTGGATGATATGGGGCAGATGTGTAATGTTTCACCCCATTATTCCTCAGAAACCTCTGGAAATCCTCAGACACAAACTGTGGCCCATTGTCGGAGCAAATCTGTTCTGGCAACCCATTCCTGGCGAAGATGGTCCTTAGGACTGCAATAGTTTTCTCCGTGGTGGTGGAGGACATTTTAATGACCTCTGGCCATTTCGAATGGGCGTCCACAGCGATTAGAAACATTGAGTCCATAAATGGACCAGCAAAATCAATGTGTACCCTTTGCCATGGAGATGAGGGCCACTCCCATGGATGTAGCGGGGCCTGTGGTGGAGCGTTTTGGACCTTCTGGCATCCTGTGCATCTCTTGGTCATATCCTCGATTTCTTTATCGATTCCCGGCCACCACACAAACGCCCTGGCTAGGCTCTTCATTTTTACCCCTCCCAGATGACCCTCATGAAGCTCATTGAGCACTCTATCTCTCAACTTAGGTGGAATTACCACTCGGGATCCACACATCAAGGTCCCCCGGCACACTGACAGCTGTTCTCTCCTTGGCGAGAATGCTGGCAACAGTGAGTCGCCAGCACGGTGGCATAGTGGTTAGCACTGTTGCCTCACAGCGCCAGGGACCCGGGTTCGAATCCGGCCTCGGGCGACTGTCTGTGTGGAGTTTGCACATTCTCCCCGTGTTTGCGTGGGTTTCCTCCGGGTGCTCCGGTTTCCTCCCACAGTCCAAAGATGTGCGGGTTAGGTTGATTGGCTATGATAAATTGACCCTTAGTGTTAGGGGGATTAAATACGTGGGGTTACGGGGATAGGGTGGGATATGTGTTGGTGTAGGGGTTACGGGGATCGGGTGGGATATGTGTCGGTGCAGGCTCAATGGGCTGAAATGGCCTCTATCTGCACTGTGGGGTTTCTGTGATTTCTGTGATATGCTGGCCATCCCTTCACCGTCAAATCATAGACCCGAGAGAGTGTCGGGTCATTTCGGGTTTCCTTCTCTATACTTGAGTTTGTAACAGGCAAACATTCGACTATGGTCGCATGGAATATCTCAACAGGGTCCACTGCAGGTGCTTCTTCTACCGTAGGCAATGGTAGGCGCGACAGCCCATCAGCGTTTCCATGCTGTTTCGTACCCTTGTACTCTATGTCGTACTGATGTGCCCCTAGAAAAAGTGACCATCTTTGCAGTCGTTGCGCCGTCTGTAGTGTATGTAACCTGTACCACCTTAAGAGGATACCTTAAGGTGATGGACTACTTTTTGATGGCTCCTGTACATTGTAGTACCGGTGGTGACCACACCGGTATATAAACCCTGTGGAGCAAAGTGAATTCCAGTTCAGCCCTGACCCTCAATTACTAAAGACCTGTTTAATTATTTCTGTAGTCTGTGTCCAGTTATTCAGCATAACTACATTTGGAAACACAGACTCAACAGTGGCGACGAGTCTGATCTTACCTAGCGGCAGTTGCATCAAAGGAAGCTTCGCCTCTGAAACGGGCGTCGATCAAGGACATCCACCCTCAACATCCTGCTGGGCACTGCATAGCATGGGAGGCAATCGGGAACCCGGGTTGGTTTCTGGCCACGAAGTCAAACATCAGTGAACATCCCTTCGACGACAGCGGCGGGTAAGCCCGATCGAGCGGCACGGGGGGGAAGTCGGCCGAGTTGTCAATAAGGGGGGAGGGAAACGATGAAAAGGGCAGAGAACATGACCGCAGCCGGTGTCAGGGGCCGGACTGCAATCGGGGCAGAGACGCGCAGCAGCCAGAAAAGTGTTTATGTCCACAAGGACCGCGGGAGCGGCGGGGAACAAGAGCAGCAGCGTAGGGGAAAATAAAGGACCGCTGGGAGGCGAGAACGGCAACAGCGCGGTAATTGCCATTTTGAGTCGGCGGGGGAAGAAGACAAGCACGGGAAAAGCCACCAAGCGCGGGAAGCCGCCATTTTGAAAAAAATAAAATAAAATAATAATCATATCCGAAGGAAAGGAAACTCAACAAGGATGCCAAAAACGGGTAACATCACTGCTTTTGATAGCGATGTGGAAGATTGGGCCACTTATGTGGAACGCGTCGAAGTTTACTGTACAACGAATGAGGTACCGGAGGATAAGAAAGCACTAACCCTATTAAACTCGATGGGTGCGAAGACGTACGGGTTATTAAGGAACCTTGTAACACCAGATAAACTGGTAGGAAAGAGTTTCGCGGATATTGTTACTGTCCTGCAAGAGCATTTAAACCCCACACCGCTGCTGATAGCGGAACGATTTAAATTCTACAAAAGAATTCAACTTAAAGAGGAAAGCAACGCTGAATTCTTAATCGAACTGCGCAAGTTATCAAAGTACTGTCAGTTCGGTACAGGACTAGCAGACGCACTGAGAGATAAGTTTGTGTGTGGGCTCCTAAGGGAAGGAACCCAGAAGCGACTGCTAGAGGAAAAGGATCTTACGCTGGACAAAGCTTTCAGCATTGCAGCATCGCACGAGGCAGCAGCACGAGGTGCTGCAGAGATACAGCAAAGGCCATTGGAATTCAGCACCAATGAAATGGCATTGGGCGCAGTAAAGTGCTATTGTTGCGGAAGGACAACGCATGACCAGAACCAGTGCTGGTTCAAAGATAAAGAATGCAGGCAATGTGGCAAACTTGGTCACATAGTGAGAGTATGCCGGTCAGGAAAGAAGACCAGCAGTAAAAAGTCGCTGCAGGAGAAGTACAAAAAAGTACACAAGGTGACAGAGAACAGTTCGGATGAACAGAAGATGGATTCAGACTCCAGCAGTAAGGAACTGGGTTGTCTAAAAATACATAATGTGGGTAACACAGCAGACCACCAAACTATCTGGGTCACGCTTCGGATAGCAGGAGTCCAAGTGAAGATGGAATTGGACACTGGATCGGCATTGACGGTCATGAATAAGCAAGATTACAAAAGGTTATTCTCGCACATTCCCCTGAGGGATACGGAGATTGTATTGAAAACATACACGGGGCAAATAGTATACCCCATCGGAAAGATAAAAGTAAATGTGGTCTACAATGGTAAAGAAAGTCAGGAAATGGACTTGTATGTGTTACCTGATGGAGGTCCGCCACTACTGGGACGGGAATGGATCCGGAGAATAAATGTGGACTGGCATTCCATACAAGCACTGACTGTAGATTCCTGTGAAGAGGACGACGTCAAACCTAAACGACTGTCCAAAATATTGGACGATGCTAAGGAGGTGTTCCAACAGGGACTGGGAACACTGAAAGGAATTACGGCAAACATCAAGGTTGAAGAACATGCAAACCCAAAGTTTTTCAAAGCCAGACCGGTACCTTATGCGATACGACCTGCTGTGGAAGCAGAGCTGGAAGGGCTAGAACGTTCAGGAGTACTGTCAAAGGTGGACTGGAGTGAATGGGCCACACCCATTGTTCCTGTCATGAAGCGTTCGTTGAGCAACAAACCGGGGGAACCTGGGAAGGTTTGCATCTGTGGCGATTTCAAGATCACTGTTAATCCGGTTCTTCACACGATACAATATCCGCTTCCGCGGATTGAAGATATCTTCGCTTCGCTGTCTGGCGGGAAACACTTCACCAAGATAGACCTGGCGCAGGCGTACCTACAGATGGAAGTTGATGAAGCGTCACGCCAGTATCTCACGATCAACACACATAAGGGCTTATATCGGTATAATAGACTGGTTTTTGGAGTGGCATCGGCTCCAGCGATTTGGCAAAGGGCCATGGAGCAGGTATTGCAGGGAATTCCAGGCACACAATGCTACCTGGACGACATTCTGATTACAGGAGATGATGATAAGGATCACCTCGCGAATTTGGAGCAGGTGCTCACCAGATTGAAAGAATATGGGCTCAGAGTTAATCGCCAGAAATGTGAGTTCTTTCAAAAGCGAATCTCGTACTGCGGCCACGTCATTGACCAGGAGGGGCTCCATAAGTCACCTGACAAGATCGAAGCTGTTGTGAAAGCTCCCGCTCCGGAAAATGTATCCCAGTTGAGGTCGTTCCTTGGGTTGGTTAACTATTACCACAAGTTTCTTCCAAATTTATCCACGGTGTTACACCCGCTGAACACTCTTTTGCAAATGGGAATACCATGGAAGTGGAGCGATGATTGTAAGCGGGCTTTTCAAAAAAGCAAGGCACTGATCACCTCTAAGGAAGTGTTGGCTCACTTTAACCCAACGCTGCCTATTCGCTTAGCTTGTGATGCTTCTCCATATGGTATCGGGGCAGTGCTCTCACATAAGTTTCCAAATGGCTTGGAAAGGCCAGTCGCGTTCGCATCCAGATCATTGACCTCCGCAGAGCGCAACTATGCTCAGATAGATAGGGAGGCTCTCAGCCTCATGTGGGGAGTTAAGAAATTTAACCATTACCTGCAAGGCCAAAAGTTTACGCTGTTGACAGATCACCAGCCGTTGGTTTCCATTTTTAACCCTAAGAAGGGTGTTCCGGTTATGACGGCGCAGATGCTTCAGAGATGGTCCCTTTTCCTAGGGGCACATCAATATGATATCGAATTCAAAGGTACAAAGCAACATGGTAATGCTGATGGGCTGTCGCGCCTGCCACTACCTACAGCGGAAGAGGCACCGGCAGTTGACCCTGTCGAGATATTTCACTCGACCATCATCGAATGCTTACCAGTCACCAATGCGGGTATTGAGAGAGAGACCCGAAACGACCCGGCACTGTCTCGGGTCTACGAGTTGACAGTGAAGGGATGGCCAGCACATGGCGACCCACTGTTACCAGCATTCTCAGCCAGACGAGAACAGCTGTCCGTCTGTCAAGGAACATTGATGTATGGAACAAGGGTGATTATTCCTCCTAAATTAAGGGAGAGAGTTCTGAAGGAATTGCATGAAGGTCATCTGGGGGGAGTCAAGATGAAAAGCCTTGCTAGGGCTTATGTGTGGTGGCCAGATATCGACAAACAAATAGAGGATCTGACTAAAAGCTGCTCAGGGTGCCAAAAAGTTCAAAACACACCTCTAATTGCACCGCTGCATCCGTGGGAATGGCCTTCAACCCCATGGCAACGTGTGCATATCGACTTTGCAGGTCCATTCATGGATTCCATGTTTTTGATAGCAGTAGACGCACATTCTAAATGGCCAGAAGTGATTAAGATGTCAACCACTACCTCTGAAAAGACGATCGCAGTTCTAAGAACCATATTTGCAAGGAATGGGTTGCCGGAACAAATATGTTCAGACAACGGACCACAGATCGTGTCAGAAGAATTCCAGAAATTCATGAAAAAGAATAGGGTGAAACACTATACATCTGCCCCATATCATCCGGCTACAAATGGGTTGGCCGAGAGATTTGTACAAACATTCAAAAAGGCGATAAAGGCCATGAGCGAAGACCATATTCCACTACAACACAAGGTGGACAATTTCCTGATGGCATATCGAAACACCACACATGCAGTGACAAATCAAAGCCCTGCCATAATGTTCTATAACAGGAGGTTGCGGTCCCGGTTGGATTTGTTAAAACCCAATGTGCGTAGGGAAGTTGAAAACAAGCAATTCCAGCACGTAAATAACAAGGCCACTCGGAGTTTCGAAATAGGACAACCAGTGTTGGCCAGGGACTATAGGAATGATAAATGGCAATCCAGAACAATTCGTGCCCGACAAGGACCCTTGATGTACACGGTAGACGTTGGAGAGAACGTAATACGATGTCATGCTGACCAACTTGTGGAATCGAGAACAAGGGTCGACCCCATGTCTACGGCAGAGACACCAGTTGAAGAAGTTATTGAGCCTGTAGCATCTACCTCAGACTCGAACGTACATGATGATGTTCAATCCATAGGAGATCAAATGGATGAGTCACCCCAGCAACGAGAACCAGAGACCCCTGAAAGGCGTTATCCGGCCCGGATCAGGAGGCCTCCTCAGAGACTGAATCTTTGAACAGTTTTGTGTGAAAGTGGTATATATGTTATCCATGTAATGTTTAAATTGGGGTGTACACTGTTAAGCTAAAAGGGGAGGAATTGTAGTGTATGTAACCTGTACCACCTTAAGAGGGTACCTTAAGGTGATGGACTGCTTTTTGATGGCTCCTGTACATTGTAGTACCGGTGGTGACCACACCGGTATATAAACCCTGTGGAGCAAAGTGTATTCCAGTTCAGCCCTGACCCTCAATTACTAAAGACCTGTTTAATTATTTCTGTAGTCTGTGTCCAGTTATTCAGCAGGGCAGCGCGGTGGCATAGTGGTTAGCACTGTTGCCTCACAGCGCCAGGGACCCGGGTTCGAATCCGGCCTCGGGCGACCGTCTGTGTGGAGTTTGCACATTCTCCCCGTGTTTGCGTGGGTTTACTCCGGGTGCTCCGGTTTCCTCCCACAGTCCAAAGATGTGCAGGTTAGGTTGATTGGCTATGATAAATTGACCCTTAGTGTTAGGGGGATTAAATACGTGGGGTTACGGGGATAGGGTGGGATATGTGTAGGGGTTACGGGGATCGGGTGGGATATGTGTCGGTGCAGGCTCGATGGGCCGAAATGGCCTCTATCTGCACTGTGGGGTTTCTGTGATTCTGTGAACTACATTTGGAAACACAGACTCGACATCGTCATCACCGGAATGCCCTTCTTTGGGTTAAAAATGGAGACCAGGGGCTGATGATCAGTCAGTAGGGTGAATTTCTGCCCGTGGAGATAGTGATTGAACTTCTTCACCCTCCACACCAGGCTGAGGGCTTCCCTGTCAATCTGGGCGTAGTTACGCTCGGCTGAGGTTAGCGAGCGCGACGCAAAGGCTATTGGCCTCTCTGAACCGTCAAGGAATTTGTGTGACAGCACCGCTCCAATGCCGTAGGGTGACGCATCACATGCCAACCGAATCGGTAGTGTTGGGTTGTAGTGGGCCAATACTTCTTTTGAAGTGATTAGGCATAGGCATTTACATTCCTGAAAGGCACACTTACACTCATCACTCCATTTCCATGTCACTCCAGTTTGCAGCAGGGCGTTCAGTGGGTGCAGCATTGTAGATAAATTCGGCAAGAACTTATGGTAGTAGTTCACCAACCTGAGGAACGACCTCAGTTGCGACACATTTTCCGGTGCCGGAGCCTTGACTACAGCCTCAATCTTGTCCGGCAACTTATGCAATCCTTCCTCATCAATCATGTGGCCACAATACAAGATTTGTCTCCTGAAGAACTCGCATTTGGGGCGGTTGGCTCGTAGCCCATATTCCTGTAATCTCGTGAGCACCTGCTCCAGGTTGGCAAGGTGTTCACTGTCATTTTCGCCCGTAACCAGGATGTCGTCCAAATAACACTGGGTCCCCGGGATCCCTTGCAGGACTTGTTCCATCGCCCTCTGCCAAATAGCCGGGGCTGATGCTACCCCGAATACCAGTCGACTGTACTGGTAAAGGCCTTTGTGAGTGTTTATCGTGAGGTATTTTCTAGATGCTTCTTCCACCTCCATTTGTAGATACGCTTGGGCCAGATCAATCTTTGTAAAACGTTTCCCTCCAGATAGTGAGGCGAAAATATCTTCTATCCGCGGAAGTGGATACTGTACTGTGTGCAGGACTGGGTTCACAGTCACCTTGAAGTCCCCACAGATGCAAACCTTCTTCGGCTCCCCAGGCGTGCTGCTCAATGCTTTCTTCATTACAGGAACGATGGGTGTGGCCCACTCGCTCCAGTCCACCTTGGACAGCACACCTGAATGCTCCAGACTCTCCAGTTCAGCTTCAACGGCTGGGCGGATCGCGTATGGCACCGGTCTGGCCTTAAAAAAATTTGGGTTTGCGTTATCTTCAATCTTTATGGTTGCCTTTACTCCTTTTAGAGTCCCAAGTCCTTGTTGGAACACCTCTTCTGCGTCAGATAGAATTTGTGACAGACGTCCAGGTGCGACGTCATCATCCTTTTTGTCAGTCACAGTTAGCGCCTGAATGGAATGCCAATCCAATTGTATTTTTTGGATCCATTCACGTCCCAATAATGGTGGTCCTCCATCTCGCAGTATATACATATATAGTTTTTGTGTTTCCTTGCCGTTATATTTAACCGGCACCCTTATTTTTCCTCTGGGGTAGACCTTTTGCCCCGTGTATGTCTTCAATACACTGGACGTGTCCCTTAAGGGTATGTGTGAGAATAGCTGCTCATAGTCTCGTCGATTCATGACAGTTAGGGCTGAACCTGTGTCCAATTCCATCTTTACTGGGGACCCAGCTATCATGAGGGTGACCCAAATGGTTCGGTGATCCTCCTTTGCGATCACGTTGTGTAACTTTAGACAACTTAGTCTCCTGCTCTCGGAGTCCTTATCACTCTCCTGATCTTCCGAACTACTGTCTGTCAGTTTCTTTACTTTCCTGTACTGTTCCTTAGTAGTTCTTGTCGTGTTGGTTTTCTTTCCCGACCTGCAGACTCTTGCTATATGTCCCATTTTTCCGCATTGCCTGCATACTTTGTCCTTAAACCAGCAGTCCTTCTGCTCATGGGTTGTTCTGCCGCAGCGATAGC
Organism: Somniosus microcephalus; assembly: GCF_052327205.1. Classification (NCBI taxonomy): domain Eukaryota; kingdom Metazoa; phylum Chordata; class Chondrichthyes; order Squaliformes; family Somniosidae; genus Somniosus; species Somniosus microcephalus. The sequence goes on from NC_140995.1 coordinate 91,798,175, forward strand.
ACTTTTCTGCTCTATACGCCATTTCGTTAGCGCTGTATTCTTGTGGTTTCTGTTGTATTTCCACAGCTCCCCGTGCTGCTGCTTCGTAGGATACTGCCACGCTGAAAGCCTGTTCTAGCGTCAGGTCCATTTTCGAAAGTAGTCATTTCTGGGTTCCTTCACTCTGGAGCCCGCAGGCAAATTTATCCCGTAAGGTGTCTGCCAGTCCTGCTCCGAACTGGCAGTGCTTCGATAACTTGCGTAGTTCCGTAAGATAGCCAGCATTGCTCTCATCTTTGTGCTGGTTTCTTTTATGGAACTTGAATCTTTCTGCTATCAGCAGCGGTGTAGGGTTTAGGTGTTCCTGTAAGATATTAACAATCGCCTCAAAACTTTTCTCCATTGGTTTAGCTGTGGTAATTAAATTCCGCAATAGGCCGTACGTACTCGCGCCCATCAAATTCAATAATACCGACGCCCTCTTTCCATTAGCCACCTCATTTGCCTTGCAGTACACTTCAATTCTTTCCACATATGTGGTCCAGTCTTCTACCTCGTTGTCGAAAGCAGTGATACTGCCACTTTTCGGCATCTTGGGTGATTTAAAATGGTGCCTCCCGCGCTTTTTCTTCTTCCCCTGTAAGATTCGAAATTTTCAGCAAGAATCACGCAAGAAAACGGGGTTAATAAGACAGTTTTATTGACCAAAAGAAGCTTGTACAGCAAAACCTTGATAAAAGGGGCATACAAAATGGCCGCCGCACCTCGTGATCAGTTTCTGGGACCATTTGATTTTCTGTTACTGCAAGCCAGACAGGCTTGTGGATTGAGGACAGTAAGCCTGCGAAAGCCAGTATCGGGAAAATGAAACTCAGGGAACTGAGCATACATATTAATTAGATTCTAAGTACAGGACAGTCTTGGTTACAGGATGAGGCCCATCAAGAAATGGGCGGACAATTGAATGAACAGTTAAACCCATTTACTGTACAAAGGAAAACCATTTGACAGCCATCAAGGGCAATCTCCAGACCGATCAATATACGAACCGAGTTACGGTGACAAAGTAAAAGACATTATCGGCCCAGAAGGCCAGTTAAGCTATCACCGGCTCCTGTTACAAGACAAAGCGCCCCTGCAGAGATTTCTGCCCGCCAAAAATATTACAAAGACAGGACTATGATCTGGTGGGAGATAAGACTGTCCCAAAAGGGTATAACTATGGATTTGAAAAGTCCATCAGTAGGATTACGACTACGACCACGCTTCGCTTCACCTCGACCGCTACGATTCACAATTCATTTCTTCAGTTCGATTCGTAACTTCAGTGCGGAACGGAAGACGACGAGAAGACTTCGGCTCGGAAGCCAGCTCGGCCAGGCAAGGCCCGGCCACGACGGGAAGGCGACGAGGGTGGCCCGGGTACTTTTGTCGGGAGATCATCGACGACCCAGGCCAAAGGAGAAGACACCCTCGGGGAAAACGACGATCCAGGCCGGAGAAAAGGACACTCCGAGCCTAGCACTCCAGTGCCTCAACATCCCATTCGACCAGGAGCCTCCCGTGTGCAATTCTACAACATCACATCGGTGGTGGAGTCTTCCATGTGCATCCAGTTCTTAAAGTCACGTCGGCAACGGATTCATCCATGACGAGCACTCATCAAGACTGTATCTGCTGCTCCATCGCGTAAGAAAAACAAACTGCGCCAGAAGTTTCCAAATCCACGTGACGACGGAAAGCTGTGCCAAAAAGGCTGCGAACCCCTTTTTGCGAATCTGAAAGTGGTGAGCATGATCCCGAGTTCCTCAAGTCGAAACTTAGTTTAGGTCTAGGGGAGGGGGTTAAGGGTAATCGTAATGTGTTTCCCCTTTTACGATGTGCCGTGTGTTCCCCATTTCCATAGAGTTAAGTTTATAGATATGTGCATGCTTGTAGTTACTTTGATCTGTGCTTATGACATGTATTTTATAATGCTGCAAACTGTTTTATAATAAAAGCCTCCATTTCGTGCTATTCAACCTGGTCTATTGAGTTTTTCTCTGCACTACAGTTCCCTGCACCTAAGTCCAAGGTCTAGAACCGTAGGGAAGAGTGGGTCGAACCACTCAAGGGTAATTATTGCACGAAGCCTGGTAGGAGACCAGAACGGGCAAGAGAAACCCCCTACAGAGATGGCGACTGCGGCAGGACCTTGGCAGCAGGAATGTAGTGTGTTAGATCAAGGTCTGAATAAACGAAATGTGATGGATGAGAGAATAGCGGACTATGTTTTTGGGAAGGTAAACCTTACAAAACAATGGATATCTGACCTATTAAGGGATAGGCGTCCGCTAGACGCAGCCATCAAGTGGACAGAAAGCAAAGAGCATAAGAAATCGGTAGAAGAGGCGGTTTGGCTGATGTGCTACAAGAAGCAAGTCCAGCTTTTGGACCAGGTCGTTGTAGCACAGACAGCCCAGATCAAAGGGCTACTTACAGAAGTAGAGGAAAAGGTTGCGGGAGGCCAAAAACTGATTCAATCGCTTAACGCGCTGAATCAGGAACGCCAATCCGTAACTCACCGACATGAGACCAGGATAGATTACTTGGAGTGTCAAGTCGTTGAGGCCAAGGCCAGTGAAGGTAGAATGAAAGAGAGGTGTTTCCGCCTAGCTAAGCAGATAGCGACACAGGAGGAAAGTATTTTGGGGGCTAGGGCAGCATATAAGATGGCAATGGAGGATAGGTCTGAGAACACCAACCATAGCGCTTGCCACAGGGAGCTAGAGGACCTGAGAGCGGCCCTAGCAAAGGCAAACGGCTTGGTGTGTCTCCTAAACCCACCAGCGAGCCAGCTACTGTTAGCCAAGGAATCCAAAAGACCGATTCCGCAAGAGGCAGTTGGGGTACCAACCCCCGAGCCCTCGGCACCTCCCGCCTATACTGAGTCTTGGACTCCGGGGAAGGGAACGGAGAAGCCAGACATAGAGGTTCTTGAGGTAGAGCAACACCAGGTAGTAGAGTCGGGACCGGCACCGATGTGTCCCACGCGACACCGGAGGCTCGGTCCAGACCAGGATGGCGAGGATGGACCCCTCGTGAATCAGATCATTATGCCTCATAGCGCACGACAGCTAAGGGAAATGATCAGTCACATCCCAAAACTCTCCGAGTCAGGAGATCCCTCCGTGCATTTTAGGGACGTGGAGCAAACAGCAGCAGTTAATGACTGCGACGGGGTTGAACAGTCCAAAATGCTGCTGTTCTCCCTGGACAGCTCGCTCCTCCAGTGCCTCCCTGACGAGAGCAAGAGAGGGCACAAGGAGTACGAGGAGTTACGGGACGAGATCCTGGAGATTATAGGGGAGAGTGACAGAACTCCGTTCCTCCGATTGGAAAGGACGGTACAGCTAGAGGGAGAACCCCCACGGGTTTTCGCTGGAAGGTTGTGGCCAGTGTACCGGCGCAGCTGCCCGGGCGGGCCGGACCGGAACGGGCTGAATGATGACCAAAGGGCTCATTGGCTCCGGTGTCTGGTCGCCAATTGCTTGCCACCGGTGAGGGAGCAGGCCAAAGCATGGTTTGACCCCACCAACCCCCGCTCCACGGAGGACGTAGTGCTTGATCAGCTAACGATAAGTTACAGGAACAACAAAAGTAGGGAGGTGCCTTCCCCAAAGGGAAAGGTGCATGAGGCAAGGCCTGCAGCTCCTGCTAAAAAGGAATGGCAACAGGAGGGGAATCGCCCTCCCCAAGCCAAGAGCAGTTGTTACGGGTGTGGGAAGGAGGGTCATTGGCGCCGAGACTGTAAAAATCCGTGGAAGGATAATAAAGGGAGGTTTCCCGCAGCCCAAGCCCAAGCCCAGGCCGCTGGCCCAGCACCAGGAGATGGTGCGGTTGTGGATCCCGCTGCGATTGAGTCAGTTTTAGAGGCAATGCGGTCTCTAATGACCTCGCAGGGGAAGGTAGCGGTCGCCAACAGCCCTGTCGCTCCCGAAACTCCAACCGCAGCGCCCAAATGACTGACGCCTGCGCAGCCCGTCTACTTGTGTTCGCTCCGCTATGGCGCTTGGAGAAGACCTGTTGTGGAAATGGAGGTGGAAAAGGAAAAGGGTAGTTACCTGTTGGATACGGGAGCATCATGTACCGTGATCCATACAGCTAAGCCTTTTGCCTCACCTCTCTCTACCCAGGCTCCATTCTCAGTAGCGGGTTTCACAGGCAGAGAACAGGCTGGCGCGTACTCCATCCCGCTCTCCATTCATTTGGGAGCACTCCACACCACATGGACGTGTATCCTATTGAAGTGGAATGAGGGGGGTGGAAAAGGCATCCTCGGGGCTGATTTCTTGGTGGAACACGGGATCCTCGTGGACCTTAGAAATCACTGTCTCTGGGGAGCCGAGAATGGGTTAGGCAAGGTAGTCGTGATCTCAGGGAGGGGAGAAAAGGGGACCCTGTGCACCATGAAGCCGTCAGGAGGTTACGATCTCAAGCTTATGGTCGCGGACGTCCCAACGGACTTGCAGGCGTGTGTGTCGGACAATCTGACCGCGTTTGCCACCCACAAGCATGACTGTGGGAGAGTCACTGGGTTTGAGGTCAGCGTAGACGGGGACCCCATGATCCGACCCCAAAAGCAGTATAACTTCCCCAAGGAGTCAGAACCCGACATGGAGACAGCAATATCTTCATTGGTGCAGCAGGGCGTGTTGAGACCAATAGCCACTCACGTGAACTCCCCATTGTGGCCGGTAAAGAAGCCGGACAATTCGTGGAGGGCCACGGTGGACTACAGAGTCCTCAATAGTAACATCCCAGCCTGCGCGTCCACGGTAGCAGCAGTTGCCGACCTAATAGGGAGTATTCCAGCATCTGCGACCACGTTCACGGTGCTGGATATCTCGAACGGTTTTTGGTCCATTCCGCTGCGGCGGGAGGATCAGTACAAGTTTGCCTTTACTTTTAAAGGGCAACAGTACACCTGGAACTGCTTGCCACAGGGTTTTCACAACAGCCCCAGCATTTTCCATCAATGCATGGCGGGAAGTTTAAAGGAATTTAGCCAGCCCAATCAGATAGTGCAGTTGTGGACGACTTACTCCTGTTCACGGACTCAAGGGAGGAGCACGGCCCACTATTAGCCGAATTATTGGAGCTGCTGGAAAGGAAGGGTTTTAAAGTAAACCCAAAGAAAGCACAGATCGGCCAGCAGGAGGTGAAATTCCTGGGTCTGGCCATCCGCGCTGGGGAAAGAGCCATAGATAAGGCTAGACGGGAATCGGTGCAAGATCTGCCGATCCCTAACACAGTAATGGGTGTAAGGTCCTTTTTGGGATTGACCGGGTACTGCAGAGATTTCATCGAGGACTATGCAGCCACAGCAGCCCCGCTACTCCGACTCTTACACAAGGGAGTCGAGTGGTCGTGGGACGAGGGTTGTCAGGCAGCATTCAAGAAGTTGAAAAGGGATCTGCAGACAGCGCCAGCCCTAGGGGCCATAGATGGGGGGGAGGAGTTTTTCCTGGAAGTAGCCGCTAGTGGAGACAGCCTGAGCGCCGTGCTGCTCCAGGAGCGCCACGGCAAGCTGAGACCAGTGGTCTATTCCTCCAGGGTGCTTACGGATGTGGAGAGGAGTTTTTCCAATTGCGAGCGGCATCTCCTGGCCACGCATTGGGCTGTGAACAGATCGGTGATCTTCACAGGAACCTCTCCCATCACTCTCCTCACCCATCACACCCCCGCAAAGATGCTTCTGGATGGAAGGATTAAGGATGGGACTGTAAGCAGCGCTCGGATTGCGCGCTGGACCCTCCTCCTTTCCCAGATGGATCTCAAAGTTAAAGGTCTCTGCGAGCCAAAACTCGCAGCCAACATGGTATATCCCGGAACAGCCCATCGGTGTTCCGTAGAAGGGGTATGGGAGGTCGACATAGGTTTACGGGCCGGAATACACCCCACACGCCACTGAACTCATCACCCACCCACGCAAGCCCCTGCCCACGATTCTGGTAGCACTAGCCCAGAAGGAAGGGTGCCCCACCACCACAAAGGGACCCGGGAACGGTTTAGTATTGGTACCCACCAGTCAGGTACTGTACCAAGGGGTACACTACGCGGTGGCCTCAGTGATTTTAAACCTCACTGAGGTACGATTGCCTGAGTGGTGTCCCAAGGAGACGGAGCAGTTGTACCAGGTACTGTTAACCCGAATGTTCAGACAATTTTACGAGTTTGACTTTGCTGATATCGACAAGGCCAAATTATACACCACACCACAGGAAGTTTTGGATCGGGTAGGGAGGCAAAGAAGGGGTACTGTAAATGACATCTTCACCGCTTTTAACACCGGGACGTCTGTTGTCAACGCTCTAGACAACGTGGAGCTGCAGACACAGATCAATGGTTTAAAAACACAGTTAAGGAACATACTGACTGACGAAAATAAGGTAGTGGATTCTGAGCTACATGAGGACCAGGCCATGACACTACACTTAAAAGAAATAATTGCTGAGCTGGAGAAACACGCTAGACCGGTAAATGCACTCATTAAGGAGGATCGGAATGCGTCCGATCAGGCTGCGCAGAACGAGGCCTGTGTGCTATACGGGGCGTGGTTACTGGGTGAGGGCCGCAGTAATCTGGATGATTTAAAACAAGGTTTGGTCCCGTCCTGGATCAGCAACAAGCACTTGCAAGCGCTCCACCTCTTTGAGAACGCATTAAGCCCGTGCCAGCTCAGACTAGCTGCAGAGGCGTACCCAGTCCCAGTGGACTGCGGACGCTCAAATCACACTATCATGGGAATAGTGGTAAGGATGCCGGTGTTGGGTCCCGCAGCAAAGCCCGTCCCGGTATACAGGGTGGAGAACATTGGAGTCATTCAGGGGGGTGCGCACATTCGTTATGCAGTGGTCCCACCTTATGTCATCAGATGGGAGCGTACGATGACAGGCACCGACCTCTCGGGGTGTCGAAGTCGGGGAGCACACATCATCCTGTGTCCCCAGCACTTGAATGCCTTTTTGAAACCACAGTGCGGGTTCAGAACCGCTAGCGCGAAGCTGATAAATTGCACCATGGAGGCAATGGCAAAGGACCATGTGCCCCCGCAGGTGGCATATATCGGGGGTGGGACGTACTGTGTCACCACGGCAGCGCCTCACTACCGCCACGGACAGCACGAGTGGTGTCCAGTCAGTGACAGCAGTTTCTGTTTCAAACCCAGGGCTGAAGTTCAAGTGGCACAACAACGGATTGTCCCCATTCCTGCACCTTCCACCATTCACCTAACTGTAAAAGAGAATTTCACAGACTTGTAGCGATTCGTCGCGCATTTTTGTTATGTCATTCCCCCTCTCCCCGAACACCTCACCAAGATTTTAAAAGCCGTTATAGTTTCACAAAAGCATTTCTACACACTGGAGCAGAAGACATTAGAGCTAGGGAAAGACATATTGGACATAGTCACCCCACCATGGTGGGACCTGTTCACTAATATAGAGATCCCGGCCTGGATTAGAATAGCATCCCACATCCTAGTAGCGTGTCAGGTTTTAATTGTAATATTCCTACTGTTCGTGCATTGCAAGAGAGGCAAACGCCTCCAGAGGCACGAGAACACAGGAGAATGGAGAGAACGCTATGTACGAGTGGGGGAAGAGGACACCCCAGTTTAAGCTGCTGAGTATTAAAAGTTAAAGCGTCCCTCCACTCTTGATTTTAGCCACTGCATGGTTTAAGTGTGTGAATACTGTTGTGTTATAGCTGATTGATAAGTTTTCTGTTTTGTTTGATTAATAAAAGGTGTATGCAGGTGGTGCAAGGGGCATTGGCCCCTTCACATCTGAAAGATGAATGTGTGATAGTATAAGATAATACTGCCTGTGATTGTCCAACTGTACACAAGGTAATTTTCTGAAATGGGAACTGCATGTGTCGTGAGGGTCATAGATAGTTAATTACCAGGAATGTTTGGATGTGAGGAATCAGGGAAAATTTGCTCACCAAGGATTATTGATGCTTTAAGCAAGCTATCAGTATCACAGGGAGGACTGTAAGATTCGAAATTTTCAGCAAGAATCACGCAAGAAAACGGGGTTAATAAGACAGTTTTATTGACCAAAAGAAGCTTGTACAGCAAAACCTTGATAAAAGGGGCATACAAAATGGCCGCCGCACCTCGTGATCAGTTTCTGGGACCATTTGATTTTCTGTTACTGCAAGCCAGACAGGCTTGTGGATTGAGGACAGTAAGCGCGCGAAAGCCAGTATCGGGAAAACGAAACTCAGGGAACTGAGCATACATATTAATTGGATTCTAAGTACAGGACAGTCTTGGGTTACAGGATGAGGCCCATCAAGAAATGGGCGGACAATTGAATGAACACTTAAACCCATTTACTGTACAAAGGAAAACCGTTTGACAGCCATCAAGGGCAATCTCCAGACCGATCAATATACGAACCGAGTTACGGTGACAAAGTAAAAGACATTATCGGCCCAGAAGGCCAGTTAAGCTATCACCGGCTCCCGTTACAAGACAAAGCGCCCCTGCAGAGATTTCTGCCCGCCAAAAATATTACAAAGACAGGACTATGATCTGGTGGGAGATAAGACTGTCCCAAAAGGGTATAACTATGGATTTGAAAAGTCCATCAGTAGGATTACGACTACGACCACGCTTCGCTTCACCTCGACCGCTACGATTCACAATTCATTTCTTCAGTTCGATTCGTAACTTCAGTGCGGAACGGAAGACGACGAGAAGACTTCGGCTCGGAAGCCAGCTCGGCCAGGCAAGGCCCGGCCACGACGGGAAGGCGACGAGGGTGGCCCGGGTACTTTTGTCGGGAGATCATCGACGACCCAGGCCAAAGGAGAAGACACCCTCGGGGAAAACGACGATCCAGGCCGGAGAAAAGGACACTCCGAGCCTAGCACTCCAGTGCCTCAACATCCCATTCGACCAGGAGCCTCCCGTGTGCAATTCTACAACATCACATCGGTGGTGGAGTCTTCCATGTGCATCCAGTTCTTAAAGTCACGTCGGCAACGGATTCATCCATGACGAGCACTCATCAAGACTGTATCTGCTGCTCCATCGCGTAAGAAAAACAAACTGCGCCAGAAGTTTCCAAATCCACGTGACGACGGAAAGCTGTGCCAAAAAGGCTGCGAACCCCTTTTTGCGAATCTGAAAGTGGTGAGCATGATCCCGAGTTCCTCAAGTCGAAACTTAGTTTAGGTCTAGGGGAGGGGGTTAAGGGTAATCGTAATGTGTTTCCCCTTTTACGATGTGCCGTGTGTTCCCCATTTCCATAGAGTTAAGTTTATAGATATGTGCATGCTTGTAGTTACTTTGATCTGTGCTTATGACATGTATTTTATAATGCTGCAAACTGTTTTATAATAAAAGCCTCCATTTTGTGCTATTCAACCTGGTCTATTGAGTTTTTCTCTGCACTACAGTTCCCTGCACCTAAGTCCAAGGTCTAGAACCGTAGGGAAGAGTGGGTCGAACCACTCAAGGGTAATTATTGCACGAAGCCTGGTAGGAGACCAGAACGGGCAAGAGAAACCCCCTACAGAGATGGCGACCGCGGCAGGACCTTGGCAGCAGGAATGTAGTGTGTTAGATCAAGGTCTGAATAAACGAAATGTGATGGATGAGAGAATAGCGGACTATGTTTTTGGGAAGGTAAACCTTACAAAACAATGGATATCTGACCTATTAAGGGATAGGCGTCCGCTAGACACAGCCATCAAGTGGACAGAAAGCAAAGAGCATAAGAAATCGGTAGAAGAGGCGGTTTGGCTGATGTGCTACAAGAAGCAAGTCCAGCTTTTGGACCAGGTCGTTGTAGCACAGACAGCCCAGATCAAAGGGCTACTTACAGAAGTAGAGGAAAAGGTTGCGGGAGGCCAAAAACTGATTCAATCGCTTAACGCGCTGAATCAGGAACGCCAATCCGTAACTCACCGACATGAGACCAGGATAGATTACTTGGAGTGTCAAGTCGTTGAGGCCAAGGCCAGTGAAGGTAGAATGAAAGAGAGGTGTTTCCGCCTAGCTAAGCAGATAGCGACACAGGAGGAAAGTATTTTGGGGGCTAGGGCAGCATATAAGATGGCAATGGAGGATAGGTCTGAGAACACCAACCATAGCGCTTGCCACAGGGAGCTAGAGGACCTGAGAGCGGCCCTAGCAAAGGCAAACGGCTTGGTGTGTCTCCTAAACCCACCAGCGAGCCAGCTACTGTTAGCCAAGGAATCCAAAAGACCGATTCCGCAAGAGGCAGTTGGGGTACCAACCCCCGAGCCCTCGGCACCTCCCGCCTATACTGAGTCTTGGACTCCGGGGAAGGGAACGGAGAAGCCAGACATAGAGGTTCTTGAGGTAGAGCAACACCAGGTAGTAGAGTCGGGACCGGCACCGATGTGTCCCACGCGACACCGGAGGCTCGGTCCAGACCAGGATGGCGAGGATGGACCCCTCGTGAATCAGATCATTATGCCTCATAGCGCACGACAGCTAAGGGAAATGATCAGTCACATCCCAAAACTCTCCGAGTCAGGAGATCCCTCCGTGCATTTTAGGGACGTGGAGCAAACAGCAGCAGTTAATGACTGCGACGGGGTTGAACAGTCCAAAATGCTGCTGTTCTCCCTGGACAGCTCGCTCCTCCAGTGCCTCCCTGACGAGAGCAAGAGAGGGCACAAGGAGTACGAGGAGTTACGGGACGAGATCCTGGAGATTATAGGGGAGAGTGACAGAACTCCGTTCCTCCGATTGGAAAGGACGGTACAGCTAGAGGGAGAACCCCCACGGGTTTTCGCTGGAAGGTTGTGGCCAGTGTACCGGCGCAGCTGCCCGGGCGGGCCGGACCGGAACGGGCTGAATGATGACCAAAGGGCTCATTGGCTCCGGTGTCTGGTCGCCAATTGCTTGCCACCGGTGAGGGAGCAGGCCAAAGCATGGTTTGACCCCACCAACCCCCGCTCCACGGAGGACGTAGTGCTTGATCAGCTAACGATAAGTTACAGGAACAACAAAAGTAGGGAGGTGCCTTCCCCAAAGGGAAAGGTGCATGAGGCAAGGCCTGCAGCTCCTGCTAAAAAGGAATGGCAACAGGAGGGGAATCGCCCTCCCCAAGCCAAGAGCAGTTGTTACGGGTGTGGGAAGGAGGGTCATTGGCGCCGAGACTGTAAAAATCCGTGGAAGGATAATAAAGGGAGGTTTCCCGCAGCCCAAGCCCAAGCCCAGGCCGCTGGCCCAGCACCAGGAGATGGTGCGGTTGTGGATCCCGCTGCGATTGAGTCAGTTTTAGAGGCAATGCGGTCTCTAATGACCTCGCAGGGGAAGGTAGCGGTCGCCAACAGCCCTGTCGCTCCCGAAACTCCAACCGCAGCGCCCAAATGACTGACGCCTGCGCAGCCCGTCTACTTGTGTTCGCTCCGCTATGGCGCTTGGAGAAGACCTGTTGTGGAAATGGAGGTGGAAAAGGAAAAGGGTAGTTACCTGTTGGATACGGGAGCATCATGTACCGTGATCCATACAGCTAAGCCTTTTGCCTCACCTCTCTCTACCCAGGCTCCATTCTCAGTAGCGGGTTTCACAGGCAGAGAACAGGCTGGCGCGTACTCCATCCCGCTCTCCATTCATTTGGGAGCACTCCACACCACATGGACGTGTATCCTATTGAAGTGGAATGAGGGGGGTGGAAAAGGCATCCTCGGGGCTGATTTCTTGGTGGAACACGGGATCCTCGTGGACCTTAGAAATCACTGTCTCTGGGGAGCCGAGAATGGGTTAGGCAAGGTAGTCGTGATCTCAGGGAGGGGAGAAAAGGGGACCCTGTGCACCATGAAGCCGTCAGGAGGTTACGATCTCAAGCTTATGGTCGCGGACGTCCCAACGGACTTGCAGGCGTGTGTGTCGGACAATCTGACCGCGTTTGCCACCCACAAGCATGACTGTGGGAGAGTCACCGGGTTTGAGGTCAGCGTAGACGGGGACCCCATGATCCGACCCCAAAAGCAGTATAACTTCCCCAAGGAGTCAGAACCCGACATGGAGACAGCAATATCTTCATTGGTGCAGCAGGGCGTGTTGAGACCAATAGCCACTCACGTGAACTCCCCATTGTGGCCGGTAAAGAAGCCGGACAATTCGTGGAGGGCCACGGTGGACTACAGAGTCCTCAATAGTAACATCCCAGCCTGCGCGTCCACGGTAGCAGCAGTTGCCGACCTAATAGGGAGTATTCCAGCATCTGCAACCACGTTCACGGTGCTGGATATCTCGAACGGTTTTTGGTCCATTCCGCTGCGGCGGGAGGATCAGTACAAGTTTGCCTTTACTTTTAAAGGGCAACAGTACACCTGGAACTGCTTGCCACAGGGTTTTCACAACAGCCCCAGCATTTTCCATCAATGCATGGCGGGAAGTTTAAAGGAATTTAGCCAGCCCAATCAGATAGTGCAGTTGTGGACGACTTACTCCTGTTCACGGACTCAAGGGAGGAGCACGGCCCACTATTAGCCGAATTATTGGAGCTGCTGGAAAGGAAGGGTTTTAAAGTAAACCCAAAGAAAGCACAGATCGGCCAGCAGGAGGTGAAATTCCTGGGTCTGGCCATCCGTGCTGGGGAAAGAGCCATAGATAAGGCTAGACGGGAATCGGTGCAAGATCTGCCGATCCCTAACACAGTAATGGGTGTAAGGTCCTTTTTGGGATTGACCGGGTACTGCAGAGATTTCATCGAGGACTATGCAGCCACAGCAGCCCCGCTACTCCGACTCTTACACAAGGGAGTCGAGTGGTCGTGGGACGAGGGTTGTCAGGCAGCATTCAAGAAGTTGAAAAGGGATCTGCAGACAGCGCCAGCCCTAGGGGCCATAGATGGGGGGGAGGAGTTTTTCCTGGAAGTAGCCGCTAGTGGAGACAGCCTGAGCGCCGTGCTGCTCCAGGAGCGCCACGGCAAGCTGAGACCAGTGGTCTATTCCTCCAGGGTGCTTACGGATGTGGAGAGGAGTTTTTCCAATTGCGAGCGGCATCTCCTGGCCACGCATTGGGCTGTGAACAGATCGGTGATCTTCACAGGAACCTCTCCCATCACTCTCCTCACCCATCACACCCCCGCAAAGATGCTTCTGGATGGAAGGATTAAGGATGGGACTGTAAGCAGCGCTCGGATTGCGCGCTGGACCCTCCTCCTTTCCCAGATGGATCTCAAAGTTAAAGGTCTCTGCGAGCCAAAACTCGCAGCCAACATGATATATCCCGGAACAGCCCATCGGTGTTCCGTAGAAGGGGTATGGGAGGTCGACATAGGTTTACGGGCCGGAATACACCCCACACGCCACTGAACTCATCACCCACCCACGCAAGCCCCTGCCCACGATTCTGGTAGCACTAGCCCAGAAGGAAGGGTGCCCCACCACCACAAAGGGACCCGGGAACGGTTTAGTATTGGTACCCACCAGTCAGGTACTGTACCAAGGGGTACACTACGCGGTGGCCTCAGTGATTTTAAACCTCACTGAGGTACGATTGCCTGAGTGGTGTCCCAAGGAGACGGAGCAGTTGTACCAGGTACTGTTAACCCGAATGTTCAGACAATTTTACGAGTTTGACTTTGCTGATATCGACAAGGCCAAATTATACACCACACCACAGGAAGTTTTGGATCGGGTAGGGAGGCAAAGAAGGGGTACTGTAAATGACATCTTCACCGCTTTTAACACCGGGACGTCTGTTGTCAATGCTCTAGACAACGTGGAGCTGCAGACACAGATCAATGGTTTAAAAACACAGTTAAGGAACATACTGACTGACGAAAATAAGGTAGTGGATTCTGAGCTACATGAGGACCAGGCCATGACACTACACTTAAAAGAAATAATTGCTGAGCTGGAGAAACACGCTAGACCGGTAAATGCACTCATTAAGGAGGATCGGAATGCGTCCGATCAGGCTGCGCAGAACGAGGCCTGTGTGCTATACGGGGCGTGGTTACTGGGCGAGGGCCGCAGTAATCTGGATGATTTAAAACAAGGTTTGGTCCCGTCCTGGATCAGCAACAAGCACTTGCAAGCGCTCCACCTCTTTGAGAACGCATTAAGCCCGTGCCAGCTCAGACTAGCTGCAGAGGCGTACCCAGTCCCAGTGGACTGCGGACGCTCAAATCACACTATCATGGGAATAGTGGTAAGGATGCCGGTGTTGGGTCCCGCAGCAAAGCCCGTCCCGGTATACAGGGTGGAGAACATTGGAGTCATTCAGGGGGGTGCGCACATTCGTTATGCAGTGGTCCCACCTTATGTCATCAGATGGGAGCGTACGATGACAGGCACCGACCTCTCGGGGTGTCGAAGTCGGGGAGCACACATCATCCTGTGTCCCCAGCACTTGAATGCCTTTTTGAAACCACAGTGCGGGTTCAGAACCGCTAGCGCGAAGCTGATAAATTGCACCATGGAGGCAATGGCAAAGGACCATGTGCCCCCGCAGGTGGCATATATCGGGGGTGGGACGTACTGTGTCACCACGGCAGTGCCTCACTACCGCCACGGACAGCACGAGTGGTGTCCAGTCAGTGACAGCAGTTTCTGTTTCAAACCCAGGGCTGAAGTTCAAGTGGCACAACAACGGATTGTCCCCATTCCTGCACCTTCCACCATTCACCTAACTGTAAAAGAGAATTTCACAGACTTGTAGCGATTCGTCGCGCATTTTTGTTATGTCATTCCCCCTCTCCCCGAACACCTCACCAAGATTTTAAAAGCCGTTATAGTTTCACAAAAGCATTTCTACACACTGGAGCAGAAGACATTAGAGCTAGGGAAAGACATATTGGACATAGTCACCCCACCATGGTGGGACCTGTTCACTAATATAGAGATCCCGGCCTGGATTAGAATAGCATCCCACATCCTAGTAGCGTGTCAGGTTTTAATTGTAATATTCCTACTGTTCGTGCATTGCAAGAGAGGCAAACGCCTCCAGAGGCACGAGAACACAGGAGAATGGAGAGAACGCTATGTACGAGTGGGGGAAGAGGACACCCCAGTTTAAGCTGCTGAGTATTAAAAGTTAAAGCGTCCCTCCACTCTTGATTTTAGCCACTGCATGGTTTAAGTGTGTGAATACTGTTGTGTTATAGCTGATTGATAAGTTTTCTGTTTTGTTTGATTAATAAAAGGTGTATGCAGGTGGTGCAAGGGGCATTGGCCCCTTCACATCTGAAAGATGAATGTGTGATAGTATAAGATAATACTGCCTGTGATTGTCCAACTGTACACAAGGTAATTTTCTGAAATGGGAACTGCATGTGTCGTGAGGGTCATAGATAGTTAATTACCAGGAATGTTTGGATGTGAGGAATCAGGGAAAATTTGCTCACCAAGGATTATTGATGCTTTAAGCAAGCTATCAGTATCACAGGGAGGACTGTAAGATTCGAAATTTTCAGCAAGAATCACGCAAGAAAACGGGGTTAATAAGACAGTTTTATTGACCAAAAGAAGCTTGTACAGCAAAACCTTGATAAAAGGGGCATACAAAATGGCCGCCGCACCTCGTGATCAGTTTCTGGGACCATTTGATTTTCTGTTACTGCAAGCCAGACAGGCTTGTGGATTGAGGACAGTAAGCGCGCGAAAGCCAGTATCGGGAAAACGAAACTCAGGGAACTGAGCATACATATTAATTGGATTCTAAGTACAGGACAGTCTTGGGTTACAGGATGAGGCCCATCAAGAAATGGGCGGACAATTGAATGAACACTTAAACCCATTTACTGTACAAAGGAAAACCGTTTGACAGCCATCAAGGGCAATCTCCAGACCGATCAATATACGAACCGAGTTACGGTGACAAAGTAAAAGACATTATCGGCCCAGAAGGCCAGTTAAGCTATCACCGGCTCCCGTTACAAGACAAAGCGCCCCTGCAGAGATTTCTGCCCGCCAAAAATATTACAAAGACAGGACTATGATCTGGTGGGAGATAAGACTGTCCCAAAAGGGTATAACTATGGATTTGAAAAGTCCATCAATAGGATTACGACTACGATCACGCTGCGCTTCACCTCAACCGCTACGATTCACAATTCATTTCTTCAGTACGATTCGTAACTTCGGTGCGGAACTGAAGACGATGAGAAGACTTCAGCTCGGAAGCCAGCTCGGCCAGGCAAGGCCCGGCCACGACGGGAAGGCGACGAGGGTGGCCTGGGTACTTTTGTCGGGAGATCATCGACGTACCAGGCCGAAGGAGAAGACACCCTCGGGGAAAACGACGATCCAGGCCGGAGAAAAGGACACTCCGAGCCTAGCACTCCAGTGCCTCAACATCCCATTCGACCAGGAACCTCCCGTGTGCAATTCTACAACATCACATCGGTGGTGGAGTCTTCCATGTGCATCCAGTTCTTAAAGTCACGTCGGTAACGGATTCATCCATGACGGGCGCTCATCAAGACTGTATCTGCTGCTCCATCGCGTAAGAAAAACAAACTGCGCCAGAAGTTTCCAAATCCACGTGACGACGGAAAGCTGTGCCAAAAAGGCTGCGAACCCCTTTTTGCGAATCTGAAAGTGGTGAGCATGATCCCGAGTTCCTCAAGTTGAAACTTAGTTTAGGTCTAGGGGAGGGGGTTAAGGGTAATTGTAATGTGTTTCCCCTTTTACAATGTGCCGTGTGTTCCCCATTTCCATAGAGTTAAGTTTATAGATATGTGCATGCTTGTAGTTACTTTGATCTGTGCTTATGACATGTATTTTATAATGCTGCAAACTGTTTATAATAAAAGCCTCCATTTCGTGCTATTCAACCTGGTCTATTGAGTTTTTCTCTGCACTACAGTTCCCTGCACCTAAGTCCAAGGTCTAGAACCGTAGGGAAGAGTGGGTTGAACCACTCAAGGGTAATTATTGCACGAAGCCTGGTAGGAGACCAGAACGGGCAAGAGAAACCCCCTACACCCAATGGAATAAAATGGCGCCTCCCGCGCTTTTCCTTCTTCCCCAACGGGATAAAATGGCACCTCCCGCGCTTTTCCTTCTTCCCCTTGCTGCCACGCTGCTCCTAGCGTTCTACAGGGTAATGGCAGCAACCCACAGCTTCGGCGTGTCTCGCTTTCCTTCCCCCCGTTTATTTTCTCTCCGCTGCCCGGTTCTTGAGCACCAACCGCGCCCTGTGCGCTCCACCCTCTCTCTCTCTTGTTTTCTTTTCCCGGTGATGCTGCGCAGCCCGTTTTGTAGAGCCGCTCGATCGAGCTTGAGCCCGCCGCAGTCCGGAAGGGTCCGCGCACTACCTGCTACCAGCACGATTTGCTGGAACACCTTAACTGGGGAGCCAAGCACAGCTCTCCACAGCCTCTCCCGCAATTCTCCGCACCGATGAATCCTTTGGGCGGTTGCCCGCGGTCGACGCCCGTTGCTCAGACTACGACCTCCAAGAAACCTCCTCTCAGGGTGAGATCCCCGTGAGATGTCGCAACACTGCAGGGGAGTTCGAACTTACTCGTCGCCACTGTAAAGTCCGCGCCTCAATAATACACGGACTTCGGGAGAACAGTTTAACAGGTACTTTACTGAACAGGAGGGCAACGTCAGACTGAAATACAGAAGCCTGCTAGGGCCTTTTATACAGGGGTGGTCACTGCCGGTACTGCAGTCTAAAACCAGTTCTTCCCTTAAAGGTACATACACAACAAATACAACCTTATTTCAACGACATACTTTCAAACTGTACTCTACTAACTGCCCAATAGTTGATTTTCCACCCATGTTCTAATTTGGGTTCTGTCTCTTTAAGCAACTGTAGATTTCAGATGCAGGCAATTTGCAATGGGCACAACTAGCACCTAACCTGCAACCACACGGGAGGAAAAAGACACAGCGGTCAGAATGATCTTACTTCCAGCTCTTTTAAGTTTAACTTACATTTTAATGCTTGTTTCAGGTGTGATGGGGGCAAAATTGAACTTTGTTTCGCTCATTTTTTAGGCAAGAAACCGGTCCAGAAACTACCAGTCTGTGTTGTCAATCACACATGAGCAAAATGCACAGGAAGTGCATCAGTTGTCATATTGGTGTGGGTGCCAATTAGTCAGCCTGGGTGCCGTCCTAAAATCCATGCAGAACCAATTACAATATTAAAATGAGGGTCCTTAGAATGATTTAGGATCGATTTCAGATATCTGTTTGTGCCACTGCCTGATTTGTGACTTCTTAAAGCCTAGTAAATGGTGGTGGGAGCAGTGGGGAAGAAGCCTTCACGGGCACTAACTAAAGGGATCCTCACCTCCATTAAGGTTTGTTATTTTAGGAGCTAGGGTGCTTGTTGGGCCAGTTTCTTGTTAAAAAAGCAGTGCTTTAAAACTTCTTCTAATGACTTTTTGGGGGGTTCAGGAGTTGTTTTGTTCTTACAATTCTGCACAGTTGCTGTTGTCATGGGTGTTCCGCTGGGCCTACCATTGGGGCTGAAGGATGAGTCCACAGGCCTGCAGTTGCTGCAAGAAGAGGGCGAAGGGGAGGGAGGAGGAGACCCTACACAGAAGGAATAGAATTTCATACCTCAAACTCCCTGAGAAGAGAAGCAGCAAACTTTTTTTTTTACCTAGTGTCATCTATTTATATCTCTTAATAGCTTATCTTAACTTCTACTTAACTGTGTGCTTCCTCCTTCTCATTCCCACATTCCACATTTTGGAGGCTTAAATTTAGGTTCAGAAACACTGGGGGGGTAAAATTCAGTATCGCCCCGTTTGGGGTGCCATTATCGGCCGTGCGCAAAGTTTAGCACCTGATGCTAATTATCGCCTCCAACGGCAAACTTGGCTTTTATCGCCCCTGGAGGTGATTGGAGCACTAAATCAGGTGCTTCACACCTGTCTTAAGGTGCAAAGGCCGAGGAGCGAGGCGCTACCTCAGAACGCTGGCAAAGCAAGGAAGGGCAAATCAAAATGAACCTGCAAAGTGCTGCTCAGTACCCAAAACTCCTTCACACAGCGTTGAATCTCCCCAGAAGTCTCTCTCTCTCTCTCAGAATGCGTGGTGCAAAAATGTCACCAACAAAAAAAGGCAGGAAGCGGTCGCCTTTAAATAGCGCTCCCCCAGTCCCTTTCTGACTGCAAAATGCTCCCCTCAACCTGTCATTGCTAGCGGCAGGCGGTAAGGCAGGGGGCGCCACTCACTATCCGGTCCCCGGTGCTACCGGGGCGTTGCGCACTCGACTGATGTCACGATCTGCCAGCGCAGGAGATCATGGCGGTAGTGTTTAGCGCTGCCGCAAAATGTCTAGTTAATTTCGCGAGCGGCGCAAAGATTGCCGCGCCCGGACGCTAGTTGCTTTGCGCCCCATTAGCGCCCTCTTAAGGTGCTAACGGGAGGCGCAAGCAACTGAATTTTCCCCCCTGGGTGTTATTGGATGCAAGAATCTTAATAATGAAATCTTAGGCTGCATTCACACCGTTTACAAGTTTAGAGTCAGTTTGAAGCAATTTCAGCGTTGCAATAACGCTGAGCTGGCAGTGAAACTGCATAATCAGGAACAAGCCTGACTATGGAGGGGGTAGTGCCATTGGTTTGTCACTGCATGCAGTGTAAATCCAGTGCAGTGTCAAAGCTACTTTGCAAAGTGCTTTGATGGGACCCACTGGGCACATTTTATAGACCTCACAGAGGAAAAATTCGGTATCGACCATTGTGGGGCGCTAACATCGGCCGGTCACAAAATTTAGCACCCGGCGCAAATTATCGCCAGCGACCACAAAATTCATCTCCAGCCCTACACACTTCTCTTAGGGCGCTAATGTCGGGGAACAGGGCGCTACCTCAGAGCACCACTACAGCTAATGCGCTGTCAATTACCTGGTCCTCAGACAGACTGGCGCCTTCCAGTTCTTAAAGGGGAGGGTCAATGATGCTGCACAGCCTCACCATGATCATTGCTGCTTTTGACCTGGGTCTGCAAGGAGGTGCAAATCTTGAATAACGAATATCATGGCCGCTCAGAGGCCCAGGGAGAGAGTTCGCCGGTTCAGCGACCAGGCACTGGAGGCTCTGGTTGGCACTGTGGAACGCTGATGGGCAGTGCTGTTCCCAGACACTGGCAGGAGGTCATTGCTCCGGGAGTTCTCAAGGGTCTGGAGGGAGGTGGCCCAGTACATCTCATGCAGAAGTGTGGTCCACAGGACTTACACCCAGTACTACAAAAAGTTCAATGACCTCACTCGAGTGGTCAGGGTGAGTAAATGCTTGAAATACCTTTACATCCCACCTTCTCAACCTCACTCTGTGCACAGACAGTATAAACTGGCAAATCTCCAACACTCACCCAACAACTATGCCCATCTACTAAAAGTCACATCCACATCTCACACCTTGCAGACATTAATGGCTATTCAACTATGGTAGGCACATCTGCCAAACACATGGCTGCACATTCGCTGTCCTTTTTCTTGCAGGCCAAGCTTGCTCATAACAGGAGGGAGCAGCTACACATGGGAGGAGGTCAGATGGAGCTGCACCCCCTTACACAGCTGGAGGAGCGAGTGCGCAGCATCATCGCGAGCCATGTCGTGGGCGCTGTGGCAGTCGGAGAGGTCGACCCCCTTGGGGACAGCAACGGTTCATCACCTCTCCCTCCTCTCTCATACCACTTCCCCCTCACAACACAAGCCCTTCCCACTTTCCATCTAAGTATACTCTCTCCATTACTTGCTCCCTTCCTGACCCCACCCCTCATGTTAAAGCCACTCTTGTGCCTCCCTGCTTTCAGATAATCAGCCACCATCTGAACAGCCTGTCCCTCAGCCTCCCAGTGGCAGCGACGCAGGAGAGGATCAGGAACGCCAATCCAGAGCCTCACCACCTGCATCTCCCGAGGGTGACACATCGGATACTGGGGCCACATGGTCACTGGAGGGGAGCAGAGGATTTGGCTCCGATGTGGGTGAAGCTCTGGGACCCAGTGGGCAGCAGCAACACCATAGGGGTAGAGAAGCTCGGGGGCCATCTCCCCAGAGGGTGAGTGCGCGCACAAGTTCTGCTGTACAGGAATCGGATGAGGACCACGATATCGCGGCGATGAACACACAGGTGATGAGCATGCATACTGAGTTCATGGGTGCAATAGCAAGGTGCCCGACAGCATGGATGCACTGGCTAGAAGCGTGGAGGAGTCCGCCGCCAGCACAGCGGTCATCTGTGCGCAAACCCTTGATCCCATCCTTGCCTTGTTGCAGAAGATGGTTGACTTACAGAGAGACCGTGGGGACCCAGACCTAATGCCGCGTGTCATGGGTGAGGTGGCAGCAGCTATTGCAGCACAGGCCGAGGCAACGCAATGGCTTAGTGCTGTAATGGAGTCAGTGGTTGGTGGCGTCCAATCTCAGACTGCTCTAATGCAGACTCAGATTGATGCCACGCAAGCACTGACTGCTGCCATCATAGCTGCATCGATCACTGTCCACCGGGGATCTGACAGTGCTGCAGCAGGCCAGCAATCTGTGCTCGAGCAGATTGCTCCAGATGCTGAGGTTCTGCCCCGGGGGAGCGGCAGTTTGTTGGTCGAGTAGGAAGGCACTGTCCTCTCTCAGGATGACAGCATTCCTGCTCCCACCACTGTCAATCCGCCATTGCACTTGCCACAACCTGTAACTGAATAATTATAAAAAATAAAATTTCCTCAGTTCCAGCTGATTTTCCGGTGGCATTATACATGATGAGTTCGAGGACATGCTTTTTTCTAACAAATGGAGCATTATTTCTTGCAACATAAAAGATACCTATGACAGAAAATATTCAGCAGCAAACTGAAGTTCCTTTGTCCCAACAAATTGCATTTATATAGCACCCCTTAATGAGGGTGGATGGTTAATTTTTCTTTATAAAAGATGGGAATATGTATACACATAAAATACACCATTTAAAACATACTGTTAAGAATTAACATTTACATGCAACAGAGAAAGAATACATGGCAATAAAGAATGTGATTATTATGAATATAAAAGGAACAATTTTTTTTTTAAACACAGAAAAAGGTTTTGCATATGTCTGAAGTGTGCAAGCTTCAGCCCACTGTGCATATGATTTCAAATGGGGTGGGGGTGGGTGGGGGGGGGTGCTATTGGGGGGAAGAAACCGAAAAAATAAACATTAAAAAGTTAAATCAAAGGAGATCTACAGCAAAACATAAAGACAATCAGAAGGCATTCGATAAGGTGCCACACAAGAGGTTATTGAACAAAATTAGGGCTCATGGGATTGGGGATAATATACTAGCATGGATTGAGGATTGGTTAACAGACAGAAAACAGAGAGTAGGAAGAAACGGGTCATTTTAGGGTTGGCAGGCTGTAACTAGTGGGGTACCACAAGGATCAGTGCTTGGGCCTCAGCTATTCACAATCTATATCAATGATTTGGATGAGGGGACCAAATGTAATATATACAAGTTTGCTGATGATACAAAGCTGGGTGGGAATGTAAGTTTTGAGGAAGATGCAAGGAGGCTTCAAGGGGATATAGACAGACTAAGTGAATGGACAAGAACATGGCAAATGGAATATAAGGTGGAGAAATGTGAAGTTATCCACTTGTACACGAATCACTGAAAGTTAACATGCAGGTACAGCAAGCAATTAGGAAACCAAATGGTATGTTGGCCTTTATTGCAAGAGGATTTGAGTGTAAGAGTAAAGACATCTTACTGCAATTACATAGGGCCCTGGTGGGACCACACCTGGAGTATTGTGTACAGTTTTGGTCTCCCTTACCTAAGAAAGGATATACTTGGCATAGAGAGAGTGCAACGAAGGTTCACCAGACTGATTCCTGGGATGGGGGGATTGTCCTATGAGGAGAGATTGAGTAGGCTAGGCCTATATTCTCTAGCGTTTAGAAGAATGAGAGGTGATCTTATTGAAACACACAAAATTCTTACAGGGCTTGACTGGGTAGATGCAGGGAGGATGTTTCCGCTGGCTGGGGAGCCTAGAACCAGGGGTCACAGTCTCAGAATACAGGGTCGGCCATTTAGGACTGAGATGAGGAGAAATTTCTTCACTCCGAGGATTGTGAATCTTTGGAATTCTCTACCCAGTGGGCTGTGGAAGCTCAGTCATTGAGTATATTGGAGATTGATAGATTTTTTAATATTAAGGGAATCAAGGGATATGGGGATAATGCAGGAAAGTGGAGATGAGGTAGAAGATCAGCCATGATCTTATTGAATGTCGGAGCAGGCTCGAAGGGCCAAATGACCTATTCCTGCTCCTATTTCTTATATTCTTATGTAACCCAGCCAGCCCAGACTGCTGCCGCCCATGAGTTGGTGCAGTCTGCAGCCGGGCCCTCCAGGCCCAGAGCTGGTCGAGGGCGTCCTTCAAGGCCATCTGCAGTCTCTGGATCTGAGATTCAGCAGCATTCCACCAGCCTTGCTGCAACCACTGGGGCCACATTACGGAGGAGCAGTAGGGTTGGGAGGGGGAAGTGCGAAGGGGAGGGAGATCATTGAAGAAGGCCGACTAACTAAAACTTTTCGACCAAAATGGGGGAGTGTTTGTACCAAAGTTGGATGTGTTTTTTAAAAATATTTTGTTCATTTTGTTATGAAGAATTTTGATGTGCTAAGAAGCAGTTGTGTTTGTTAATAAATTATTGTGTTTGTTTGTTATTGGTTGTGTTTAATAAGATACAATTGTTCAGAAGAATAAAAAAAATTATTTAAACATTACAAATTTCCTCATGTTTCTCATTGGAACTTTGGCCGGTCATAGGGGCTACGGGCTGGCTGTAATGATGTGTTTGTTCAGCCCAAATGCCATCTACACTCTCATGCATCGGAAGCGCTGTGTTTTGAGGCGTTCACAAATGGCCCTTGCAAAAGCAACATTGAGCGCCTCCCTCCAATGTTGCTGTTGCTCTTCCTCCTCCTCTTCATCCTCCTCCTCCTGCTCTCCCTCTTCCTCTTCCTGAGGTGGTCTACCAATCCCTGGTGGCAATGGCTGTGTCCTCAGAATGGTGAGGTGGTGCAGCAAGCAGCACACAACTATGAAAACCGGTACGCGATCAGGGAAGTTCTGCAGGGCTCCTCCAGAGTGGTCATGACACCGGAACCGTTGCTTCTGCACGCCCATCATCTGTTCAGTGAGGTTCCTAGTGGCGCTACGACTCTCATTGTAGGCGAACTCAGAGGTGTGTTGGGGTTACGGAGCCCTGTCATCAACCAGGTGCAGAGTGGATAACCCTTGTCCCTGAGGAGTAGCCACGATCTTGATGCAGTGGTTGGAACAGGCCTGGGACACCAGTATGCCGCAGGATGAATGAATCGTGGCTGCTGTCAGGATAGCGAGCATTGATGGCGAGGATGCACTGTTTGTGGTCGCACACCAACTGCATGTTCAGAGAGTGGAAGCCTTTGCAGTTGCGGAAAACCTCTGCATTTTCATGAGGTACCCACAATGTCACATGCATGCAGTCAATGGTGGCCTGAACCATGGGGAAGCCCGCTAACCTAGCAGAGCCATATGCTCAACTTTTTTTCTTCCTTTCCGATGTCAAGGATCGCAAGCTTCATCAACTCTTGAACGCCAACGCCCCTCTGGAACCTTCTTCCCCTTCACTTTCCTCTGCCCCCCCTTCTCCCAATCTCACCCCCTGCTGCGTTTTCACTATCCCCTCTGACCTTCCACTCTCTGACCCTGAACGATCAGTCCTCAGCAAAGGCCTGAGCTTCATCCCCTTACGGCCCCACCTCAATGAATTTCGAGCTTGGCGCGATGTTGAGCTCTTTTTCCACCGCCTTCGTCTCCGTGCCCACTTCTCTGGTCAGGAGTCTACCCCCCCGCACAACTGACCCTTTCTCCCGCTTGCAGAATTCCCGTTCTACCTGGACCCCTCCCCCTGGCCTCTTACCCTCTCTAGATCTTTTCATCGCTAACTGCCGCCGTGACATCGGCCATCTCCATTTCTCTGCTCCCCTCACTCACTCCAACCTACCTCCCTCTGAACTTGCAGCACTCCATTCTCTTAGATCCAACCATGACATTGTCATTAAACCCGCTGACAAGTGTAATGTCTTTAAGGGGGGAACTATCTTTTACAGCTCATGTATACTGCAGTACCGGCAGTGACCACACCTGTATATAGCACTGAGTAGTAATCTGTACAGATCAGTTCCAGTGTGAGCCACGTTGAGTAAACACCTGTTGTACCGTTCTCCTGCAGTCTGTGTCTTATTATACACGGACACAACATTGGCGACAAGGCAAGTTCGAACCTACCTGCAACTCTGCATCAACTCCCGGGGATTCGTTCCTGGAGCTCAGTGGATTGGAGGTCAAGGCCAGAGACTCGGGCGTCGACCACGGGCAACCGCCCAGTCATCCAGCAGAAACTCGAGAATTGCCGGGGAGGCTGTCGAGAGCCAGGCTTGGCTTTCCAGTCGAGGTGGTCCAGCGAAACGGGCTGGCAACAGGTAGTGCACAGACCCTTCCTGGACAGCAGCGGGCTAGAGCCCGACCGAGCAGCACAGCAAAGGGCCGAGCAGCGTCGACGGGGGAGAGAGAGGGCAGAGCGCACAGGGCGCAGCCGGTGTTCAGGGGCCGAGCAGCGTCGAAGAGAGGGAGAGAGATACACACAAAAACCCGCGAGGCGCCGCCATTGCCATGAGGACTGCCGAGAGCGGCGTTGGCAGCAGCGCAGGAGAAGCGCGCGAAACCTATAGGGTGCCGCCATTGCCACGAGAACCGCCGGGAGCGGCGTTGGTAGCAGCGGGGGAGGAAGGAAAGCGCGGGAGATGCCATTTTAAGCCATTGGGAGACGCCATTTTAAACCACACCCAAAATGCCGAAGAGTGGCAGTATCACCGCATTTGACAATGAAGTCGAAGATTGGACTACATATGTCGAACGAATAGAGGTATACTGCAAGGCAAATGAGATGTCAGATGACACGAAAGCATCGGTATTGTTAAATTTAATGGGTGCAAAGACATATGGTTTATTACGAAATCTAGTAACCCCAACGATGCCAATGGAAAAGAGTTTTGAAGACATAGTAATGATACTACAGGAACAATTAAACCCCACACCGCTGCTGATAGCATAAAGATTCAAGTTTCACAAACGGAACCAGCATAAGGATGAAAGCAATGCTGATTATTTAACAGAACTGCGCAAACTATCGAAACACTGCCAGTTTGGAGCGGGACTGGCAGATACCTTAAGGGACAGGTTTGTGTGTGGGCTTCAAAGAGAAGGAACCCAGAAATGGCTTTTATCTGAAAAGGACCTTACGCTGAAAAAGGCTTTCAGCATTGCGGTATCATATGAAGCAGCAGCACGGGGCACTGCAGAGATACAACAGAGACCGCAAGAATATGGCACAAACGAAATGTCATATAGAACAGAGAAGTGCTATCGCTGCGGCAGAACAACACACGACCAGAATGATTGCTGGTTCAAAGACAAAGTGTGCAGACAGTGTGGAAAAGTAGGACACATAGCACGAGTCTGCAGGTCGGCAAAGAAAACCAGCAATAAGAAACCTACCAAAGAAAAGTACAAGAAGGTACATAAGATGACGGAGAATAGTTCAGACGAACAAAAGAGTGATAACGACTCCGAAAGCAGGGAACTGAGTTGTCTGAAACTACATAATGTGATCACAATGGAGGATCACCGAACCATTTGGGTCACTCTCAAGATAGCAGGAGTCCAGGTAAAGATGGAATTGGACACAGGATCAGCCCTAACAGTCATAAACCGATGGGACTACGAGCGGCTATTCTCACACATACCCTTGAGAGAGACAAAAATTATTTTGAAGAAGTACACGGGGTAAAAGTCTACCCCAAAGGAAAAATAAGGGTGACCATTATATATAACGGTAAGGAAACACCAAAACTAGACCTGTATGTATTGCAAGATGGAGGACCACCATTACTGGGACGTGAATGGATCCGGAAAATACAACTGGATTGGCATTCCATACAGGCACTGACTGTGGCTGACAAAAAGGATGATGACGTCACACCTGGGCGACTGTCAAAGATCCTAACTGACGCGAAAGAAGTGTTCCAGCAAGGGCTCGGAACACTAAAAGGCATGACAGCGACGATTAAAATTGAAGAAAACGCAAGCCCAAAATTTTTTAAGGCCAGACCGGTACCTTATGCGATCCGCCCAGCCGTCGAAGCAGAGCTGGAGAGTCTGGAACATTCAGGTGTACTGTCCAAGGTAGACTGGAGCGAGTGGGCTACACCCATCGTCCCTGTGATGAAAAAGTCGTTGAGCAGCACGCCTGGGGAACCAAGGAAGGTTCGCATCTGTGGGAACTTTAAGGTAACAGTGAACCCGGTCCTTCACACCGTACAATATCCACTTCCGCAGATTGAAGATATTTTCGCCTCGCTATCTGGAGGGAAACGCTTCACTAAGATTGATCTGGCCCAGGCGTATCTGCAAATGGAGGTAGAAGAAGCATCAAAAAAATACCTCACAATCAACACCCATAAAGGTCTCTACCAATACAAGCGGCTGGTATTCGGGATAGCATCAGCTCCGGCTATTTGGCAGAGGGCAATGGAAAAGTCCTGCAAGGGATCCCAGAGACCCAGTGTTATTTGGATGATATCCTAGTCACGGGCGAAAATGAGAGTGATCACCTTGCCAACCTGGAGCAGGTGCTCACTAGATTGCAGGAATATGGGCTCCGAGCTAACCGCCACACATGCGAGTTTTTTAGAAAACAGATCTCGTATTGTGGCCACGTTATCGATAAAGAGGGGTTACATAAGTCCCCAGAGAAGATTGAGGCAGTCGTCAAGGCTCCAGCACCGGAAAATGTGTCACAACTGAGGTCGTTCCGCGGGCTGGTAAACTACTACTGTAAGTTCTTGCCAAATTTGTCTACAATACTATACCCACTGAACACCCTACTGCAAACTGGGGTGCCATGGAAGTGGAGTGACAAATGTAGACGAGCTTTCCAGAAGAGCAAAATACTAATCACATCGAAAGAGGTATTGGCCCATTACAACCCAGCATTACCAATTCGGTTGGCATGTGATGCATCACCCTACGGCATTGGAGCGGCGCTGTCGCACAAATTCTCGGACGGCTCAGAGAGGCCAATAGCCTTTGCGTCATGATCACTAACCTCAGCTGAGCGTAACTACGCCCAGATTGACAGGGAGGCCCTCAGCCTAGTGTGGGGAGTGAAAAAGTTCAATCACTATCTGCACGGGCAGAAATTCACCTTGCTGACTGATCACCAGCCTCTTGTCTCCATTTTTAATCCGAAGAAGGGCGTTCCGGTGATGACTGTGCAACGACTACAAAGATGGTCACTTTTTCTAGGGGCGCGCCACTATGAGATTGAATATAAGGGCACGAAACAGCATGGAAATGCTGATGGGCTATCACGCCTGCCACTGCCTACTGCGGAGGAAGCACCAGCAGTGGATCCTGTCGAAATATTCCATTCGACTATAGTTGAATACCTACCTGTAACTAACGCTTGTATCGAAAAGGAAACCCGAAATGACCCGACACTGTCTCGGGTATATGATTTGACAGTGAAGGGATGGCCAGCACATGGCGACTCACTGTTGCCAGCATTCTCGACAAGGAGAGAACAGCTGTCAGTGTGCCGGGGGACCTTGATGTGTGGATCCCGAGTGGTAATTGCACCCAAGTTAAGGGATAGAGTGCTCAATGAGCTTCATGAGGGTCATCTGGGAGGGGTAAAAATGAAAAGCCTAGCCAGGGCTTATGTGTGGTGGCCGGGAATCGATAAACAAATCGAGGACCTGACCAAGAGCTGCTCAGGATGCCAGAAAGTCCAAAATGCACCACCACAGGCCCCTCTACACCCATGGGAGTGGCCCTCATCTCCATGGCAACGGGTGCATATTGATTTTGCTGGTCCATTCAGGGACTCAATATTTTTAATAGACGTGGATGCGCACTCGAAATGGCCTCAGGTCATCAAAATGTCCTCCACCACCACCGAGAAAACTATTGCAGTCCTACAGACCATTTTTGCCAGGAATAGCTTGCCAGAACAGATTTGCTCTGACAACGGACCACAGTTTGTGTCCAAAGAGTTCCGGAGGTTCTTGAAAAAGAATGGGGTAAGGCATTACACATCCGCCCCGTATCATCCAGCCACAAATGGATTGGCTGAGAGGTTCGTACAAACCTTTAAGAAGGCAATAAAGGCTCTGTACAATGACAACATTCCGCTGCAGCACAAGGTGGACAATTTCCTGTTCGCCTACCGGAATGCGACACATGCAGTCACCAACCAGGCCCCAGCCATGATGTTCTTTAACCGAAGGTTAAGATCTCGCCTGGGTTTGCTCAGACCAAACGTACGAAGAGATGTTGAGAGTAAGCAATTCCAGCACATCCATGAGAAGCCAACAAGGAGCTTCAATGTAGGGCAACCAGTCTTGGCCCGCGACTACCGAACAGAAAAATGGCAGCCAGGAATGATATGCACATGGCAGGGCCCACTAACGTGCACAGTGGACGTTGGGGAGAGCATCGTGAGACGCCATGCTGACCAGATCCTAGAGTCACAGGAGCAAGTCAACCCCATGCCTCGCCCATATGTACCTGGTGATGAACCCGACGTACAGGTCGCATCTACCCCAGAAACAGTAGCATCGGAAGCTGATGAACCAACCGATGACAGGGGGCCAGAATCGCCTCCGCACCAAGAGCAAGACACTCGGGAAAGGCGCTATCCAGAAAGGATCAGGAAGCCTCCCCAAAGACTGAAGATATAAATAGACTATTTTCAGCTAATGTTGCATGTTAAAAGTGTTAATTGTAATTAGTTTGATATTTAATTGTTAAATGAGTATTATGGTACTGTTAATCTAAATGGGGAGGAATTGTAATGTATGTACCTTTAAGGGGGGAACTATCATTTACAGCTCATGTATACTGCAGTACCGGCAGTGACCACACCTATATATAGCACTGAGTAGTAATCTGTACAGATCAGTTCCAGTGTGAGCCACGTTGAGTAAACACCTGTTGTACCGTTCTCCTGCAGTCTGTGTCTTATTATACACGGACACAACAACAAGGGTGGTGCTGTTGTTGTTTGGCGTACTGACCTCTACCTAGCGGAAGCTGAACGCCAACTCTCCGACACCTCCTCCTACCTCCACCTGGACCATGACCCCACTACCGAACATCAAACCACCATTTCCAAGACTGTCACTGACCTCATCTCCTCTGGAGATCTTTCCCCCGCTGCCACCAACCTCATAGTTCCCCAACCCCACACAGCCCGCTTCTACCTCCTTCCCAAGATCCACAAACAGGACTGCCCTGGTAGACCCATCATTTCAGCCTGTTCTTGCCCCACGGAACTTATCTCTTCCTATCTTGACTCTATCTTTTCTCCCCTTGTCCAGTCTCTTCCCACCTACATCCACGACTCTTCGGATGCCCTCCGCCACTTTAACAGTTTCCAGTTTCCTGGCCCCAACCGCTTCCTTTTCACCATGGACGTACAATCACTCTACACCTCCATCCCCCACCCGGATGGCCTGAGGGCACTCCGCTTCTTCCTTGAACAGAGGTCCGACCAGTTCCCATCCACCACCACCCTCCTCCGCCTGGCTGAACTTGTTCTCACATTGAACAACTTCTCCTTTAACTCCACTCATTTCCTCCAAATCAAAGGTGTTGCCATGGGTACCAGCATGCGTCCTAGCTATGCCTGCCTTTTCGTGGGCTATGTGGAACAATCTTTGTTCCAGTCCTACTCGGGTCCCCTCCCTCACCTCTTTTTCCGATACATTGATGACTGTATCGGTGCCGTTTCCTGCTCTCGCCCCGAACTTGACAATTTCATTCACTTTGCTCCAATTTCCACCCTTCCCTTACCTTCACATGGTCCATCTCTGACTCTTCCCTTCCCTTCCTCGACTTCTCCGTCTCCATCTCTGGGGATAGGTTATCGACCAATATTCACTACAAGCCCACTGACTCCCACAGCTACCTGGACTACACTTCCTCCCACCCCACTTCCTGTAAGGACTCTATTCCATTCTCCCAGTTTCTCTGTCTCTGCCGTATCTGCTCTGACGATGCCACCTTCCACACCAGTGCTTCAGACATGTCTTCCTTTTTCCACAACCAAGGATTCCCCTCTACTATGGTTGACACTGCCCTCGACCGTGTCATTTCTGTCTCCCGCACTTCTGCCCTCACCCCTGCCCCTCCCTCCCGGAACCACAATAGGGTTCCCCTTGTCCTCACCTTTCACCCCACCAGCCTCCACATTCAACGGATCATCCTCCGGCATTTCCGCTACCTCCAAAGTGATCCCACCACCAAACGTATCTTCCCCTTTCAGCATTCCGTAGGGACCGCTCCCTCTGAGACACCCTAGTCCACTCCTCTATCACCCCAAACAGCCCTTCCCCTTCGCCTGGCACCTTCCCGTGCAAGCGGAGGAGATGTAACACCTGCCCCTATACCCCCTCCCTTCCCACTGTCCAGGGCCCCAAACACCCCTTCCAGGTGAAACAGCGACTTACTTGTACTTCTCGCAATCTAGTATACTGTATTCGCTGCTCACGATGTGGTCTCCTCTACATTGGGGAGACCAAACGCAGATTGGGTGACCGCTTTGCGGAACACCTCCGTTCAGTCCGTAAGGGTGACCCCGAGCTTCCGGTCGCCTGTCATTTTAATTCATCGCTCCATTCCCACTCGGACCTCACCGTCCTTGGCCTCTTGTATTGTTCCACAGAAGCTCAACGTAAACTTGAGGAACAGCATCTCATCTTCCGATTAGGCACTCTGCAGCCTTCCGGACTCAATATCGAGTTCAACAATTTCAGATCATAACCTCGGCCCCTATTACACATTTTTTCTTGTAATTTTTCCACTCCTTTCCGCCCCCCCCCGCTTTCCTTTTGTTTCTCTCTCACACCTGGCAGCTATCTCTTGCCCTGCCAGTACACTTTACACCTAATCTCAGCCTATTACCATCTCGTCTAGCTCTTTTACTTCTTTTGTTTCTTTCACTTCTTTTGTCCGATCGCAGCCCTGCCTTCGATCTATTTTCTTTTCTTTCCAGTTTTGAAGAAGGGTTCGACCCGAAACGTCAACTCAAATTTCTCTCCACGGATGTTGCCTGACCTGCTGAGTTTTTCCAGCATTTTCTGTTGTTATATGTGTAATGATATCAGCAAATAGTGATGGTATTTGCCTGTTTGATTATGATGCCTTACCAGCATATTTGCCTGCTTGATTATTTATGCCTGACCAGCAGAGGGCATGTGAGAGAGAGAGTTTAGTTTTAGTTTCGTTTTTAGATGGCTCTCTAAGATGGTGTCTCCTGTAATGCTGTTAACAGAGTTGAACATACTTTAGATTAAAAAACATTCTCTTTCATGAATGTGTCGTCATTGAACCCACATACAAATCAATACATGGTGTCAGAAGTCAGAAGTGATTGAAAGAGATGAAGAGGAAAAATCTGAAGTTAAATCAGCTCTCCACATATTAGCAAGCCAAAAGAGAACATTGTTACTTATCATTGGAGAATAGCTAACGAAGTGAAAAATGGAAGGTTTACACCCACCGGTGAAGCTTCAGTTGACAGGTAATGTGGCTGAAAATTGGAGAAGGTTCAAACAACGTTTGGAGTTGTATTTATCAGCAATCGGAGCTGACGAGAAAAGTGATAAAATGAAAGCGTCAGTGTTCTTACATGTCGTGGGTGATGAAGCGCTGGAGGTGTATAATAACTTCACATTTGCTGCTGATGGAGACAATATGAAGCTGGATAAAATAATGGAACAGTTTGAGGCCTACTGCATACCTAAACGTAATGTGACGTTTGAGAGGCACAGATTTTTCACATGTGTACAGAAAATGGGAGAGACTATTGATCAGTATGTGACTGAACTGAGAAACAGAAGCAAAATGTGTGAATTTGGGGGACTGACAGACTCGCTGATAAAAGACAGACTGGTGTGTGGTATTCCAGATAATGGTCTAAGGGAAAGACTGCTAAGAGAGCAAAATCTAGACCTGGGAAAAGCCATAGCACTGTGTAGGGCTACAGAGACTGTGAAATCACAGGCAAAGGAGTTGTTCAGTGACAGTAGCTGCAACGTGGATGCAGTGAGAAAGAACGGACACAAACCGTTTAACAAAAAGAGCGCCAATGTGAAAAAAGAGGCGTGGCCAGTGAACAAAAATGATAGGGACAATCGAAAGTCATGTAGTCGATGCGGTACACAGCATCCACCAAAAAAGTGTCCAGCATATGGTAAAACATGCAATAGTTGCAACAAAAACAACCATTATGCCCATTGCTGTAAGAACCAAGCGCAACAAAGCAAGGTCCATGCAGTAGATGAAAGCGAGATAGAGGAGTTCTATGTGGATGTTGTGTCTGAAAACAAAGAAGAAAAAAGAGACTGGATGTTGACACTAAAAGTGAATGACATACACATTCCATTTAAATTGGATACTGGAGCACAAGTTAATGTGATATCAGAGACTGATTTTAAGAAAATTAGACCCAGACCAAAGATACATGGAATCAAAGTGAAAGTGACAGGATACTCAGGTACTGATATACCAGTGAAAGGAAGATGCATTGTCAAAGTGACACACAAGGACAGAGAGCACACGCTAGCATTAATCGTGGTGCCAAAGGATGTGCAAGCCATACTAGGTTTAATAGCCTGTGAGAGACTGAACCTGGTAAAGAGAGTCCTCGTTGTGGAAAGCGAAGGAGAGACAGTCTATGATGAACTCATGAAAGAGTACAACAACCTATTTAAGGGTCTAGGCTGCCTTCCAGGAGAACACACGATCAGAGTAGATAAAAGTATGCCAACGGTCATACATCCATGCAGAAAAGTTCTGTTTGCTCTTCAAAAGCAACTGAAGGCAGAGTTGGACAGGATGGAAAGCCTGAATGTGATTCAAAAGATAGATGAGCCAACTGAGTGGGTGAGTTCCCTCGTCGTTGTGGACAAAAAGAATGGAAAGCTCAGAATTTGCCTGGATCCAAGAGATCTAAACAGAGCAATAAAGAGAGAGCACTTCAAGCTTCCTACACGTGAGGAAATCATGTCACAGTTTGCAAATGCAAAGTATTTCAGCAAGTTAGATGCATCATCAGGATTTTGGCAGATGAAACTGGACGAGGCAAGTTCAAGACTGTGCACGTTCAACAGTCCATTTGGCAGATACAGATTCCTAAGGTTACCATTTGGCATTGCCTCAGCTCCTGAAGTGTATCACAAAACTATCCATATGATCTATGAGCACCTGGAGGGAGTTGATACATCGATGGATGACATCATAGTATGGGGAACCATGAGAACTGAGCATGACGAGAGACTGAAAAAAGTGCTGGAAGCAACAAGGAAAACAAACCTGAAGCTGAATAGAGAGAAATGCCAGCTCGGGGTGACAGAACTGACATTCGTGGGAGATATCCTTAGCAGTGAGGGCATCAGACCAGATCCCAGAAAGGTGTCCGCCATTGAGAATATGCCAAAGCCACAATGCAAAAAGGACATGCAGAGGTTTAATGGAATGATCAACTACATGGGTAAATTCATATCCAACCTCTCAGAAAAGATGGCGCCACTGAGAAGACTAACCGAAAAGAACATAGAATGGGAATGGAATCATGAGCATGAGAAGTCATGGAGCGATCTAAAGAAACTGCTCACAGAGGAACCAGTTCTGAGGTTTTATGACACAGCGAGACCCATCAGGATATCATCAGATGCATCACAGAGTGGGCTCGGTGCTGTTCTTCTGCAAAAATATGACTACTGGCAACCAATTGCATATGCATCGTGCTCAATGACAGACGTGGAGACGCGATATGCTCAAATAGAAAAGGAGCTGCTCAGCATCACATACGCCTGTGAAAGATTTCACCAGTTTGTGGCAGGACAAGCAATCAGTGTAGAGACTGACCATAAGCCCTTGATTGCATTGTTCCAAAAGCCACTAAATAGCTGTCCGCTTAGAATACAAAGAATGATGATCAGGCTGCAACGCTATACACTGAATGTTGCGTACACCCCGGGTAAGCTGATGTATACAGCAGACACGTTGTCCAGAGCTGTAGACCCAAGAGAGCCCGCAAACACCAAAATGGATGAAAAAGTGAACGCCTACGTGGACATGATCACAAGTGCACTGCCCATAGCAGATGCAAAAATGGAGCTCATAAAGACTGAGACAAACAAAGATGAAACAATGAGATGACTGAGGAAAAGCATCTTGGATGGATGGCCCAACATGAAGCAAGACTGCTCACCTGACATGGCAGAGTACTGGAACTGCAGGGCGGAACTATCAGTGGTCGAAGACATCATCTACAAAGGAAGTAAAATAGTTATCCCAAAGAGTCTGAGAAAAGAGATGCTAAAAAGGATCCATGGAGGACATCTGGGAATCGAAAAGTGTAAGAAAAGAGCACGAGAGGTGATGTACTGGCCACGAATCAACCAAGATGTGACAAATGAGGTGTCAAACTGCACAATATGCCTGAAATATCGAGCAAGCAATCCGGTAGAGCCACTAAAGCCACACCCAGCGCCAGACAGACCTTACCAGAAGGTAGGCGCTGACCTATTCATATGTCAAGGGAAGGACTATCTTGTAGTCACAGACCATTACTCCCTGTATCCAGAGGTTTGTAGACTGTACACCACCACTGCAGAAGCTGTGATAACATGTATGAAAGCCATATTCTCCAGACATGGCGTGGCAAGCGAAGTCTTCACAGACAACGGACCCCAGTTTTACAATGCAAGTTTCCGACACTTTGCCAAAGAGTGGGACTTTGTCCACACAACGTCAAGTCCTCACTTTCCACAGTCCAATGGACTAGTGGAAAAATCGGTCCAGACAGTGAAAAGACTGATGTACAAGGCAAAAGACAGTGGAACTGACTTCTACCAGAGCATGCTTGTATACCGCACAACGCCACTCGAGTGTGGTATGTCACCAGCCCAACTCCTTATGGGACGTCTGCTAAGGTCAAACCTACCCATTCCGGAGAACCTCCTGAAAACAAAAGAGGGGGAGAACGTGAGGAAGTTCAAAGAACAACCTGATCACACAGCTGAGAAATCATCATCTGAGGCAACAACTCAGATTCAAGGACAATCAATCAGAAAATCCTCAAGACGCGTGAAGCCTCCTGAGAGACTCATTGAGCAAATTTAAGGACTCTTGTTATAGAAGGAAGTAATGTTATCTTATTCTTTCTTCAAGTTCTAGTGTATTTACATATTTCATGTGAACACACAAAACAAGGTTAAAAAACCTTGATCATGATAATGATAATGTAAGTTCATTAAGTGTTACAGTTAAAATGCAGAGTAATACAAAGAAAACATGTTGTTAGATAAAAGTAAAATACTTTTGTTTTAAGAAAGGGAGATGTAATGATATCAGCAAATAGTGATGGTATTTGCCTGTTTGATTATGATGCCTTACCAGCATATTTGCCTGTTTGATTATTTATGCCTGACCAGCAGAGGGCATGTGAGAGAGAGAGTTTAGTTTTAGTTTTGTTTTTAGATGGATCTCTAAGATGGTGTCTCCTGTAATGCTGTTAACAGAGTTGAACATACTTTAGATTGAAAGACATTGGCCTAGAAATTCAGTTAAGGCCCGCCAGCAGGCTAACGCCCAAAAGTTAGTGCTGCGCACGGAGCCAGGTGCGCCCGTCAGATATTCGGCTTTTGCGCCCCAAGTCGGAACCGGGCGCTATTCCAGGGTGTGCCCGCCCCCGCTTGGGGCGCTGAAACTGAATTTCTGCGCTGTAGGCCCCGCTGCGCCACCCGCTGCGGAGCGGCAGGCTGCGGTACTGCAGGCCTCCTCCTTCTCTTAAGGGGGAGGTGCCTGCAACAGCGAGATCGCCGCTGGATTGTGCCGGCAAATGAGCCCGGCACCACGGAGAAGTGCCGGGCTCACGGAAAGCAGCCGGCAATACCGCGGGGGGGGGGGTGGAGGAGGCCGGGGAAGGAGGTGCGGGCAGGCGGCTGCCGAAAAAGCGGCCGGCCGCACCTCCACCTTAAAGCGCCCCAGTAGCGCAGCAGTACGGCCCCGTTTTTCAATCGCTGTTTGCGGCCGCTGCGGAAGAGGCGGCCGCAACTAAATATGGGGTTTGGGCCGGAAGCGGGGCGGAACCGGGGCACTGCGCACACCGATGACGTCATCGGTGTCGGCGCAGCGCTACTGGCTATCGCCGCCATTACCGCAGCGCTGAATATCAGCGCACCCTCTTACACTGGCTCAGAAACCCTATTTGGGCGGTAACTGGGTGCAAAGCCCACTGAATTTCTAGCCCATTCTCTTTCATGAATGTGTCGTCATTGAACCCACATTCAAATCAATACAATATGCTCATTCATGCTGTTTGTCACGGGTCATGGGGAATGAGATGTACTCCCTTCTCCTTTTGTAGAGAGCATCTGTGACCTCCTGGATGCAGCAATGAACAGCGAACTGGGAGATGTTCACAATATCCCCTGTTGAAGCCTGGAAGGAGCCGCTGGCTTAGAAACTGAGAGCGACTGTGACCTTCACTGCCACTGACAAAGATGTCCTGGTCCTGAACTGAGGCTGGAGCTCTGGTTGCAGGAGGTGGCAGAGCTCTGTGACCACCTCCTTGCTGAAGCGCAGCCTTGTAAGGCACTGTTCCTCTGACAGATGGATATATGAGAATTGATCCCAGAATACCCTGGGAGGGTAAGGTCTACTGTTGAGAGCCCTGTTGGCCCTCCTCCCTCTGGCCACGTTTTTCACTCTCTTTCTCCGCCTCCGCTGTCTTCGATGGTGAAGCTGGAGGGTGAGGCCCCGTGCCAGTACAGCTCCCACTAACTCTGGTAAATGTGGTAGTACTAAAGGGTACAGAAATGGGAACCTGATAAATCTTGCTGACGACCAAAACACCTTCAATTAGGAAACCGTTAGATGTCTCCAGACGCCTCTCTCCCTCTCTCAGCATGTGTAGGCAGAATTGATTGCCGACAGGAAAAAACAGGAAGCGCACGCCTTTAAATAGTGCTCCCCCTACTCCCAGCCGACTGAAAACTGTCCCCCTC
This sequence comes from Somniosus microcephalus, assembly GCF_052327205.1. Taxonomy (NCBI): domain Eukaryota; kingdom Metazoa; phylum Chordata; class Chondrichthyes; order Squaliformes; family Somniosidae; genus Somniosus; species Somniosus microcephalus. The sequence goes on from NC_140995.1 coordinate 91,836,288, forward strand.
TACCTGTTGTTCCTAGCGCCAGGCACTGAGGCAGGGGGCGAGAATCAATTTCCGGTCCGGGGTGATGCGCGCTTGAATGACGTCACGATCTCCGGGCGCAGAATATTGTGGCGGTAGTGTTTAGCGTCACCGCAAACCGCCAGTTCAATTTTGCGGGCGACACTAAAATCGCCGCACTCGGGCAGTAAGTCGTTAGTGCCCCATTAACGCCCCCCGGAGGCTCTAATGGGCAGCACTAGCCAACCAAATTTTTTCCCCCACGACCTTAATTTAAGCGTTTAGGGAGCCGGGATTCTCTCCTCCCTGCTTTCCAAGCATTAATATTTCTGACTGTTGGGAGACAATTCTGTACATGCCTGGATCCACACAGGTGCGCACCTCTCTCCTAAACAAGACAATCAAGTTTCAGCCAGGCAGGAGCGAGGCAATGTAAACAGGGCTCTGCCTGGCTGGGATCCAAACTAAAGTTACCAGCCTCAGACTGTAGCTGCAGTGGAAATGCGCTCTTAATGTGTTAATCGGTTTCCTATGAGTTTTTTTTTATCGTTGTTAGGTGTAATGGTGGACCATGACAAACAATAAGTTCTGATGCTTGAATCAAGTGACTTGAACTGCAATCCTATCATAATGAACAATTTAAAGGGCATGTATAATTGGTTTTATTTCCTACATGCTCCAAGGGAATGGCTTGTCATGTAAATATTATAAAGCAATATTTTAAAGGGTAAATTTGCTACAATTATGAAGACAGTAGCTTGTGTCCTTGGATGGACACTTTGTCCTCATGCATACTCTTCCTATAAAGATAGGAAGAACAACAACAACTCACAGTTATATAGCGCATTTAACATAGTAAAATGTCCCAAGGCGCTTCACAGGAGCATTATAAAACAAAATTTGACAGCGAGCCACATAAGGAGATATTAGCACAGAGGACCAAAAGCTTAGTCAAAGAGGTAGGGTTTTAAGGAGGAAAGAGGTAGAGAGGCAGAGAGGAATTCCAGAGCTTAGGGCCTTGGCAACTAAAGGCACGGCTGCCAATTGTAGAGCAATTGAAATTCGGGGTTGCACAAGGAGGCCAGAATTGGAGGAGCGCAGAGATCTTGGAGGGTTGTAGGGCTGGAGGAGGTTACAGAGATAGAGAGGGGCGAGGCCATGGAGGAATTTGAAAATGAGGATGAGAATTTTTAAATTGAGGTGTTGCTGGGCTGGGAGCCAAGAAAGTTCCTTCTCGCATCAGGTAATACTTTCAAAGTAGGACTTCAGGGTTTATTAATTTAAATAAATTAATGAAATATATATGAGCTGAGAGGTCATTGACCTGAAATGTTGACCCTACCTTCCTGTCTCCATAGATGCTCCCTGACCTGCTGAGTGTTTCCAACATTTTCTGTTTTTACTTCCGATTTCCAGTGTCTGCAGTATTTTGCTTTTTTTTAAAAAAGCTGAAGTTAACCTTTGAATGCCGTGTTTACTCGACGAAGCTCTGTCAGATAACAGTAACAACGTGTATTTACATACCACCATTAACATCAAAAAATGTCCCGATGAACTTCACAGAGGCTTAATCAAATAAATGGACACCAAGCCAAAGAAAGAGATATTAGAACGGGTGACCAAAAGCTTGGTCAAAGAGGTGAGTTTAAAGAAGTCTTAAAGGTGGAGAGGTGGGAGAGTTCAGGAGGGAATTCCAGAGCCTGGGACCTAGACAGCTGAAGGCATGGCCCTCAGTGGTGGGACAAGTAAAGTGAGGGATGCACAAGAGGCCATAGTCAAAGGTACTGAGAATTTGGGAGGGGGCTGTAGGGCTCTAGGAGGTTAGTGAGATAGGGAGGGATGAGGCCCTGAAGAGATTTAAACACGAGGATGGGAATTTTAACACTGAGGTATTGGGGCACCGGGACCAATGTAGGCCGGTGAGTGCAGAGGTAATAAGTGAGTGGGACTTGGTGCAGGATAAGATATGGGCAGTAGAGTTTTGGATGAGCTGAAGTTTATGGAGGGTGGAGGCAGGTAATGTTGTGGAGGTAGAAGTAGGCAGTCTTTGTAATGGAGAGTGAACATCGGGGCTGCTATTGGGAGGAAGGGGTGGAGAGAAGACATCGGGGCCAGGATCGAGGTTGGGGGAGGCAGAAGGCTTCCTTGTGAAGCCTTTGTTATGGGATCGGAAGGTCAGTTCAAGGTAGAACATGACATTGAGGTTGTGAACAGTTTGATTCAGCCACGCTGTCTTCTCTCTTCCCCCACCCCAGCCCCTTTGGTTGGTAGCCTCGATCTTCAGTCTTCTCCCCCACCCTCAACCACCCCTCCTGCCCCCGCACTTCCAATGGCGACCCAGAGCTTCTATACTGTACTTACTGCCAGGGACCATCCCCATGGTTCCTCGGCTGTGTCTTGTGTGCCCGCATGCAGGTCAGGCTGCCAATCTGGCTGGCTGTTGGGTGTGAGTCAGCATCAGATTATTTAAATGATGCCCTGCCATTAAGATCGGCAGGGCCTCCATAGCTCTGGCCTTGCTGGATTTTCCCCACGCTATCACTCTCCCCCGTACCTTTCCCCCCCTCCCCATTAATATCAGGCTGTATATGTCTGTCAATGATGTTGCCAAGGGACAGAATGTAGGAAAACAAGGGGGCCAAGAATAGATCGTTGGGAGACTCCAGGAGAATTAACAGTCTTGGAATACTGATGTAAATGTACACTGTAATGTATGTACCTTTAAGGGGGGGAATTACTTTTTACAGCTCATGTATACTGTAGTACCGGCAGTGACCACACCTGTGTATAACGTTGAGTAGTAATCTGTACAGTTCAGTTGCAGTCTGAGCCACGTTGAGTAAACACCGTTTGTACCGTTCTCCGCAGTCTGTGTCTGATTATACACGGACGTAACATTGGCGATGAGGCAGGTTCGAATCTACCTGCAACTCTGCATCACCTCCCGGGGATTTGTTCCTGGAGATCGGTGGATTGGAGGTCAAGGCCAGAGACTCGGGCGTCGACCACGGGCAGCCGCCCAGTCATCCAGCAGAGACTCGAGAATTGTGGGGGAGGCTGTCGAGAGCCAGGCTTGGCTTTCCAGTTGAGGTGGTCCAGCAAAACGGGCTGGCAACAGGTAGTGCGCAGACCCTTCCCAGAAAGCGGCGGGCTAGAGCCCGACCGAGCGGCACAGCAAAAGGCCGAGCAGCGTCGACGGGGGAGAGAGAGAGAGGGCAGAGCGCACAGGGTGCAGCCGGTGTTCAGGGGATGAGCAGCATTGGAGAGAGGGAGAGAGAGATGCGCAGAAACCCGCGAGGCGCCGCCATTGCCAAGAGGACCGCCGAGAGCAGCGTTAGCAGTAGCGCAGGAGAAGCGCGTGAAACCTACAGGGGGCCGCCATTGCCACGAGAACCGGCAGCTGCGGGGGAGGAAGGAAAGTGTGGGAGATGCCATTTTAAGCCATTGGGAGAAGCCATTTTAAACCACACCCAAAATGCCGAAGAGTTGCAGTATCACCGCATTTGAAAATGAAGTCGAAGATTGGACTACATATGTTGAACGAATAGAGGTGTACTGCAAGGCAAATGAGGCGTTAGATGACAAGAAAGCATCGGTATTGTTAAATTTAATGGGTGCAAAGACGTATGGTTTATTACGAAATCTAGTAACCCCAACGAAGCCAATGGAAAAGAGTTTTGAAGACATAGTAATGATACTAAAGGAACATTTAAACCCCACACCGCTGCTGATAGCAGAAAGATTCAAGTTTCCCAAACGGAACCAGCATAAGGATGAAAGCAATGCTGATTATTTAACAGAACTGCACAAACTATCGAAACACTGCCAGTTTGGAGCGGGACTGGCAGATACCTTAAGGGACAAGTTTGTGTGTGGGCTTCAAAGTGAAGGAACCCAGAAACGGCTTTTATCTGAAAAGGACTGTGATAATAATAATAACTTCCGGGAAGTTATGTCATCTCTTCCTGTGAACTGTGAACTATGAACTATGTACATACCTCACTTCCTGTCATATGTCACTTCCTGTTGGACTGGTATAAATACTGGTCTGTTCAGTATTGTAAGAGGCTTCTACCAGAGGCATGGTAAAGACCTCTCTTGTATATAGTGTGTTTATAAGTTACTTAAAGCTTACTTTAAAGTTACTTGATGGTAAGACTCCTTTTTCTTACATCAATTTAAGTAACTTAGTATTTACACTCACAAATACTAGACCTTCGGACAAACTCGGAGTTAAGGATCCAGGGAACCACCCATCATGGAGAGAATCCTTAGACCTGTTCGTCTGGACTTGGACCCGAATACACCAGCAGCTGGCAGGGTATGGAAGCATTGGTGCCGTACTTTTGAGAATTTTCTGGATGAATGTGAAGCGGATGCTCCTGCTACATTGAAGATACTTATCAATTATGTAACCCCAAAAGTGTTCGAATATGTTGATGAATGGGATAATTATGATGAGGTGATTCGGGCACTTAAGAAACTGTATGCCAAGACCCCAAATGAGGTCTATGCTAGACATCTACTGGCCACCGCCCAACAAGGGCCAGGGGAATCAATTGACGAATTCCTGCAAGAACTTCGCAGGCTCAGCATAGATTGTAACTTTCAGGCAGCCTCAGCTGAGCTGTACCGCAATGAAATGATTCGTGATGCTTTCATCTGCGGGATTGCCTCTCCATTTACACGCCAGCGCCTACTAGAAAGTAAAACACTTGAGCTACAAAAAGCTTTTGACCTAGCTTGTTCTCTGGATTTGGCAAAGAGAAATGCAGACCTCTATCAGCTGCCCAGATCTCGATCTGCTGCTGTAGCTGCAACCAGACAATTCAAGCGGTCTCAGGTGAACCCTATCATGGGGGAATCTAATTCTGATAATTCTGATGAAGAAGAGGAGGATGACCCCACTTTAGCAGCCTCTTGGCAATCTAGGAAGGAGTGCTTCTTTTGTGGAGATGCTTTTCACCCTAGGAAAACCTGCCCTGCTCGCAATGCAATCTGCAGTTATTGCAAAAAAAAAGGACACTTTGCTAAAGTTTGCCTATCAAGGGCCTCTATGAGGGCCAATCCAGCTAAGGCCTACCGAACTGCCCCAATTAGGGCCTATCAAGATGCTCCAGCTAGGACCTATCAAGCTTCCTCTCGAGCTCTCTCCCGAAGAAGCACACCGAGAGTTTTAGCCACTCTCTGTGCAACGACACCAATTACAGCTGCTTGCCCACAGAACCTGTCTCATGCAGCCACAAAAATTTCAATTAAAGGGCATACCTTAGATGCCTTAATTGACTCAGGAAGTACTGATAGTTTCATTAAGGAACAGATTGTTGCAAAATTGAAACTACATGTCTTCCCATCGGACCAGGCAATTGCGATGGCTCAGTCATCACTTAATACCAGAATCTCCGGCTTTTGTGTTGTTGATATGACACTTCATGGTCGTATGTATCCCTCCACCCGACTTTCGGTGCTCAAGGACTTATGTAGTGATCTCCTCTTAGGGCTGGACTTCCAAAAACAGCATAAGAAACTCACCATTGAGTTTGATGGATCCAAACCCGGACTTACTATTTCTAATATACCGTCTAAATTACCGTTTTGTGCATTGTCAGCAGCTTCACTTGATGAACCCTCATTATTTGCCAGTATTCCGCCTCCATGCAAACCAATAATAATGAAATCGCGGCGCTTTAATCAGGAAGACCAATCTTTTACTGCGGCTGAAATCTCTCGACTTCTAGCAGAGGATATCATCGAACCATGTTCGTCACCCTGGCGGGCTCAAGTCGTCATTGTCAAGAACCCTCTAAAACCTCACAAACAGCGACTATGCATCGATTATTCGCAAACCATCAATCAATATACCGACTTGGACGCCTACCCATTGCCACGCATTGATGATATGGTTAATAAACTGGCCGAATACAAAGTGTTCTCAACTTACGATTTAAAAAGTGCCTATCATCAGGTACCCTTGAAGGTCTCAGATAAGCAGTACACGGCCTTTGAGGCTAATGGCGGCTGTACCAATTTCGTCGCCTCCCATTCGGGGTTACTAATGGAGTGGCTGTCTTCCAACGGGCAATGGATGGCCTGGTTAAGCAGGAAAACCTAAGGGACACTTTTCCCTATCTTGATAACATTACCATTGCAGGTCACGATCAGCAGGAACACGACGCCAACCTCCAAAAATTTCGGGATGCCCTCCATCGCCGTAATTTGACCCTGAATGAATCCAAATCTGTTGAGTCGCAACCGACCATCAACATCCTTGGCTACTGCGTAGGCAATGGTATCATTAAGCCAGACCCAGAAAGACTTCGCCCGCTCCAAGAGCTCCCGTCACCTAAGAATCCGGCTTCTTTACGTCAGGCTCTCGGTCTGTTTGCATACTACGCTAAATGGATTCCTCATTTTTTGGACAAAATCCAACCCTTGCTGCATGCTAGATCATTTCCACTGGGAACAGCGGCTGTTGCAGCCTTTAACCTTCTCAAAAAAATAGTTGGAGAAAGCGGCTCTTCGCTCCATCGATGAGAATCTCCCTTTCATGGTTGAATGTGATGCCTCGGAGGTGGCGATCTCGGCTACTCTGAATCAGGAAGGTCGTCCTGTAGCATTTATGTCCAGGACCTTACAAGGTGCCGAGCTACATTATCCTCCGGTTGAGAAAGAAGCCACAGCCATCATAGAGGCAGTACGGAAGTGGAACCATTTTCTAGCTCGCCAGCACTTTACATTGATCATGGACCAACGATCAGTCGCCTTCATGCTCGATAATCGAAAACGAACCAAAATTAAGAATAAAATACAACTTTGGAGGATGGAACTGGCCTCCTTTGGTTATACCATTCTCTATCGGCCTGGCAAGGAGAATGTGGCCCCGGACACCCTCACACGGGCATTCTGCTCCACTATGTCATCCTCTACTCTCATGGATGTCCACAATGGATTGTGTCATCCTGGCGTTACGCGCATGCTACATTTCGTACGATCACGGAATCTCCCTTTTTCCACTGGAGATGTAAAGAAAATATGCTCAGAATGCCGGCTTTGTGCGGAATTAAAACCTCAGTTCTTCCGCCCCTCAGATGGTATACTCATACATGCAACCCAACCGATGCAACGACTTAGCATCGATTTTAAGGGCCCAGTGCCCTCTTCAACTCGGAACACATATTTGCTCACCATGATCGACGAATATTCACGTTTTCCGTTTGCCTTCCCCTGCTCCAATATGCTGGCGTCCACAGTAATCTGCTGCCTTGAGCAGGTATTTTCTCTCTGTGGCATGCCGGCTTATATTCACTCAGATCGGGGTCCATCCTTTATGTCAAGGGAACTCAAGGACTACCTCTCAGAACGGGGAATTGCTACAAGCAAAACAACACCATACCATCCCATCGGAAATGGGCAGGTAGAGAGGTATAACGGTATCATCTGGAATTCCGTACGTCTCGCTTTAAGATCTCGGGGCCTACCAGACCAGCAATGGGAAACAGTGCTTCCGGATGCATTGCACTCTATACGGTCCCTGCTTTCTACAGCCACAAATACTACACCTCATGAGCGGTTCTTTGGATTCCAGCGTCGCTCATCTCATGGGACATCACTCCCATCATGGCTAACTACTCCTGGACCTGTATTACTCCGAAGATACGTTCGGACATCTAAAAATGACCCTCTCGTAAACGAGGTCGAACTAACCGATGCCAACCCCACCTATGCAAACATACGATATTCCGACGGCCGAGAATCTACCGTATCATTACGGGATCTGGCTCCCTGCCCACCAGGACCTAGTGGGACATCGGGTGATGGCATTTCACCAGGAAACTCTTGGGACCTATCGGGTACCCCTCTCCAGGATCCTGATCGGACACCAACTAGCTTGGTGCCGGTAGAACCCCGTACTCAAGGTTGCGACCCTCCCAGTACCGCGCATGAAAGTACTGATCCACCACAGACCAGCTCTGCACCTCCCTCTGAACAGAGGCAGTCCGACTTCGAACCTATTGGGGCTCGTACTCGAAGCCATGATCTCCCCGACCCTTCACAGGGCAATCCAGGCCACACAGACTCTGACCAATGGCCAACCGCATGTAAGCGGACCAGCGACCCTCTACGACGGGAATCCAAATGGGTGCGACTCTTCCTTGTTCGGCGGCTGCGGACCAAAAGGTAGACCACAGCCTCCTAATCCTGCAGGAGGGAAGAATGTGATAATAATAATAACTTCCGGGAAGTTATGTCATCTCTTCCTGTGAACTGTGAACTATGAACTATGAACTGTGTACATACCTCACTTCCTGTCATATGTCACTTCCTGTTGGACTGGTATAAATACTGGTCTGTTCAGTATTGTAAGAGGCTTCTACCAGAGGCATGGTAAAGACCTCTCTTGTATATAGTGTGTTTATAAGTTACTTAAAGCTTACTTTAAAGTTACTTGATGGTAAGACTCCTTTTTCTTACATCAAGGACCTTACGCTGGAAAAGGCTTTCAGCATTGCGGTATCATGTAAAGCAGCAGCACGGGGCGCTGCAGAGATACAACAGAGACCGCAAGAATATGGCACAAACGAAATGTCATATGGAACTGAGAAGTGCTATCGCTGCGGCAGAACAACACATGACCAGAATGATTGCTGGTTCAAAGACAAAGTGTGCAGACAATGTGGAAAAGTAGGACACATAGCACGAGTCTGCAGGTCGGGAAAGAAAACCAGCAATAAGAAACTGACCAAAGGAAAGTACAAGAAGGTACATAAGGTAACGGAGAATAGTTCAGACGAACAAAAGAGTGATAACGACTCCGAAAGCAGGGAACTGAGTTGTCTGAAACTACATAATGTGATCACAACAGAGGATCACCGAACCATTTGGGTCACTCTCAAGATAGCAGGAGTCCAGGTAAAGATAGAATTGGACACAGGATCAGCCCTAACAGTCATAAACCGACGGGACTACGAGCGGCTATTCTCACATATACCCTTGAGAGACACAAAAATTATTTTGAAGATGTACACGGGGCAAAAAGTCTACCCCAAAGGAAAAATAAGGGTGACCATTATATATAACGGTAAGGAAACACCAAAACTAGACCTGTATGTATTGCAAGATGGAGGACCACCATTACTGGGACGTGAATGGATCCGGAAAATACAACTGGATTGCCATTCCATACAGGCACTGACTGTGGCTGACAAAAAGGATGACGACGTCACACCTGGGTGACTGTCAAAGATACTTATGCGATCCGCCCAGCCGTCGAAGCAGAGCTGGAGAGTCTGGAATGTTCAGGTGTACTGTCCAAGGTAGACGGGAGCGAGTGGGCTACACCCATCATCCCTGTGATGAAAAAGTCATTGAGCAGCGCGCCTGGGGAACCAAGGAATGATCGCATCTGTGGGGACTTTAAGGTAACAGTGAACCCGGTCCTTCACACCGTACAATATCCACTTCCGCGGATTGAAGATATTTTCGCCTCGCTATCTGGAGGGAAACGCTTCACTAAGATTGATCTGGCCCAGGCGTATCTGCAAATGGAGGTAGAAGAAGCATCAAAAAATACCTCACGATCAACACCCATAAAGGTCTCTACCAATACAACCGGCTGGTATTCGGGGTAGCATCAGCTCCGGCTATTTGGCAGAGGGCAATGGAACAAGTCCTGCAAGGGATCCCAGGGACCCAGTGTTATTTGGACGACATCCTAGTCACGGGCGAAAATGACAGTGATCACCTCGCCAACCTGGAGCAGGTGCTCACTAGATTGCAGGAATATGGGCTCCGAGCTAACCGCCCCAAATGCGAGTTTTTTAGAAAACAGATCTCGTATTGTGGCCACGTTATCGATAAAGAGGGGTTACATAAGTCCCCAGAGACGATTGAGGCAGTAGTCAAGGCTCCAGCACCGGAAAATGTGTCACAACTGAGGTCGTTCCTCGGGCTGGTAAACTACTACCATAAGTTCTTGTCAAATTTGTCTACAATACTACACCCACTGAACACCCTACTGCAAACTGGGGTGCCATGGAAGTGGAGTGACGAATGTCGACGAGCTTTCCAGAAGAGCAAAACACTAATCACATCAAAAGAGGTATTGGCCCATTACAACCCGGCATTACCAATTCGGTTGGCATGTGATGCATCACCCTATGGCATTGGAGCGGTGCTGCTGCACAAATTCTCGGACAGCTCAGAGAGGCCAATAGCCTTTGCGTCACGATCACTAACCTCAGCCGAGCGTAACGACGCCCATATTGACAGGGAGGCCCTCAGCCTAGTGTGGGGAGTGAAAAAGTTCAATCACTATCTGCACAGGCAGAAATTCACCTTGCTGACTGATCACCAGCCTCTTGTCTCCATTTTTAATCCGAAGAAGGGCATTCCGGTGATGACTGCGCAACGACTAGAAAGATGGTCACTTTTTCTAGGGGCGCACCACTATGAGATTGAATATAAGGGCACGAAACAGCATGGAAATGCTGATGGGCTATCATGCCTGCCACTGCCTACTGCGGAGGAAGCACCAGCAGTGGATCCTATCAAAATATTCCATCGACTATAGTTGAATACCTACCGGTAACTAACGCTTGTATCGAAAAGGAAACCCGAAATGACCCGACACTGTCTCGGGTATATGATTTGATGGTGAAGGGATGGCCAGCACATGGCGACTCACTGTTGCCAGCATTCTCGACAAGGAGAGAACAGCTGTCAGTGTGCCGAGTAACCTTGATGTGTGGATCCCGAGTGGTAATTCCACCCAAGTTAAGGGATAGAGTGCTCAATGAGCTTCATGAGGGTCATCTGGGAGGGGTAAAAATGAAAAGCCTAGCCAGGGCTTATGTGTGGTGGCCGGGAATCGATAAACAAATCGAGGACCTGACCAAGAGCTGCTCAGGATGCCAGAAAGTCCAAAATGCACCACCACAGGCCCCTCTACACCCATGGGAGTGGCCCTCATCTCCATGGCAACGGGTGCATATTGATTTTGCTGGTCCATTCATGGACTCAATGTTTTTAATAGCCGTGGATGCGCACTCGAAATGGCCTGAGGTCAGCAAAATGTCCTCCACCACCACGGAGAAAACTATTGCAGTCCTATGGACCATTTTTGCCAGGAATGGCTCGCCAGAACAGATTTGCTCCGACAACGGACCACAGTTTGTGTCTGAAGAGTTCCAGAGGTTCTTGAAAATGAATGGGGTAAGGCATTACACATCCGCCCCGTATCATCCAGCCACAAATGGATTGGCTGAGAGGTTCGTACAAACCTTTAAGAAGGCAATAAAGGCTATGTACAATGACAACATTCCGCTGCAGCACAAGGTGGACAATTTCCTGTTCGCCTACCGGAATGCAACACATGCAGTCACCAACCAGGCCCCAGCCATGATGTTCTTTAACCGAAGGTTAAGATCTCGCCTGGATTTGCTCAGACCAAACGTACGAAGAGATGTTGAGAGTAAGCAATTCCAGCACATCCATGAGAAGCCAACAAGGAGCTTCAATGTAGGGCAACCAGTCTTGGCCCGTGACTACCGAACAGAAAAATGGCAGCCAGGAACGATATGCACACGGCAGGGCCCACTAATGTACACAGTGGACGTTGGGGAGAGCATCGTGAGGCGCCATGCTGACCAGATCCTAGAGTCACAGGAACAAGTCAACCCCATGCCTCGCCCATACGTACCTGGTGATGAACCCGACGTACAGGTAGCATCTACCCCAGAAACAGTAGCATCGGAAGCTGATGAACCAACCGATGACAGGGTGGCAGAATTGCCTCCGCACCAAGAGCAAGACACTCGGGAAAGGCGCTATCCAGAAAGGATCAGGAAGCCTCCCCAAAGACTGAATTTATAAATAGACTATTTTCAGCTAATGTTGCATGTTAAAAGTGTTAATTGTAATTAGTTTGATATTTAATTGTTAAATGAGTGTTATGGTACTAAAAGGGGAGGAATTGTAATGTATGTACCTTTAAGGGGGGGAACTACTTTTTACAGCTCATGTATACTGTAGTACCAGCAGTGACCACACCTGTATATAACGTTGAGTAGTAATCTGTACAGTTCAGTTGCAGTCTGAGCCACGTTGAGTAAACACCGTTTGTACCGTTCTCCGCAGTCTGTGTCTGATTATACACGGATGTAACATATACCAAAGGTTGAGCTGGTTGCATGAGTCAGTGTCTTCAGAAAAACAGAGGGAAATATCATTTCTAAAAATCTTGCACCGTCATTACTAGGTTACTAACATATAAAATCTAGCACTTTGTTTGCTTGTTTGTACATTGATATGCAGCATTAGTGCGGCATATCAGAAGTGTTGTGTTGATAAAATGTTGCTTATCTAGATAACATTGTAAAATAAAACACAGAAAAAGTACTGTTGCTGACCTCTCTGTCCAAGTACTGCAGCACAATGTCTTACTGTTGCTGAGAGAGGACAATGGGCGATTTTGTTTTCATTCTAAAAAAGAAAAATGGTTTTGCCAAATACACTTTGCCATACAATCATTGGAGGCCAAATGGGCTTTGGCCACTAAAACCTGTGATCATTGTGGATTTAAATAATATAATTTTTTTTCACTTTAATGAAAGGGATAATTATGTCATCCGCAATTTGTTTGCTTCTTAATGAAATGGTTGAATTTTTAATGAAAATGTCACTGTGGTATTAGCTGCTCCACTGGTGCATTAAATGGGTGCTCTTTTCATCATTCATTAGACATTGATGCAGTAGCCAGATAGGCAACAAAAGACTGGATTCAAATGTATAGTTTAATTAGGTTTATTTTTTTTTAATGAAATCATTGAAACATGCACAAAATGTATGATAAAGGCAAGTATTATCAAAAATACTGCCAATTCTAGAGTGCTATTTGGGGAGTAAAAACATAAATATTGCTGCAACATTTTTATAATTTAACTCTTTGTCTTGAAATCTTTCAGAATTCTGGATTTGTTCTTTCGAATATCAGTTAAATGCCTTGCCATGGTACTCAGTTTTCCACTGGTCAGTGCAGTCAGAATATAAAAAATTCTCATCCCAATAATGTCCTTGCATTTTGAACTATAGAACCTACTCACAGATCTGTTCCAGTAATTTGCTTAGGGCTCATTAGCTTGTGTTGTATCCGTATGTTAATGAAGACCCGGAAAGCAGGAGTTGAATTAACAAGTGTTTACTGAACAAAGTCTGGAGGTGAACTAAACTATACAAGACGCTATACAGGCTTATATACCCGAGTGGTCACTACCGGTACTACAGTACACAGGGGCTTCAAAAAAACATAGTTCCTCTTAAAGGTACATACACCACAGCTTGTATTACAGGCATCCAGCTTTAAGGGAGTAACTCAACTTACAGAATGCTGCATGCAATTACTTCTTTTGATAATATACATTATGACACCGTTCTTCCAAATACTTTTCGAGAGCTTACCAATTATGTATATAGTTATATCTTGTTTAGTACGCCACCATGAGCAAAATGAACTAAGATGAGGGATTTCAATGAAAATATGAACTACCAATTCACACTGTAAAAAGCTGAAGTTTTTGGATTTGAGATACGCATATTAAAAGATTTTCAGTGATGCTGTTATTTTCAGCATATTTAAGATATGTATATTATAAGTTTTTCAATGTGATGCTTTAAGCATTGTATTGAGTTTGCATCAGAAATTACGAGGGGTGGTACCCTGTTACAAAGCTATAAGAAACTTGCAGTGATTGGATGAACATTATCTTTGCATAGAGGGCCGATTTTCTGCAATATACGCTCCCGCTGCAGAACCTTACCTGCATGACCAGGAGCGCATATCAAGAAATTCTGGGCAAGCTCCCATGATTCCTTCTGTCCATTAAACCAACCTTTGGAGAGTATATTGCATCTTTTTATTTTGCAGGACCAGATCTATTTAGTAGTATATAGTTAGTAATCTAATAAATAGGGGCATGGCAGGGCACCTCAGTCTCGTGGAATGCACTTCCTGTGCCATGTGGGAAGTCCAGGATGCTTCTCGTATAGGAAGTGTCATCAGCTGGAGGAGCTCGAGCTCCGGGTTTCGAAGCTTCAGCAGCAGTTGGCGTCACTGCAGTGCATCCGTGAGGCTGAGAGCTACGTGGATCACCTCACAGCTTTAGAGTTTGCAGGCAGAGAGGGAATGGGTGACCACCAGACAGACAGGGAGGATCAGGCAGGTAGTGCAGGAGTCCCCTGAGTGCATCTCGCTCTCTAACCGGTATTCAGTTCTGTTGAGGGTGATGGTTCCCCTGGGGAGTACAGTCAGAGCCAAGTCCATGGCACCATGTGTGGCTCAGCTGCATAGGTGGGGGAGGAGGAAGGTCAGAAAAGCAATAGTGATAGGGGATTCAATAGTTAGGGGAATAGACAGGTGTTTCTGCGGCCGCAGACGTGACTCCAGGATGGTATGTTGCCTTCCTGGTGCCAGGGTCAAGGGTGTCACTGACCAGCTGCAGGACATTCTGAGGGGGGAGGGTGACTAGCTAGAGGTTGTGGGCCATATCAGTACCAATGACCTCGGTAGAAAGAGGGATGAGGTCCTGCAGGCAGAGTTTAGGGAGCTTGGAAAGAGATTAATAAGCACAACCTCAAAGGTAGTAATCTTTACAGCCTTTTGAGATTGTTTTTGGAAAACAGAGAGGCAGGTGACAAGGCAGCTAGATTTAGGGAAAGATGTCCAAGGACAGGAGCAGATGGACTGACAGAGTGGTCACCAATGGTGAAGTGGGGAATGAGGAGTAATTCAATGTCGGAGGAGTGGAGGGTGTGTGCAGCCACATATGACGAGAGGGAACTGTTGAGGTAGAGTAGGGCAAGGCCTTGGAGGGATTTAAAAGCAATAACAAGCACGCTGAAGACAAATTAACTTGGGTGCACAAAGCCAGTGGAATTTGTGCCAAATAAAGGTGGATGTAGTGAGAATGAGGGACTTTGAAATACAGGTGACAAAATTTGTCTCAACATTCTGAATGAATTATAGTTTATCAAAGTCAGAAACAAGGGAGTCAGCTAGGAGAGTGTAAGAAAAGGTGAGTTTCATGATGATAGAGATACAAATTAGAGTTTTGCCAGCAGTGGGGAGAGGTAGAGATGGGTGTGGACACTATTCAAAACCCTTCACGGCCTTGTGTTTAAATCCCTTCATGGCCTCACCACTTCCTTGGGGCAAAATTGGATCGCACCCCCTTTGGGGCGCTAACTTCGCCGGGACGCTACTTTTAGTGCCCCCAAAAAATTAGCGCCCAGCGCCTGAAATTCACTGGTAGCGCCCCAAGAGGGCGGCGGGCCGCTACTGGAATATTGCGGCGCTATGTGCTGCAGCGTCACACTCTGAGGCACGTCGCGCCGCACCGCAGTACTGCAGGCCTTCCTCCCCAGCTGGGCCACCAGGGATTGGAGTGTCGGCAAAAGAGCCTGGCACTCAAGAGAAATGCTGGGCTCATGGAGCGCAACCAGCACTCTGCTGGGGGGCTTCACAGGAGGCCAAGGACGGCAACAAAAATGGCTGCCCGGCCCTCCCCTTTAATTTGCACCGCCCCGGCCGCACGTCCGCCCCCTTGATCCTGTTGGACATAGCGTCCGACAGTAAGTCAAGGGGCGCTACCGAAGATTGCGGCCGGGGTGCGAGCGGGGCGCTGCACACAGCAATGATGTCATTGCCGGAGGCACAGCGCTGCGGGGCGCTAATGGTTACCGCCGCCACTAGCCTCCCGCTGAATTTCACAGGAGGTGTTAGCGGCGCTGCACCACGCCCTGGCGCTAGTTGCTTTGCACCCCGTTTTAAGGCGCTAACAGGAAGCGCAAATCAACCAAATTTTTCTCCCAGATCTCTGTAACTTCCTCCAGCACTAGAACCTTCCAAGAGCTCTACGTTTCTCCAACTCTGACCTCGTGCATCCCCTGTTCCCTTCTCTGTATGTATTGTGCTCTGTCTATCACTACATATTCCAATAATATGCAGTGAAATCACAATGTTAGGTCACCACCATCCTTCTGCACTGATTAAATCAAATGACCAAAGTGAAAGAAACTGAAATTTATGGCACAAATACAAAATGCTACCAATTTTGGACAGGATTCATATGGCTATTATGAATATATAAACTGAGTTGACAAACTATAAGGAACCCATGGAACATTTCTTAATTGACATCATACTCTAATTGTGGTTTTCACCACGAGCAGGTCCAGATGTATTACTGAAACAATTCATCACCTTTTTTTATGCCTTGCACCATAAAGATAAAATGTAGTTTTCTTTTTGCCATCAGGTATATATTTTCATTTGCCCGGCTAATTCGCATTCCACAATGAGGTAGAAGACATCCTCCATGAACACTTTAATAATTGCCTTTTAAATGTTAACTGTTGGCCTTTGATTTTTTGATTCTCAGGGTGTTTTATTCTGGTGCTGTTGTATTGCCGGAATTATTGTTCATATTGCAGTTTATTCCACTCATTTAAAAAAAGTTTGACACTTACTTCCGTGACCTTGACTTCAATTCAATGAAGACAAATGGTTAGATAAATGGGAAGAAAATCTCTCTCTCTATTACTGTTTATATATGATAGTTGTAAAATAATATAATTTAATTAATTATATAACAATATATAATTTTTAATACTTATCATAATTACATTTATATAGCACCTTAGTACTTAGTACTATGCTTCCAAATTGGCACCAGCATCAAACCTACCGCTGAAACCTACCAATTTGGAATCATAGTACTGGCATATTTAATCCTCCCGGCTGTCTTCATTTCTCTAGGCATGGCATAATCAAAAATATGTTCAAATCTCTTCAAGTACAACATGGTGGTGGTGGTGACATACTTTTGCACATGCATCCAAAAATTAAATAACAAACGTTTGTCCAAATAGTCTATCCATTATGAGAAATCATCTTAAACTAAGCATATCAGCTGCCTTTGACAATGTGGATTTAAGTACTGATACTGGATTACAGCACTAGGATTCAGTATAAGCAAGACACGTGATAACTGCAAAAGGTCCCAAGTGAAACGTTTCAACCATTTACAGGCGTAAAAGTGCTTCACAGTTGGACACAATTATCATTAGCTTGTCACTCAGAGAGCAAACATATTTTATAGACATTAGATATACATATTGAAAGATTGCACTGCAGTGCAGAAGGGATGAACTTCTGAGCAGTAGTTTAAGCACAATGTCAGAATTTGAACTGTATTTGACCTGTGCTATTTTTGACTCGAGCCTGCTTGATGTTGTTTCTCAGTGTAAGGTGGAAAATATTTGTTTTTTTCAATTACCTTGCTCAGCATCAATATGAAAAAAACTGTTAGAAGGTAATTCAATAATTAAAGGTATATTTGCAAAGACATATTTTCAGCTAAGCATGTCTGTGCAAATGTAATTTTAAAGGAGTGCACACCTATAAAATTGTAACCTGGCAGCAACAATGGCTCCAGTCAGTCATATCAGAATTGATATTAATATAATTGTACCTAATCCATCAACCCAAAATAGTAAACACTCATGGAACAAAACATGTTGTGTAGCGAATTCACATTGGAAAGTTTAATGGGAGTCAGAAATCAGTTTCTGGATTGGTAGCTGTATTACTGTGGATTTATTGCCATTTCTCATCTCATCTAAACATGCAAGGGCAGTGGTTACTACCAGAATAATGAAAAGGGAAGTACAACAATAATTAATGGGCGTGAGGGCAGTCAGCTGCAATATCAGTGCTAAACAACAGTATTAAAGCCAATCTCACAATGTCCTGAATACCACCATGACACATTAAGACTGCATTTCAGAAACCTATCCCAATGAAATTCTTCATGCAGCACCAACTGCACAGAGGAGGAGCAAGAAGAGGAGTCATTTATGTTTGGCAGGACTTTCTAGACTCACTGGGATCTATTTTGACTTTTTTGCGACCGACTGGCAGAGCTACAACAGACTCCGATTTGCATATTAAGCAGACACCCAGCTGTTGTGAACAAGAGAGCTTGGCACTTATCTAAAGGCACAAGGTCACCACCAGATCTACCACAGTTTTCAGGCGAGAAATGAGTGGCCAGCACTTTAAAGCCTCCTCCACTATGTGTGAAGTGTTGGCTTTAGCTCTGATTACCTGGGCCAACTCCTTCCATTGCCAGTCAGCAGTTTTATTTGGGGCAAGCATCATTCTGTTCCAAAGAAGGTGTCCCTCCTTTGCCTGACTTCGCCCAGCAGCATCAATGTGCTTGGGAGCTCTCTGCCCTCTTGCAGATCTCACAGACATTATTGTTCACTAACATTTCAGCCCATCTTCCAATCTGGTTTCCCCTTTAAGCTGCTGCAGATCTTTAAATCCTGCATTGCCATGCTAGCTCCTCCCTCCAACCGCTCCCCACCCCAGTGAGATCAGCTCCAAATCAATGGCATTCCTGATCACTGGAGCTCCCCTGAATAGTTAAATCAGGCTATCCCCAGAGCTGATGGCAATGTCAGCCCATTTCACTTTTTTTAAATTTATTCACGGGATGTGAGCATCACTGCCTTTCCCTAATTGCCCTTGAGAAGGTGGTAGTGAGCCACCTCATGCAACTGAGTGGCTTGCTAGGCCATTTCAGAGGGGAGATTAAGAGTCAACCACCTTGCTGTGGGTCTAGAGTCACATATAGGCCAGACAGCAGATTTTCTTCCCTAAAGGACATTAGTGAACCAGATGGGTTTTTATGACAATCCGGTAGTTTCATGGTTACCATTACTGACTTTTATTCCAGATTTAGTTAATTAATTAAATATAAATTCCCTAGCTGCCATGGTGGGATTTGAAGTCATAGGGGGAAAAACTGGGTCGCGCCCCATTTGGGGCACTAACTTCACCAGGGCGCTACTTTTAGCGCCCCAAAAAAATTTGCACCCCCGCGCCCAAAATTCACTGGTAGCACCCCAAGAGGGAGGCGGGGCACTACTGGAAGCGCCCTGCTTCCCTCTTGGTGCGCTGTGAGTGAATATCATGACACTACGTGCTGCAGCGCCACACGCTGCAGTACTGCAGGCCTTCCTCCCTTATTAAAGGGGAGGGGCCTTGCGCAGTGCAAGCTGGGGCCCAGCTGGGCCACCAGGGATTGGAGTGCCAGCAAATGAGCCCGGCACTCAAGAGAAGTGCCGGGCTCACGGAACGCAGCCGGCACTCCGTGGGGGGGCTGCACAGATGGCCGGGACAGCAACGGGGGCAGGTGCTGGCAGGCGGCCGGCAACAAAAATGACCGCCCGGCACCTCCCCTTTAATTAGCGCCGCCCTGGCCGCAGGTAGGCCCCCCTGACCCTGTTGGGCATAGCGTCCGGTGGTAAGTCAGGGGTCGCTACCGAAGATCACGGCCGGGGCAAAAGGCAGGCACTTTCAAAACCTGAAACGAAACCTAACATGCATGAATCTGTGAAAGACTTTGTGAAGCCAGACAGCTAGGTAAACACAGAATATGCATTCTTCATCTTGGAACAGATCAAGTCAGAATGGGCCTAATCTTGAGGCCATTAAGTTTCTGCATACATAATCGGTAACAGCTCACAGTAGCCACCAAGCCAGGAAAAGGACAATTACATTTCATAAATAACAAACAGCCAGGATATTGGAGCCATTAAACCAGGAGACAACCGCCCCAAAAGCCGTTAAAGTGGATGACTGTAATCACTTTGGACGAGCCCGCCAAAAGTTAGACAAAGGACTGACCTGATTTGGCGTGCAGATAAGGGACGAAGAACCGGGTATAATTGTAGGCCCACCGGTAGCCAAGGTCTCTTGCCTCTTGCCACTTGCTCTTCGCTCTTGCCCCTTGCCTCATCGCGGGCTCTCTTCTCCCTCCTCGCGCCGCTCAACACCAAGGACGCCCATTACTACACCGAGGGCCAAACGCGGGAGGAGAACGAGACCCGATTCAATTACGCACAGGACTACGGGGCCATGAACGGGCAGATGAGACGAGACGAGATGAGACGAGAAAACCGGTAAAACCGATAAAGGCAGAGAAGGGCAGCGGAAAGACGCGTTGGGGGACAAACGGCCTAGTTATAAGCTGGCGTTTGATGAATAAACTGGCGTTCGAAGCATGGGTAGTAAAATCATATTGACAATATAGACCGCCAACCGAGCCCCAACTGTAATAAAACCATCGGCGACCAAACTGCCAGAAGAAGAAGACCCATCGCGACAAAGTACCCAACGAAGGCATTAACGGAGGAAAAGGAGGGTGCTTCGCACAAACAAATCCATCGCCGCGCCCTGCGACCACGTGACGATGACGAACCCCAAAGGACAACAAGAGTGAACCCCAGAACCCACAACCAGTTAATATCAACAGGTTTCGAATTGGTGAGCATAAATCCCTGGCCCCTCATAGCTTAATCTAGTTAGGTATTGGGGGTGGGATAAGGATAAGGGGATTTTAATGTGTTTGTTCCCTCGATGTGCCGTGTGTTCCCCATTCCCAAATAAGTGTATTGTTTTTATATGCCTGTAATTATCCTAATAATTCTCAGTATTGTGATTTTGTTTTGCCTTTAATAAAAATTACGGTTTTCTTGCACCGAACCAGTTGTCTACTCGATTTTCTGTATCACTGCCTGTACCTAAGTCCGGTGTCTAGAACCCAGGGGGTGTGGGAGCAATTCGATCTGCTCAGAGACAGTCAGGGGCAGAGCTGACTGGGCACACGCCAAAAACCCCCTACAATACATATAACAGTTTATGAGGGTTCTTTAGTGTTTGCTCCTTTAAGATAGTTGGGAGATTAAATGTAGTTGATACTTTCATTTTCCCATTCGAAGGTTTAAGTATTCTTTCTTATCCATTATCTAACTTTGTTTGAAAAGAATTTGCAAAACAAAATAGTGTCATATGGGAAAATATGTTGAATTATTGATATCAGGGTACCCGTATTCAGCTAACTGCCAATTCCCTGTGTGTAACAGGCTTGTGTGCTCTGTTATCAGGCTATCAAAGCTCCTCATCTTTCACAGCTGATGCATTTGATCTTCTATCAGATCCACAACAATGTTGTGCTGAGTGGCAGTTTTATGCAAGAAACAGTATATTATAAATATTCTGCAAACCTTTTTGGGTGTACTAAAGAGTACCTCCTGAGATATTAGTTACACCTTCAACGTACTCAAAGTACATTCTGCAACTGTTTTGTTATTTGTTATGTCTGTGCTCAGAAAGGTTGCCAAGAATTAAATCTGGGAACCATCAACCATCTATCCAGAGCTACCACAATCATGTAATGCAGTGGATCGTGAGTCTGCTGTCATAGAATGGTAAGAAACAGGTTTCCACTGTGGTACTCTACACGGCAAATTTACAGGGAGTTTATGAGATGTCAACCAATTACCCACAGAGGGAAGTGGGCAAATCGTAAACTAGTTGTAATGTATATACCTTTAAGGGGGGAACTACTTTCTACAGCTCATGTATACTGTAGTACCAGCAGTGACCACACCTGTATATAACGCTGAGTAGTAATCTATTGTTTCAGATGCAGTTTGAACCACGTTGAGTAAACATCTGTTGTACCGTTCTCTGCAGTCCTTTTCTTATTATTACACGGACGTAACAGTGGCGACGAGCAAGTTCGAACCTACCTGCAACTCTGCATCACCTCCCAGTGATTCGCTCCTGGAGAACAGCGGAAGAAGGTCGAGTCCAGAAGCACGGGCGTCGACCACGGGCAACCACCCAGTTATCCAGCGGAGATTTGAGCATCGCAGGGGAGGCTGTCGAGAGCCAGGCTTGGCTTTCCAGTCACGGTGGTCCAGCGAAACGGGCTGGCAACAGGTACTGCACAGACCCTTCCCGGACAGCGATGGGCTAGAGCCCGACAGAGCGGCACAGAAAAAGTCTGAGCAGCGTCGACGGGGGACAGATAGAGGGCAGAGCGCACAGGGCGCAGCCGGTGTTCAGGACCGAGTGGCGTCAACAGGGGAGAGAGGTGAGAGAGAGCAGAGCGCAGCCAGTGGTCAAGGGCCGAGCAGCATCAACGGGGGAGAGAGGCGCGCAGGAAAACGCGAGGCGCTGCCATTGCCACGAGGACCGCAGAGAGCGGCATTGGCAGCAGCGCAGGAGCAGCGCATGAAACCCACAGGGCGTCGCCATTTGCCACGAGGACCGCCGAGAGCGGCGTTGGCAGCAGCGCGGGAGACGCCATTTTAAGCCGCAGCGGGGAAGAAAGAAAAGCGCGGGAGACGCCATTTTAAGCCAGTCTAACCACACCCAAAAATGCCGAAGAGTGGCAGTATCACAGCGTTCGACAATGAAGTCGAAGATTGGACAACATATGTCGAACGCATAGAAGTATACTGCAAGGCGAATGAAGTGCCAGATGACAAGAAAGCTCTGGTATTGTTGAATTCAATGGGTGCAAAAATGTATGGCTTACTACGAAACCTAGTAATCCCAGAGAAGCCAGTAGAAAAGGATTTTGAAAACATAGTGTCAATCCTACAGGACCACTTAAACCCTACGCCGCTGCTGATAGCAGAAAGATTTAAGTTTCACAAAAGGAACCAGCATAAAGATGAAAGTAATGCTGAGTATTTAACGGAACTGCGCAAGCTATCGAAACACTGCCAGTTTGGAACGGGACTAGCAGATACTTTAAGGGACAAGTTTGTGTGTGGGCTTCAAAGTGAAGGAACCCAGAAATGGCTTCTATCAGAAAAGGATCTTACGCTGGACAAGGCTTTCAGCATTGCAGTATCACATGAAGCAGCAGCACGGGGCACTGCAGAGATACAATGGAGACCGCAAGAATATGGCACAAATGAAAGGTCATACGGAACAGTGAGGTGCTATCGCTGCGGCAGAACAACACACGACCATAAGGATTGCTGGTTCAAGGACAAAGTGTGCAGACAGTGTGGAAAAGTAGGACACACAGCAAGAGTCTGCAGGTCGGGAAAGAAAACCAGCAGCAAGAAATCTCCACAGGAGAAGTACAAGAAGGTACATAAGGTGACAGAGAGTAGTTCAGATGAACAGAAGAGTGATACAGACTCCAGAAGCAAGGAGCTGGGTTGTCTGAAACTACATAATGTGATCAAAACGGAGGATCACCAAACTATCTGGGTCACGCTCAAGATAGCAGGAGTCCAAGTGAAAATGGAATTAGACACAGGATCAGCCCTAACAGTCATAAACCGAAGGGACTACAAGCGCCTATTCTCACATATACCCTTGAGAGATACAAAGATTGTCTTGAAGACGTACACGGGGCAAAAAGTCTACCCCAAAGGAAAAATAAGGGTGAACGTTATATATAACGGTAAGGAAACACCAAAAATGGACCTATATGTATTGCCAGATGGAGGACCACCACTACTAGGACGTGAATGGATCCGGAAGATACAGCTAGATTGGCATTCCATACAAGCACTGACTGTAGATGCCAAAAAGGATGACGACGTCACACCTGGACGACTGTCAAAAATGCTAACTGATGCACAAGAAGTGTTCCAGCAGGGACTCGGAACACTAAAAAGGATAACAGCGACGATCAAAATAGAGGAAAATGCAAGCCCAAAGTTTTTTAAGGCCAGATCCGCCCAGCCATCGAAGCAGAGCTGGAAGGTTTGGAACATTCAGGAGTACTGTCCAAAGTGGACTGGAGCGAGTGGGCTACACCCATCGTTCCTGTAATGAAGAGGTCGTTGAGTAATACGCCTGGGGAACCAAAGAAGGTTCGCATCTGTGGGGACTTTAAGGTGACAGTGAACCTAATCCTTCACACTGTACAATATCCGCTTCCGCGGATTGAAGATATTTTCGCCTCGCTATCTGGAGGGAAACGCTTCACTAAGATTGATCTGGCCCAGGCGTACCTGCAAATGGAGGTAGAAGAAGCCTCGAAACAGTACCTCACGATCAATACTCATAAAGGTCTCTACCAATACAACCGGCTGGTGTTCAGGGTAGCATCAGCTCCGGCTATTTGGCAAAGGGCAATGGAACAAGTCCTGCAAGGGATTCCAGGGACCCAGTGTTATTTGGACGACATCCTGGTCACGGGCGAAAATGACAGTGATCACCTCGCCAACCTGGAGCAGGTGCTCACTAGATTGAAGGAATATGGGCTCCGAGCTAATCGCCACAAATGCGAGTTTTTCCAGAAGCAGATCTCGTATTGTGGCCACGTTATTGATAAAGAGGGGTTACATAAGTCCCCTGAAAAGATTGAGGCCGTAGTCAAGGCTCCAGCACCGGAAAATGTGTCACAACTGAGGTCGTTCCTCGGGCTGGTGAACTACTACCATAAGTTCTTGCCAAATTTGTCAACCGTACTACACCCACTGAACACCCTACTGCAAACGGGCTTTCCAGAAGAGCAAAGCATTGATCACATCAAAAGAGGTGTTGGCTCATTTCAACCCAGCACTACCAATTCGGTTGGCGTGTGATGCATCACCCTATGGCATTGGAGTGGTGCTGTCGCACAAATTCCCGGATGGCTCGGAGAGGCCAGTAGCCTTTGCGTCTCGGTCACTAACCTCAGCCGAGCGTAACTACGCCCAGATTGGCAGGGAGGCCCTCAGCCTAATGTGGGGAGTGAAAAAGTTCAATCACTATCTGCACGGGCAGAAGTTCACCTTGCTGACTGACCAGCAACCACTTGTCTCCATCTTTAATCCAAAGAAGGGCGTTCCGATGATGACTGCGCAACGGCTACAAAGATGGTCCCTTTTTCTAGGGGCGCACCAATATGAAATCATGTATAAGGGCACGAAACAGCATGGAAATGCTGATGGGCTATCACGCCTGCCACTGCCTACTGTGGAGGAAGCATCAGCAGTGGATCCTGTCGAAATATTTCAGTCGACTATAATTGAATGCTTGCCAGTAACTAACGCTGGTATAGAGAAGGAGACCCGAAATGACCCGACACTGTCTCGGGTATATGATTTGATGGTGAAGGGATGGCCAGCACATGGCGACTCACTGTTGCCAGCATTCTCATCCAGAAGAGAACAGCTGTCAGTATGCCAGGGGACCTTGATGTGTCGATCCCGAGTGGTAATTCCACCCAAGTTAAGGGAGAGAGTGCTCAATGAGCTTCACGAAGGTCATCTGGGAGGGGTGAAAATGAAAAGCCTTGATAGGGCTTGTGTGTGGTGGCCAGGGATCGATCAGCAAATCGAGGACCTGACAAAGAGCTGCTCAGGATGCCAGAAGGTCCAAAATGCACCACCACATGCCCCTCTACACCCATGGGAGTGGCCCTCATCTCCATGGCAACGGGTGCATATTGATTTTGCTGGTCCATTCATGGACTCAATGTTTTTAATAGCCATGGATGCGCACTCGAAATGGCCTGAGGTGATCAAAATGTCCTCCACCACCACGGAGAAAACTATTGCAGTCCTACGGACCATTTTTGCCAGGAACGGCTGGCCAGAGCAGATTTGCTCTGATAACGGATCACAGTTTGTGTCCGAAGAGTTTCGAAGATTTATGAAAAGGAATGGGGTAAGGCATTACACATCCGCCCCGTATCATCCAGCCACAAATGGATTGGCTGAGAGGTTCGTACAAACATTTAAAAAAGCAGTAAAGGCCATGTGCGATGACGACATTCCACTGCAGCATAAGGTGGACAATTTCCTGTTAGCCTACAGAAATGCGAAACATGCAGTCACCAACCAGGCCCCGGCCATGATGTTCTTTAACCGAAGGTTGAGATCTCGTCTGGATTTGCTCAGACCAAATGTACGAAGAGATGTTGAGAGTAAGCAATTCCAGCACATCAATGAGAAGCTGACAAGGAGCTTCAATGTAGGGCAACCAGTCTTGGCCCGTGACTACCGAACAGAGAAATGGCAACCAGGAACGATATGCACTCGGCAGGGGCCACTAATGTACACAGTGGACGTTGGGGAGAGCATCGTGAGACGCCATGCTGACCAGATCCTAGAGTCACAGGAACGAGTCAACCCCATGCCTCGCCCATACGTACCTGGTGATGAACCCGACGTACAGGTAGCATCTACCCCAGAAACAGTAGCTGATGAACCAACCGACGACAGGGGGCCAGAATCGCCTCCGCACCAAGAGTAAGACACTCGGGAAAGGCGCTATCCAGAAAGGATCAGGAAGCCTCCCAAAGACTGAATTTATAAATAGACTATTTTCAGCTAATGTTGCATGTTAGAAGTGTTAATTGTAATTAGTTTGATATTTAATTGTTAAATGAGTGTTATGGTACTGTTAATCTAAAAGGGGAGGAATTGTAATGTATGTACCTTTAAGGGGGGAACTACTTTCTACAGCTCATGTATACTGTGGTACCGGCAGTGACCACACCTGTATATAACGTTGAGTAGTAATCTGTTGTTTCAGTTGCAGTTTGAACCACGTTGAGTAAACACCTGTTGTGCCGTTCTCTGCAGTCCTTTTCTTATTATTACACGGACGTAACACTAGTAACTCTAAGTAAATTTTGTGCGCCTTCTTGCTGGCTATGGGGAGGTATTGATAAGATCTGGAAGGAGGTCTTGATTCTGTCATCTCAGTTAGGGATGTGAGAAGACTACAGGAGGAGAAAAAAGCAGAGTAAAATAAAATAGATTACTAAAATAAGAACAACACTATGGGGGAATTTTAACATGGAGGAGCGCGTGGGTTTGGGTGTGAGTGGGGGGTTAAAAGTGGCAAAAATGTGAGCGTCTCGGGAATCCGGCTCCAACCCGCTGATTTCCGTGTTTAACTCGGGTGCGTTAGGCTGGTTGTATGCAATTCCCTCGGGAGAGTTGAGTTACCTGTTAACATATGCTAATCGCTCAATTGGGCTGATATTTCAACACAGTTTTAAACTTAATAGCGCATCCATGAGTTTCCCGGGTTTCCTGAAACTCGCCATTGAAATCAAAGCGGGAACACGATGGCAATTGACAGGGCTGATTAAAAGTCATGCAAATACACCAATAAATATTCAGGACTCACAGCTTCTTTCTTACCTACTAGTGGGAAGGAGTTTGTTCAAAATACTTTTGCTGAGTTAACTTTCTACACTTTAGAGGTTTTCTCAATCAGATCAGGATGGGTGCTGCCTTGGCTGCCATAGACTGGACCTCGGACGAGGAGCAAGATGACCAGCAGCAGCAGCAACAGACTGCTGTTGACAGACCTGCAGCTGGACAGCAGAGAGAAGAGCAGCAGAGGAGTTGAGTTCACAGGAGGCACTACCCGTGAAACAGGGTAAACAGGCAGAGGCTCAGCTTCTTTAACCTGCCAG
Organism: Somniosus microcephalus; assembly: GCF_052327205.1. Classification (NCBI taxonomy): domain Eukaryota; kingdom Metazoa; phylum Chordata; class Chondrichthyes; order Squaliformes; family Somniosidae; genus Somniosus; species Somniosus microcephalus. The sequence goes on from NC_140995.1 coordinate 91,863,581, forward strand.
AGCAGCTGTGCTTCCGGAGGCTCAGCTTGTCGCGACAGGTGGTGGCAAATATCTAGAAGAAGACCTGCTCCCTGATAGACCCGGTGGCCATGCATTACCAGTGGCTGTCAAAGTGACAACTGCCGTCAATTGTTTTGCCTCCGGATCCTTCCAGGGCTCTGCCAAAGATATATCCAGGATCTCCCAGTCGGTGGCACACAAATGCAGCAAAAAAATGGTGGGTTGTTTGCCAGGACCGGCAATTATGTGAGCTTTGCCCGTGATGATGCCAGTCAGAATGAGCGGGCGCTCGGGATTGCATCTCTGGCTGGCAACCCACAGGTGCAGGGCATCATTGACTGCAAACACGTGGCAATCCGCGCAACCCCAGATCAACCAGGAGTACTTGTTAACTACAAGGGGTTCCATTCCATCAATGTGCAGTTGGTGTGCAGCCACGAAAAGATATTTGTGCGCAAGATTCCTGGGGAGCTGCCATGATGCTTTCTTGCTGCGGCAGTCCAAGCTCCCTGACATCTTTGGACCTGGAAGCAGACTTAAGGGGTGGCTTTTAGGAGACAAGGGATACCCACTTCAAACTTGGATGATGACACCTATGAGAAACCTGATCAATGAAGCCCAAGAGCACTACAATGAAAGCCACATGACCATCAGAGCAAGCCATCGGCACCAGACACAACCTGAAAGGATATTTACTAGTTCTAGCCCCTTTGGGGCTATCCCAGATCAGGCGTATTTCTCAGATGTTCACTTTCAACTAAAGTTTGAGGTAGCTGAATCCTAAAGACGCTTAACTGGGTCTAAAGGTCTGGGCTATCTCTCCCTAAAGGAAAGGAGCAACCCGAGAATGTTACCATCCTCCAGATAGCACTTTTAATAAGTTTAGCTAGACTGTAACGTCCCGGATATTATGAGAGTCCGGAGAACTCCCCTCAGAATTCTATAACTCTTCACCAAAGAGCGTACAGAGATTGAGTTTGTGAGTTATTGATACAGAAGACTTATGTGAGACAATTCTAAAAATATATAGAGATTTATTAAAAGAACTGACATGCAATTTACAGTTGGTGACTCAGTCAATCACAACGTTAATAGTTCTAAAGAGAGAAAAAATACGATCTTATTTTTAACAGAGAATCTTACTTTTAAATCTTAACTTCACTACAGTATTACAGTTCTTAAAGTTTTCTATACAGGATATCCATCAACATCAAAATACCTTTGATCCCCAAGGTACAAAGAATGGAAGACCACAGAGCCACCTTTATAGTCGAGAATTGCTTTGTCCGATTAAAGCGAGTCTGTTATCTCATTTGAGACTTCAATATTTATACCCTTTTTCAGTTGTATTTCCTTTAAGGTTTCTGCTGATGCAAGTTAATTATCACTATTCATCTTTCTACTGACCTCTGCAATTCTTTACTGCCGCATCAGCTTGTAATATTCCAGGATCTGCCCCATCTCCAGGTGTTCTGGGTTCACCATATAAAAAGATGTGAAAGGCAGGTGTCCCTTATCTTATGTGCCATCTTTATGAAGTTTAATTTATATCACTTATCCAGGGTTGACTATTGTGTTGTTCCCAAAAGGTCAGCCACTCGGAGCCATCCATTCTTCTGTTTCAATAACGTTATTTATTCAGGGTCAGCAATTTGTCCTGTTTCAATAGCCAGCCTTCTTTCATAGCTATTTCATAGTTAGGATTCTAAATTTCCAAACCCAGTTTATCATGCTTTAAAGAATTTAGAAGGTAGAGTTCCATATAAGGTACTCTTCAGGGTCAACCACTGTCTTATCTCAACAAGGCCAGAATTCTTTCATAAGATACTGTATTTTTCTAAAAAGGCTATATAGTATGGTTTTCTAAAAAGGTTATACAGTATATTCCTTCACAAACCACCCACCTATTGTACATCCCCCCATTGATCCCCGTCAATTCATTTACCATCAAACAAGTAAAAAGGCAACTTGCCACCCGCCAACCAAGAATGGGCAACATGGGAAAGTGGTGAAAAGTAATACATTTTAAGTGATTCTACTAAAGAACAGAAACTTCACAACATAACATTTTCTCAGGCACCCATGTGCATGCCCTTGTGCAACTACAAAGCTTTACTCTTCCTTTTCCTACTGCTCCTATGATGCTCTTGGCTGATGAACTCTGGGTTTTGGAGACCATGAGGGCCCCTCCAAAGACTGCACCACCAGCACCTGTACAGGAACAGACTTGGCCATCAGGGCACGAGACAGCATGCCGGGTACTGGCTGGCAACAGGTGAGAAGTGGAAGCCCTTTGAATGGAGTCCCCACTTCCATGTCCCCTTTTGCCATCATTGCTCTCATGGGCCAGCCGCCCTTCACTGCTACCACTCTGCTAGAGAGCAGCTTGGGGCAGATCAGTGAGGTGCTGTAAAGCTGAGGCTAAGGTATCTGTCATCCTATTTAAGATGGCAGACATGTTGGCATCCGGAATGTACACAGTTGTAGTTCAGGCATGCATGGACTCATTTGATTGCCACGATTGGTGTTCCACAGGCTTGGCCACTTTATCCATGCAAAAAGACATTGTTGCAATGCCCTGAGACATCCACCCACTCATGCATGAGGCGGACTCCTCCATTCTCTCTGCAAACATGGACAGTGTGCTTGGAAGGCCTGTCAGTAAATCGCACATTTTCTGATGCTCCTCAATGATTATCCTTGTCTTCGACAGCCTCCGGGGTACAGAATTGGTGTCCAGTTGAACAAAGCTTGGAGAGGGCTGCGCCCTCCGACACAGCTGTCCCTGCCACCACTGTCTGCTCTTGCTCACTTATGAAGTGTGAGTCACCAGGTGAAAACCCAACTATCTGTCTAACTAGTCCCATCGAAGTGCAAATATCTGAGCTGGTGCATGGTAAGCATGAGTCCTGTGACAGTGCACCATTAGAAGGAATCAGCTCCCCTGAAGGTTCATCGTCTGTGTGGTATCTTGAGCTGGCCATAGATGGAGACAGACACAGGTTAACTCCTTAACATGGTTTAATCAACCCTTGCACATAAAAGCTTCTGCCATGAGGCAGCATAAACAAAGAGTACAACAGTATAGATCAGACTTAACTCAGGAGAGCAATTGCCACAGCACCATCTGGTGGATCAGGTTACTCATAACCTCCCAGGTTACTACACTCCTCCCCCCTTAAGATTGCCGTATGCAATTCTTAAACAATAACCCTTACTAGGTACTACGTTTTAATTAACCAGTATGCTCTAACCATGGTTAACCCCTGACTAATTTAACAGGTTTGTATAAGTCTTTCTGGTTGCTTGCGAATCCTTTGTGAACATCTTAATTCCACTTGTGGTGGATTCTCAGATTCATTCGCACTTGAGATTGGAGTAGTCTCTGATGTTGGTTTTACTCTGTCCCGCTGTGGCCTGGCAGTACCAGTGTCCACTGGCACCTTATAAGCCGTGCTGGGTCCTGGAACAGCCTCCTCTACTGCCCTTTGTTCCATCTGAGGCAGCTCTCCCTGCTGCCGGCTGAAAAGCTGATCCACATGCCGACAAACCCCTCGACCATCCCCTAGTAACACGGAGTACGACACAGGTCCTGTAATGTCCTGGATTAGTCCTGGTATCCATTTAGGTCCATAACCGAAGTTCCGGGTGTACACAGATTCCCCTATGGCAAAATGGCGAGCTTTAGTATGTTTGTCATGGTACGCTTTTTGGTTTGTTTGTTTTGTCTCAACCTTGCTTTTGAGATCTGGGTGTATCAGGTCTAACGTGCAGCGTAACTTTCTCCCCATCATCGACTCAGCCGGAGAAAGCCCCGTGGTAGCTTGGGGTGTTATACGATAACTAAACAAGGCTCTATTGAGCTTGGTCTCCAGGGTGTCACCTGAGCTCTTCCTCATGAGCTCCTTAAAAGTCTGCACGGCTCGCTCGGCTAACCCATTTGAGGCTGGGTGATATGGAGCCGAGGTGACATGTGTGATTTCATTCCTTACCATGAATTCTTTGCTCCCTTCACTAACAAAACACTGTGCATTGTCGGACACAATCATTTCTGGAATACCATGCGTGCTGAAGCTGTTCCTGAGACAATTCAGTGTGGCATCAGTCGTTGCAGAGCTCACTGGATAAACGTCGATCCACTTTGAGTGAGCGTCAACCAGCACCAAAAACATTTTGCCCATAAAAGGTCCCGCATAGTCTATGTGAATTTTCCTCCAGGGTTTGCTGGGCCACTCCCAGGGATGGAGTGGTGCCCCGGCAGGCGCTTTCCTCTGTTCCTGACATATAGTGCATGACTTTACCTTTGACTCAATTTCAGCATCCAAGTTAGGCCACCACAGGTAGCTCCTAGCCAGTCCTTTCATTCTAGTCATTCCTGGGTGCGATTGATGCAACTGTTCCATCAAAGTAGAGCGTCCCCGCTCTGGGACTATGATGCGTGCTCCCCATAGCACACATCCATCTTGGACACTGAGCTCGTGCTGTCTCTGTCTGTACGGCGCGAACTCCGGTCCCTCACGGTGATCTAGCCAGCCTTTCAACACATACTCACGGACCCTTGACAGAACGAGGTCCTTGGCTGTCCAGCCCTGGATTTGTGCTGAAGTCATCAGGGGATTGATCTCCTGATCCAGCATCAGGAAGTGCTCCTCAGGGGAAGTACTGCGAGGAGATTTTGAGAGGGGCAGGCGGCTGAGAGCATCCGTGTTCCCGTTTTCCTTGCCGGCTCTGTACGTGATCACATATTCATAGGCTCTTAGTATTACTGCCCATCTCATTATTCTCTGTGATGCCATTTGAGGCACCGCTTTCATCTCATTCAGTAAGCTAATAAGAGGCTTGTGGTCAGTACTGATTACAAACTTCCTCCCATTTTTGTGCTTATGGAATTTCTTTACTCCAAATATAATGGCCAACCCCTCTTTATCAAGCTGTGAATAGTTCTTTTCCGCAGCTGTGAGCGTGCGTGAAATAAACCCGATGGGCCTTTCTGCTCCAACTGGCATGCAGTGGGCCAACACTGCCCCCACTCCATAGGGTGATGCGTCGCAGGACATTATCAGCTCCTTCTTCTCGTCGTAATACACCAACACCCTGCTGGACTGAAGTGGCTCCTTTGACTGCTGAAACGCTTTCGCTTGCTCTGGCCCCCAACGCCATGGCTCCTCCTTTCTCAGCAGTTTGTGCAGGGGTGCCAGCAGCATCGATAAGTTTGGAAGAAACCGGTTATAATAATTCAGGAGCCCTAGATAGGCTTTCAGTTCAGTCACTGAGGTGGGTGCAGGTGCATCCTGCACTGCCCACACTTTCCCTGGTAATGGATGGAGGCCTGTGGCATCCACCCGATGTCCCAGGAATGTAACTTCCTTCTCCATGAAACTACACTTACTCCATTTCAGGCATAGCCCCGCCTCTTCCAGCCGCTGTAGCACTTTGTCCAATGTTTTTAAGTGATCCTGATCGTCACTTCCTGTTAGCAGAATATCATCTAAATACACGGCCACCTTTGGAATGCCCTGCAGAATGCCCTCCATAGTCCGTTGGAATATTGCTGGGCTAGAACTGACACCAAATGGTAACCTGGCATACGTGAACAGCCCCTTGTGCGTGTTCACTGTGACAAACTTTTTTGATTCTTCATCTAGCAATATCTGCTGATACGCATGACTCATGTCCCGTTTGCTGAATCTTTCTCTCCCAGCGAGCGATGTTAACATGTCCTCCATTCTCGGAATGGGGTACTGTTCCAGTGATGATACTCTGTTCACTGTTAACTTATAGTCACCACACACCCTTACGTTACCGTCGGGCTTCAATACCGGGACTATTGGTGCCGCCCAGTCTGAAAATTTCACTGGTTCTATTACTTTGTCCCTTAGCAGGCGATCTAGTTCCGCCTCAACCTTGGTTTTCATTGCAAAAGGTACCGACCTTGGTTTAAAGAAACGAGGCGTGGCATCACTGGCTACATGAATCTTGGCTGTGGCTCCCCTTAAGGTGCCCAGTTCGTCCTTGAACACTAACTCATGCTTCATCAGCACTTCTTGCAGTGCCTCTGTACTGTCCTCCATTTTATTCATTGCCTGCCAGTACACACTCAACTCACTGATCCACCCTCGCCCTAACAGGTTTGGCCCTGACCCTGCTACCACTACCACCGTAAGCTCTTTGGTGACTCCTTTGTGTTCCACTTGTACTTCGGCCGCCCCCAAAATGTCCACCTTCTGTCCTGTGTAGGTTTTGAGACTAATGGGGCATGTACCTAGCTCTGGTACTTTTGCTTCCCCCCATAGCTTGGCGTACTCAGTCTGCGACATTATGGTTACACTACATCCGGTGTCAATCTCAAACTTTACTTGACCTCCGTTCACTATCAAATACTGAGTGAGAGGGGGTACGTTGGGCCTTGAAGTGTCTATACTGTATACAGTGAAAACCTCCTCACTAGACTCACTAGACTCTTCCTCCTCTTGTATGTAATTTGCCCGCTTTGTGTACTTCTCCCTTCCCCCTTTTGCATGCTTTGCCCCTTTAGCACTACTTCTCTCACTCACTGCCCTTTTACAGACTTTCTTTAAGTGCCCTATTTTTCCACAATTGTGGCACTTTGCCTTTGCAAACCTGCAGTCCTTTGCATAATGGCTCGTCCCGCCACATCGGTAGCAATCCCCAACCCCGACTGGTAGACTTTTCGCGCCAGCTTCCATCTTGAAAACAGCTCCTCCCCCTGGTTTACTCCATTTCTCCTTGCTCATACTGTTTAAGTCCTTAATGTCCTTGTTAGCCATCTCCATGGCTTGTGCTTTTTTAAGTGCCGTCTCAAATGTTAATCCTTCTTCTGACAGCAACCTTTGCTGTATACTGTCGTCGTTAACTCCGCACACTAGTCTGTCCCTTAACATGACTGTGAGCGCATTTCCAAAATTACAGTCCTGTGTGAGCTTCCGAAGCTCCTCCACATACTCAGTAACGCTTTCTTCCGGCCTCCTAATCCTCGAATTGAATTTCCATCTCTGTACTATTTCACTAGGTTTCAGATTGAAATGATTCTTTAGTAGACTCACCAACTCGTCAAAAGATTTTTCTCCTGGCCGCTCCCGGCTCAGCAGATTCCTCATCCGTGTATAGGTTTGCGCTCCCACACAACTCAGTAAAATGGCCCTTTTCTTTTCAGCACTGTCCACCTCGTTTGCCATAAAGAAATGGCTCAGTATTTCAATATACTCCTCCCAAGACTGCGACTTGCTGTCAAAAGGTGCCACGGAGCCTACCGTTCCTGCCATCCTTGGAGTCCGGTCACTTCAGCCAAAAAATCAAACTCCGTTTCGACTCCCGCGGCCTAGCCTCGTGCTTTTCCGACTAGTTTGCTAACCAACCCGAGCACCTCTTCTGAATACTTCAAAACTCTTCCGTCCTTTATTCTCGTCGCCATATGTGGTATCTTGAGCTGGCCATAGATGGAGACACAGGTTAACTCCTTAACATGGTTTAATCAACCCTTGCACATAAAAGCTTCTGCCATGAGGCAGCATAAACAAAGAGTACAACAGTACAGATCAGACTTAACTCAGGAGAGCAATTGCCACAGCACCACCTGGTGGATCAGGTTACTCATAACCTCCCAGGTTACTACAGTCTGCAAGGTTAATGGACTTCTGCTGCATGCGTGAAGGCCCTGTCAGAGAGAAAAGATATGAATTAGTACATACAAGGTAAGAATGTTGTAACTTATCATTATGAAGATATTTCACTCGCTGCTAAAATCAAGTCAGCATGACTGAGTGTTGTATGACATATGTGTGCATTATATTTAATTTTGTCACCAGGTAGCTGGCAGGTCCCCATCTCCAATGGCCAGGGTTGCCGAGACACCACTGACCTCCAGTGCTTCCTCCTCTACAGTTGTCAGTTGTGAGATCTGTGGAGGCCCACCTCCAGTTCTTTGCCCCTCCCTTGTGTTCTGCGTTCTCTTCTCCTGCAATGGGAGAAAGAATAGACCTATGAATGGCTAACGGCATGTGTTCACCAGATGAATGGAGTGTATTTGCTGAGGGTGACTATATGGGAGAGGCATCAAATTGCATAAGGATGACAATGAGTGGCAGTGGTGGATGGATAAATGGGGATGTGACGAAGAAGGATTTTGCGCTTGCAAGGTAAGTGGGTATGAGGAGTGATGTGATGGGGTAGGCTTGACAAGGCAGAGAGATGGGGGTTGGGGGGGCGGGATTGATGTGCACAGCAGGATGTTGGTGAATGTGCACCTATACTCACCTTTCCTGACCTAGTTAAGTAATTAAAGCACTTCCTGCACTGAATCCATGAGTGTGGCACTACGCTCCTGCTGCGGATCTCCTGGGCCACCTCCATCCATGCCTTGTTTGTGGCATCAGCAGGTTTCTTCCTCCTGTTGCTGAGGAAGAGTATCTTTCTGCGGCTCCTCACTGCCCCAGCAGTACATCAAGGGAACCATCATTATAGCAGGGTACAGCCTTTGACCGCCCTGAATCCATCATGAAACTTCCTCCTCCTTTGCTTCCAACCTGCAACTCTTCCAAATTCCATTTTGGATTGCCCCTTTAAATGCTGGAGTTAAGGTCTCATCATGCGGGTCTGCACCCCGGCCACTGCCGTGCAATCAATGCCAAATCCAGAAGTAAAATGAAAATGAGGTGGCTGCATTAAAATGCCACAGATGCGCTGAACTTATTTCTGGGTTTCCCACACGATATCGCACCCGCTCCCCCACCCCACCCCCGCTCCTACTCCCCCCCCCACCCCGCTATCAATGCACCTCAGATTTAATATTGGGGCCTATGTTTTCAGGTCTCTGTCACCCACAAACCAGCCCTGCGACCTTTCATATCGCAAATGTATGTTTGAGAACAAATGAAGAACTCATGCATGGAGATTAGTTTAATGGAACATATATATGCAGTAACATTTTTGATATTGAACACTATTAGCAGATTCATGGTGTGGATTTGTTTCATACTTATCTATCTAAAGGAGTGTGGATAGATACCTATGTGTGCAGTTAATAACACATTATTGTATCCTTAGTTCCCAGTTTCTAAATGTTGATTTACAAAAATTGTTTTTGTGTGTTGTCGGAAACTAAATGCTGCCCAAAGTATGGAAACATTGTAATTGAGGTGTTGCTTTGCTAATTCATAAAAATAGTCTGTTTTATACTGGTTATTATTCACATTCAATTTATATAAAACAAGTCACCCTCTCTTTGTGAAATCCCTTGCCCAGATCTTCTGACTCAGGAAGATTCCACTCCCCACCCAGTGAGAATTTAGACTATCTTTGCAGCAGAATAATTGCGCATTACATGGTATTATGCTTCTGTTGTTAGGAAACAGAATATTCTCTGATTTACTGTGAACAACACCACAGGTGATCCCTTAGTAATAATAAAGCATTTGTTTTTCAAAGGCTAATTGGATAGCTCTTTCATTGAGCCAGCACAGGCATGATGGGCCAAATGGCCTTCTCCTGATTTTATGACTCTTTGAACGCAGCGCTAATTGAATGTGACTGTAAAACCTCAAGTGTCTGATGCTATCACAAGCCCTGCTGACATCACAAAGGTCAGTCGCCTCCCCCAGCTCTCCGTACAAGCCTGTTGGGTCCAGGAGGGAGGAGTGGAGGCGGTATCAGCGGCGGCGGTACTTAAAACAGCGGGAGAACCTTCGACGATTTCCAATAAAACGAGGAGTGATGGCACAGGACAGCAGGTTGGTTGGTGAGTATTAAGGTTGCTTTTTCTCTCTTCGCTCTAACCTAGTACAGTGGTTTAAACTAGGTGCGGGAAACTACAAACTACAAACTACTGTATTAAATTTACAGCTTAACTAGTTAAACTAATTAATATAACTATAAATAATCATTGAATAAAGACTTTAACTAATTAAATAAATAAAATAAGGCTAGACTAAGATATGGCAGTGCAGGTTGTGTATCTGGACTGCAGTATGTGGGAGTTTGTGGACGACGAGACTGTCCCAAGCGAACGCGTCTGCAGGAGATGTCTCCATCTCGAATCTCTCCGGCTCAGAGTTATTGAGCTGGAGTGCGAGTTGGAGACACTCCGACACATAAGGGAGGAGGAGAAATTTCTGGACAGTTTTATCCAGAATGCAGTCACACCCCAGAGGAAAGCACAGGTTCAGGAAGAGGAGGGTGTGACTGCTGGGGAGCCGGGTAGCAGGGATTTAGGGGAGGTTGAGAAAGAGGTCCCACAGACACTAGTCCTGTCCAACAGGTACGAAGTACTCGCTACCTGTGAGGACAAGGAGAAAGACTGCAGGGAGGACAGCCACAATTCAGACCAAGGCACCATGGCTCAGAAGACTGTCCAAGGGGGGGAAGAGCAGAATAGAAATGTGGTAGTGATAGGAGATTCTATAATTAGGGGGATAGATAGCATCCTCTGCAGCCAAGAACGAGAATCCCGAAGGGTGTGCTGCCTGCCCGGTGCCAGGGTAAGGGATATCTCACAGCGGCTGGAGAGGAACTTGGAAAGGGAGGGGGTAACTCCAGTTATCGTGGCCCATGTTGGAACAAACGACATAGGTAGGAACAGGGAGGAGGTCCTGCTGAAAGAGTATCAGGAATTAGGATCTAAATTAAAAAGCAGGAACTCGAGGGTAATAATCTCTGGATTATTGCCCAAGCCACGTGCAAATTGGCATAGAAACAGACAGATCAGAAGAATTAACACATGGCTAAATGGCTGGTGTGGGAAAGAGGGATTCCTTTTCATGGGACACTGGCACCAGTTTTGGGACAGGAAGGAGCTGTACCGATGAGAGAGGCTCCGGGATGGGACCTGTGTCCTAGCAGAAAGGGAAAATAGGGAGGTGGCAAAGGCTTTAAACTAGTAAGATGGGGGGAGGTACCGACAAGAAACGTAACCAGCCGAATTATAAACAAAACAGGAAAAGAGAGCATAGGAAAGAATAAAGTAAGGGAGGCCATTGATGGCAAGGGAATAAATAGAGTTATAGAACAGGAGTCTAAAAAGATGGTTAAACATAAAGTGAGAGGAAATCCTATTAAAAATGAGTTAATCTGTCTGTACAGCAACTAATAGATTTATTTTTATTTTTAAGTGAAGCAGGTGGCTGCTAAGATGCGATAAATATGTAATCATGAAAGGAAACATGCAGGAAGAATTAAAGACCGAGGCAATGTATGATCTACTTTTTAATAGAAGACAATTTGAATCCCCTTTTTTTTGACCATATTAAGAGCAAATTTTTCGTGCTATCTGAGAACTTGGGTGCGGATACTGAATAAAACTGTTGCTCTACTTCCAGTTGTTGCTGGTTTGTTTTATGTGCCCTCTTCAGCAAATCTACCGATATCTACCCTGTCATGTCAAAGACAAATGTAGGATGTGCAGCTTCATATTCTACCCAATTTACCTGGGGGTGGGGGAGAATCTTTACAAAATTTTCCTTCAGTATACTGAAGCCTAAAATATACCCTCCCTAACTCCATAACGTCCTCCAGCCCTACAACGCTCCAAGGACTCTGCGTTCAACTGACTCTGGCCTCTTGTCCATCCCCCCCTTCCTTCACATCACCATTGGCAGCTGTGCCTTCAGCTGTCTAGGTCCTAAGCTCTGGAATTCCCTTCCTATACCTCTCCACCTCCTTCTCCTCCTTTAAGATGCTCCTTAAAACCTATCGCTTTGACCGAACTTTTGGTCACCTGTCCTAATGTCTCCTTCTTTAGCTCGGTGTCAGTTTTTGTCTGATTATGCTTTTGTGAAGCACTTTGGGACATTTTACAACATTAAAGGCACAATATGAATGTAAGTTGTTGTTGTATATTATTTATACAATAGTAATATTATTATATATTTTACAAAACACAGTTACCCATGGACTGAATAATTTACATATAAAATAGATATTTGTTGTGGAAGCCGCAACTCTGGCAATTGTTTCATCATTTAGAGAATTGGTTTATGCAATATTCAATACAAGGGAATTTCTGGTGGCAACCTGTTTTACACTTTTATCATAGGTTCCAAAATTTTGAAATGATCTATGAGTTGCTTTCCTAATTTGGAACTTGTCAGAATGTTTACTTGGACTTGGACTTTTGAAATCTAATAATGCAATTCCTGAATAAAGATAATGAGGTGGTGGCTTCAAGTTCTTTATTGGTTAAAGACACATGGGAAATGCAAGACTGATGGTAATGTTACCCACCCACCTTAGCTGTAAGCTTCTTTCCATTAGACAATTAGTTCATTGGCTTTGTAATCATACCTCATTTTCACTGGGTCCAACCAGTGGTGAGAATCGCTGGGAAGTCTCATAAAATTATAGAACCTTACAACACAGAAGGATGAAAGAGCAGTAGTGGAGACAGGGACAGCAGTGGAGAGTCCTCGTCGGAGGTCGCAGGACACTCCTAGCTCCGCTCAGCTGCATGTAGATGCTGAGCCTCTGGGGCCATCCAGAAAGAGAACAGTGCTGGAACTCCAGGAACAAGTGCAGGAGGCTCTGACAGGGTTTGCAACCACGATAACTGTGAGTGTGTAGAGAATGGAGGAGGCCATCTCAAACATGAGCAATGCCATGGTGCACGCAATGGCAAATGTAGGTGCTGCATGGAAAGGATGACAACCTCCATGGAGGACATAAATCGCCAGACACAAACCAACATGGTGACTCTTCCAGATAGATGGTCAGCTATGGAGGATAGATGGTCATCTATCGTGGAGAGGAACCAGAAGTACATGGACGTCCCCGTTATGAGCACATGGCCCCACTGATGTGCAGCAAGGTGCTCTCCAGCTACTTGCTAGCAGTGAAGTGTGGGTGACCCATGAGAGGGATGTTGGTGGTCAACAACAAGGAAGTGTGGACTCCTCTCCAAGTGCTCACACTCCCATGCCACTGCCGAGCCCTTGGTCAGAGTCCCAGATGTCTCACCCAACTGAGATGGCCGTCTCTGCCCCTGCACAGCCACAGGAGGAGCAGACTTTGGCGTGGCCCTCCAAGGCTCGCAAACCCAGAGGTCGACTGCCAAAGGCGTCTAAGCAGGCACAGCAGGGAAGTGAGCAGGCTGTCTCTACATCTGCTGAAGCCGCAGGGGAAGCACCACGTAGAAGCATGCATAAGCGAAAGCTAGCACACAAATAGTCACAAGGGTAGTCACTTGGGTGTTTTCATATAAACCAAAGTAACATTTGTGCTCTTTATTTTTATTGTATTAAAGTAATGTGATGTGAATGTTACAATGCATTGCCCTATGTGTGCTCATTATTGGAAGTGGCACAGTGAGGGGTAAGGGTGCCTTTCATCTGTAGTGATGGTGGGGACAGTGATAGGAATGCATAGTTCATTGTACAGATGCTGTATCGTGTGGAAGGGAGGTCCTGCCAACCTTCATGTGCATGTGCCAGCCACGTCTTTGCTGTGTAAAGTTACGCAAATCTGGCATGGATTAGTCCATTCCTTGCCTCACGCCCAACAATGTGTTCGCGTGCTGTCTGCACTGGGACAGCCGCCTCCACCAGCTCTTCCTCATCTGCAGCCTCATTTGTCTCTTCCTCCTCCTCTGAGGAGGAGGAGGCTGTGCCCTGAGCCACTTGTTCCTCAGGCAGCGGTAAGCCACGCTGCAGTGCGATGTTGTGCAGGGCACAGCAAACCACGATGATTCTGGAGACCCTGGCTGGTGCATACTGTAGGGCTCCACCAGATCTGTCGAGGCATCTGAAGCGCATTTTGAGCAACTCTATGGTTTGCTCTGTGATGCTTCTGGTGGAAATGTGGCTCGCATCGTAACGCTCCTCAGCTTCATTTGATGGCCTCCTCATCGGTGTCATTAGCCACGTCTTCGGGGGATAGCCCTTGTTTCCAAGGAGCCATCTGGAAAGTTGGGTTGGCAGATTGAAGAGCTGAGGCACAGTGGACTGGTGCAGGATGTACGAGTCATGGCAGCTGCCAGGGAACTTCGCGCACACATGCATAATGTTCTTCCTGTGGTTACACACCAGCTGGACGTTAAGGGAGTGGAAGCCCTTGCGGGTTCACAAATGCAGCTGGGTTGTGATGGGGTGCCCTGATAGCCACATAGGTGCAGTCGATGATGCCCTGCACCCTTGGGAAGCCTGCCTGATTGGGAAACCCAACCGCCCGTGTGATAACACTTGCTTCATCCATTGAGAAGTGGAAGCAATTGTGTGACTTTGCAAAGAGGGTATCGGTAACCTGCGTGACGCATCTGAAGCGCATTTTGAGCAACTCTATGGTTTGCTCTGTGATGCTTCTGGTGGAAATGTGGCTCGCATCGTAACGCTCCTCAGCTTCATTTGATGGCCTCCTCATCGGTGTCATTAGCCACGTCTTCGGGGGATAGCCCTTGTTTCCAAGGAGCCATCCGGAAAGTTGCTGCTGATGTCTGCCGCTGATCCCTGGAAGGACCCTGATGCAACAAAGAAGTTGAGGGTGGTGGTGACTTTGACAGCCACTGGTAAGGAATGTCTACCTGCTCCTCTGAACTCCAGGTCTTGGTGCAGCATTGTGCAGATGTCTGCGACTACCTCTCGCAAAAGTCTCAGCCTCCTTTGGCATTGCTGCTCAGTCATGTTGAGGAAGCTCATCCTCTGCCTGTAAACCCTGTGTTGGGGGTATCTCCCGTGGCGCAGTGTAGCCCTACACTGACGTCCTCTGCCTTGTGCAGCATCAGGCGGCTGAGAAGAATGTTGGTGCTCCTGTTGTTGCTGCTGCTGGTGTGCCTGGTTCTGCTGCTGCTGCGGCTGCTGCGATTCTGAGGACCTGGATGGGAGAGTATAAATGGTTCCCATTCTGCTGGTATATATGTCAGCTGAGGATGAGATGTTAAAAGCACTCAGTCAATGTGGAGAGAGGTTATTCCAAGGAGGTCACGGTGCATATAGATCTCACAACACACACTTACAACCTCAGTATACCTGAAATATATCTTCCAAATCCTGAAATCAGGAAGTTCTGGTATTTGAAATTGAACTGATGTGGCAGGTTAGCTTTTACGCTGCAGTTGCAGCTGTGAACTATTCAGCTTGCTGGAAGACCCAACACAATCTGCTGGCGTGTTTGCCGAACAACATGGAACACAGTGAAAATGAGGCAAAATTGAAAAACCCTGTCAAAATAGCAGTTAACAAGTAGTTAACAAGCACCTTAACCGCCTCTCCCACCACTTGGTGTCGGCTCTGATCAGAAGTCGCAGACCCGACATTTTGGAATGTCGCGTGGAGGCAGGTTTGTGGCGGGTTCACAACCCGCCGTCAATCATTTTGGATTTAACTCCTGCCCTGCCTCCAAACCCGCCTTCTGAGCGCCGGCAAAATCGTGGCCTCTGAGTGAAAAAAATTCTCGTCTCCCTTCTAGATTTTTGCCAATGATTTTAAATCTATGGCCTCTGGTTATTGACCCCACTTTCCAAAGGGAACAGCCTTTCTCTATCTACTCTATTAAAACCCCTCATTATCTTGAAAATCTCTATTGGGTCACCTCTTAACCTTTTCTGTTCCAAGGAGAACATTCTTAACTTTTCCAACTCTCCTCATAACTGAAGTCCCTCATCCCTGGTAACATTCTGCTAAAACTCCTTCTTTATATCTTTCTTCAAGTGTGGTGCTGAGAATTGTCCACAATATTCCAGCTGAGGCTTAAGCAGTGATTTATAAAGTTCTAGCATGATCTCTTTGCTTTTATATTCTATGGGCTAGAAATTCATGTCCTTACCGACATTCTGTAGCCCCATGAAATGGCGATAAAATGGCGGCTGCCGCTCTTTCACCAGATAGTGGAGGGTCCCGCAGTGGTTGCCATATTGCTCTCCCCCTTTGTGCTGCCAGTAAATGGCAGCGCCCTGGAAAAAAATGGCAGCGTGTTGACGTCAATCGGCGTGCAACGCCGACTTAACGTCACCAACACGAACTTCGACTCTAGCACTGAATTCAGCACTGGGCCCAAAGGTTAACCTGATGTGCAAGCAGGCTGACAGTGGCGATGTCTGCAGCTCTTAAAGGGACACACACATCATTCAGGCAAGTTTGATTTTAAGGGTTTGGACTGTGTTTCTTTGATTTTATTGAAGTGGTGGCTTGCTGCATTAGAAGTGAAAAGTTTTTTATGTGTGTAGGGAGTGCTGCTGGACACTTGCAAGGGCTCGGGTGGTAAATGAAGGCCTTTGAGAGGACAGAAAATGCTGCGAATACTCAGCAGGCCACGCAACATCTGTGGAGAGAAAAACAGAGTTCACGTCTCAGATCGACATGCTGCCTGACTAACTGATTATTTCCAGCATCTTATGCAGTCATTTCACATTTACAGCATCCGCTTGCAGAGGGAAGAGGAAGACACAGAAGAGGAGGAAGCCGAAGAGGAGGAATCATATGGAAGGATGCACCTCAGACAGCCCTTTTGTGGCCGGGGTTTCTGGGATGGAATCATCTGCCTGCGGTCCCACTGGCGGGGCAGGCTGCCTCTTCTTGTTGACACACTGGCGGGCAGGCTGCATTTCTTGGGTGTGTGAAATGAGGGAGGCACAAGGGTGGAGTTGTGCTGATGGGAGGGCAGGAAAGCAAGAGGTGCATGCCAGAAGGAGGGTAACGTACAAGGATACCCACATTTTGTATCCTTTCAGCCCCGCCGCTGGCCAAGGGCTCAACCATGTCCCTGCCAAGAATGGCCTGCCCTGTCTCCTCCAAGGGAGTGAGGTGAGGCTAAGAATGGGAGATGTGCCTCATCATTGGTGCAGATTGTTGGTAAGTGAGTGATTGGGGGTCCTGCATTGAGCAATGTGTGAGGCTAGTGGTGCAGTGGTAGGAGACGGCTTTTGAAGATGCATTCATTGACCTTGACCAGTGGTCTGATGTCATGAAACTTCTTTGGGCACTGGAGCCAGCTGGTGGGGGCGACACTGTTGGCAGTGATTGCCTTAGTGATGTACTCCCACATCTTTCTTTCTGGAGAGTCTCCTGGACCCTGTGGGTAGAGGGCCACTCTTGCAGTGTTGACATCCTGCACAAAGCTGGATTGCTGTGTGTCAGACCCTCGGTGCCCCTTTCCTGGCTTGCTGAGCCATTTGTGTTAGTGCTGAGGCAGTTTTCCCATTTATTGAGGTTAGGAAGGTAATTCAGCTTTAACAGTTGAATATTCACATTTGGAACTTCTTTTAAATGTTGAATATTTTTTAAAAGGCAGAAATGGCTGAAAAATGTATTGATTCATTGCATTTTATTTTGTATTGCTTCAGTGTGCATGGCCCCTTTAAATCTCAGACCTTGTGGCGGAGCCACCAAGAGACTCAGGGCAATTAGTAATAATCCCTTTAACTACAGTGTAATGCAGCTGTGGACTGCACCTTTAAACTGTCTGTTAACTATACTGTATGAACTTTCCTGCACTCTGCGTGATGACGTCATGACGCCGATCACGTGACCGCCAGTGGCGCAAAGAACGCGATAACATCATGACGTCTGCTTCCAGATCCTTCCAGGAGTCGTCGAGTGCCTTGCAACCTGAACAGACCTGTGTACATCTTCTCCTGTAGTTTATTAGCTAACTTCGTTGTTTATTAAATTTTGTTATTCACTGAGTCGAACTCCATTATTCGGATAGGAAGCTCCGTTCCTACAACCTCTTCATTACCCACAATTCCCTGCGTGCTCCACAGCTTCGCTCCCAGAGGCTGTGAGAAGCTGCAGCGTCGGACCTGGATAGGAACTTCATCCCAGATCCCTCCAGTAATGCCACCAGGACAGCGTTGCATGGAAGGTGAGTGTTGCTCCACTTACCTCCGTGCCCCCCCAGACCAATTTCACTCGCTTAACGTTGTGGCCATTTCCAGCAGCCGTTAACTGCAGTTGCCAGTAACAGCAGCAACATTGCTGGCGAACACAAATTTTTCCCCTATGCCTCTATTTATAAACCCATGTAAGCTATATATTTTTTTAACCACCTTATCAACTTGCCCTGCCACCTTTAAGGATGTGTGTATATGGACACCAAGGTTTCTCTGCTCATCTACACTTTTCAAAATCATGCCATTTATAGTATACTGGCCTAGAAATTGAGTGGGCTTTGCGCCCATTTTGCGGCGCTAGAGGTCATTGCGCTGGACTTACAGCCGGTTCAGAAATTCCCTGGGGCCCTACCATCGGCGGTAGACCGGTTGCGCTGCGCCGGCACCGATGACGTCATCGGTGTGCGCAGTGTCCCGGTTGCCGTGGTGACGGGCCCCAGCGCCGAAATTGAGTTGCGGCCGCCTCGCCCGTGGCAGCCGCAACTAAGACTCTGGCAACCGAGTCTTACAGGAGTTTGCGCCGGCGCATTAAGGTCGCGCGGCGGCCGGCTGCTTTCCCGCCGGCCGCCTGCCCGCACCTCCCTCCCCGGACTCCTCCACCCCCCCCCCCCCGCGGAACAGATGCTTCTGGGCTGCAAGCCCGGCACTTCCCCGAGGTGCCGGGCTCATTTTTGTGAAGATTTTACCGGCCAGCGGGCGGGTGCAGGCAGCTCCTCCTTAACTGAAGGAGGAGGCCTGCACTTCCCGAGCCTGCCGCACCGCATCGGGCGCCGCAGCGCCGGAATAGCGCCGCAATGCGGCAGGTAGCGCCCATTTTCAGGCGCAAACACCCTTCAGTAGCGCCGGCAGCCGTTTGGGCGCGGCGCTACTGAATTTTTGGCGCGCGCAGGGGGACTTAGCGCCGGCGCTAACTTTCCGGCGCTAAAGCCCTGGCGCGGCGCCAACTGAATTTCTAGGCCACTGTCTTTCCATATTAGCCCTATCAAAGTGCATCACTTCACACTTCTCTGCATTGAACTCCATCTGCCATGCTTCTGCCCATTTCACCGTCCTGTCTATCTCTTCCTGAAGCCTATAATTATACTCATCACTATCTATTACGTTGCCAAGTTTCGTATTATCTGCAAACTTTATAATGCTGCTCCCTACACCCGAGTGTGATATCCGAGTAGTAAGGTCAGAAACTGAGAGAAGCGAGATACAAGGAACAAAACCCAACTGTTTATTACACGGTGTAGCAGAGAGACATAGCTCTTACAGGCTCGAAGCAAAGCACACAATTTCTTACTGCACGATGGCAAGATGGAGGATTTACCTCTGAGTCATACCCATAATGCAATGCCACATTACCTTAATAACTGGTGTACCAGGACATTGAGTACATGACCCATTACCTTAAATACTGGTGAATGTGAAACCTTACTCTTTGGTGCCACCTGGTGGATAACTTAAACATTACATCCCAGATTACTATATCCCTCCCCTCTTAAGTTGAACATCAATTTCTTAACAACATTCTTAAAAAGTCCCATAAGGAAACTCCTTTAACGATAGTCCATACTGAACGAATCTAGCAGGTCGTTATCAATCTCTCTGGCGGCTTGTGAGTCCTTGGTGAACGTCTTACAGTCAAGTCCCTGCTTGGTTGTGGTAGAGCCACTTGCTGCTCCTGAGCAGTACTCAGAGTATCTGGCTCTGCTACGATGGTTTCCTCTTGACGAAGGGGTCCAGGTGTAACTGGCTCTGTTCGTGGTGGTGATACCACTGATGCATTTGGATAACTGGGGGCCAACTTGTCCTCCGACATCTCCTCTGGAACCTCCAGTTCGATTTCCCCTTGTCTGGTCAGTATCTGATCTACATGTCTGCGTACTACCTGACCAGTTCCCACCATGACCGTATATGATACTGGACCGGTCATTGAGTCTATGATGCCAGGAATCCATTTTGGACCATAACTGAAATTCCTGGTAAGGACCGCATCTCCTTCTCCAAAACTGCGGCTCTTTGTCCTTCTATCATGGTTCTCCTTTTGTTTGATTTGTCGGTTTTCCACCCTCCTTTTTAGATCTGGGTGAACCAGGTCAAGAGTGAAGCGTAGTCGACGTCCTAACAACAGCTCAGCAGGAGAGAGTCCTGTGGTCGATTGAGGTGTTATTCTGTAGCTGAACAGAACTCGTGACCCCTTGGCTGCCAAACTCCCTTCCGCACTTTTTTTCATCATCTCCTCAAATGTTTGTACGGCTCTCTCCGCAAGTCCATTTGAAGACGGATGATATGGAGCTGAGGTCACGTGCACTATGCCATTGTTTCTCATGAACTCTTTTGTTTCTGTACTCACAAAACACGTGGCATTGTCACTTACTATGATCTCCGGTAGCCCTTGATTACTAAAACTCCTACGCAGGCAGTCTAAAGTAACAGTAGATGAAGCAGAATTTACAGGATACACATCCATCCATTTGGAATGTGCATCAATGATTATGAGGAACATCTTTCCCATGAATGGACCCGCATAATCTACATGTAATCTTCTCCATGGTTTATCCGGCCACTCCCAGGGGTGGAGAGGAGCCGCTGCTGGTGCCTTCCTGTGTACTTGACAAGTGCTGCATGTCTTGACTAGATTTTCTATCTCCTCATCTAGCTTTGGCCACCACAAGTAACTCCTTGCCAAGGCTTTCATACGCGAAACTCCAGGATGACACTGATGTAGTTGCCCTAGGATAGACTGTGGAATAATCACACGTGCTCCCCACAACACGCAACCATCCTGCACACTCAGCTCTGTCTTCCTGACACTGTAAGGTGTGAAATCAGTCCCTTCCGGATGCTGTGGCCAACCCCTCATCACATATTCTCGGACTCTAGACAGTACTGGATCTTTACCGGTCCATGTCCTTACTTGTTCTGCGGTCACAATTGCCGTGTCCGTGTCCTCCAACATCAAAACTCTGTCCTCGGGAGCTGCACGGATAGGTGTACCTGGCAGTGGAAGATGGCTCAAGGCATCTGCGTTCCCATGGTACTTGCCCGCCTTATAAACGATGACATACTCATATGCCCTCAATGTCACTGCCCACCTCTGGATCCGGGGTGACACCATCTGTGGTGCTGCTTTCATTTCATTAAAAAGAGATAGAAGAGGTTTATGATCGTTGCATATGGTGAATTTCCTGCCATATATGTACTTGTGAAACCTCTGTAACCCAAACATTACTGCTAACACCTCTTTATCTAACTGGGAATAGTTTTTTTCCCCTGGTGTCAGAGTTCGGGACATAAACCCTATTGGTCTTTCTGTTCCATCTTCCAAGCTGTGTGAAAGAACCGCCCCCACCCCGTACGGTGAAGCATCACAAGAGAGAATAATGTATTTCTCTGCATTGTAGTGAACCAGCACATCCGAGGACAGCATTAGTTTCTTGGACTGTTCAAATGAAACCCTCTGTTCCTCTTCCCACTGCCACTGTGTCTCCTTGTGCAGAAATTTGTGAAGAGGTGCTAACACTGTTGCCAAGTTTGGTAAAAATCTGTTATAATAGTTTAGCAGTCCCAGGTAAGCTTTTAACTCAGTCACATTGGTAGGAGCTGGGGTTTCCTGCAGTGCTTGTACCTTCTCCTTGATTGGATGGAGCCCAGTGGCGTCCACTCTGTGTCCCAGGAACACGGCCTCATTCCCCAGGAAAGTGCACTTACTCCTCTTGAGCCGTAACCCAGCCTTATCCAATCTTTGTAGTACCTCTCTCAGAGTGCTCAGATGCTCCTGGTCGGTTCTTCCCGTCACCAGAATGTCATCCAGATAGATTGAAACATGTGGGATCCCTTGCAGTACACCCTCGATAGTCCTCTGGAAAATAGCTGGATTAGATGAGGCACGGAATGGTAAGCGGTTATAGGTAAACAAACCCTTGTATGTATTTATGGTTGCATACTTCTTGGATTCCTCATCTAGTGTAATCTGCAAGTATGCATAACTCATATCCAGCTTTGTGAATTTCTTCCCTCCAGCCAGGTTTGCAAAGAGATCCTCTGTTTTGGGAATAGGATACTGTTCTAGTTTAGACACCCTATTTACTGTCAATTTATAATCTCCACAGAGTCTTACCGAATTGTCCGGTTTTAAAACAGGTACAATGGGAGCTGCCCATTCTGAACATTTCACGGGTTCCAGAATGTTCTCTCTCAAAAGACGGTCAAGCTCAGCCTCTACCTTCGGTTTCATGGCATACGGCACAGGTCATTGTTTAAAAAACCTTGGCAGTGCCTCCTTGTCTACATAAATCTTAGCTGGGGGGCCATTAAATGTGCCAAGTTCTTCCTTGAACACGTTCTCATGTTCAATCAACACTTCTTGCAAAGACAATTGTTTGCCTCCCTCTATTTGATTTATTGCTCCCCAATCTAATTTAAGTTCTTGTATCCAGCCCCGACCTAACAAGTTTGGCCCAGAACCCAATACTACAACTACAGGTAGCTGTTCCACGGTGTCCCTGTGTTGCACAGTTACATTAGCTGTACCCAATGTCGCCACTCGTTCACCGGTATATGTTTTAAGCTGCATAGAGCAAGACTTTAACTCTGGAACTTTTGCACAGTTCCACAATTTTGAGTACTCCTCCCTGTTCATTATGGTTACGCCGCATCCTGTATCCACTTCAAAGTTGACCTTAGAGTCATTTACTGTCAGTTGCAAAGTGATAGGATCCACTTTTGGAATGTTCTCTACCATACTATGCATTATGAACATGTCGTCTTCTTTCTCAGCTTCTCTGCTGATGTGATGTGCTCCCTGTTTTTTCACTTCTCTTCCTAGGTTTTGCTTTTCTCCCCCTTTTGGTTTGTATTCCTCCACGGTTGCTTTTGCCCTGCATGCATGTTTTATATGTCCTTTTTTCCCACACTTGTGGCACTTTTCCTCCAGAAACCTGCATTCCCTCGCCAGGTGATCACCATTGCATCTATAACATGCCTTCACATGCTCACGTTGTGGTTTCTGATGCATATTTAACTTGTGCACAACAACTTGACCTGCAACTTGCTTTGTAGTAGCCCAGCCGGAACCTTGTATTTCTTTTACATCACGGTTCGCTGTCTCTATGGCTTGAGCAAGTTCCAACGCTTTTTCATATGTAAGCCCAGTCTCGGACAATAATCTCCTCCACATTCGATCATCCATTATCCTGCAAACTAGCCTATCTCTCAGCATGTCTTTCAGGTTGTTCCCGTAATTGCAATCGTGTGCCAATTTTCTCAACACCGCTACATAATCCAATACAGTCTCTCCCGGTTTTCTGTTCCGTGAATTAAATTTGAAACGCTGTACAATCTCACTTGGTCTGGGATAGAAATGGTTCTTCAGCAAGGGTACTAAGTTAGCAAATGTTATGTCTCCAGGCTTTTCAGGACTGCATAAGTTTCTCATTAAACTATACGTCTGACTTCCCACGGAAGTGAGCAAAATAGCTCTCCTTTTTCCGACATCATCTATATCATTTGCTTCAAAGAAATGCATCAGCAATTCGCAGTACTCATCCCAGGTCTGTGTCTGAACATCAAAAGCAGAGATCTTTCCTACCGTAGCAGCCATGATCCTCTATTCAGTGCTCTTTCTTGTTTCTTCAAGATGTGATCTGTTGATCCTCGTCGCCAATATGTGATATCCGAGTAGTAAGGTCAGAAATTGAGAGAAGCGAGATATAAGGAACAAAACCCAACTGTTTATTACACGGTGTAGCAGAGAGACATAGCTCTTACAGGCTGGAAGCAAAGCACACAATTTCTTACTGCACGATGGCAAGATGGAGGATTTACCTCTGAGTCATACCCATAATGCAATGCCACATTACCTTAATAACTAGTGTACCAGGACATTGAGTACATGACCCATTACCTTAAATACTGGTGAATGTGAAACCTTACTCTTTGGCTCCATCTGGTGGATAACTTAAACATTACATCCCAGATTACTATACAAGTCTAGGTTGTTATTAAAGAGAGTAATGGACCCAAAACTGACCCTTGGGGAACACCACTGCAAATCACCACCCAATCTGAAAAACATCCATCCGCCACCACCCTCTGCTTCCTGTCACTGAGCCAATTCCATATCCTTACTATCACTTTCCCCTTAATTCTGTATGCTTCCATCTTCTAAACAAGTCTCCTGTGTGGCACTTTGTCGAATGCCTTCCAAAAGTCAATATATATATACATCTACTACACTATGTTGATCAACATCTACTACACTACCTTGATCAACCTTCTCTGTTACCTCATCAAAGAATTCAATCAATTTAGTCAGGCACAAGTTAGTTGATTTGCTTTTAACAAATCCATGCTGGCTCTCCTTGATTAACCCATGCCTTTCCAAATGAAAGTTTATTTTGTCCCTGAAAATGGTTTCCAATATGTTCCCCACCACAAATGTTAGGCTGACTGACCTGTAGCTAACTGATTTATCTCTCTACCCTTTCTTGAATAGTGGTATAACATTAGCAACCCTCCAGCACCACTCCTGTATCCAATGAGGATTGAAAGATTGTGACCAACGCCTCTGCTATTTCTACCTTTGCTTCTCTCAGCAACCTAGGATGTATTCCATCTGGATCAGGTGACTTACCAACTTTCATTAATGCTAATCATTTTAGTACGTCTTCTCTATCTATTACTATGCTGTCCATAACTTCTCTCTCCTCTTTTAGTGTCACCTTCACATCATCCACTTCCTTTGTGAAGACAGATGAAAAATATTCATTTAATACTTTAGCCAAATATTCTGCCTCTACATGAAGATTTCCCTTTGGATCCTTAATAGTACCAACTTTTTCCCTAGCTAATCTCTTACACTTTATCATTGCAAAATTCGGATTCATAGCGCCTGTTTTTTTGGCGCTTAGAATGCCCTTAGAGCTCCAAAATGGTGTCCGCAGCATGCACGCACACTTGTGGGGTGAATCACGCTGGACGCCATATTGGTGAGGGCGTTAGTGCGAATGCAGTGAACATCCGCTGGAAGTATGCAAGCAGGCAAATCATGATGTCAATCAGCATGCAATGTTGATTTGACACCAGCGCAGCCATTTTGGATTCAATGCTCCAGCTAATGCCCTCTCTTAACCTCACACAGCTGAACATGCATTCAGCAGCAGGAAGGACACCGCCCCAGAGCTATTTGGGGGTACAATAGCATAGTGGTTCTGTTACAGGGCTAATGATCCAGAGATATGAGTTCAAATCCCACCATAGACAGCTGGGGAATTTAAATTCAGTGAATTAAGTAAATCTGGAATAAAAAGCTAGTATCAGTAATGGTGACCATGAAACTATCAGATTGTTGTAAAAACCCATCTGGTTCACAAATGTCCTTTAGGGAAATAAATCTGCTGTCCTTACCTGGTCTGGTCTATATCTGACTCCAGACCCACAGCAATGTGGTTGACTCTTAACTGCCCTCTGGCCCAGTTGCATCAAAACTGCTATGCACCACACGGAATGCACCACCATCTTCTCAAGGGCAATTAGGGATGGGCAATAAATGCTGGCCTTGGCAGCGACACCCACATCCTGTGAATGAATAAAAAACTATTTGAAGGGATAATCAGCTACTTACACATCAGTTGCTAGTTAATTTCTCCTGGCTGTTGCTATGATTATACAAGTGTTTGGTGCTTTCTATAATTATTTCAAGTTGTAAAAGTCTACAGGGAGTGGTGTGGCAGGTGCTGAGGGACTTTTTCCTGAATTCAAGGCTTCTGCAGAAACCACTTGCTGCCACACATGGATGCGCTAATAGTAATTCCCCTTGGAATACAGCATGACTTAGAGAATGAACAGAGGCCACACAGAGCAGGACAAACTGCTGGAAGAGGGAGGAGGAGGGCTCAGGAGGGCATATCCACCCAGGGTGTTCAGGGAGCAATTCTCCTACCTGAACCTCAGCGAGAAACAATGTTTGAGACATCAGTGCTTCAGTAAGGACGTCCTCACTGAAATCTGCCACCTGCTGCAGCCAAAATTGAAATCTCAGAGCAGAGCAAGAGCCGCATTGCCAGTGGCTGTGAAGGTGACTGTGGCAATGAAATTTTATGCGTCTATCTCCTTCCAGGCTGGAGCTGGAGATATTTGCAACATCTTGCAGTTTGTCATCTACTGTTGCATAAGGGAGGTCACTGAGGCTCTTATTCAAAGAGAGCTAACTTCATTCCATTCTCTCTTGCCAGAGAGCAGCAGGCGGAGCAAGCATGTGGCTTCGCTAAGAATACAGGCTTCCCCATGGTGCAGGGTGCCATTGATTGCACGCACATCGCTTTGCGGGTGCCACATGTCAATTCTGTCCTATACCAGAACCAATAGGGATTCCACTCCCGCAACACCTAGCTGGTGTGTGACCATAGGCAGAGAATCATGCAGGTTATTGCCCAGTATCCTGGCAACAGTCAATAGGCCTTCATTCTGCATCAGTCCGCTGTGCCACCTGTACCACAGCAAACCAAAGGGTGGCTACTGGGCGACAAGAGGTTATACCTATCAGGAAAGGAGGAACAGACTGGGTCTCTTTTCTCTTGAAAAGAGAAGGCTGAGAGGTGACCTAATAGAAATCTTTTAAATTATGAAAAGTTTTGATAGAGTAAACACAGAGAGAGTGTTTCCACTTGTGGGGAAGAGTAAAACTAAAGGCCATCAATATAAGATAGTCACCAAGAAATCAAATAGGGAATTCAGAAGAAACTTCTTTACCCAGAGAGTTGTGAGAATGTGGAACTCACTACCACAGGGAGTGGTTGAAGTGAATAGTATAGATGCATTTAAGGGGAGGCTAGATAAGTATATGAGGGAGAAGGGAATAGAGGATTATGCTGAGAGAGTTAGATGAGGAAAGACGGGAGGAGGCTCGAGTGGAGCATAAACGCTTGCATGGACTGGTTGGGCCGAATGGCCTTTTTTCTGTGCCGTATATCTTATGTAATCCTATGTAATAGCTATCCGCTGACAACATGGCTGATGATTCCGGTGCACAACCCATGCACATGTGCGCAGTGTGCATACAGTGAAAGCCATACTGCCTCATGAAATGTGATAGAGCAGACCATTGGCGGGCTGAAACAATGTTTCCGCTGCCTGGACTGTTCTGGAGGAGCCCTGCAGTACTCAGCGGAGTGGGTGTCAAGATTTGTGGTGGTTTGCTGCATGCTGCACAACCTCGCTATCATGAGGGCACAGCCCTTGCCACCAGCTATACGGCGACCAGCTGAGGAGGAGGAGGAGGAAGCAGAAGAGAGGAGGCAATATAGACAGCTCCTTTCTGCCCAGGCTGTCTGTGAAGAACTCATCCGAGTGCAGGTAACCGCAACCGCAATTCCCCATTCACCAATAGTCCCCCACCTTACCTTCCCTCTGTCACTGACCATCACAGCGTCCGCTTGGTCACAATACAAATATAAAAGCCTCCACAAAATAAACATTCCAAACCAAATTTATAAATCAAATCATGCCATATTTCATACAAATGTAAACTAGTCACCCTTGTGCATTCCCTTAGCGCCTGTCTTCCGTGTGCTTTTGCCTGTCCTAGTGCTCCTACATTGTGCTAACCCAGTGGCTGCAGCCTGGCTGGTGGAAGGCTGCTGATTTTCAGTGGAGGAGACTGCAGATGGTTTTGGAGGACGATCTCGAGCAGCTCTGAGCCTAGAAGGCCCGGCTGCGGACAGCACCATCTCAGCATGGGCAGCAGCAGGCTGGGCTGGCTAGCTGATAAGCAACAGCAAGGCACTGGCAAAGTGGCAGTGGTGGGAAGATGAATGCTGTCATCCTGAGAGAGGACAGCCGGTTCATACTCCATGGAGCCACTGTCACTCTCCTGGGGCGGCGCCTCAGCAATCCTAGTAATCTGCTGGACTGCTGTGACACCCTTCAAGTCCCTTTGAACACTGTAATCCACAGCCATGATGGCAGCAGTCTGAGATTGTATGGCAGCAAGCTGACCTTGCATGACAGCAGTCTGAGCTTCCACTGCAGCACTCAGACATTGGGTGGCTGCTGCTTGTGCTGCAATGGAAGCTGAGACTTCGGCTATCAGGCACTGCATCATGGTTGGGTCCACAAGTGTGCAAATGGAGTTGGCCACCACTTCCATGCTGGAAAGGATGGGCTCCAAGCTTTGCGCAAAGCCCTGTGCCAAGTTGGTGCCGGACTCCTCCATGTCCTTGACATTGCCTGCAGGCCTTCTGGGAGGCTTCCCAATACACCAAGCATTTCATTGTGCATATCCATCAGCCTTCTTCTGTAGCCTGCCCCATCGAAGTCCTCATCTGAGTCCTCTGCAGCACAACTCGTGTGTAACCTCGCCCTCTGGCGAGCTGGCACCTATGCTATCCTTACCCTCTGCCCTGGATGCAGGCCACTCGTGCCCAGTGTCTCACCACATGCAGATCCCGCCTCTATGCTATCCTCTAAATTACGCACAGTGTCAGTATCTGAGCTGGTGGCTGCGAGTGTGAAATTGAGTGACGGTGTGTCTTCATCATCACTGTCTTGTTGCTCTTCCACCACTGCCTGGCCAGGTTGCAATTCTTGGGTATCTGAAAAGAGAAAGGCACAAGGGTAATGTTCCGGTGAGGGGAGGGGGGTGGGAAAGCAAGAGGTGCAAGGTTACACCATCAGCAGCTTGTAAATCAGAAAAGATTGTGGGATGAGGTGTAAGTGGGATGTGAGGAGGATTAGGTATGAGGATACCGTCATCTTCTATGATTTCAGCCCCGCAACTGGCCACAGGCTCAGTAATGGCCATCCCAATAATGGCCAGCACCGTCTCCTCCATCGGGGTAAGGACATGCAACCGTGCCTGTTCCCCGCCAGTAAGTTCCTGCTGCCTCCGATTGTGCGTCACCTTGTCCTGCAAGAGAGAGGGAAGTGTGTCAGTGAGTGTGGCGCAATCTGTTTGGCTGATGTGGTGGTCATGGTTGAATAGCTGGCAGTGTATGCAAGCCGTGAGATGTAAGATGTGGGTGTGAGGCTTGCAGCAGTGCTAAGTGTGTGAGGGTGAGGTGAAGCTATGAATATTAGGTAGAAGGCTTGGTTGACAGAGGTTGTTGGTAGGTGAGTGATGGGGGTGTGGTGATTTGAGCAGTGGCTGAGGCTACTGGTGCAGTTGGTAGGAAATGGCATTTGAAGATGCATTCACTGACCTTGACCACTCGAGTGAGGTCATTGAACTGCTTGCGGCACTGCATCCAAGTCCTTGGGGCTTGACTCCTGGCATTGACCTCCAAGGCTATCTGCTCCCACTGCCTTTTGACTGTGTGTCCGGAGGGCCTCCTTCCCCTCTGCAAATACAGGACATCTCTCCTCCTTCCCACCTCCTCCACCAAGACCTCCAGTACAGCATCCGAAAATCTTGGAGCCCGCTCCTTCCCCTGTTGTGCCATTCCTCACCCTTACCTAGGTCAGAATCTCTTCAGCCATGACTCCCAGCACATGTTCCAGCCACAATGCACCTCCCCTTTAAGAGGTGCAGGCTAGCTTTAAACAGTGCAGGATAGCTTCAAGTGGTGCTAGCCTCTCATGATATTGGCCCCCTGCTGATGTATCCAGCCAATGAACAGCACGGTTAGCGCTTTCTGGATGTAGAGATTATTCAAAAGAGCAGTCAGCACAAAACTGGCGTGCTGTCTGCATTGCAATCAATGAGCCTGGTTTAATTGTGCATCATGATCTCTGCGCCCTTTTTCGGGAGCTATCCAATTTAGTCCCATACATTTCTTGTTCAGTCCTGATCCCTCTTTATAATTGTCCTGGCTTAACAGAGTCACAGATTCTTCACTGAGAAATGAGGTTACTTTCAATCTTTATTCATTGTTACACACCCCAAGGCGCTACTGCAAGCAAATCTAAAGTCAGATGAATTAATCATTTTGGATTAATTCATCAGTATCAACTTTTGGTCCATTTGGGCCACTTTGGCTTTTGACGTAAATGTACATTTGAAAAAAATGGTAATGTATGTGAACAGAAAATAATCTTAAATATTCACTTCGGTGAAGATATCAGCGCAAATCTCTTACTTAACTAATTCTTTACCAGCCATGTTACAATAAATGTATCTCAAAATTAAGAATGAATCAAGTGGGTTTTATTTGATTCATTCATGCAGGAAGAAGTTCATCAGTAACACCATCAGTAACACCATCTTAAGCTCTGTATCAAATTTTGAAAACTAGACAAGACTTGTTTACCAAGTCAATTGCTAAATTTTGGAAAGATTCCTATTATATGGGAGGCAATTACTCAGGCCTTAAGTTATTGTAAAGCATTAAGGTGAGTCACATAACCAGTTAATTTTACTCAAATGGTTTATTTATAAAGAAGGTCAAAATTATATAAATGTGGATAATATTTTTGTACTGTTCTTTATGTCTTTTTCTTTATAAATGATTCCTCATTTTGGTCTTCCTGACCTAGCCACCTTTGCTCCCAAGAGGGTAGTCAACTTAATTCCAGATCATCATAATGGACCCTATACTTTGGCACCCAGAGATGCTAGAGACAACCAGATATGATTCTCCGATTTGAATTTCCCTTCCACTGTGGAGAAACTCTGCAGCCACTACTTGAGTGAGTGGGGTTCAGATCAGGAATCTACATCGTCATCAACCTGAAATGTTAACTCTATTTCTCTCTCCACAGATGCTGCCTGACCTGATGAGTATTTCCAGCATTTTCTGTTTTTATTTCAGAGTTTCAGCATCCACAGTATTTGGCTTTTGTATAAGTGTGAGGTAGTACATTTTGATAGGGAGAATAAGGAGGATACATACCCCTTGGAAAATAAGTATCTAAATAGGGTAAAGGAGCAGAGGAATCTGGGGGTACAGATACATAAATCACTAAAAGTAGTGACACAGGTTAAAAAGGCCATAAAAAGGCAAATAAAGTGCTGGGGTTCATATCTAGAGATATAGGGGGAAAGATTCGTCCCCTTAGCACCTCCTGTTAATGCCAGTAGATGGTGCTAATGGGGCACTAGACCAGTATCGCCAGGGCATGGCGAATCCAGTGCTGCAGACTAAATCCGGCCCCCCCCACCCCCCGTAGTGCTGCTGGTAAGAGGTATCACCGGGAACATCAACGTCAGGTAGATCGTGATGTCAGTGAGTGTACAACGCTCACTGACCACCCAATTTGCAAAATTGGTTCTCGCCACTTATCTCACCACCTGGAGTAAACAGCGACAGGGAGAGCTGGCATGCAGCACCAGGAAGCTGGTTCCAGGGACATTATTTAAAGGGATCATGAGTAACACTTGCAGCTGTCAGGTTAGTGCAGTTTCAGTGTTTTTTTGTTAGTTTCACCCACTGCAACAGCTTCATTCAGTAATTTCAAGGTTCTTTTGTATCAGGAGTCTTCTGGCAACTAAAAAGTAGCTACATTTATTCTTCAAAGATTCAAACTGCTACACTTGGTAACATTAATGGGGCCTGTACTAGCAGGCCACCTCGCCCTCCAGGATCTACGGCGGAGGGAGCATAGGCAGCGAGAAATACAGGAACATGAGGAGGGACATCAGGGCTCTCACCAAGAGGCCTTATCCTCCAAGGGTATTCTGAGAGCACTTCTCCTACCTTCAATTAAGTGAGGAGCAGTGTATTAGATGGCTCCGCTTCACCAAGGAGGTGGTCACAGAACTCTGCCACTTCCTCCAAACAGACCTCCAGCCTCACACCAGGATGATTTAAACCCCAGAGCCCCTTTCCTCACCACATCCCCATCATTCCATCGCTCTTGCAGGCCATATCACCGCGCAAAGCTGAAATGAGAGACGCCACAAAAGAATGATAAGTGAAGTAATAAATTTATCAAAAAGTAGAGGAAATATATTTACACCAAAAATATTACCTATTCACCCTTGTGCAATCCCTTAGTGCCTGTCGTTACTGTGCCTTTTCCTGCTCTAGTGCTCCTATGAAGTGTTGGCCCACTAGTGGCTGCAGCACGGCTGGTGGAAGGCTGCTGAGTGTCCGTGCGGGAGGCTTCAGATGACCTAGCAGGACGTCCTCGACCAGCTCTGGGCCTGGAAGGCCCGGCAGTAGACTGCAGCACCTCAGCATGGGCAGCAGCAGTCTGGGCTGGCTGGACAACAGGCAGCGGCAAGGGCAATGGTGGAGTGACAGTGGTGGGAGCAGGAATGCTGGCACCCTGAGAGAGGACAGCAGGTACCTACTCCACTGACCCACTGCTACTCCTCTCGGGGCAGCACCTCAGCATCCCTACAGATTGCTGGGCTGCTGCAACACCTTGAAAGCCCCGGTCAACAGTGGTAGACCCAGCCATGATGGCAGCAGTCAGAGCTTGGTGGGTGAGTGCTGGGGGTGTGGTGCTTTGGTACAGATGGTGGTATGTAGCATTCACTCACCCTGACCACCTGAGTGAGGTCATTAAATTTCTTCCTGCACTGTGTGTGGGTCCTGAGACATGCTGCGCTACCTCCCTCCAAATGGTGTGGAAGATGTTTGGCGAGGGCCTCCTACCACTTGCCGGGTAGAGCACCACCCTCCATCTCGCCACAGTGAAAACCAATGCCTCCAATGCTTCATCAGAGAATCTGTGGGCTCTCTCCCTGGGGCGTGGACCTGCCATGAGCACACCTGGTTCAGTCCTCCAGCTCCTTCTCCTTGTCCTGCTTCTGCTAAATGTATCAAGGGATATGGGTCAAAGACAGGTAAATGGAGTTGAGGTACAGGTCAGCTATGATTTGATTGAATGTTAGTACAGGCTCAAGAGGCTGAATGGCCTATTTCTGTTCCTCGGTTCTCTTACCTGCTTTCTTTGCTACCAACAGATCAACAACCAACCCCTTCCTGCAATATACAGACCAGTTTTTCCTGCTATTAGTGCAGGAAGGTGCATCACCTTATTATGGTGAAGTTCTACCCAACTATCACAAACATGTGGATAAAGCATCCATGGGAGAAATGCCAGTCAGACTCAATGATTTTTGGCTTCTACCCAAAGCTGAAAAAGTACCAGCAGAAAAAGTACCATCTGCAGTAATTTGCTTTTGTATTACTGGAAAAGTACCAGGCAGCCTAGGTCCCCTTCCTGGTGGGCTATATAATAAGGTCCCCCTCTTATTCACCACAGTATACCTTGATAGAGAGGCAGGCTGACACATTCAGTGTACAATTCCCCCTTCCCTGACCCCCATCAACACCCAAGCACCATAAGCACAGTGACCTAACTTAACTCCACCCCAAGACAAAGTAGAATAGTCCCTAAATATTCCTAACCAGCTATCATCCTTGGCCAGTGCCAACAAGTACTTTGATCTTTACTCATCTAACACCACTGAAGTATGCATAATATGACAGAAATCTCAATGTAGTAAAGTATGTTCCCACAAATACCATCTGAACAAATTGCATGACAGCAACAAATTCCATTGATATAGCAATTTAGTGTGATTGAAGGGTAGGTCAGAAAAATGGGTTTGAGGTTTTTAAAGGAGGTGAGGGAGGCAGAGAGGTTTAGTGAAGGAGTTCCAAAAAGTAGGGCTGGGGCGGCTCAAGGCGCTGCCATTAGTGATGGGGAGAAGGGAGGAAGTGGTGCACAGAAGGCCAGAGTCAGAGGAACAGAGCATTCAGGCAGACATATAGGATTAAAGGAGATTTCAGAGATAATGTGTGGCTACTGAGAAGGATATATGAATAATATCTATTCAATACATTTATAACTGTATACACCTTCTGGTGAAATGAAACCACATTGAAACAGAATATAGAAAATAAGAGCATTGCCATTTTAAAATGTTTTTCGGTATGTTTTAAACCCCCATGGGGCTGAGTTCCATTGTCTTGTCACTCTTCCACCACTGGAACATCCACAACAGCGACAACCACTAAAATTCTAATAAAAGAGAAATGGAAGACTTTACATCGCACCTTTCACCACCAAGGGGCTTTACAACCAATTAAATACTTTTGAAGTGTAGCCACTGTTGCAATGTAGGAATTTAATGCTTATTCTGTACCAGAATGACAGAATAACAAATAAGGACTACAGTTTGAACAATCTTTTGAAATGTAGATAAATGCTATAGTAGTACTGAGCAAGTTAAACGTGTACAGCACCACCACAATTTATTTCATCACATTACACACTCCTACTTCCACTCTAAACTCACTTACTGAGCCCAGAGGCGGTCCTCTGACATAATTTCCCTAAGAATTACAGGTAAGTGAATTAACTGCAGACTTTCACTTCTTGTGTAATGCGTAACCAATGACATTGTTCCCACCTAAGCATTGAAACGGATGATCTGGGTGTGCACATATAACTTCCAATAGGAATCTATCATTGCAAGCTGAGCAGCCTAAACAAGTGAGAACAGACTGTTCTGCCCAGACAAATAAAAAACGAATATGACATTAACAGTAATTTAATACAAAGCAATGAGTAATCAATTTAATGAAAGAAATGATGCTAACACTGACATTTGTTCCCTCTTAATGTATGTTACTTATGGGGAATCTTATTTAAATATTTAAAAAGTATATGCATGTGCATTATCGCCAGGAAGGGATGAAGTATTATAAAAGGACTCCTTTTAAATAAATGTATTAACAAAGAGTGACTCATAATATACCATTTTTAAATGAATTGGCTTTGTTGTATCTTTAACTGAAATTTTGGCTTATTCAAAGATTAAATAAAGGGAAACAGTTCTGGAAAGGTCCCATGTCTTCTAAAGTATGTATCCCCCTACCATTCTGTTTGAAGCATAGATACACACACTGATACATCAGACTATTCCTGATTGAAGTAAACTGTGGTTGCTTTTCAGTTGTGGGAAGGACAAGAACAAGCAGCCTATTGAATCCAAATTGCAAGACTTTGTTCGTCAACGAAAGCACATTGGCTACAGCATATAATGAAATGGCTTAATCTTTTAAAAACATCTTTGGTTAAAAATCTTTTTATTTGGCTTTTCATGGGAATGTGTGCTTTGCAAAGATGTTTGAATTCCTTCAGAATACAAAAATTACGTTCTGAATACTTGTGATTGAATTTAGCCCTGTGGAACAAAGAAATGTTGGACAAAGAATTATATTGCAAAGTGTTCCTGTGTGGAAACAACTAACAAGGAACCACAGCAGCCATTGCCAAACTGGATGGGCCAAAACCATTCCTTGAGAATAAATGGTCAATAGTCTAAAAATGGTTTTGTTCTTTTTAATTTAAAAAAAGGTAAAGAATTATAACGTAAAGGCCAAAGTGACAGCAACTCTTTCATTTTACTGATATTTGAATGTGATTTTTGGGCTTTGAGTTTTAAAAAGCTAATACTTAATTATGGTGTATTTTCTGAATTACTTTTTAAAGCAACAATTAGGTGAAAGAGTTATTAAAGATAGAATAACTTTGAAATACAGTAAAATTACGATTACTAGTTAGAAACAAACTAACTGCAACATAAAAGCATTTTTTTTATCACAAAGTTCTAATGGGCCAGAATTTGCTGGCAAATTAACGGCGCGTTTAATGGTGCACACTATTATTAATGTGTTTGTGGCGAGGAAGAGACACCCCGTGAGTTACGAATCGCCACAAATTTCTGGACGATTTGTGCTGCTCCGCAGTTAGCCTCACAAGATGGTAGCTCGCCATCAACCTCCCTGTGAGTTACAAGAAATTGCTGCATTTGCATGTTAATTACCAATTAAACTCACCACAGAAGATTAGGGCTGGTACTTAACAACACAAGTTCCATTTAATGACAAGATTTATGTTCGTGCAACTCAACCTCACCTGCCCAGAAAGGGAACAATTGAAACTGTGGAGTTTCATTCCTGTAGGTAGTAATTTGTTCTTAGAGATTTTTTTAAAATTTAAATTTTTGTTTTACATTTCCTTTTTGACTCTTTTCTCTCTCTTAATCCAATCTTTCATTCCCTCTCTTTATTTCCCTTTCTGTACCTGATTTGACACTAATTCACCCTATTTCCTTCTTTGCCATTCCTCTGTTTCTTTCTCAATCCTTAAATTTAATTGGTTAAGGAGATAGACTGTTGGTCCCGTCATTCACCAAGGTCCCAGATGCCCCGTGCCATTATTAGCTCGCATTTCCAACAATTTGCTGTGCAAAAATTTTTCAAGCTAGAGTGTGAGGGGAAGAAGTCTAACTAACAGGGCGTGTTGTGAGATGCCCCGCTACAGCAAATTCTGGGCCAGTATTTTTTCAATCATGTTGGAAGTAAAATAAACCAAAATCTCATGATTCACGATGTACATTAAGATTAGTGCTGACATGTCTGCATACGCTCTATCACAAGTGTTCCTCTGTGAGCAGTTAACGTAAGATGTATTTGTCATGGGTGGGACAGTTCCTGTCATTCATCTCTCTGAAGCAAGACACTCCCAGTCAAACTTAGTAATATAACTAAAACTGAATGGTAATCACAAGTGGGTGTCTGTTCAAATAGCATAGCATCATAAATGTGATTGAAAACAACAATATGCAACAGGTTTGGGAAGAAACAATACTCACAGGCCATCTTCTGTTAGTCTGTATTGACTCACACAGCCAAGAGAACAAAATGGTGTTGTAAATCCCTGATAAGGTAGATATTGCCACTCTGTTAAGTGAAAAGTCAACTGTGGGCTGAACAACACTGCTCCAGACCATGGAGGGTTTGCTCTCAGAGGTATAGTGAAAAGGGCTAAAGCACAAACCTATAGTGAAAGATGTCCTTAGATTTTTTTTTTTTAAAGGTCCTTGAGGTTAATATTTACATTTTTGCAATCAAAGAATAGCACTATACTTTAAACTCCCATTCCATAACTACATTTACTAAGTATGATTACATCTGTTGTGAAATGTGGCATTTGAAAAGGCTAAAAAAAGAAAGGTTTCTTTCATGGTAGGCAACCCTTCCCACTTTAATAGTTCAGTGGTTTAGAGGAAGACTAAAGAAATCATCACCAACATGCACTAACAGGCTTTCCAGCTGATGGCTTTGGTTAAATGAGCCTGTGGTTGAAAGCAAGTCACAGGATGCTTGCAGGTTGCATACTTCAAGGGGGCCTATTAGTGGTAGATGTTTAGCAGGCTCCATCCTGTTTGTGTTTTGGCATTTTTTTTTAATCCTCTCTCCTCCTACATGCTACAGAAAGAATATAGTGACTTTAAAATATGTTTTCCATATGGAGAGGTCAAAACAACAGATTTACTGCTTAAATCATGTATTGTGATGAGCTGTCTAATCTATATTCAATGCCTTATTGTCTACAGTCATTTACCAGAAAGAAAAGAAAGTCTTGCATTTATGTAGCACCTTTCATGGCCATCAGTTGTCCCAAAGCCCTTTACAGCCAATGAAGTACTTTCAAAGTGTAGTCACTGCTGTAATGTAGGAATTGCAGCAATTTGCACACAGCAAGCTCCCACAAACAGCAATGTGATAATGACCAGATAATGGCCCAGAAATTTGGGTCGGAGGCTTCCCGCGGGGGCAAGCCTCCAACCTACACTTACCTTGCGCGCCGGCCGTTGAGCTGTGGGCCCCCGTGGAATTGTGATCCTGGGCCTCCTCCAACTGCTGGCGCGCAGTGCTTGCGTATCCCAGGGGCGCAGTTAGTTCGAAGCATCCCCTGGGATCACGTGGGACATGGAGAGCCAATGGTAGCAGGGAATACTTCATTCATAAGTTTGACAGGAAGGGCTGTCAAACCTATAAATACTATAAGCCCCAAAACATCACTAAAACTGCAAATAATTTTTTTTTAAAACATCACATTTTTAAAATAAACTATAAATTACATGAAATAACTATTTTAAACAATAATTTAAATTTTTGAAAAAATTAATTTCATTTTCTAACGGGGCTAAAAATAAACTTACCTTTCTTTAAAGTATTTAAAAATAATAAACCTGTGGAAAAAATGTTTTAATTTTAATTAATTCACCACTTACCTTGTAAAAAGCAGGCCTTGCGACTGCTTTTTACATGTCTAACTTCTGGAGACTTACCCTCCCGGGAAAACCTGCAAAAAAAACGTAAGTTCGATGCGCACGCGCTGCCTCTCCTGCGCACGCGTTCCACCTCTGAACCCCTTTTTTCAGGGGAACGGAAGTGCCGGTTTCCCGTGCGTGCGCAGTGCATGCACGAAACCGGCACTTCCATTGGGCTTACGGGTGAGTACCCCATGTGTACTCACCCGTGGAGACCCGAATTTTTGGGCCATTCTGTTTTTGTTATGTTGATTTAGGGATAGATATTGGCCAGGACATCAAGAATAACTCCCCTTCTCTTCTTTGAAATAGTGCCATGGGATCTTTTACATCTACATGAGAGAGCAGACAGGGACTTGGTTTAACATCTCATTTGAAAGACAGCAGACTTGCCAACAGTGCAGCACTCCCTCAGTACTGCACTGGAACTTCAGCCAAGATTTTTGTGCTTAATTCTCAGGAGTGGGATTTAGAACCCACAATCTTCTGACTCAGAGGTGAGAGTGCTGCCCACTGAGGCACAGATGACACACAGTCTATTAGTCACAGGAGTGACTATACTTTGAACAGCTTAAATATGATTGAAAACATGGGAAATTACAAGAATTTACAATGAGTTTGAAAACAAAACATATTCATGGCCAATTTCTATTAATCTGTTACTGAGCATATGGCAAAGAGATCAGAACTGTGTGAAATGTCTCAAATAAGTTGCATTATGTCTTTCTAGTAAGGTTTAAGAAATATAGTTAACATCATGTTTGATCAAAGTATGCAATTATGGGAAAGTGAGGCTAAACAGTCATGAGCAGTGGAATAACCAGATTTTAAAATTCTGATCCTTGTTACAAATCCCTCTATGGCCTCGCCGCTCACTATTTCTATAACCTCAGCAGGTCAGGCAGCATCTGTGGAGAGAGAAACAGAGTTAACGTTTCAGGTCGATAACCCTTCGTCAGAACTGGAAAAAGCTGGAGATGGAACAGGTTTTTAAGCAAGTGTAGGGGCAGGGAAAGGGGGGAGGGGAGTGATGTGCCTCAATAAATCTGAGACTCAATGTTAACTGAACAAAGCAAGGCTTTTATTAACTTAGAAGGTAACACACAGTGGAGAAGTGTCTCCCATCCAGAGGTCGGCTGTACTGGATGTGAGACACGCTGGGCCTGCTTAAGTAGAGGCCAGGTATGGGCGGAGCCCTACACAATAAAATACAGGTGAGGAAATGGAACTGAGGTAAGGGAAATGAAACTGAAACTAAACCACAGTCACAGGCACAATCACACACAGAGAATACAGATGAGTGATGCATGGCATATTTCATCACATTCACCCCTTCTATAGATTTAGTCTGTTCGGGGGTTTGATAGTCCTCTGTGACCGACATGGCTGTTGTGGTGCCGCGGGTGTCGGCTGGGTGTCCCCGGTGACCTCCTGGGTCTCTGCCGGGGGCGCCGCCAGGGTTGTTGAAGGGGTGGTTGGTGGGGGTACTGTTGGTCGATGTTCTTCCGGGGGTGATGAAAGAGTAGTGGGTGGGTAAGAGTTGCTGTGATCGTTGTTGTGGTTGTTGTCGTTACCGGCTGGGGCGACGTCTTTTATGGACACGGTGTCCTCCCTTCCATCAGCGTGCCGGACATACGCGTATTGGGGGTTGGCGTGGAGTAGGTGCACTGACTCCACGAGAGGGTCCGTCTTGTGGCTCCTCACATGCCTTCGTACAAATACCGGACCTGGGGTGGAGAGCCATGACGGCATGGATATGCCTGAGGTGGATTTCCGGGGAAAAACAAACAATCGTTCATGAGGCGTGGCATTAGTGGCAGTACACAATAGCGACCGTATCGAATGGAGCACATCTGGGAGGACTTCCTGCCAGCGGGAGATAGGGAGGCCCTTGGTCCTTAGAGCTAGAGTGACTGCTTTCCATACTGTCCCGTTCTCTCGCTCCACCTGGCCGTTACCCTGGGGGTTGTAGCTGGTGGTACGGCTCGTGGCGATCCCCCTGGACAGCATGTACTGGCGTAGCTCTTCGCTCATGAAGGACGCCCCCCTATCCGTGTGGATGTAGCTCGGCATACCGAACAGGCAGAACAGGCTGTTGAGGCATTTAATGACCGTGGCGCTGGTCATGTCTGGGCAGGGGAAGGCGAATGGGAAACGGGAGTATTCGTCCACAATGTTCAGGAAGTAAACATTGCGGTCGGCTGACGGGAGGGGGCCCTTGAAATCTAAGCTGAGCCGCTCAAAGGGCCGTGTAGCTTTGATTAAGTGGGCTCTATCTGGGCGGTAGAACCGAGGCTTGCACTCAGCGCAAGTGTGGCAGTTCCTGGTCAGAGACCGAACTTCCTCAATCGAGTAGGGTAAGTTGCGGGACTTTATGAAGTGGAACAGCCGTGTGACCCCTGGGTGGCAGAGGTCGTTGTGGAGGGTCTGTAGCCGATCCCCGGTGGCGCTGGCACACATCCCTCGTGAGAGGGCGTCAGGGGATTCGTTAAGGGCCCCTGGCCGGTAAATGATGTCATACTCGAAGGTGGAGAGCTCAATCCGCCACCTGAGAATCTTATCATTTTTAATCTTCCCCTTCTGTTTATTATTAAACATAAACGCTACCGACCGCTGGTCGGTAAGTAGGGTGAAGCGTTTGCCGGCTAGGTAGTGGCGCCAGTGGCACACTGCCTCCACGATGGCTTGGGCCTCCTTTTCCACGGAGGAGTGTCTGATCTCGGGCCCTTGGAGGGTCCTCGAGAAGAAAGCTACGGGCCGCCCCGCCTGGTTGAGGGTAGCCGCCAAGGCAAAGTCAGACGCATCACTTTCCACTTGAAAGGGAGTGTTCTCGTCCACTGCCTGTAGCGTGGCCCGCTCAATATCCCGCTTAATGCTTTTGAAGGCGGCGTGGGCCTCAGCAGAGAGCGGAAAAGAGGATGCTTTCAAGAGGGGGCGGGCTTTGTCGGAGTAGTTGGGGACCCATTGGGAATAATAAGAAAATAACCCCAGGCACCTTTTCAGGGCTTTGGGAGTGTTGGGCAGGGGCAGCTCCCGTAGGGGGCGCAATCGGTCGGGGTCTGGTCCAATTTCCCCATTCTCCACCACGCTGCCTAGTATGCAGAGGCGCGTGGTGTTGTAAACGCACTTGCCCTCGTTGTAAGTGAGGTTGAGTTTTTGTGCGGTTTTCAGGAACCTCTCGAGGTTCGAGTCGTGATCCTGCTGGTTGTGACCGCAGATGGTGACGTTGTCGAGGTAGGGGAAGGTTGCCTGCAAGTGGTGGTCATCGACCATGCGGTCCATCTCCCTCTGAAAGACCGAGACCCCATTCGTCACCCCAAAGGGGACTCTGAGGAATTGGTAGAGGCGTCCGTTCGCCTCGAAGGCGGTGTACGGGCGGTCCTCTGGTCTGATAGGGAGCTGGTGGTATGCTGACTTGAGGTCGATGGTGGAGAACACCCGGTATTGGGCGATTTGGTTCACCATTTCTGATATGCGGGGTAGCGGGTAGGCGTCTAGTTGGGTGTACCTGTTGATCGTTTGGCTATAGTCGATCACCATCCGTTTCTTCTCGCTACCCCTCACCACCACCACTTGGGCGCACCACGGGCTGCTGCTGCGTTCAATAATGCGGTCCTTCAGGAGCCTGTCTACCTCGGTCGCGATAAACCGCCTGTCCTCCCAGCTGTACCTCCTGCTTTTGGTCGCTATTGGCCGGCAGTTAGGGGTAAGGTTCGCGAATAGCGAAGGCGGCTTTACCTTCAGGGTAGCCAGGCCGCACACTGTGAGGGGCGGCTGGGACCCACCGTAATTGAGCGTGATGCTTTGGTGGTGGCACTGGAAATCCAGGCCCAAGATCACGCTCGCACATAGATTCTTCATGATTAGTAATTTAAAATTATCGTATACAGTTCCGTTAACGGACAATTGTACCGCGCAGTAACCCATAATGGTCGATGTCTGGGTTATATCAGCCATAGAGATGGTACCCCGAGCAGGGACCACCGTTAGAGAGAGTTGTTGTGCTAGTTCAGGGTGGATAAAACTCTCCGTACTTCCACTGTCAATTAAGCCTTTAACCCCGCACCCGTTTACCTCGATGTCCACCATTGATTTGGATAGCGGGTGCGGCCTGGTCTGGTCCACTGTGACCGATGCCACTGTAGGGCCCTGATCGAGACAAGATGGCGTCCTTGCTGTCTGCTCACAAGATGGCGGACCCCACGAGGTCAGGCAAGATGGCGTCCAAGATGGCCGCTCCCACGGCGCACACGCGGCGGTGGCGGGTTTTCCGGCGGTGTTCCCTCTGCACACCTTCCCGAAGTGCCCCTTCTTACCACACTTGAAGGAGGTGTTGCCTTTCGCCGGGCACAGGTTTCTGGTGTGTTTCGGCTGTCCGCAGAAGTAGCAGTTGGGGCCCCGACACGTCACGGCTGTCGTAGGGCTTCTGGGGGGAGAGCGGGGCCCCGACGGTGTCGGGCTGCTGGGAGGGGAAGGTGCCTTCCAAGATGGCGGCGCCCTTGGTGCACACGTGGCGGCGTGGGCGGCGCGGGCTGAAGAGTAGGCGTCCGAGTTTCTCTGGGCCACATCCAGGGATCGCGCTGTGTCCACAACCTGTTTCAGGTCCAATCCCGTTTTCTCCAGTAGTCTCTGCCGGATGTAAGTGGAGCTGAGGCCTGTGATAAAGGCATCACGAACAAGCTCGTCAGTGTACACTGCGGCTTTTACATCTTGGCACTTGCAGTCTTTGCCAAGCGTTTTCAGGGTGACTAGGAACTCATCCAGCGATTCCCCAGGTCGCTGTGCGCGAGTAGCGAGCAGATGCCTAGCATACACCTCATTCGTAGGCTGCTGGTAATGCGCCTTTAAGATGTCGCAGGCGGCCGGGTACGTGTCGGCGTCTTGGATGAGGGGGTAAACCCGGTGGCTTACCCAATTCCGCAGGATTCCGAGTTTCATACTTTCAGCGTCCGTAGCGCCTGTGATGGCTGCGGAATTGTCCAGGAAGAATTCCATACACTTAAACCAGTGTCCGAAGCGTGCCGATGCGTCCGAAGCATGCTGGTCCAAATCCAAACATTCGGGTTTCAAGAGTTGATCCATTGTGTTGAAAAATAAGTTAATAAAATTGATGTGCGTCAATAAATCTGAGACTCAATGTTAACTGAACAAAGCAAGGCTTTTATTAACTTAGAAGGTAACACACAGTGGAGAAGTGTCTCCCATCCAGAGGTCAGCTGTACTGGATGTGAGACACGCTGGGCCTGCTTAAGTAGAGGCCAGGTATGGGCGGAGCCCTACACACAATAAAATACAGGTGAGGAAATGGAACTGAGGTAAGGGAAATGAAACTGAAACTAAACCACAGTCACAGGCACAATCACACACAGAGAATACAGATGAGTGATGAATGGCATATTTCATCACAGGGAGGAAAGAACAAAAGGGAAGGTCTGTGATAGGATGGAAGGCAGGAGAGATTAAGAGACAAAAGGGATGATGGTGCAAGGCAAAAGGAGGTGGTAACGGGACAAGTTAAGAAACAAAAGATGGTTCTAGATGAAGTGTAAATGGCAATGGCTGAATGACCGACAGCTGTCATGTGAGAGAGAGAAAAAAAATGGGAAAAAAAGAGATTGGGGCAGAGGTTATAGTCTGAAATTGTTGAACTCGATGTTGAGTCCAGAAGGCTGTAAAGTGCCTAATCGAAAGATGAGCTGCTGTTCCTCGAGCTTACGTTGAGCTTCAGTGGAACAGTGTAAGAGGCTGAGGATGGAGAGTTCTGAGTGGAAGTGGAGCGGAGAATTAAAGTGACAGGCGACCGGAAACTCAGGGTCACCCTTACGGACTGAACGGAGGTGTTCCGCAAAGCGGTCACCCAATCTAAGTTTGGTCTCCCAATGTATAGGAGACCGCATTGTGAGCAGCGAATACAGTATGCTAAATTGCAAGAAGTACAAGTAAATCACTGTTTCACCTGGAAGGAGTGTTTGGGGCCCTGGACTGTGGGAAGGAATGAGGTAAAAAGGCAGGTGTTGCATCTCCTGCGCTTGCATGGGAAGGTGCCGGGCGAGTTTTTATTTCAGATTTCCAGCATCCGCAGTATTTTGCTTTTGTATCTCTATAACCTCCTCCAGTCCAACCCTCCGAGATCTCTGCAGTCCTCCAATTCTGGCCTCTTGTGCATCCCCAAATTCTTTTGCTCCACCATTGGCAGCCATGCCTTCAGCTGCCTAGGCCCTAAACTCTGGAATTCCCACCCTAAACCTCTCCGCTTCTCTTCCACTCTCTCTTCCTTTTAAGATGCTCCTTAAAATCTACCCGTTTGACCAAGCTTTTAGTCACCTGTCATAATGGCCCAGAAATTCGGGTCGGGGGCTTCCCGCGGTGTAAGCCCCCGACCTGCACTTACCTTGCGCGCTGGCAGTTGAGCTGTAGGGCCTCGTGGAATTCCGCTCCGGGGCCTGGCCCAGCTGCCGGCGCGCTGTACTTGCGTGTCCCAGGGGTGTAGTTAATGCGATGCGTCCCCTGGGATCACGTGAGCCATGGGCAGCCAATCGGAGGAGGGAAAAGCCCATTCATAAGATTGACAGGAAGACCTGTCAAAACTTATGAATACTACGGCCCCAAAATAGCAGTAAACCATCAAATAAATTTTTTAAAAATCACACTTTTTAAATAAACTATAAATTACATTAAATAACTATTTTAAACAATAATTTAAATTTTTGAAAAAAATAATTTTATCTTCTAACGGGGCTAAAAATAAACTTACCTTGCTTTAAAGTATTTAAAAATAATAAACCTGTGGAAAAAATGTTTTAATTTTAATTAATTGACGACTTACCTTGTAAAAAGCGGGCTTTACGTCTGCTTTTTACATGTCTAAATACTGCAGGCTTACGATCCCTGGAAAACCTGCAAAAAAAACCTAAGTTAAAAGCGCACGCGCAGCCTCTCCTGCGCGCACGTTCGACCTCTGAACCTCTTCGTTCAGAGGATCGGGAGTGCCGGTTTCCCGCGCATGCGCAGTGCATGCAGAAAACTGGCACTTCCATTCGGCCTACAG
The DNA here is from genome assembly GCF_052327205.1 of Somniosus microcephalus. NCBI lineage: Eukaryota > Metazoa > Chordata > Chondrichthyes > Squaliformes > Somniosidae > Somniosus > Somniosus microcephalus. Next base: position 91,908,461 of record NC_140995.1, read on the forward strand.
GTGAGTACCCCGTGTGTACTCACCCGTGGAGACCCGAATTTCTGGGCCATTATGTGTCTCAGAGTCATAATTGGTCTGCTAATGCTCCTGTGATGCGCCTTGGGAAATTTTACTGTCAAAGGCGCTATATAAATGAAAGCTGTTGTTATTATTCCACGAGTGAAGAAGGCCTGATCAACTCGTGATAAAATCAGAGTTCTGAAGGACTTCCTTTTGACTGGAATAAAGGAATCCACCTTTCTGTTTCCTCTTTGTATAAAATATGGATATTTAAAAATAAAGTTTTACTTATATTTTGTTAAATGAACACAGATTATTTTGCATGGAGGGCAGTTCAATTCAACCCTATTATTTTATGTAATGAATAAATTATATTTTATCTCTCTGCAGATAAAAATCTGTTAAACCAGGATTAAATATTAAACTCAGAGGGGGAAACATTTGTCCCGTTAGTGCCTCCTATTAGTGCCAACAGATGGCGATAATGGGGCGCTAGAGCATTATTGCTGGGGCGAGGTGAATCCAGCACCGCACGCCAAATCCCACCCCCCCCCCCGTAGCGCCGCCGGTAACAGTTATCGCTGGGACCCTCAACGCCAGGTGGATCGTGACTGATCTGCCCGATCTCCAAAATTAATTGCTGCCACCTACCTTAGCGCCTGGAGAAACAACGACAGGGAGAGCTGGCACAAAGCAGCAGAAACCCGGCTCCAGGGATGTTATTTAACAGGGAGGATTGATGAAGGGAATGCAATGGATGTTGTCTACATGGATTTTAGGAAGGCGTTTGACAAAGTACCACATAGAAGGCTGGTTAACAAAATTGAGGCTCATGGAATAGGTGGGTCAGTGGCAGCTTGGATAAGGAATTGGCTTAAGGACAGAAAACAGCGAGTTGTGGTAAATGGCTGTTTTTCAGACTGGAGGATGGTAGACAGTGGTATTCCCCAAGGGTCAGTGCTGGGGCCACTGCTTTTTTTAATATATATAAATGACCTGGATAGTGGAATACGGGGCACAATTTCTAAATTTGCCGATGACACCAAACTTGGGTGTGTGGCAAACAATGAGGATGATACCAATCGACTGCAACAGGACATAGAAAGGTTAGCAGAATGGGCAGACAAGTGGCAGATGGAATTTAATACAGAGAAGTGTGAGGTGATGCATTTTGGCAGAAGGAACAGGGAGAGGCAATATACGCTAAATGGCACAGTTTTAAAGAGTGTGCAGGGACAGAGGGACCTGGGGGTTAATGTGCATAGGTCCCTGAAGGTGGCAGGACATATTGAGAGAGTGGTTAACAAAGCATATGGGATCTTGGGCTTCATAAATAGAGGTATTGAGTACAAAAGTAGAGAAGTTATGCTGAACCTTTATAAAGCGCTGGTTAGGCCACAACTGGAGTATTGCATCCAGTTCTGGTCACCACACTTTAGGAAGGATGTGAAGGCCCTTGGGAGGGTGCAGAGGAGATTTACCAGAATGGTTCCAGGGATAGGGGATCTTGGCTACAAGGACAGGTTGGAGAAGCTGGATTTGTTTTTATTAGAGCAAAGGAGGTTGAGGGGTGATTTGATAGAGGCGTACAAGAATATGATGGGTTTGGATAGACTAGACGGGGAAAGGCTGTTCCCACTAGTTGATGGTACAATGACTAGGGGACACAGATTTAAGGTTTTGGGCAAGAGATACAGGGGGGACATGAGGAAAAACTTTTTTACGCAGCAAGTGGTGAGGACCTGGAACTCGCTGCCAACGGAAGTGCTGGAAGCGGAGCCACTCCATGTTTTCAAGGGGAGACTGGATAGGCACTTGAGGGAAATAAACTTGCAGGGCTACGGGGATAGGGTGGGGGAATAGGAGTGACTGGATTGCTCTACAGAGAGCCAGCACGGACTCGGTGGGCCAAATGGCCTCCTTCTGTGCCGTTATGACTCTGAGGGCTTGGTTTTAATAGCCCTGAGGAGGCAGGTTTGGAGGCGGGTCAGCTGTGAAAATCAGAAAAAATGGCGTCAGACACCCAACCTGCCTCCATCCCGCCCCCACGCGATTTTCGTGAGTGTCTGTTCAGCTGCTCCCAAACTGACCCGACTCCAGCCGGTGGGACAGGCAGTTAAGAGCCTGTTAACTGCCTTGATAATCCTATTTTGATAGAGGTTTCCCATTTCGTGCCTCTGGCTCCTGTTTCCCGTCTTGTCGGAAACAGTCCAGCTGCAAGGAGACGAGTTGGTGGAGGACATGATCTGGAGTCATTGGTGCAGAACTTTAAAAGCGCTCCTATAACATGGCTGGCATCCAAATGCAACAACTTTGTTGTTGGAGGCTTGGGATAAGATTTTGCAAATCTACTGACCTTGTGACTGGTCAAGCTGCTGTTTGAACTGATTGGAATAATTTCAGGCCACTTTGAGTGTGCGCTTGCAAGCTTCTTGCCTCAACTGAAATCTATAACAATGGGATGGGAACCATTTACATCCTCTCATCCTGATCGTCAGATTCGGAGGAAGAGCAGCGCAGCTTAGTGCTGCCAGGTGAACAAGTGGCTCAGCACACAGCCTCCTTGGAGGAAAATGAAAAGGACGAGGAAGAGGAAGAGGAGGATGAGTAGGAGGATGGGGAGTGAGGCCTTGGGGGGCCGGATGTGGTGAATCCAGCAGCAGGTGACTTAATTGATGGCCGTCAGGCAAGGGATGCACTCAGCCATGCCAGATTCGCATAAGCTAACGCTTCAACCACAGGTTGCTGGCACATGGAGATGAATATAAGTCTGACAGTCTCAAACCCCAGGCATCATCTTTCCAATAAACGATGGTTAGCGCTCAGTGTCACCATCAACATTCTACATGGAATTCTCCCTGATCCCTCACTCTTGAACTTCCATTTCCCAGAACTCAAATGTTATGTATTGTGTGTTCTCCTCCCACCCGTGGTGGCGCTGTCACAGGAGATAAATGGTTGGGTGTTCTCTGTTAAGTTTAGCTCTCTTTGTTCGGAACTTTCCAGAACTTCCTTTCCTTCCAATAAAGCACTTCATGTTTGAATCTCTGAGTTCTGAGTCCTAAATTGTGTCTAGGTAGAAAGGTACCGACACAACAAGTGGCAACGAGGAGCGGATGAATCTGCGTACGTAACGGGTGCAGTGAGTAAACAGAAAATTTAATTTGAAATGTGAGATGGCTACTGTATTAGGAAACATCGGTGATTTTGATGAAAATGTGGAGCAATGGAGCGCATATACGGAACGTTTTGACTATTTTGTATTGGCGAATGCGGTGGCAAATGAAAAGGTCGTGCCTACCTTTTTGAGTGTAATCGGGCCGAAGACATTCAATTTACTTCGCAGCCTCGTGCAACCAGATAAGCCAGGAACTAAAACATATAAGCAACTAGTGGAAATTCTTGGAGCACATTTTTCACCAAAACCTCTGGTTATTGCTGAGAGATTTAAATTTCACAAACGGAATCAAGAGGAGGGGGAATCAGTGACGATGTTTATTGCTGCTTTAAAAAATTTGTCGGAACACTGCTAGTTCAAGGAGGTGCTGAATGACACCATTAGAGACAGACTTGTGTGTGGCCTGCAAAATGCAGCCACACAGAAGCGCCTTCTTACTGAGGACAACCTTACTCTTGAAAAGGCCATTGAAGTTAGTGTCTCCATGGAGATGGCGGAAAAGGAGGCTCACCAGTTGAGTTCAACAGGGAGAGTTCACAAGGTGTCGTCTGAGCCTCAAGGTGCACGGAACGGCACATGTTACCGTTGTGGGAAAACGGGCCATCACGCTAATGACTGCTGGTGTACGGAGCTGCAATGCCGAAATTGTGGCAAAAAGGGTCACATTGAACGTGCCTGTAGAGGTAAAAAAAAGAACAGACAGAGCTGGGAAGCATGGAAGCAAAATGTCTGTATTTGGACAAGAGAGGAAAAAGAGTGTTCATTCAGTGCAGTATGATTGAACAAGCAAAACAGACACCTCTGAGGAGGAAGAGGTGCACATACTGACAGTTGCAGGTGATTTAAATGGCTACTGGGTGTCACCACTGGTGGAGGGACAATCAGTGCGGATGGAGGTGGACACAGGCGCGGCTGTGTCCCTTGTTTCAGACACTGTCTACAACAAAATGCTAAAGCATCTTACCCTTCAGCCAACAAACATTGTGCTAAAGACGTATACCGGCGAACCTGTGGCCATGAGAGGCGTCATTGAGGTGACAGTTAAATTGAACGGACAGACTGCAAAACTGCCACTATATGTGGTAAAGGGAAATTACCCATCGCTACTGGGACGTGCATGGCTAGAGAAAATCACGCTTGACTGGCCTGCAGTCCGCATGATGTCAAAAGGGGAGTCAGGTCTGACTGCAGTGTTAAACAAACATGCAGAACTCTTCAATGGGGAACTTGGGAGCGTGAGACTGGACATTAAACCTGACAGCAAGCCGAAGTTTCACAAAGCCCGACCTGTACCCTATGCAATTAGGCCAAAAGTTGAGGCTAACTTGGAGGCCTTAGTCGAGAATGGAATCCTGGAGCCTGTGAGCGTGAGCAAATGGGCCACACCCATTGTTCCTGTCCTGAAAAAGGATGGATCTGTTCGAATCTGCGGGGATTTTAAAGTGACTATTAACCCGGTGCTGTCTGCGGAACAGTACCCTCTTCCCCTCATTGAGGATCTTTTTACGGGCCTGGCCGGAGGGCAAAAGTTCAGCAAAATAGACTTATGCCAGGCTTATCTACAAATGCATGTCGATGACAAATCAAAGGAGCTGCTGACAATTGTGACACACAAGGGGCTATACAGGTACTGCCGCCTTCCGTTTGGAATTACGTCGGCCCCTGCTCTATTCCAAAGGGCAATGGATCACATTTTGAGTGGACTGCCAGGAGTCCAGTGCTACCTGGACAACATCCTTGTCACTGGGACAAATGAGGAGGATCATCTTCTGAACTTGGATGCGACACTACAACGACTGAAAGAGTACGGACTCAGAGTTCGTAAAGACAAATGTGAATTCTTTCAGTCTTCAGTTGAGTACCTGGGGCATGTGATTGACGCTACTGGCCTGCATAAGGCACCGTCAAAGGTCAAGGCGATCGTGGAGGCCCCAGCACCCCAGAATGTGAGCCAGTTACGTTCATTTCTGGGGCTACTTAACTACTATGGGAAGTTTATTCCAGACTTAGCCACATTGCTGAAGCCGTTACATCAGTTGCTATGTCAAGGCAAAACATGGAAATGGACTGAACTGTGCAATGAAGCTTTCGCCCAAGCAAAGAAAGCATTGCTGAAATCAGAGGTCCTGACACACTTCGACCCAAAGCTACCCGTGCAGCTAGCATGTGATGCATCACCATATGGTGTGGGAGCAGTCATATCCCACATCATGCCTTCGGGTGAAGAGAAACCTATCGCCTTCGCATCACGCACATTGAACAAGGCCGAGAGTAACTATGCGCAGATCGAGCGCGAGGCCTTGGGAATCGTTTTTGGAATTCGAAAATTTCATCAGTACCTGTTTGGGAGAAGGTTCACACTCCTGACGGACCACCGTCCATTGACTTCAATCTTCGGGCCCCACACCGGAATTCCATCTCTCGCTGCAAGCAGGATGCAAAGGTGGGCTTTACTGTTGTCAGGACACACATACGACATCAAATATCGCAAATCAGACTTGCACGGCAACGCAGACGGTCTCTCGAGGCTACCCTTGCCTGTTACTCCCCCAGAGCCTCGTCAGATAGACATCTTCTACTTTAGACAAGTGGAGGGAGCACCTGTCACTGCAGTTCAGGTGCGAAGGTACACCCGCAATGATCCAGTCCTGTCTGAGGTAATGGACGATGTCATTCGAGGGAGAGCTATAGGAGATTCTCCCAGTTTGAAACCTTACGTTTCAAAAAGAAATGAGCTCTCCGTCCAGGCAGGTTGTCTTCTTTGGGGACGCCGTGTCATCATTCCGCCATCTCTGAGGGAATCTATACTGCAACAATTTCATACAGGCCACAGTGGGATGGTTCGGATGAAGGAAATGGCAAGAAGCTACTTCTGGTGGCCAGGTCTCGATGGGAATATTGAGGAGAAAGCCAAAACATGTTCCCCATGTCAAAGGGGCTGGCAACCCTACACCCCTGGGATTGGCCTGCAGAAGTGTGGCAGCGAGTACATGTGGACTTCGCCGGTCCTTTCGAAGAGAAGATGTTTATGGTGGTTGTGGACGCTCATAGCAAGTGGCCGGAGGTCGCTGTGATGAGGTCTACCACGGCAGAGAAAACAATTGAGAAACTTGGTGAGATGTTCAGCCGTTATGGCTCACCGGAACAACTCGTAAGTGACAACGGTCCACAATTTGTATCACAGGAGTTTGCAACCTTCCTGCATGTGAATGGTGTCCAACACATCAGGTCTGCGCCCTATCATCCCTCTACTAACGGCCAGGCAGAAAGGTTTGTGCAAACTTTGAAGCACGCCTTGAAGGCATCGCAAGGTCAGGGCTCAATCCGCCAACGTCTGAACAGCTTCCTGTTGTCCCACAGGAACGAGCCGCATGCCACAACCAAAACTTCCCCCGCTTCGCTCATGATGAAGAGGCAGTTGCGGACAAGTTTTGACTTACTCAAACCTCCAAGGACAGAACAGGTTGTCCATTGTCAACAACAAGCTCAAGTTGAAAAGAGAGAGAAAAGAGCCAAGGAGAGACGGTTTCACCCTGGAGAGCACGTCCTAGCTTGAAACTACAACACTGGACCGAAATAGGTTCCTGCTACGGTGATCGTGCAGACGGGCCCTGTGTCTTACACGGTTGAGACTGCTGAGGACGTCGTCTGGAGAAGACACACAGATCAACTGTTGCTAGGAGCAGAGACAGCCACAGAGGCTCCAACGGCTGGTTGGCCTGAACTGTTTCCGGATGATACCACAAACCAGCATCCTTTGCCACAGTGCTCTTCTCCAACACAGGAAGTCAAAGAGACTGTTCCACCTGTGCAAACTCCTGAATTTCAACTGACACAGGCACCTTCTCCATCCAGGCCTGTGTCAATGCCTACTGCTGTGGAAGCCAGCGATGACCGCCGGTATCCTGTCAGAGAGCGGCGGCCTCCAAGACGCTTGGATCTTTAGGCTTAGTGACTTACCCACAAGACTGGGGCAGAATAAACCCCAGGGTAAAGTCAGGGTTTGAGGCAGTCTACCTCTACCCTAGGTTCGTTGAGTGCATTGAAAGTAACTTACCTATTGAGGAATAATGTGGACCTTCCATTTAAGAGGGGAGGAAATGTTATGTATTGTGTGTTCTCCTCCCACCTGTGGTGGCGCTGTCACAGGAGATAAATGGTTGGGTGCTCTCTGTTAAGTTTAGCTCTTTGTTCGGAACTTTCCAGAACTTCCTTTCCTTCCAATAAAGCACTTCATGTTTGAATCTCTGAGTTCTGAGTCCTAAATTGTGTCTAGGTAGAAAGGTACCGACACAACATCAAAGGCCACACTTTAGGTGATCTCAGCAGATCTTTAAACCTTTTTTGACACTAAACCCATGTGCGTCTGCACACAGACCTCGAGCTCACCTCCTCAGTAATTTGCAGCCAAGCTGCCTTGGTTTACTGAGGAGGCATCCTCCTTCCATTTCCAGGGAAGAGGAGCTCCTGACATCCTCTAACTCCCTCCACAAGAGCATGGAGAGAACCCTCATTGAACCTGGGTGCAGCCTTAGTTATTGGGGCTGCCGTTCCTGCAGCAGCCAGCACCTTTAAGAGAAAAAAGCATTAATATTACTAAGCAAATGATTGGAACACATCTGGCATCTTTTTCATTTCATAGTCAGATAATAAAGTCATATATCAAAAAATCATGAATCTCTTTCTGGAATAATATGACCAGCAATATCATTCATTAAATTTTGCTCAGAACAAACGCTGTCAACTCCCCTTTCAAGATAATAAATCACCAAGCCATCCCAATGACATTTGTATGCAAAGGGGACATGGCCCCTTTAAACTTTCAAACAAACAACGCGTCATCAGACGTGAGAAACTGACATCCTCCAAGCAATTGCCTGGAGGGAGCTGCACATCGGCCGTAACGAGGCCAATGAAGCCAAAATCGGAAGTGCTGGTAGGCGGCAGCTGGGTGCGGATCTGAAAGCTGCTGAGCAGCGGGCCTGCCCTCAACGTGCCTCCGTTATTAAAATAGAGCCCTATGACTCTATGGGCAGGATTTTCATTGGGCCGTGGAGGCGGGATTGGAGGCGTGTGGGGGATTAAAATCGCGAAATCGGGCGGCACGAACCCATCCCGCCCCCAACACGCCTCCATGCCAGTTTCAAAGGAGGCAGATACCCGACCTGTGCTGGGAGCTGCCTCCCCGAGGCGGGAAGGGGATTAGTGCCTATTAACTGCCTGTTAGCAGGTAGTTAACAGGCAGCTTTTAGCCTAATCCCTATTTTTATTCCTGAAGTGTGGGATTCCAGGCGGCTCCAAACCACGCCAAGTTAGCGAGGCGGACCGTCGGGCTGAAGGGCTTGGAGGGTTCGAGATGTCCGGTGTTCAGGTGAGTGATGGGTGCATAAGTGCAGAGGTAAGTGTGTTTGGTGTGTGTAAAGTGTTTAAAGAAGTTTAATTACCTTTACTTACCTTTACAGCCTTCCTTCCTTCAGGTCTCGGGCGTCCCTCATCTCACCGGCACAGAAAGCAGAATGGCCGCGAGCTGTTAAAAGTTGCAGCATTCAGCTTTCTGTTCTGGAGAGATCTCTAAATCAGCCTAAGAGGAAGGAATTAACTTAGTGTACAGATTGTCAGTGTTTGACAGCTTCAAAGAGCTGTCAAATGCTGATATTTCATCTGTCAAAAGCTCTTGACAGATGAAATGCCAATCTGTGACGTCACCTGTTGCCGGGTGGCCCTTAATTGGCCTGCTGAGCCCACTGGGCGGGCTCAACAAGGTCAATCAAGTGAAAATCGCATGGGTTGGCCACAGCTCGATGGAGGCGGGACTACAACCCCAAAAGTTGTAGTCCCACCTCCTACACGCCTCCAGTATCAAAACCCAGCCCTATGACTCTATGAGAAGCCAGCAAGCCTTTAATTAATCTCAGGAGATGCTTATAGCAATTACACCTTGTGGTCTTAAAGGAACCCAGATTCATTGTAGCAGCAGAATACTACACCGTGCATAACATGGTAAAATGCTCCTGTCCTTATAAAAAGCACATCCTCTGACTTACCATGAGCGATGTCACTGCTGATCTGCTAGTAAACAGAAAAATTTAGTGTCACCTACTGAACAGAAAGAAAAGTTTAATCCTTTCAATTGTGTACATAAGTGAGCCACCTCTACTGTAAAGTACCTGAGACGTGATGACTGGGATATTGGTCATGAAGTTACTGTCAGTTTTGGCAGCTGTAAATCCATTTCCACTTCAAATTAAAAATGTTAATATGTTGGTGGCAGTGTGGCACCAGTTGTGGGAACACCAAGCTAGTCATCATAGATTCAAGCCCTACTCTACTGAGTTCTGAACTCTGCCATGTTGTACAGGGAAGCACCGAGAACAGGAGGGAAAATTTGATGACGCAGTTAAAACTAATCACGGGTGGTAGTGCAAAATGGACGATAGCAAATTGGCACCGCGCCAGGTTTTAGGAACATAGGAACAGGAGTAGGCCATTTAGCCCCTCGCGTCTATTCCGCCATTCAATGAGATCATAGCTGATCTGTGACCTAACTCCATATACCCACCTTTGCCCCATATCCATTAATACCTTTGGTTAACAAAAATCTATCAATTGCAGATTTAAAATTAACAATTGACCTAGCATCAATTGCCATTTGCAAAAGAGAGTTCCAAACTTTTACCACCCTTTGTGTGTAGAAGTGTTTCCTAATTTCACTCCTGAAAGGTCTAGCTCTAATTTTGAGACTATGGCCCCTAGTCCTAGAATCTCAATCAGCGGAAATAGTTTCTCTCTATCTACCCTATCTGTTCCCCTTAATATCTTGAAAACTTTGATCAGATCAACCCTTAACCTTCTAAATTCTCGGGAATATAACCCTAATTTTCTTTTTAAATTGGGCATAGTGTAAAACAGGCTGCCGATTCACTATCATCTGTTATTTCACCCCTGACGTATCTGCAACAAGCATCGCTTGCACACCTTCTGGTAGCTGGTAGTGAACACAGTCATGGTAGCCTGGGAGCAGACGGCCTTCCCATCATCCCTACCAAAGAGATACGCGTCCAGAAGAGACCTGCAAGGAGATAAGAAAAGGGATAAGAGACGGTGCATGTGATAATAATAATAACTTCCGGGAAGTTATGTGCACATCACTTCCTGTGAACTGTGAACTCTGTGCATACATCACTTCCGGTGCATACGTCACTTCCTGTGTTTGGACTAGTATAAATACTGTACTGCTCAGTATGGTAAAAGGGCTTCACCTAGAGGCATGGTGAAGACCGCTCTTGTATATAGTTTAATTATAAGTTGCTTAAAGCTTACTATAAAGTTCCTTGATGTGCGAGACTCTTTTGTTACATCAATTTAAGCAACTTAGTATTTACACTCACAAATACTAGACCTTCGGACAAACTCGGAGTTAAGGATCCAGGGAACCACCCATCATGGAAAACATCCTTAAACCTACTCGTCTGGACTTGGACCCAAACGCACCAGCAGCTGGCAGGGTATGGAAGCATTGGTACCGTACTTTTGAGAATTTTCTTGATGAATGTAAAGCGAATGCTTCTACTAAACTGAGGATACTTATCAACTATGTGACCCCAACAGTGTTTGAATATGTTGATGAATGGGATAATTATGATGAGGTGATCCGGGCACTTAAAAAACTATATGCCAAGACCGCAAATGAGGTCTATGCTAGGCATCTACTGGCCACAGCCCGACAAGGGCCAGGGGAATCGATTAACGAATTCCTTCAAGAACTTCGCAGGCTCAGCGTAGATTGTAACTTTCAGGCAGCCTTGGCTGAGCTGTACTGCGAAGAAATGATTCGTGATGCTTTCATCTGCGGGATTGCCTCTCCATTTATACGCCAGCATCTACTAGAAAGTAAAACACTTGAGCTACAAAAGGCTTTTGACCTGGCTTATTCTCTGGATTTGGCAAAGAAAAATGCAGACCTCTATCAGCTGCCCAGATCTCGATCTGCTGCTGTAACTGCAACCAGACGATTCAAGTGGCCTCAGGTGAACCCTATCATGGAGGAATCTAATACTGATGATACTTCTGATGAAGAAGAGGAGTATGACCCCACTTTAGCAGCCTCTTGGCAATCTAGGAAGGAATGCTTCTTTTGTGGAGATTCTTTTCACCCTAGTAAATTCTGCCCTGCTCGCAATGCGATCTGCAGTCATTGCGATAAAAAGGGACACTTTGCAAAAGTTTGCCAATCAAGAGCCTCTACGAGGGCCTATCCAGCTAAGGCCTACCGAACTGCCCCAATTAGGGCCTAACAAGATGCTCTGGCTAGGACCTATCAAGCTTCCTCTCGAGCTCTCTCCCGAAGAAGCACACCTAGAGTTTCAGCCACTCTCTGTGCAACCACACCAATTACAGCTGCTTGCCCACAGAACCTGTTTCATGCAGCTACAAAAGTTTCAATTAATGGGCATACCTTAGATGCCTTAATTGACTCAGGAAGTACTGATAGTTTCATTAGAGAACAGATTGTTGCGAAATTGAAACTACATATCTTCCCATCGGACCAGGCAATTGCGATGGCTCAGTCATCACTTAATACCAGAATCTCCAGCTTTTGTATTATTGATATGACACTTAATGGTCGCATGTATCCCTCCACCCGACTTTCGGTGCTCAAGGACTTATGTAGTGATCTCATCTTAGGGCTGGATTTTCAAAAACAGCATAAGAAACTCACCATTGAGTTCGGCGGATCCAAACCTGGACTTACTATTTGTAATATACTGTCTAAATTACCGTTTTGTGCATTATCAGCAGCTTCACTTGATGAACCCTCATTATTTGCCAGTATTCCTCCTCGATGCAAACCAATAATAACGAAATCGCGGCACTTTAGTCAGGAAGACCAATCTTTTATTGAGGCTGAAATCTCTCGACTTTTAGCAGAGGATATCATTGAACCATGCTCGTCGCCCTGGCGGGCTCAAATCGTCATCGTCAAGAACTCTCTAAAACCTCACAAACAACGACTATGCATTGATTATTCGCAAACCATCAATCAATATACTGACTTGGACGCCTACCCATTGCCACGCATTGATGATATGGTTAATAAACTGGCCGAATACAAAGTGTTCTCAACTTACGATTTAAAAAGTGCCTATCATCAGGTACCCTTGAAGGTCTCAGATAAGCAGTACACGGCCTTTGAGGCTAATGGACGGCTGTACCAATTTCATCGCCTCCCATTCGGGGTTACTAATGGAGTGGCTGTCTTCCAATGGGCAATGGATGGCCTGGTTAAGCAGGAAAACTTAAGGGACACTTTTCCCTATCTTGATAACATTACTATTGCAGGTCACGATCAACAGGAACACGACGCCAACCTCCAAAAATTTCGGGATGCCCTCCATCACCGTAACTTAACTTTGAATGAATCTAAATCTGTTAAGTCGCATCCTTGGCTACTGCGTAGGCAATGGTATCATTAAGCCAGACCCAGAAAGACTTCGCCCGCTCCAAGAGCTCCCGTCACCTAAGAATCCGGCTTCTTTACGTCGGGCTCTCGGTCTGTTTGCATACTACACTAAATGGATTCCTCATTTTTCAGACAAAATCCAACCCTTGCTGCATGCTCGATCATTTCCATTGGAAACAGCGGCTGTTGCAGCCTTTAACCTTCTCAAAAAACAGTTGGAGAAAGCGGCTCTTCACTCCATCGATGAGAATCTCCCTTTCATAGTCGAATGTGATGCCTCGGATGTGGCGATCTCGGCTACTCTAAATCAGGAAGGTCGTCCTGTAGCATTTATGTCTAGGACCTTGCAAGGTGCCGAGCTACATTATCCTCCAGTTGAGAAGGAAGCCACAGCCATCATAGAGGCGGTACGGAAGTGGAACCATTTCCTAGCTCGCCAGCACTTTACATTAATCACGGACCAGCGATCAGTCGCCTTCATGCTCGATAATCGAAAACGAACCAAAATTAAGAATAATAAAATACAGCTTTGGAGGATGGAACTGGCCTCTTTTGGTTACACCATTCACTATCGACCTGGCAAGGAGAATGTGGCCCCGGATACCCTCACACGAGCATTCTGCTCCACTATGTCGTCCTCTACTCTCATAGATGTCCATAATGGATTGTGTCATCCTGGCGTTACGCGCATGCTACATTTCGTACGATCATGGAATCTCCCTTTTTCTACTGGAGATGTAAAGAAAATGTGCTCAGAATGCCGGCTTTGTGCAGAATTAAAACCTCAGTTCTTCCGCCCCTCAGATGGTATGCTCATACACGCAACCCAACCGATGCAACGACTTAGCATCGATTTTAAGGGCCCAGTGCCCTCTTCAACTCGGAACACATATTTGCTCACCATGATTGATGAATAGTCACGTTTTCCGTTTGCCTTCCCCTGCTCCAATATGCTGGCGTCCACAGTAATCTGCTGCCTTGAGCAGGTATTTTCTCTCTGTGGCATGACGGCTTACATTCACTCGGATCGGGGTCCATCCTTTATGTCAAGGGAACTCAAGGACTACCTCTCAGAACGGGGAATTGCTACAAGCAAAACGACGCCATATCATCCCATCGGAAATGGGCAGGTAGAGAGGTATAACGGTATCATCTGGAATTCCGTACATCTTGCTTTAAGATCTCGGGGCCTACCAAACCAGCAATGGGAAACAGTGCTTCCGGATGCATTGCACTCTATACGGTCCCTTCTTTCTACAGCCACAAATACTACACCTCATGAGCGGTTCTTTGGATTCCAGCGTCGCTCATCTTATGGGACATCCCTCCCGTCATGGCTAACTACTCCTGGACCTGCACTACGCTGAAGATACGTTCGGACGTCTAAAAATGACCCTCTCGTAGACGAGGTTGAACTAACCGATGCCAACCCCACCTATGCATACATACGATATCCCGACGGCCAAGAATCTACCGTATCATTACGGGATCTGGCTCCCTGCCCACCAGGACCTAGTGGGACATCGAATGATGGTATTTTACCAGGAGCCTCTTGGAACCTACCGGGTACCCCTCTCCAGGGTCCTGATCTGACACCAACTAGCTTGGTGCCGGTAGAACCCCGTACTCAAAGTTGCGACCCTCCCAGTACCGCGCACCAAAGTACTGATCCACCACAGACCAGCTCTGCACCTCCCTCTGAACAGAGACAGACCGACTCTGCACCTATTGGGACTCGTACACGAAGCCATGATCTCCCCGACCCTTCACAGGGTAATCCAGGCCACACAGACTCTGACCAATGGCCAACAGCATGTAAGCAGACCAGCGACCCTCTACAACGGGAACCCAAACGGGTGCGACTCTTCCTCGTTCAGCGGCTGCGGAATAAAAGGAAGACCACAGCCTTCTAATCTCGCAGGAGGGAAGAATGTGATAATAATAACTTCCGGGAAGTTATGTGCACATCACTTCCTGTGAACTGTGAACTCTGTGCATACATCACTTCCGGTGCATACGTCACTTCCTGTGTTTGGACTAGTATAAATACTGTACTGCTCAGTATGGTAAAAGGGCTTCACCTAGAGACATGGTGAAGACCGCTCTTGTATATAGTTTAATTATAAGTTGCTTAAAGCTTACTTTAAAGTTCCTTGATGTGTGAGACTCTTTTGTTACATCAGTGCGTACCCTCACTGGAGGGTCTCATACTCTCTCAATAATGAATATATGAATCTACTGAAAGCAGCAAGGTGGTAGTAATGATCACTGTTCTGTTTGACCACTCGGTAAATGACACCCCAGAATGTGTCAAATTTTCAACAGTAATACCACATTTCTGGTCTGCATTGATAGAACGGAAAATGGTAGCAAGAGGTTTTTTTTTCTTGTCATGGTTGAAGAATGATTTTCAAAGGTACTTTAATAATTCAATGTTTATAAAAAGTCACATTTATATAGTCACTTATTTACTTACTGCCGAAATCTTTTGGTATGCAAAATCGCGTAAGGCTGTGGTAAGGTATGTATATGGCAGTTTAACAACAGCGATATATTCCTGCAAGCTTTAAAAGTAATTTAAATTCCTCAAATGTATTGAACTTGACCACAATCTTTGGTAATACCTACTCAGTCTTTGTTTTGGGATAAAGTTACACTAAAAGCATCACTTGGGGTGTAAATTAGCTGATATCTGTGCCTTCTATTAATTCTGAATACTAGGACTGAAGACTTTGGATTAAGTACACTAATTTCTTATCATAAGCTTTGTTAAAGCGATCAAGGGGCTAAATTTCCTCTTCGGTTAGAGCGAGCACATATGCTAATTGCTCATTAAGATGTAATAATTTTGTAGGTTACTGTTAACAAAGTAGCTGCTAACTTCTGCCCATTGTTCCTGGGAGTAAACAAGTGTTGAGCATGTTAACACATTGACATGATGCTAAAGGCATTTGTTTTGTCGTTGATCAGGAATTAATGGGAAGCTTGCAGGTTCTCTCAAAACTTACTTTATTTGCATTATATTTGCAAGTAACTTTAATTTCCCACAGTTGAAGCTGGCATAAAAGCAACAGAGGGAGCAAAGTTTGACGTTTGAGCAGAACACATAATAACTTGCAGAAATAGTCAAAGAGAAGGCAGCATCAAGTCAGAAGGAGGAGGATGACCTGGGAGATTTGATGGCCTAGGAAGAAGAATCTCGGCACTAGCTACAAGCAATACTGTATGAGTGCCACTTACGTGGTATTGGTCTGGGGAGACAGGGGTTCCTGCTCCAAATGTGGCTGAAGACACCTCTGCAGAAAACCCATATACCTCAAAAAAGTGGCATAGTGGCACAGCACGGTGGCATAGTGGTTAGCACTGTTGCCTCACAGTGCCAGGGACCCGGGTTCAAATCCGGCCTTGGGTGACTGTCTGTGTGGAGTTTGCACATTCTCCCCGTGTTTGCGTGGGTTTTCTCCGGTTTCCTCCCACAGTCCAAAGATGTGCGGGTTAGATTGATTGGCCATGATAAAAAATTGGCCCTTAGTGTTAGGGGGGGATTAAATACGTGGGGTTACAGGGTTACGGGGATAGGGCTTGGGTGGGATGGCTGTCAGTGTAGGGACCGGGTGCTAGGGTTTGGATGATCAGCCATGATCTCGTTGAATGGCAGAGCAGGCTCGAAGGGCCGAGTGGCCTACTCCTGCTCCTAGTTTCTATGTTTTAAGTGGAAATCTAATGAAGCATACCGTTGCCTCTTACGAACAATGGTAGACAGAAAAAGACCCTCTGGCCCATGCAGCCTGTCCCACACAACTGTGATACCTTGTGTATCACAACATGTACACTCTCCATCCCACCCAAAACCATGGGATCTCCTGGGAGAGGTGAAAAAAACAGATTCAAAACCCAGGCCAATTTGAGAGCATAAGTTCCTCTTCGACCCATCTAGGCGATTGAAACTAGTCCAGGAGATCACTCTGGTCCTGAATTCCCTGCAGTACCCACCCTTCTGTAAGAGGTGATCTCCGCCCCAGCCAGAAAAAGGTCCAGCTCTCGCTTGAAGGAATTCAGCGAATCAATGCCCACCGCATGAGCCAGCAGTCTGTTCCAGAGGTCCACTATTCTCTGGGAAAAGAATCACCTCATGACATTCAACCTAGATCTGGCCTTATACAACTTAAAACTGTGACCCCCTGGTCCTCCCTAACCTATTTAATTGGAACAAACTGTCAACTCAAACACAATCTATTCCCTTCATCATTTTATAAACCTCGATCAGATCACTCCTAAGTCTAAAATGTAGAGTCCCAGCTATTTTAGCCTATCTTGGTAACTAAGATTAGCTAAAAGCAGCATTTCTGATGATGAGACTGTTCGGAGGATAAACCTTATAATATGACCTGGAGCAAAATGGCAGAGTAATTGGATGATGTTGTACGCTGCCCACCACTGCAATTGAAAGAGGCAAGCATGTGTTTGTTGAAGAGGAACAGCAACAAGTCCAGACTCAGGAGGGAGGTAGGGATAGCAGTCTTATGCATTTGCTTTAATTACGAAAAGGTGCATGTGTGAAATATGTTTAATCTAATGTGTAGTTGTGCTGTTCCATTGTGCTTTGGGCACTAGTGCACTGTGTTTTCCCTTACACTACTCCTAAGTGATCAACTGTTGGAAGGAGTAGGCATGAAATATTCCGTAAAGGTCTCTTGAGGATATGCTTGTGATTCTACTGGCCACTTACATGCTGAAGTTAGATGGTCCTGCTTGTGTGCTGGGAATAACCTGTTCTAATTTGGCTGTTGGGAACTGCAAACTTTAGGGGGCTTTTCTGTCATTTGTCCAGAGAGATGTGCTGCCAAGAACTGCTAGGAACTGAGTGCTATCTGCCTGTTCCTGCGCTTTTGCACATCTTCTGTTGTTGGAAGCCAATTCCTATGCCAGCCACTTTACTCTGAACAAAGACTGCAACACTCTACAGTCTTGATGGTTGCGCTGATTTTATTGCCAAGCCAGCCTTTATTATTGTCATGTAATGTGGATCTCAGTCTGTGAGACCATTTCTGAGAGATACTCCAATTGTGCGCACTACCTGCATGCCTGAGGCTTTCCCTGCTGATGCTACTGTTATTACTTGCTGCTCAATGGAAGTATGCAGAGAAGGCAATTGTTGCTGCAAGGTGGTGCCCAACTGGGTGGTGACATTTGTAACATTTTGCGGACCAGCTTACCTCTTCTTGTGTCATGAGGGAAGTGATCTTCTCAAAAACTCATGCTCGTGGTGTACCCTCTGTTTCACTGCTGTCCCCATGAACGACTACTCCGTAGGGCCTGTATAAAGTTGCTCCGCTGCTGAGGAGCAACCAATCATTCTTTAGACACCTCTCAGCCTCTTTCTCACTCATGATCCACCATTCACCCTCTGTTCCCTCATCAAACTCATAGATAATATATTCTGTGTTTCATGGTGGAGCACAAACACAGCTTTTCTCCAGATGAAAATCAAAATCATTACCACAGTGATTACTGTGTATGCAATTATCAATTCACAAACTGGGAGCATTACTGCCTCGACAAACTTCAGTATCCTCCAAGCCCTGTACAGTTTATATCGTTCATTTTGGCCTCCTTGTAGCAGACAAGGGGGGAAAAATTTGCTTGGTTTGCACCTTCCATTAGCGCCTTAAGAGGGCGCTAATGGGGCGCAAAGCAACTAGCGCCCGTGCGCGGCAATGTTTGCGGTGCTCACGAAATTGACTAGACATTTTGCGGCAGCGCTAAACACTACTGCCACGATCTCCTGCGCCCGCAGATTGTGACGTCAGTTGAGCGTGCAACGCCCCGGACTGGATAGTGAGTGGCGCCCCCAGTCTTAACGCCTGCTGCTAGCAACGACAGGTTGAGGGGAGCGTTTTGCAGTCGGGAAGGAACTGGGGGAGCGCTATTTAAAGGCGACCTCATCCTGACTTTTTTGTCGGCGAAAATTTTGCACCATGCATTCTGAGTGAGAGAGAGAGACTGCAGGAGATATTCAAAGCTGTGTTGAGGAGTTTTGGGTACTGAGCAGCACTTTGCAGGTTCTTTTTGATTTGATCTTCCTTGTATCGATTTAGAAGAGACTTGGGGGGCTGCACACTGAGCTCTTTCCCTGGGCCTCTCCATTGTTCTTTCCAACAGATTTGATGTACAGGTCTCTCCAGGCCACGATTCAAGGCTGCAATGAGCAGGGTGTGGATGGAGAACAAGAGCGACCCTCCCTTTCAAGAACTGGCCGGCGCCAGTGTGTCTGTGTTCCATCGCTAACTGACATCACCTGCGCTGCACCCGTGCTCTGAGTTAGCGCCTCGCTCCTCGGCCTTTGTGCCTTAAGACAGGTGTGCAGCGCCTGATTTTGCGTTCCAATCACCTCCAGGGCGACAAAAGCCAAGTTTGCAGTTGGAGGCGATAATTAGTGCCAGGCGCTAAAATTTTTCACGCTAATCTCTTATGCGGGACCTTATCGAAAGCCTTCTGAAAGTCCAAATACACCACATCCACTGGTTCTCCCTTATCTATTTTACCAGTTATATCCCAAACAGGGCGATACTGAATTTCTCCCCCAATAAAACAAAAAAGGTGACTCAACCGTGGCTAACAAGGAAAATTAGGGATAGCATAAGATCCAAGGAGAGGACATATAAATTGGCCAGAAAAAGCAATAATCTTGAGAATTGGGAGCAGTTTAGGATTCAACAAAGGAGGACAAAGGGATTAATTAAGAAGGGGAAAATAGAATATGAGAGTAAGCTTGCGAGGGACATAAAAACTGACTGTAAAAGCTTTTATAGATATGTGAAGAGAAAAAGATTGGTGAAGTCAAGCGTAGGTCCCTTGCAGTCAGAATCAGGGGAATTTATAATGGGGAACAAAGAAATGGTGGACCAACTAAATTCATATTTTGGTTCTGTCTTCACAAAGGAGGACACAAATAACCTCCCAGAGATGCCGGGGAACATATGGTCTGATGAAAGGGTGGAACTGAAAGAAATCAGTATTTGTAGGGAAATGGTGTTAGGAAATTGATGGGACTGAAGGCCGATAAATCCCCTGGGCATGATAATCTACATCCTAGGGTACTTAAGGAAGTGGCCCTAGAAATAGTAGATGCATTGCTGGTCATCTTCCAGAACTCGATAGACTCTGGAACACTACCCATGGATTGGAGGGTAGCTAATGTTACCCCACTATTCAAAAAAGGTGGTAGAGAAAAAGCGGGGATTTATAGACCGGTAAGCCTGACATCAGTAGTGGGGAAAATGCTAGAGTCCATTATAAAAGATGTAATAGCAGAGCACTTGGAAAGCAGTGACAAGATCGGACAAAATCAACATGGATTTACTAAAGACAAATCGTTCTTGACTAATCCACTGGAATTTTTTGAGGATATAACTGGTAAAATAGACAAGGGAGAACCAGTGGATGTGGTGTATTTGGACTTTCAGAAGGCTTTCAATAAGGTCCCGCATAAGAGATTAGCGTGAAAAATTAAGGCACATGGGATTGGGGGCAAGGTATTGACTTGGATAGAGAACTGGTTGGCAGATAGAAAGCAAAGAGTTGGAATAAACGGGTCATTTTCCGAGTGGCAGGCAGTGACTAGTGGGGTACCGCAAGGATTGGTCCTAGGACCCCAGCTGTTCACAATATATATTAATGATCTGGACGAGGGAATTGGATGTAATATCTCCAAATTTGCAGACGACACAAAGCTGGGTGGGAGGGTATGCTGTGAGGAGGATGTCGTGAAACTCCAGTACGATTTGGACAGGTTGGGTGATTGGGCAGAAACATGGCAAATGCAATATAATGTGGATAAATGTGAGGTTATCCACTTTGGTGGCAAAAACAGGAAGGCAGATTATTATTTGAATGGCAATAGATTGGGAGAAGGGGAAGTGCAAAGAGACCTGGGTGTTCTTGTGCACCAGTCGCTGAAGGTAAGCATGCAGGTGCAGCAGGCGGTTAAGAAGGCAAATGGTATGTTGGCCTTCGTAGCAAGAGGGTTCGAGTACAGGAACAAGGAAGTCTTGTTGCAATTGTACAGGGCCTTGGTGAGACCGCACCGTGAGTATTGTGTGCAGTTTTGGTCGCCTTATCTGAGGAAGGACGCTCTTGCCATGGAAGGAATGCAGCGAAGATTCACCAGGCTGATACCTGGGATGGCAGGAATGACGTATGAGGAGAGATTGTGTCGATTGGGCTTATACTCACTGGAGTTTAGAAGATTGAGAGGGGATCTCATTGAAACCTATAAAATTCTGTCAGGCCTGGACAGACTGGATGCAGGAAGGATGTTTCCGATGGCCGGGGAGTCCAGAACCAGGGGTCATAGTCTAAGGATAAGGGGTAAGCCATTTAGGACTGAGATGAGGAGGAATTTCTTCACCAAGAGAGTGGTGAACCTGTGGAATTCTCTGCCACAGAGGGCGGTGGAGGCCAGTTCATTAAATATATTCAAGTAGGAGTTGGATATATTTCTTAAGGCTAAAGGGATCAAGGGATATGGGGAGAAGGCAGGGACAGGGTACTGAATTTGGATGATCAGCCATGATCTCATTGAATGGCGGAGCAGGCTCGAGGAGCCGAATGGCCTACTCCTGCTCCTATCTTCTATGTTTCTATGTTTTATTTGAGCAGTATCACTTGTCCTCAAAGGTCAGTTAAAGACGTCCTTAATTGAAAAGACCAGTACACATTATGTGAGAGGAAATGTTGTAGTGAGAAGCAATGGCTGTAACAGAAGCCTAGATTTTCCTCTTTGGGCATTATTACTGCCAGAATGGCTACTGATGTGATATAGATAAATTGAGCTATTTACACCAAATTCCCTACGGTCAGGTCATTAGCATAACTTTGGGTGTAGATTTGGACAGCTCTTAAGATCAGACTACTGGTGGGAGAGGAAAATTGCATGTAAGTGAAATTTAAAGGTACAGGTATATGGACAATGAAAGGACAGTGTCACAATAGGGAGACCAAAATTCTCAAAGACTTTGAAGAACCTCAGAAGTAGACAGGAAAAAATGAAGGGAAAGTAAACTCAAAGTGATAGTCTAAGCCTGCAGGCAAGTCACAGAGCATCCTAGCACCCAACACCCTGTTTGACTGTTGAAGTGTAAGTATTATTGCATGAGGTGGGTATGGGGACAGGTACCCTCTGTGCCACTTCAAGTAGCGTCCCCATAGGTCTGCATTGCAGCTTGCGTACAAGGAGGTGCAAACAAGTTTCAGGCCACATCTCACCATTACTGTCACTAAAAATGCCAGCTTTATGCTACAGATGGCCTTGTAGCAGATGGCACAGATCTTCACCTCTACTGACCAAGGTACTGAGAACACAGTTCTCCACCTCTTCATTGGCAGGTAGGTGTACAAGTGCCTACAAGGATGGTTGGTAGCATCACAGTGAGAGGCCAATCAGGCACCACCGGCTCTTGATCAACCTGGCATGCCTTCTTTCATGCAGTACAACTTAAAGCATGGCACATTGTGATTAGGTTACTTCCTAACATTAGTTAGTCAGGCATTCTCACGACTTAGTGATGCCATCAAGTCTGCTGTCCCAGCTTCCTGTGGAAAACAGAGCCTCCACCAACACTAATGGTCTTCTGAAGCAAGGTATTCTCACCTCTGTCTGCAGATGCAGTGTGCAGGTACTGGTTTGTGTGCACAGAGCATCTCTTGTGCAACCTATCCTACCTACCTACCCTTCCCTGGGTCCTCTTCTTCTTCTAGCCATCGGATAGTGTGATTGCCAGTGGGAAACTCAATGGTGCCAGTAGTGGTGTTGGGAGACAATAGAAAAATTATTTACATCAATTGGCATAAAGTCTCGTGAGAATCTAAGTGCCAATAAGAAAATGAAACAAAAAAATTAAGAAAAACAGTTAAAAAATTGCTAACGTACACTTAGCTTTAATTTTATGTTATTCATTCTCATGATCTCCAAGACACTTACTGCTACCTAACAACCCTGAACGCATATTTATTTACGTTAAATATCCTATACACCAGAACTGCAGGAAATGGCACACATAACTGACACGTCCCCAAATTAATATCTAAATAAAGCACTCCTATCAATTGAGGGACGTAAATCCAGTGCACTTCTGGTGGGGCTGGAATTCTGTTGATTTCTCATCTGGCTGCCGTGATACCATGTGATTTTGGGAAGTACCAGTGAACAAATTTCAGGCTACAGTGCAAAGCTTATTTGAATAAAATGTCAAATACTTTGCTAGCTGAACTTCAAAGAGGATAGCAGGTGCTTTCACACGGTCAGTTCTTTCTTTGCAGAACAATAAGTCATCAATCTGTCTCATCTGTAAATTTGCATGTTTTCCTTCTCCAGCCTGTTCCAATACTCCTGAAATATCCTCATTACTTCTCTTATGTGCGCTACTTCCAGTTTGTTACTATATAAATTTGGGTTCCCAATACTCTTCTGTGAAATGAGTCTGAGTCTGTACATAGAATCATAGAATGATATAGCACAGAAGGAGGCCATTCGGTCCATTATGCCTGTGCCAGCTTGTTGAAAGAGCTAACCAATTAGTCCCACTCCCCTGCCTTTTTCTCACAGCCCTGTAAATTATTTCACTTCAAGTATTTATCCAATTCCCTTTTGAAAGTTATTATTGACTCTGCTTCCACCACCCTTCATTCCAGATCACAACAACTTGCTGTGTAATTTTTTTTCCTCATGTCGCCACTGGTTCTTTTGCCAATTACATTAAATCTGTGTCCTCTGGTTACTGACCCTTCTGCCACTGGAAACAATTTCTCCTTATTTACTCTATTAAAACCCTTCATGATTTTGAACACCTCTTTCAAATCTCCCGTTAACCTTCCCCGCTCTAAGGAGAACAGCCCCAGTTTCTCTAATCACTCCATGTAACTGAAGACTTTCATCCCTGGTTCCATTCTAGTAAATCTCCTCTGCACCCTCTCTAAGGCCTTGACATCCTTCCTAAAGCGTGGTGTCCAAAATTGGCCACAATACTCCAGCTGGGATTTATAAAGTGTTTTATAAAGGTTTATCATTACTTCCTTGCTTCTGCACTCTGCCTCTATTTATAAAGCCAAGGATCCCATGTGCCTTTTTAACAGCCTTCTCAACTTGTCCTGCCACCATCAAAGATTTGTGTACATACACCCCAAGGTCGCTCTGTTCTCTTGCCCCCTTTAAAATGATACCATTTAGTTTATATTGCCTCTCTTCATTCTTCCTACTTAAATGAATCACTTCACACTTCTCTGCATTAAATTTAATCTGCCATGTGTCTGCCCATTTCACTAGTCTATCTATGTCCTTCTGAAGTCTGTTACTATCCTCCTCATTGTTTACTACATCGCCAAGTTTTGTTTCATCTGCAAACTTTAAAATTATGCCCTGTATACCCAAGGTCAGTAATATATAGCAAAAAGAGCAGTGGTCCCAACATCAACCCCTGGGGGACACATACTGCACACTTCCCTCCAGTTTGAAAAACAGCCGTTCACCACTACTCCCTACTTTCTGTCCCTTAGCCAATTTTGAATCCACGCAGTCACTGCCCCTTTAATCCCATGGGCTTCAATTTTGCTAACAAGTCCATTATGTGGTACTTTATCAAATGCCTTTTGAAAGTCCATATGCACAACATCAGCTGCATTACCCTTTCTGTTACTTCATCAAAGAACTCAAGCAAGTTAGTACATGGCACTGATCCAGCCACATCTTGAGTACTGTGTACATAAGAAGTTAAGAACATAAGAAATAGGAGCAGGAGTAGGTCATTCGGCCCCTCGAACCTGCTCCGCCATTCAATAAGATCATGGCTGATCTGATCTTGGCCTCAACTCCACTTTCCTGCCTGTTCCCCATAACCCTTGGCTCCCCTGTAGCTCAAATATCTGTCTATCTCTGCCTTGAATATATTCACTGACTCAGCTTCCACAGCTCTCTGGGGTAGAGAATTCCAAAGATTCACGACCTTCTGAGAGAAGAAATTCCTCCTCATCTCCGGTTTAAGTGGGTGACCCCTTATCCTAAAACTATGCGCCTAGTTCTAGATTCCCCCACGAGGGGAAACATCGGGCTGGATTTTCATTGAGGAGTCGGGTAGGAGGCGGGTCTACAACTTTCGGGGTTGTAGTCCCGCCTCCATCGAGTTCTAGTCAACCCACGTGATTTTGACTTGATTGACCTTGTTGAGCCTGCCCAGCGGGCTCAGCAGGCCAATTAAGGGCCACCCGGCAACTGGTGATGTCACAGATTGATATTTCATCTGTCACGACCTTTTGACAGATGAAATATCAGCGTTTCACAGCTGTTTGAAGCTGTCAAACACTGACAATCTGTATTCTAAGTTAATTCCTTCCTCTCAGGATGATTTATAGATCTCCCTGGAACGGAAAGCTGAATGCTGCAATTTTTGACAGCTCGCAGCCATTCTGCTTTCTGTGCCGGTGAGATGAGGGTCTCCCGAGACCTGAAGGAAGGAAGGCTGTAAAAGTAAGTAAAGGTATGTAAAACTTCTTTAAACACTTTACACACACCAAACACACTTACCTCTGCACTCATGCACCCATCACTCACCTGAACACCGGACATCTCGACCCCTCCAAGCCCTTCATCCCGACGGTCCGCCTCCTCTAACTTGGCGTGGTTTGGAGCCATCTGGATTCCCACACTTCAACATTAAAAATAGGGATTAGGCTAAAAACTGCCTGTTAACTACCTGTTAACAGGCAGTTAATTGGCACTAATCCCCTTCCCACCTCGGGGAGGCGGGTCCCAGTGCAGGGCGTGTACCCGCCTCCTTTGAAACTTGCATGGAGGCGGGATGGGTTCGTGCCCCCCCGATTTCGGGATTTCAACCTCCCACATGCCTCCAATCCCACCTCCACGGCACAATGAAAATCCTGCCCATCCTCTCCGCATCTACCCTCAGCCCCCTCAGAATCTTATACATTTCAATAAGATCACCTCTCATTCTTCTAAACTCCAATGAGTATAGGCCCAACCTGCTCAACCTTTCCTCATAAGACAACCCTTTCATTTCAGGAATCAACCTAGTGAACCTTCTCTGAACAGCCTCCACAGCAAGTATATCCCTCCTTAAATAAGGTGACCAAAACTGTACACAGTACTCCAGGTGTGGTCTCACCAATACCCTGTACAGCTGTAGCAAGACTTCCCTACTTTTATACTCCATCCCCCTTGCAATAAAGACCAACTTTCCAATTGTCTTCCAAATTACTTGCTGTACCTGCATGCTAACTTTTTGCGTTTCATGTACGAGGACACCCAGATCCCTCTGTTCTGCAACATTCTGTAGTCTCTCTCCATTTAAATAATATTTTGCTTTTCTATTTTTCCTACCAAAGTGGATAACCTCACATTTTCCCACATTATACTCCATCTGCCAAATCTTTGCCCAATCAGTTAATCTATCTATATCCCTTTGCAGACTCTTTGGGGGGAATTTTGCCGGCGCTCAGGGCTCAGGGGGCAGGTTTGGAGGCGGGACTGCTGGCAAAATTGCAAAGATTGACAGCGAGTCCTGAACCCGCTGTCACCCCGCCTCCATACAATCTTCCCAAGTGTCAGGTCCCCGATTTGCACAGGTAGTTAACAGACAGTTAAGAGGCTTTTTTCAATTTTGCCAGGTTGACTGCGGGCTTCCCGATGTCCGGACACCACGCCAGGTAAGTGTGGCGTGTTGTGAGTCTACTGTAATGTTTCTTCATTGATGATAGTTGCAGAAGTGGGGTGAAGGATCCAATGGCACACTGGTGAGTTTCAGAGGTAAGAAAATGCTGGGAAAATCATTTTTAATGTATTTAGACTTTTCTGTAGGTAAAAGGTTTGAAGTGTTTGTGTAATCCCACCTCATTGGGAGAACCTCTCTCACCAGTGACACATTGCTTCTGTAACCTCACCTGCAGCTGTCATCTGTTTTACCCTAAGGAGAGAGTCTCTGGAGAGCCTGGATGCAAGGGCTCACCTTTGTACTGTAATGTATGTACTTTTAAGGGGAGAACTACTTTTTACAGCTCCTGTATACTGTAGTACCAGCAGTGACCACACCTGTATATAAACCCTGAGTAGTGATTTGTACAGTTAGTTCTAGAGTAACCCTCATTCAGTAAACACCCGTTGATCGTTCCCTGCAGTCTCTTGTCTAATTATTGAAGGACACAACATCAAGATACACGGATCTAACATTGACGACGAGCAGATTCAAACCTACCTGCAACTCTGCATCACTTCCCAGGGATTCGCTCCTGGAGAACAGTGGAAGAAGGCCGAGTCCAGAAGCACGGGCGTCGACCACGGGAAACCCCCCAGTCATCCAGCAGAGATTTGAGCATCGCAGGGGAGGCTGTCGAGAGCCAGGCTTGGCTTTCCAGTCACGGTGGTCCAGCGAAACGGGCTGGCAACAGGTACTGCGCAGACCCTTCCCGGACAGTGGCGGCTAGAGCCGACCGACGGCACAGAAAAAGGCCGAGCAGCGTCGACGGGGGAGAGAGAGAGGGTAGAGCACACAGGGCGCACCCGGTGTTCAGGACCGAGCGGCGTCAACGGGGGAGAGAGGCGAGAGAGAGCAAAGCGCAGCCGGTGTTCAAGGGCCGAGCAACGTCAACGGGGGAGAGAGACGCGCAGGAAAACACGCAGAGCACAGCCGGTGTTCAAGGGCCGAGCAGCGTCAGCGGGGAAGAAAGGAAAGAGCGGGAGACGCCATTTTAAGCTGCAGCGGGGAAGAAAGGAAAGCGCGGGAGATGCCATTTTAAGCCAGTCTAACCACACCCAAAAATGCCGAAGAGTGGCAGTATCACAGCGTTCGACAATGAAGTCGAAGATTGGACGACATATGTCGAACGCATAGAAGTATACTGCAAGGCGAATGAAGTGCCAGATGACAAGAAAGCGCTGGTATTGTTGAATTCAATGGGTGCAAAAACATATGGCTTACTACGAAACCTAGTAACCCCAGAGAAGCCAGCGGAAAAGGATTTTGAAAACATAGTGTCAATCCTACAGGACCACTTAAACCCCACACCGCTGCTGATAGCAGAAAGATTTAAGTTTCACAAAAGGAACCAGCATAAAGATGAAAGTAATGCTGAGTATTTAACGGAACTGCGCAAGCTATCGAAACACTGCCAGTTTGGAACGGGACTAGCAGATACTTTAAGAGACAAGTTTGCGTGTGGGCTTCAAAGTGAAGGAACCCAGAAACGGCTTCTATCAGAAAAGGATCTTACGTTGGACAAGGCTTTCAGCATTGCAGTATCACGCGAAGCAGCAGCATGGGGCGCGGCAGAGATACAACGGAGACCGCAAAAATATGGCACAAATGAAATGTCATACGGAACAGTGAAGTGCAATCGCTGCAGCAGAACAACACACGATCATAAGGATTGCTGGTTCAAGGACAAAGTGTGCAGACAGTGTGGAAAAGTAGGACACATAGCAAGAGTCTGCAGGTCGGGAAAGAAAACCAGCAGCAAGAAATCTCCACAGGAGAAGTACAAAAAGGTACATAAGGTGACGGAGAGTAGTTCAGACGAACAGAAAAGTGATACAGACTCTGGAAGCAAGGAGCTGGGTTGTCTGAAACGACATAATGTGATCAAAACGGAGGATCACCAAACTATCTGGGTCACGCTCAAGATAGGAGTCCAAGTGAAAATGGAATTGGACACAGGGTCAGCCCGAACAGTCATAAACCGAAGGGACTACAAGCGGCTATTCTCACATATACCCTTGAGAGATACAAAGATTGTCTTGAAGACGTACACGGGGCAAAAAGTCTACCCAAAAGGAAAAATAAGGGTGAACGTTATATATAACGGCAAGGAAACACCAAAAATGGACCTATATGTATTGCCAGATGGAGGACCACCACTACTAGGACGTGAATGGATCCGGAAGATACAGCTAGATTGGCATTCCATACAAGCACTGACTGTAGATGCCAAAAAGGATGACGACGTCACACCTGGACGACTGTCAAAAACGCTAACTGACGCACAAGAAGTGTTCCAGCAGGGACTCAGAACACTAAAAGGCATAACAGCGACGACCAAAATAGAGGAAAATGCAAGCCCAAAGTTTTTTAAGGCCAGACCGGTACCTTATGCGATCCGCCCAGCTGTCGAAGCAGAACTGGAAGGTTTGGAACGTTCAGGAGTACTGTCGAAAGTGGACTGGAGCGAGTGGGCTACACCCATCGTTCCTGTAATGAAGAGGTCGTTGAGTAATACGCCTGGGGAACCAAAGAAGGTTCGCATCTGTGGGGACTTTAAGGTGACAGTGAACCCAGTCCTTCACACTGTACAATACCCGCTTCCGCGGATTGAAGATATTTTCGCCTCGCTATCGGGAGGGAAACGCTTCACTAAGATTGATCTGGCCCAGGCGTACCTGCAAATGGAGGTAGAAGAAGCCTCGAAACAGTACCTCACGATCAACGCTCATAAAGGTCTCCACCAATACAACTGGCTGGTGTTCGGGGTAGCATCAGCTCCGGCTATTTGGCAAAGGGCAATGGAACAAGTCCTGCAAGGGATTCCAGGGACCCAGTGTTATTTGGACGACATCCTGGTCACAGGCGAAAATGACAGTGATCACCTCGCCAACCTGGAGCAGGTGCTCACTAGATTGAAGGAATATGGGCTCCGAGCTAATCACCACAAATGCGAGTTTTTCCAGAAGCAGATCTCGTATTGTGGCCACGTTATTGATAAAGAGGGGTTACATAAGTCCCCTGAAAAGATTGAGGCAGTAGTCAAGGCTCCAGCACCGGAAAATGTGTCACAACTGAGGTCGTTCCTCGGGCTGGTGAACTACTACCATAAGTTCTTGCCGAATTTGTCTACAGTACTACACCCACTGAACACCCTACTGCAAACGGGGGTACCATGGAAGTGGAGTGACGAACGCAAACAAGCTTTCCAGAAGAGCAAAGCATTGATCACATCAAAAGAGGTGTTGGCTCATTTCAACCCAGCACTACCAATTCGGTTGGCGTGTGATGCATCACCTTATGGCATTGGAGTGGTGCTGTCGCACAAATTCCCGGATGGCTTGGAGAGGCCAGTAGCCTTTGCTTCTCGGTCACTAACCTCAGCCGAGCGTAACTACGCCCAGATTGACAGGGAGACCCTCAGCCTAGTGTGGGGAGTGAAAAAGTTCAATCACTATCTGCACGGGCAGAAGTTCACCTTGCTGACTGACCACCAACCACTTGTCTCCATCTTTAATCCAAAGAAGGGCGTTCCGGTGATGACTGTGCAACGGCTACAAAGATGGTCCCTTTTTCTAGGGGCGCACCAATATGAAATCGAGTATAAGGGCACGAAACGGCATGGAAACGCTGATGGGCTATCACGCCTGCCACTGCCTACTGCGGAGGAAGCACCAGCAGTGGATCCTGTCGAAATATTTCATTCGACTATAATTGAATGCTTGCCAGTAACTAACGCTGATATAGAGAAGGAGATCTGAAATGACCCGACACTGTCTCGGGTATATGATTTGACGGTGAAGGGATGGCCAGCACATGGTGACTCACTGTTGCCAGCATTCTCATCCAGAAGAGAACAGCTGTCAGTATGCCAGGGGACCTTGATGTGTGGATCCCGAGTGGTAATTCCACCCAAGTTAAGGGAGAGAGTGCTCAATGAGCTTCACGAAGGTCATCTGGGAGGGGTAAAAATGAAAAGCCTTGCTCGGGCTTATGTGTGGTGGCCGGGGATCGATCAGCAAATCGAGGACCTGACAAAGAGCTGCAAAGGTCCAAAATGCACCACCACATGCCCCTCTACACCCATGGGAGTGGCCCTCATCTCCATGGGAACGGGTGCATATTGATTTTGCTGGTCCATTCATGGACCCAATGTTTTTAATAGCCGTGGATGCGCACTCGAAATGGCCTGAGGTGATCAAAATGTCCTCCACCACCACGGAGAAAACTATTGCAGTCCTACGGACCATTTTTGCCAGGAACGGCTTGCCAGAGCAGATTTGCTCTGATAACGGACCACAGTTTGTGTCCGAAGAGTTTTGAAAATTTATGAAAAGGAATGGGGTAAGGCATTACACATCCGCCCCGTATCATCCAGCCACAAATGGATTGGCTGAGAGGTTCGTACAAACCTTTAAAAAAGCAGTAAAGGCCATGTGCGATGACGACATTCCACTGCAGCATAAGGTGGACAATTTTCTGTTAGCCTACAGAAATGCGACACATGCAGTCACCAACCAGGCCCCGGCCATGATGTTCGTTAACCGAAGGTTGAAATCTCGTCTGGATTTGCTCAGACCAAATGTACGAAGAGATGTTGAGAATAAGCAATTCCAGCACATCAATGTGAAGCCGACAAGGAGCTTCAATGTAGGGCAACCAGTTTTGGCCCGCAACTACCGAACAGAGAAATGGCAACCAGGAACGATATGCACACGGCAGGGGCCATTAATGTACACAGTGGATGTTGGGGAGAACATTGTGAGATGCCATGCTGACCAGATCCTAGAGTCACAGGAACGAGTCAACCCCATGTCTCGCCCATACGTACCTGGTGATACATAGATACATAGATACATAGAAGATAGGAGCAGGAGTAGGCCATTCGGCCCTTCGTGCCTGCTCCGCCATTCGATGAGATCATGGCTGATCCTTTAATTCAGTATCCCGTCCCCGCCTTCTCTCCGTAACCCTTAACCCCTTTTGCCCGTAGAAATATATCTAATTCCCTCTTAAATATATTTAATGAGCTGGCGTACACTGCCCTCTGTGGCAATGAGTTCCACAGGTTCACCACTCTCTGAGTGAAGAAATTCCCCCTCATCTCTGTCCTAAATGGTTTAGCCCTTATCCTTAAATTATGTCCTCTAGTTCTGTTCTCACCCGCCAAGGGAAACATTCCTTCTGCATCCAGTCTGTCTAGACCTGTCAGAATTTTATACACTTCTATGAGGTCCCCTCTCAATCTTCTAAACTCCAGTGTGTACATCCCTAAACTACATAGTCTCTCCTCATAGGTCATTCCCGCCATTCCTGGTATCAGCCTGGTGAATCGCCGCTGCACCCCCTCCATGGCAAGAACATCCTTCCTCAGATGAGGCGACCAAAACTGTACACAGTACTCGAGGTGTGGTCTCACCAGTGCCCTGTACAGCTGCAGCAAGGTATCCC
The DNA here is from genome assembly GCF_052327205.1 of Somniosus microcephalus. NCBI lineage: Eukaryota > Metazoa > Chordata > Chondrichthyes > Squaliformes > Somniosidae > Somniosus > Somniosus microcephalus. Next base: position 91,940,310 of record NC_140995.1, read on the forward strand.
TGTTCCTGTATTCTAACCCTTTTGCTATGAAGGCCAGCATACCGTTTGCCTTCTTGACCGCCTGTTGCACCTGCATGCTCGCCTTCAGTGACTGGTGTACAAGAACACCCAGGTCTCTCTGTACTTCCCCCTCTCCCAATCTATTGCCATTTAAATAATAATTTGCCCTCCCGTTCCTGCACCCAAGGTGGATAACTTCGCACTTGTCCACATTATAGTGCATCTGCCATTTATCCGCCCAATCGCCCAGTCTGTCCAAATCGCTCTGGAGCTTCCTGGTCTCTTCCTCTGAGCCCACCCCCCCTCCTAGTTTAGTGTCGTCTGCAAATTTGGAAATGCTGCATCCGACTCCCTGATCCAGGTCATTAATGTAAATTGTGAACAGCTGGGGGCCCAGGACAGATCCCTGTGGTACCCCACTTGTTACTGCCTGCCATTCAGAAAATGAGCCGTTTATTCCAACTCTCTGTTTTCTATCTGACAGCCAGTTCCCTATCCACGCCAAAACTTTCCCCTTTATCCCATGAGCCTCAATTTTCCATGCTAATCTTTTATGTGGGACCTTATCGAAGGCCTTTTGGAAGTCCAGGTACACCACATCTACTGGCTCTCCCCCATCTATTCTACCAGTTACTCCCTCAAAAAATTCCAATAGATTAGTCAAGCACGATTTACCCTTTGTAAATCCATGTTGACTCTGTCCTATCCTGTCCCCATTTGCTAAGTGCTCCGCTATTTCATCCTTAATGATGGACTCCAGCATTTTGCCCACAACTGATGTAAGGCTTACAGGTCTGTAATTACCTGCTTTTTCCCTACCCCCCTTTTTGAATAGTGGGGTAACGTTAGCTACCCTCCAATCCATCGGCACTGTTCCCGAGTCTAATGAATTCTGAAAAATCATCCTTAGTGCATCCGCTATCTCTAGGGCCACCTCCTTCAGTACCCTAGGATGCATGTTATCAGGCCCTGGGGATTTGTCCACCTTCAATCCCTTTAGCTTCCTTAACACCATATCCTTAGAGATATTGATTTGCGTCAGTTCCTCCTTTGCCAATGTCCCTATTTTTCCCGATATCCCAGGGAGGTTTTTTGTGTCTTCCTTCGTAAAGACTGACCCAAAGTATGCATTTAGTTGATCTGCCATTTCCTTATTTCCCATTATATATTCCCCCGTATCTGACTGCAATGGACCAACTTTGGTTTTCACCAGTCTTTTCCTTTTGATATATTTGATGAACCCAATGCACTGGTAGCATCTACCCCAGAAACAGTAGCATCGGAAGCGGATGAACCAACCGACGACAGGGGGCCAGAATCGCCTCCGCACCAAGAGCAAGACACTCGGGAAAGGCGCTATCCAGAAAGGATCAGGAAGCCTCCCCAAAGACTGAATTTATAAATAGACTATTTTCAGCTAATGTTGCATGTTAAAAGTGTTAATTGTAATTAGTTTGATATTTAATTGTTAAATGAGTGTTATGGTACTGTTAATCTAAAAGGGGAGGAATTGTAATGTATGTACCTTTAAGGAGAGAACTACGTTTTACAGCTCCTGTATACTGTAGTACCGGCAGTGACCACACCTGTATATAAACCCTGAGTAGTGATTTGTATAGTTAGTTCTAGAGTAACCCTCATTCAGTAAACACCTGTTGATCGTTCCCTGCAGTCTCTTGTCTAATTATTGAAGGACACAACATCAAGATACACGGATCTAACATGTACAGTGATTGTCAGTGTTTGCAGCACCTCAATGCTGTCAAACACTGAAAAATCATCTGTCAAACAAAAATGAGCATGTCCCCTTTAAGAAAACTGGCAGATGACGCGTCATCAACTGACGTCCTCTGACACCGGCTTTTGGCGGGCTTAACAAGGCCAATTGACGCAAAATAGCGTCTGTGCGTTGGGCGTCATTGGGGGTGAGATCAGAACCCGGAGGTCAGCTGACCGGCTCCCAACTTGCACCGAAAGGTAAGATGACGCCCCTAGTGTCCTCCTCACAACTTGCTTTCCCACCTATCTGAACAATTCTGGTCACCGTATTACAAAGATATCCAGGCTTGGGAGGTAGTGCAGAAAAGGGCAACCAGTCCAAAGATGTGCGGGTTAGGTTGATTTGGCTATGATAAATTGACCCTTAGTGTTAGGGGATTAAATACGTGGGGTTACGGGGATAGGGTGGGATATGTGTCGGTGCAGGCTCGATGGGCCGAAATAGCCTCTATCTGCACTGTGGGGATTCTGTGTGAAACTGATACCCAGCTTAAGACATCTGAATTATTAGTAAAGGTTGAAAAGCCTGGGGTTGTTTACTCCAGCAAAGAGAAATGTCATGGAAAGTATTATTCCAGTATTCAAGATTCTGAAGGGAATGGATAAATCGAACACCAATAATATGTTTCAGATTGTCATAAATGTTAGAACCAAAGCATATGGACAGAAGCTTAGAAGAGCTTGTACACAGCTTTCCACAGTAAACTATTTTACACACAGGGTTTTACACACAGGGTACTGAACATTTAGAACAGACTGCCCAGAGACACAATGGGGGCAATTTTCAGGATGGCTGTGAGACAAAAATATATTTCTAAAAATCCTACCGCTCACGTGCCACTTAGTGGAATTGAGCATTGAGCAATCAAACCAAGGAGTCCTTAAAGGAATCGCTGCAGCCTGCTCCAAGAAATGGAAGTATCAGCTTTTCCATTAATTTTTGTGCAGCAGGAAAAAGTTGAATGCTCCTCCTGGCCCCACAAAAATCTTCCTGCCGGCTGCCAGTTCCTCTGTGACTCCTCCCCCCAACTGGAATTGGCCCTGCCCTCCCTATAATGACACACTTCTGGTTTGGGTCAATGGAGGAGCTGCCAGATTTTCCATGCCTCTCCCCCTGATTGGTGAGCTGCCTGTCAGTCTTTGTTCAGCACTGGCAGCTCGCCGTGTTAAAATGAGGTCCAAATATGAAAATGGATCGGGCCACCCGCTAAAATTATTGGTTGAGCAGAGTGGAAGCCCTGCCCACCTAACGTATGCCGGATACCACAATCGACCCCAATGAAGACCACAGGGAGGAGAAATTCGTGTGGCTTGTGCCACACGTTAGCGCCAGGAAATGGCATAAAATGCCGCTGACAGCTGTAACAACAGCTGATGCCGGTTCCAGCGCTGCACGCCATATTGGTGTTGCTGGTAGTGCTGCCGGTAACCTCGATCGCCAGGGAGCTCGTCATGATGGAGATCATGACGTCAGTAAGTGTGCAATGCTCACTGGATGCCTGATCTCCCAACTTTGTTTTAGCCAATGTGCTTACTGGCTGGAGAAAGCAACGACAGGTTGAGGTGGTGTGCAGCAGCAGAAAGCCGGCTCCAGTGACGATATTTAAAGAGATCCTCACCAATCACTCGCACCTGTCAGGGTTTTGAAGTTTGAATGGCTGTGTGCTACTTCCTGCTACTGGAAGAGTTTTCCCTAGTCATTTCAAGGTTCTTTGGTATCAGGGAGTGTTCTGCCAAGTGCAAAACTCCCTCATTATTTTTGAAAGGCTTCAAAGTACAACAGTTGCTAAAAATCATGGGTGCTGTAGTGGCAGTCGACCTTGCCCTCCAGGATCTACGGCAGGGGGAACAAAGACAGCGAGAAAGACGGGAACATGTGCACAGAGGGAGGAGGAGGGCTATCAGGGCTCTCATCAGGAGCCCTTACCCACCTAGGGTCTTCCAGCATCACTTCTCCTACCTTCAATTCTGCGAGGAGCAGTGTATTAGGTGGCTTTGCTTCACCAAGGAAGTGGTCACAGAACTCTGTCACCTCCTGCAACCAGACCTCCAGCCTCAGATCAGGGCGACCACGGCTCTCTCAGTTGCAGTCAAGGTCACCATGGCCCTCAATTTCTTTGTCAGCAGATCCTTCCAGTCTGCCGCAGGAGACATAGCTAACATCTCGCAGTTCACCATCCATCGCTGCATCCGGGAGGTCACTGATGCTCTCTACACCAGGAGAAGGGATTACATTGTCTTGTCTGTGAGCAGAGAGAATCTGGACAAGCACTCATGTGGCTTTACCAGGATAGCAGGCTTCCCCATGGTGCAGGGTGCCATTGACTGCACACACGTGACTTTGTGGGCACTGCATATCAATCCTGAGATGTTCCGTAACCGCAAAGGCTACCACTCACTTAATGTGTAGTTGGTGTTCGACCACACACAGCGAATCCTCAATGTCAATGCCCGCTATCCTGGCAGCAGCCACGATGCCTTCATCCTGTGCCAGGCCGGTGTGCCAACACTCTTCCAGCCACCACATCAAGCTTGAGGGTGGCTGCTTGGAGACAAGGGCTCTCTGCTCTCCACCTGGCTCATGACTCCCCTCTGCAACCCCAACACTTGTGCCCAGCACTCATATAATGACAGCCATGCTGCCACCAGGAACATCATCGAGCAGATCATCGGCTTATTGAAGCAACGGGTCCACTGCTTTGACCATTCGGGAGGAGCCCTCCAGTACTCGCCAGAGCAGGTGTTCCATTTCGTGGTGGACTGCTGCATGCTCCACAACTTGGCCATCATGAGGGTCCAGCCCTTGCCAGCAGGGATTGCGGGACCACCTCAGGAGGAGGACGAGACAGAGGAGGATGAGCATAAGGATGAGGACAAGGAGGAAAAGGATGAGGAGGAGGCGGATGAGGAGGAGGAGGAATGGGAGGGAGGAGGCAGCGAGACAATCGTCCTTCCGGACTGTGACTGGCTCATCAGACTGCGATTCGAATGAATGAAACCGCAGATCCCCATTGCTCACCACATCCCCATCATACTATCCCTGTCTCATGCCATATCACAGCGTCCCCCTGGGCACAAAGGTGAAATGAGAGAAACCACAAAATATTCCAAACACCATTAATAAATGTATCTATAAACATATCACACATATCACATAAATTCTATTAACTAATGACCCTTGTGCCTGCCATAGTTGAATAACTGTCATTGTGTGCAAGGTGTGAGATGTGGGTGTGAGTGTTGCTAGGTAGAGATTGTTGGTGAGTGAGTGCTGGGGGTGTGGTACATTGAGCAGTGTGTGAAGCTTGTGGTACAGATGGTGGTATGTAGCATTTGTTGAAGCATTCACTCACCCTGACCACCCGTGTGAGCTCGTTAAACTTCCTCATGCACTGGGTGTGGGACCTGGGGACCACAGTGCTGCCCATGGCATGGTGTGCCACCTCCCGCCACATAGTCCAGCAGACTTGTGGCGAGGACCTCCTGCCAGTTGGTACAGGATCGCCCTCCTCTTCTCCACCACTAAAACCAATGCCTCTAAAGCTTCCTCAGAAAACCTCTGGGCTCTCACCCTTGGGCGGCGATCTGTAGTCAACATTTGTAAATAAGTGCTCCTTTTCTTTGTCCTTTTTCTTATGGTTGTTGAGGCAGCTGCACACCCAACAACGCTGAGAATGAGGTGCTACAGCATCAATGGTGTTACAGCATCAATGGTCCTCCCCTTTAAGTAGTGAAGAAAGCCTGTGGCAATCATTACTTGCGTTTAGACTACACCCGATATTGATCCATCTTTTCAGTGTAACACCAATGAGCTTGGGTTTTTAGATGAGAATCATGACTGTAATCATTTTAATGAGGAGTGAAGGCGATTTTTGCGTGCAGTCTAGATGATTTTCAATTGGCGCTACTTAACCATTTTGGGGGGGGAAATTGGGTGGTGTCCATTTTGGGGTGCTAACATCGCTGGGTTAGCGCCCTGAAAAAGTTAGCGCCCCCTCCGCCGTAAATTCAGTAGTAGCAGCCCAAGCAGGAGGTGGGGTGCTACTGGAAAGTGCTCCACGTCCTGCTAGAGGCGCTACTACTGAATTTCATGCCACTACGTGCAGCAGCGCCATGTGCGGCGGCACGTAGAGCCGTGTCGTTGCAGGCCTCCTCCACTGATTAAAGGGGAGGGGCCTAGCGCTGTGTGCACCGGGCCCTGCTGGAACACTGGGGAGCGGGGTGCCGTGAAAACAGCCCGGCACTCAAGAGGAGTGCCGGGCTGAGCAATCGCGGCCGGCCCCCCAAATAAAAAAGTGAAAGGGGGCAGGTGCTGGCAGTCAGCCAAAATTTAAATGGCTGCCCAACACCTGCCCTTGAAGTAGCGCCACCGCCACTGCAAAAACGCCCACTGATCCTGTTGGACATATCGTCCGGCAATAGGTCAGAGGCGCAAGGGAAGTCATTCCCAGCAGCAAGGGGACTTGCGCCAGCTAACGAGAGGCACAAACCAATCCAATTTTTCCCCCTTTTAGTCTAAACACCGCCCATTCCTTGGCTATAATGAATTTCTAGCCCCTAATGTTGAAAAATTTGTGGGAGGGGATAATTGAGGTTATCCATTTTCGGCACCAGCCATATGAACGGCAATCTTTTTTCAGTCCTATATTTTATTATGTTTTAAAATCTTCAGGAAAACATGTCTGACATCTGCAACCTCCTTGGATACCCAGTTATAGCAAAATAATATCATTGACACTCATACCTATACGTAACAATGTACTCTAATTGACAGTTAGCCTCAGTGTTTACCTTGGCACTTTCCTCAAATCAGAAACTTTCTTCCACACATCCTTCCATCTGCGATGGGTTGGAGATACTGTAGCACATTCACCCTCCCTGTGATCACCTCACATGACTGCTAGTTCTTCTGTTTGTTTGTAGATGGCCCTTCTGCCCTGTAGAAGCATTTCTTCATTCACTCACCTCCTTCCACAATAATCTGCGGGGCCTTTTCTGCACAATGGGCTTTTTGGGATCTTCTTACTTTTTTCATGAATATTTAAATATGCAAACTCCATGAATGGATTGACCTTCAGTGTCTTACCTATGGCGGTTATGCACCTATTCGGATAGTTAATGAGTGACTCCACAGCATTACTGCAGGTGTGTACTGACTGGCTTCCCAGTTGTACATTAGGTGTGTCCAACCTATAAAATGACACTAAGTAACGTTGTGCATCCCTTTTAGTGCGTTAAAAAGAGAAAAAAATAGCTTGGATTTTACGGTCAGCAGTGAACAAACGGTGCCAGCCGTTCATTACACTTACACTTGCCCACAGGCTTTCTATGGGCTTTTGCACTGGAACTTGCTGTGATTAGAAAGCCATTTTGGCACAGCGCCCTCTGCAGGGGATCTGGGACCTGTGTGAACAGGGCGAGCAACTATGTATCTCCTTGACCAATCAGATTGAAGAATCCTTACAGAGGCACGCAGAATCTGAACCAGGAAGTGCAAGTTAGAATATTTAATTCAAATCCAAATTATGTACAGAAAGCAAAATAAAGGGAGGGAAAGAAAGATAGAACTAAGAGAGAGATAAAAGAGATAGATAGCAAAAGTTTATTAAAAACATTTTTTTAAATTTTTAAAATCTCCAACAATAATTAAAATCTGAAGGAATGAGACTCCACGCTTCTAAAAGTTCATTTTTAGAGCCAGCGAGATTGTTTGGCAGCAATTAAGACTTCTCATGCTGTTAAAAATTAACTTACACTGGAATGAACAAGCCCTAATCTTTTCTGGCAAGTTTAGTGGGAATCTACCACGTGAGTGCAGCAACTTCACTCCATTCCATGTGTTTCAATGTGAAGTCTCTCGACGAGATCCCGGTGTAGCGCAACTTCTGGAGGAGCAGGGCAACTCAGACAGCAACTCCCTGATTTCCGCCTTTAACTGAGCATGTGTGTTCGCCGGAAGTTGCTGTCCGATTTACACTTTAATAACGGTGAGCACTGATAACCTCACCATTATCTTCAACACAAAATCCGGGCTAATAGCTGTCATTTAACACATTATAAGTGCACTAAGATAAATTACCCCTCCAAGTTTTGTTCCCCTTTTTTCTCATATAATTCACCAAAAATGGTGATGCTATTGATTGACATTATTACGGAACATCCAATTAGCCCCCTACTGTAAACCGTATTGACTTCCTTTGCCCTGCAGTGCAGAGATCCCAGTGTATGCTCACATATTTTAAAACCGGTATAACCAATGTAGGCTGTGCTGACACAACTTATTTCAGTCATTTCGTGGAAAAAAGATTTGTTTTCATAGAAATCCCAATGTTGACATATCCCAGTGTTGGGGTAGTGCAACACCCAAATATGGCTAGTGTTTATTACCCTTGAGATTTATGTCATTTATCGAGTGTTCACATCTTGTACTTTTTCAGCTTTTGAGCCACTTTGCTGAAAAAATGTATATCGAAATTACATATTCCAACATCATGTTAACATCTAGAATGTACTTTCAATATAAAATATAATAATTTTTGAGCAATCTAAGTGAGGAGTTGATGTTATCTTTAATGTAATTTATATACAACAAAGGAGCTTATTGTGCCTTGCAGGGTTCCAGATTCCACATACCTCCTTTAGGAAGTCTCCAGCTAGCGCAGCATTTTCTGTCCTGTAGCACTCTTATCTACTTCATCATTTTGCTTTTGATGCCAATAAAAAGAGCTGATAGAAAAAAGTTTGGTACCAAATGTGTTTGATGAATCTAGTATTAAGAGGTCAGACTGCTCTTTTCTGCAGAGAATTCTTATTAAATCAACAATTAATAGTAACTGGGTTTCACATGAACGCTCCAAACACCGACTATGTTGGTAATGCACAAGAAATCAATGCATATTGAGATGGAGAAAGAGAGAGAGAGAAGGAAATAAATAACTTTTTTTTAGCATCTTTCACACCCTCAGGATGTCCCAAAGTGCTTTACAGTACCTTTGAAGTGTCATCACGATTGTAAAGTAGGGAGACACGGCAGCCAATTTGCACACAGCGATGTCCCACAAAAAGCAGAGATAAATAACCAGATGATCCTTTTCAGGTGTTGGCCAAAATGCTGGAATAACTCCTCTGCTCTTCTTTGAATAGTGCTATTTTAACAATATTCATATGACAGATGTTAAATTTCTGATCTGCACTTTGATACCAATGACTTTCTCAAAAATGTGTAAACTTTTGCTGCTCTCTGTCATATGGAACCTCTTTGGTCTCCAAAGACCGATAGAAAATAAATGACAAAATTGATTCAACATAAACAGCCACTTTCTCCGAGTTGTAGTAAATCATATCGAGGCCTATTTCCTTCTTTACATCAATTACTTTTTAATGTCTATTTATTCTCTCTAATTTAATTTGATTTCTCTTCATATCAAGTATAAATTATGTTCTTTTAGTTAGTGGCTTTCTTAAAATTCACCAAATAAATTCAATTCAAAAAGGTAACATATACAGCTGGTAGTTAGGACAAGGGGACTAATTTGAGACTGAGTTGCATCGAAGTGGATGTTCTGAAGGGTTGTGGAGGATGGCTTTGTTCCAGTGTATGATGATTGCACTGTTTACTTATTTGAAATGTGATCAATTCAAATTGGCTTCACACGCTGTAATTTCCCTTCAGACCAGGGTATCAGATTGATTGTCATTTTTTTCCTGTAGTATATCTGTTCTTAAAAATAGACGATTGTAATATGCAAATATCATCTGAGGGGAAGAGGACTTCCCTCCTCTCATGAACTTACTCCGCCAGCATCTCCACAGCTGTATCCAAAAATGTCAGGGCCCTCCTGGAATTCTTCTTGCCACCAGACATCTTCCTGCAGCTCCACGGTGTTCCTTCCCTTTTATCACTCACCCCCTCAAAATCTGCTACTGTTCTCACAACTACTTCTCCCTCTTGGAGACACTTGCTGCTTCTTCTTGTCATCATGCACACTATGTTAAGCTGGCTCATAGTTTGCAAAGGTTGAAGACCCTTGCCCAGGGACATATTTACCCACTTCTGCTCTTCTTGCAGGCCTTCAAGAACTGGATGCAGGGAACGATCCCTGTACTGGTCAAGTAGGCCCGAGGCACAGGTGATATTGGGCCTCAGGTCTCATTTAAATGAGACTGGCGAAGTGTAAACACTGGCTGGGTGCCCCCAGACAGCTCACCGGCAAAGAGGCTTTGAATTTCAGGGCCGCTACATTACTTGGAGCTAAGCGGTGGACCAGTGAGAGGCACAGAGTCAGCGAGAGGAGGATAAAAACAGCGCGGAGAGGAGGCCTGGGTCCAGAGCTGAGCGGCGGACCAGCGAGAGGCACAGAGTCAGCGAGAGGAGGATAAAAAGAGCGCGGAGAGGAGGCCTGGGTCCAGAGCTGAGCGGCGGACCTGCGAGAGACAGAGAGTCAGCGAGAGGAGGATAAAAAGAGCGTGGAGAGGAGGCCTGGGACTGGAGCTGAGCGGCGGACCTGCGAGAGGCACAGAGTCAGCGAGAGGAGGGAGAGAAGTAAAAAGTAATCAAAGTGTGACGTCACCAGAAAGCAGGTAAGTGATTGGTAGGTGAGTATTTCTCTCTTTCTCGCTTTTTTCCAAACTTAATTTTTGTGGTTTATAGTTTCTAGGGTCTCTGTTGTGTAGCGGGGAGTGCTGGTAAACAAGGGCCCTTGAGTATATCATTTAATTGTAGTGTAATTAGTGGTATTGATTTGATTTAATTTAATTTTAATTAATTGAAGGGTAAGTCATGGCAGCACAGCTCGGCCCCGTGGCATGCTCTTCCTGCACCATGTGGGAAATCAGGGACACTTCCTGTGTCCCTGACGACCATGTGTGCAGGAAGTGTATCCAGCTGCAGCTACTGACAGACCGCATTGCGGCGCTGGAGCTGCGATTGGATACATACTGGAGCATTCACGATGCTGAGCACATCGTGGATAACATGTTTAGGGAGTTGGTCACACCGCAGGTAAAGGCTGCACAGGCAGGGAGGGAATGGGTGACCACCGGGCAGAGTAGTAGGCGCAGGCAGGTAGTGCAGGGGTCCCCTGTGGCTATCCCCCTTTCAAACAGATATACCACTTTGGATATTGGTGAGGGGGAAAACGGGTGTGGTGCCATCAAATTTCTAGGCCTGTACAGCAATCTCCCTTTCCATGCCATCCATCCTGTATCCACTCTGAGTAGCTTTGCCAATTTAGAGGCCATTTTGTGTTATGGAGACCATGCCCACTGAGCACTGATAGGAGACTGGACGAACCCATTCCACGTAGAAATTTTACAGCAGTTAGGCAAAGAAGATCTTTATCTCATCGGACTGGGCAGAATGTGAATCTAGATCTCACAGGTGCTAATCCACTCCAGGTCTTTTCAAATGCTGTACAACCTGTTATGTATTTCCATCATTTTCTGTTCTCATTTCAGATTTTCAGCACTTACAGATTGTTCCTTTATCCCTCAAATACCAGGGGCGATTTGTACTTTGTGTGGATATTGGGCAGGCAGTGGCTAGTGCAATCACAACACCCACCCAAAGTCCATGGTGTCAGCCTTGGCTCAGTGGTAGCACTCTTGCTTTTGAGTCAGAAGGTTGTGGTTTCTAGTCCCACTTGAGCACAAATTTTTGGCTGACACTCAGTGCAGTACTGAGGGAGGGTTGCACTATCGGAGGTGCCGTCTTTCAGATGAGATGTTAAACCAAGGCCCCATCTGCCCTCTCACGTGGATGTAAAAAATCCTATGGTACTATTTTGAAGAAGAGCAAGGACGTTCTCCCAATTTCCTGGCCAATATTCTGAAATGCTGTTTCTCTTTATTTTTCATTTGTCTTTGCCAGCGATCGGTCAGCCCGGCGCTCTGGTACAGTGCATCGGCTGATCGGGCCAGATCGCGGCTGCCGTTGGGGACCAGGTAAGTTTTCCCCTTGCAGAACCTGCAGCGATGGCCCTTCCCTTTAAGGGAGGGAAGAAGCCTTCCAACGTGGCAGTGCTGCACGGCCCATTGTGCATTGCTGCACAGCTCCCACCCTGCCTGCTGCCCGTTGCACTCCAGGAAGGAAGTGGAGCGCTTGATTTAGTACTTCACTTCCTTCCTGGAGCGCAAACCCTGAATTTTTTAAAAGTTGATAAACATTAGCGCTTGGCTCCAATTTTTTTCACCAAATGGGGCTATAACTTCCCCCAAGTTTATAAATGCTGTTTATAGAATTAGAGGCCTTTGCTAAATGGGATGATGTTATCAATTCATAAAAGTAATCTCAAACATTGCCTGCACAGGAGTATATTAAGATAAATCTGATACTCAACGAACGTTTGAAAAAGGACCATCTGTGCATCAACTCCATTCCATTCACACATGGTGCGGCCCATGTGCACCATTAACGTATTCCACCCCTTGTCCCCACCCCAGTATGCAATTTCCTGGGAGGGGCAAAAAAAAAACCTGAGACCAAATTATGAAACCACTGGAAAATTTCTCAAAACCCCCAAAGGCAATCAAGCAAGCTCCAAAAGACCACAGTGATTTATTAGTATCTATCAGCACTTACTAATTTGGTTTTGCTCTTGAATTATGGCTACAGTAACATTCGTGAAAATGTGCAACGTTTGAGTTTGTGTATAACTAGCCCCTATCCAACACCAGATTGAACTGACTAAGCTAAATGATTTACATGATTATCATGCAAATGACTTCATTCAAATCTTTATTTTCTTTGTTACTTCGCTTTGTGAAAAGAAAGATGGAGTGAACCCTCGCTGTACAATGGGGTCTTGATAGAATTAAACAGGGAATTAATTTTGCAAGACTCCACCTCAAGCAGATGCTGGGTAACTCAAGCCAATGAGGCTCCATCTAGATGCCTTGCTGGTAACTCCTGGCGAGTAGACTATGTTCATAGTTCACATCCAGTGTCATGATGAAGTCAATATCTTGCTGACAGCTGCAATGCTAAAATGTGCACTTCACATAAATGTATACAATTCTAGAAAATAAACCCTTCGCCATTTCCTTTCATTTACTTCCATCACCATTATTTACTTTCAAAAGTCACAGATTTAATCAAATGTGCCTGGTTTTGCCAGTTTATACTTTATCAATGAAGGAACCAGTGATGTCTGATGAAAACAGTTAATGAACTAAATATTTATACACAGGGATAATCTCCCTGTAAAATAGTTATTGAACTTTTAAAAATATCTTTATTAACATATTATGCAATGGCATCATTCCCATTGTCAAAATGTTATTTTCATTGACTTCTGCCAATTATAAGTAACATTATCATGAAGTATGATTACGATGCTTGGGGGTCATTTTGACTTTGGACAATAGTGTAAAAGACTTTTGTCATTGGAAATGAAAATCAGAAGAGATGTAAAACGAGCTATCAATTCGCTATCGCCCAGTTTATCACCCTTGACTTTTCCAGAACTAAGATTACTGTTTCCTTTCCAACATGGCAATCATTCCCCTTAAAGGGTAATAGATCATTGTAATCCATTACAACTCACTTAATAGCCCAGGAATACTAACATATCATTGTGCAAGTATTAATGTTAATGACACATTTAATTTATACCACCCGTCATCACACTCTGGCAATTAGGCTAATACTGGAGTTCTCTGCATCCTCATAGCAAAGGCCACAAGCTGCTATACAATCTTGTGCCCTATTTGGATATATGTAGTGGCAGTTGGCTGGGTCTACATTACAATGCTGCAACACAAACAAGGAGTTTTGGTGGCATTATAAGATGCAAGACCAGAGCTTGAGCACTTTATATTGACCCTGAATTTGTGGTCGGAGGCTTCCCGCGGGGAAATGCCTCCGATCCGCAAATAAAATGCCCGTGTACCTGGTGGTGCAGGAGGTACAAAGATTCTCAGTCCTGGGCCTCTCCGGATTCCCTCAGGCAGAGGCCCACGTATCCCAGCGGCGCAGGCGGTTCCCGTGTGAAGGAATAGCCATGATTCAGAGAAATACACGATACTATGAACAGATTTCTAATATTATTAATAAAAGACATACTGGCTTAGAAATTCAGTATAGCCAGTTTTGGGGCGGAAAAGTCGGGCGGCCGGTAAAGTTTGCGCCCGGCGCAAAGCCGAGGCCACTTCGCCGATATTCAGTAGCTTCGCACTAAGTTTGCTCGAGCGCTAAAACTGGCGTTACACAACTATCTTTAGGCGCAAAGCCGGCGGTACTGAGCTAAACCGCCGAGGCTGGGCGCAGTGCAGGTGCGGTCATTTCTTGATTGACAGCAGACACCCTGGCGCCGGCCAGCTCTTAAAGGGGGAAGGGTCGAGTTCGTCTGCTGCCACGCCCTGGACACTGCAGCCCTCCAGCTAGGCCTAAACACTGCTGCTGAACAGAAGTAGCGCCGGGAAAGATGCAGAAGGCCTGTGAACGAGCGCAGCGCTTCACTGGCCATGATTTGAGGGTGCTGGTTAAGGCTTTGGAGAGGAGACGCAAACTCTTGTTCCCGGACAGTGGCAAGAAGCCTACCACCAGCGTCTACAGGAAAGCCTGGAGGGAGGTCGCCCACAGGGTCACATCCAACAGCGAGGTCCCCAGGACTGGTGTCCAATGCCGGAAAAAATTCAATGACCTCACAAGGATTGTCAGGGTGAGTGCCCTTTCCAGTGTCCTCCTCATCCTTGCATGTGCACCTCACATTATGGGCAAAGGGACCTAAAAGCCCTAGTGGTCAGCCCTCATCCAGCAGCTATGGGACTGGCATGAACATCAATTGCACATTCTGCACTTTACACACTGGCCAAGCTATTCGACCATGGGAGGCAGTGCACACAAGATCAGGGCACCACACTGGCCAAGCTATTCGACCATGGGAGGCAGTGCACACAAGATCAGGGCACCACACTGGCCAAGCTATTCGACCATGGGAGGCAGTGCACACACGATCAGGGCACCACACTGGCCAAGCTATTCGACCATGGGAGGCAGTGCATACAAGATCACGGCACCACACTGTACTTAGAGGCCGTCCTTTCTCTTGCAGGCCAAGCTGGCACACAATCAGAAGAGCCGGACTGTGACCGGGGGAGGCCGTCCCCAGATCCAGCAGCTCAGTGACCTTGAAGAGCACGTGGGTAGCCTCATGGGTGCCCGGGTGATTGGCCCCGTTGCATCTGGAGATGCCGACCCTGTTCTGGGCACCAATGGTAAGGACATCACCTTTTCGACCTCTCTCGTCCCACTTGCGCTTCAGATCTACATCCTTTGCCACTGTCCGACCAATGCGCTGAATGCCACCACTCATGCCTCCCTCGCTGACGCCCTCTCCTCACTCTAAAGCTACTCTTGTGCCTTCCTGCTTTCAGATGGTGAGGAGGAGGTCCCTGAACTTGCAAGTGACAGCCCCTCAGAAGAGGAGGAGGAGGAGGAGGAAGAGGAAGAGCAAGGCGGCCCATCAGGGGAACCCTCAGCCGCGCCAGGGGATGCCAATGGAGGGGACATGTCTTCCCTGGAGAACAGCCAGGGGGAAGTGTCGCAGGGGAGTGTAGCTCCTGTGCCCAGTGGCGTGCAGCAACGCGGGAAGGGTCGGCCAGCTCGGCAGCCTTCTTCCCAGAGGGGGGAAGGGTCGCAGGGGAGTGTAGTTGCTGGGCCCAGTGGCATCCAGCAACGCGGGAAGGGTCGGCCAGCTCGGCGGCCTTCTCCCCAGAGGGCGAGTCCGGCCTCCAGTCCGGAGACGGTCCTCGCCAAGGAGGTGCGCCTCCTCGATCAAATGTCCGTGGACTCGGATCGCCGGTACACCGAGTTCATGGGGGTTGTGGCACGGTTGCCTGAGGCCATCAAGTCCCTGGCTCATAGTGTGGCCGATTTCGGCGCCTCACAGGCCAGGAGTTTCGAACAATTCGAAGCAGCACATGCCGCGAGTCGGGCAGAATTCGGGGCAGAGCAGTCCGCGAGTCGGTCCGATTTCGGGGCAGAGCAGTCCACGAGTCGACAGGTGATCAGTGGTGCCGTGCAGTCACTGGCTGGTCTGATGCGGGCACAGACTAGGGCAGTACGGGCACTCACTGCTGCCACACTCGCTGTGTCAGCCAGGCATCGCCAGGGCACCCGCCGCGCTGCATCAGCACAGCGGTCTGTCCTTCAGCAGATTGCTGCGCATGCTGCAGTGATGGCCCGGGCGAGTGCCAGTGTCTCAGGCGAGCAGCGAGCACCTGCCATCAGCCAGCTTGCCCCCATTCCTGCAGCCGCCACTGCCACTCCCCCAGTGGAGCTGCGACGAGCTGCTGGAGAGCCTGCTGCTGCCCAGCCACAGCTGCAGCAGTCACCAGCCGGCCCCTCGAGGGCCAGAGCTCGTCTAGGCAGACCCCCAAGGGCATCTCCTGTCACGCCATGTGCCCCTCAGGAGCCTTCCCCCAGCCTTGCAGCAGCCACTGGGCGCACTTTGAGGAGGAGCAGCAGGGCGGCCAGGGGCCGCAAAAGGCTGGTCAAGGAATCGCCCTCGCGGGCCACAAAGTAGAGGGTGTGGGCAAATGTGTTTTTATATGGGGATGGTTGTTTTGTTTATGGGCATGGTTGTTTTGTTTATGGGCATGGTTGTTTTTGTAAGGCCGAGGATGAAGGCCATTTTTGTGGAAATGTTTTTTTCTTCCTCCCCAGGTTGTGGGAGTGAGTCATGTGTCTGACAGTTTTTTGGGTGTGTTGTCTGTTTTTGGGTTTCATGTGGGAAGGGCCCTGAGTTTGTTCAATAAAGCATTTTATTTATTCAGCTTGTTCATGTTAGATGTTTGAAGTGGTTGTTGCCTTAACCGGCTGAGGGCTTGCGGAGCGGCTGCATTCAGGTTCCTTCATTGCCACAAGCCATTCCCTGACAGGGGGCCTAGAAGTGACGTTCAATAAGCCGCCGACGGGCGGCCCTTGGACCTTGTGCCTCCCTCCTGGGCTGGTACTCCTCCTCCTCCTCCTCCTCCTCCTCATGCTCCTCCTGCTCCTCCTCCTGAGGTGGTGCTCCAGCGTGAGGTGGCAGTGCCTGAGTCCTGCGGATAGCCAGGTTGTGTAGCATGCAGCAGACGACCACGATCTGGGAGACTCTCTCCGGCGAACACTGCAGAGATCCTCCGGAACGATCCAGGCAGCGGAACCGTTGCTTGAGGACACCAATCGTTTGTTCTATGATGTTCCTAGTGGCTTGATGGCTTTCGTTTTTTGCCTCCTCAGCAGGGGTCCTGGGCGCGCGGAGCGGGGTCATGAGCCAGGTACACAAAGGATAGCCTTTGTCCCCGATAAGCCATCCTCTTGGGGGAGGCTGTGCCTGGATCATGTCAGCCACAGTAGTCTGTCGCAGGATAAATGCATCGTGGCTGCTGCCTGGAAAGCGGGCATTGACAGCTAGGATGCGCTGCCTGTGGTCACACACAAGCTGTACATTGAGGGAATGGTAGCCCTTCCGGTTGCGGTAATCCTCGGCATTGTGGATAGGTGCCCGCAAAGCCACATGCGTGCAGTCAATGGTGCCCTGCACCATGGGGAAGCCCGCTGTTCTCGCAAATCCCACTGCACGCTGCTGCTGCTTCTCCAGGGTCATGGGGAAGGAGATGAATTGGTGTCTCCTTCTGAAAAGGGCATTGGTCACCTGGCGGATGCAGCAATGCACGGCGAACTGGGATATGTTAGCAATGTCCCCAACAGCGGCTTGGAAGGAGCCACTTGCATAGATGTTCAGAGCCACCGTGACCTTCACTTCCACCGACAGAGACGTCCTGCACCTCAGCTGTGGACGCAGATCTCTGTGAAGCAGATGGCAGATCTCTGCAACCACCTCCCTTCTGAAGCGCAGCCTCCTAGCACACTGCGCGGCAGGCATGGTGAGATAGGACACCTGCTGTCGGTATTTCCTGAGTGGGTAAGGCCTAGGTTGCGGACGCCTGTTGCCCCCTCTGCGTCTAGCCAGGGCTGCCCCTCTCACACAGCGTCTGCGAGCCCTTCGCACATAATGCTGAAACTGAGGGTTGGCACCCCATGCAGCCCCCATAATATACTGGCAAACAATGACCTCACAATGAAGGCGAATTGCCAAGCTCTGGCCTGAAGCCAAAAATACCTCTCCTATGTTGGGCCAAAGCAGTAAGCTCTCTTCCTTGGTCTCTGTCCAGAAATCCGTTGCACAAGAGTGATTGCTGCAAAATGGCTGGCCTTTATAGTTCAGGGTAAGTGCCCTTTAATTAGCGCTCCCCGAGGCCCGCATGGCCTCTGCTGCGTTCCAGTTCACAGTTCTTAGGAGTGCCACGCCCACATTGGGCGGGCGCGACTGAAGTTCCGGATTGGGGCGCACAAAGGGCGTTGCACGAGGAAATGACGTCATAATCTGCGCGCGCAGCTGAGCGCGCGCAAACACTTTGCGCCGGCACTAAATGTCTACTGAAGTTGGGCGTAGGCGCAGATCGCCCTGCACCCGGCCGCTAAGTGCCTAGCGCTCGAGATCTACTCCTCCTAAGGCGCTAACGGCTGGCGCACGCAACTGAATTTCTAGGCCACTGGGTTTAAAAGACACAAGTCTCAGCAGACAGGCTGTAAACAGAGAACAGGCTTCTGAGAAAAGATCAGTTGATAACAAAGTTGTAAACAAGCTTTGAAATGGGAATTAGTTAAATATTCTAAAACAATGAAAGATTGAAGCAAACTATTGGTGCTTCCGAAAGGTCTATGGTTTGCAACCAACACAATGGGATCACCCAGTTTAAAGTCTGAAGAGCTAACACGTTGGAACAGAAACACAAACATTAAAAGAGGCATGTGCCTTTGAAAACATGACATCAAGTAAAGAAACAACTGCTGGTCAAATAGTTTTATGTTAAACTTGGAAAACAGGAACATATAAGATTAAATATGCAACCAATTGAGATAGCTAGAAATGCATGAACCAGCCTGGTTAAAGTGTCTTTAATTTAGATATAGTAAAAACCATACCAAGAAGACTTTGAAGATATGACATCAAATAGATGACACCAAGCAATTGCATTGTTTTTGTGTTGAACGTGGAAAACCATGGAGACACAACGTCTGATAATAAGAATTACATCAAGGAGATAAATCGATAGTAGCTATTTTATGATACGTATTTGAAACACCTAAACAAGAGACAGAAGTCTAAGAGCAACAGCTGAAATGAGGGTAAAGAATAGAAGCATTCAAAAGAGAGAATGAATAAGACAATTAGCTGACATCAGCAGAGAATATCAAAGAAGAAACCAATGCCAAAAGGGTATAAAAATAAGGCCTTTTTTAACAGAAGTCAGAACACGCTGAACGGGCAGGGCGTTTCTCAGCTTTCCAGAGGCATCTCTGCAAGTCTTTAACTATGAGTCTCAGGAAGTCAGATTGATTTTGGTGGATGTTCTGGATTTAGAAATAAGTAAGAAATAAGAAATGTAACGAAGTAAAGATTTGAGAATAAGGATCTCTGAGAAATAAGGAATGTAAGCTAATTGTATTTTGAATTGTTAATGTTGCGACTGATTCAACAGATGTTAACTGAATGTCAGCTCTTAAATAAAATGATATATTTTTAGAATTGTCTCAAAGAGTAATTCTGTATAGACTTGCGAACCCACAAATTCTGTACACTCTTTTGTAAGGAGTTGCAGAATTCTGGGGGTTATTCCGGACCCTCATAATAGCCGGAAGGTTACAGTCTAGTTCAACTTATTAAAAATACTATCCGAAGGACGGTAACATCTTTAGTCGCTCCGTTCCTTTAGGGAGAGATAGCCTGAACCTTTAGACCCATTATTATTCCATAGATCCATCTTATGGAATTCAGCTATCTCTAACTTAAGTTGAAGGTGAACGTCTGGGGAATGTGCCTGATTTGGGGTAGCCCAAAGGGCTAGGACTGTAATTATCCCTTCAGACCCGAGCGCCCCTGGGATCATGTGGGCCAGCCCAACGAATGACAGAAGGGAATCCCCATTCATTCTTATCGGGATTCCGTATGTACGGAAACCCCATAAGTATGAATGGGAATACCCCAATAAATACCTCTACACTTCAAATACATTTTTTTTTAAATCACATATTTAAAATTAATTAAAATGGCATTTAATTAAATATTTAAAAAAGGTATTTTTGAAAAATAAATGTACATGTTTTAAAGGGGCTAAAAATAAATTTACCTTATTGTACGGGTTTTTTAATGTACAAATGATTGAACATTTTTTTTTCATATTTTTAAAAACTCTTACGCTGGTAAAAGCAGGCGTAAGAATTTCACGGGCAGTCGCTGGGCAGAAGTTGGGCAAATAACCCAACTTTCCTCCCACGGATGCCCTTTTCCCGGGGATGCATTGGATCTGTCAAGAAAATTCCTGACAGATTGCAAGTTCCTGTTTTAGTGCATGCACAGACCTGGAACTTGCGCAGCCCTTATGGGCACGTACACACCTCGTACGCACCTCGTACGCACCTCATACGCACCTCGTACGCACCTCGTACGCACCTCGTACACACCTAGTACACACCTCGTACACACATCGTACACACCTCGTACACACCATGTACACACCTCGTACACACCCGTAGGGGCTGCAAATTACGGCCCATTGTCTCTAGAACTGTCATGGCAGGAGAGTTCAGACCCGTGTTCTGCTCCTCTTGCTCCATGTGGGAAATCAGGGACGCTGCCAGTGTCCCTGACGACCACGTGTGCGGGAAATGCATCCAGCTGCAGCTACTTGTAGACCGCATTGCGGCGCTCGAGCTGCGGGTGGATGAATTTTGGAGCATGCGCGATGCTGAGAGGGTCGTGGATAGCACGTTTAGCGAGTTGTTCACGCCTCAGGGTAGGGCTGCACAGGGGGTGACCATCAGGTGGAGCAACAGAGGCAGGCAGGAAGTGCAGGGAACCCCTGCGGACATCCCCCTTTCAAACAAGTATACCAAGTTGGATACTGTTGAGGGGGATGACTCACCAGGGGAAGACAGCAGCAGCCAGCTTCCTGGCACCAGGGACGCTTCTGCTGCTCAGAAAGGGAGGAAAAAGAGTGGGAGAGCAATAGTGGTAGGGGATTCTATCGTAAGGGGAACAGATAGGCGTTTCTGTGGCCGCAAACGTGACTCCAGGATGGTTTGTTGCCTCCCTGGGGCCAGGGTCTGGGATGTCACTGAGCGGCTACAGGGCATTCTTAAGGGGGAGGGGGAGCAGGCAGAGGTCGTGGTCCACATTGGGACCAACGACATAGGAAGGAAGGGGGATGAGGTCCTGCATCAAGAATTTAGGGAGCTAGGTAACAGATTAAAGAGCAGGACCTCGAAGGTTGTAATCTCTGGATTACTCCCAGTGCCACATGCTAGTAAGTATAGGAATGGGAGGATAGAGCAGATGAATGCGTGGCTAAAGAGTTGGTGTAGGGGGGAGGGTTTTACTTTCCTGGATCACTGGGCCTGCTTCTGGGAAAGGTGGGACTTGTACAAGTCGGACGGGTTGCACCTGAACCAGAGCGGGACAAATATCCTTGCGGGGAGGTTTGCTAGCACTGTTGGGGGGGGTTTAAACTAACTTGGCAGGGGGATGGGATACAGAGGGGAGCTGAAATAGGGGGTGATGTGCTGCCAATTATAGAGAATAAAACAAGTCAGCTTGGTAGACAGGGCAAATATATAAGGGCAAGGCTGGATGGCATCTATTTTAATGCAAGGAGTCTTGCAAATAAGGTGGATGAACTGAAGGTGTTGATAAACACATGGGAGTATGATATTGTTGCTATCACGGAGACATGGTTGAGGGAGGGGCAAGACTGGCAGCTCAATATTCTGGGGTACAGAATCTTCAGGCGAGACAGAGGGGGAGGTATAAGAGGAGGGGGTGTCGCAATATTAATTAAGGAGTCAATTACTGCAGTAAGGAGGGATGATATATTAGCAGGTTCCTCTAATGAGGCCATATGGGTAGAGCTTAAAAACAAAAAGGGGGCAAGCACTTTGCTGGGAGTGTACTATAGGCCTCCAAACAGTCAGGGGGAGATAGAGGAACAGATATGTAGGCAAATCTCAGAGAAATGTGCAAATAATAGGGTAATAATAATGGGGGATTTCAACTTCCCCAATATTAACTGGGATAGTCAGAGTGTGAAAGGCTCAGAGGGTGTAGAATTCTTAAAGTGCATCCAGGAGAGCTTTTTGAGCCAGCATGTAGAAAGTCCTACAAGAGAGGGGGCGGTACTGGACCTAATTCTAGGGAATGTGGCCGGCCAAGTGGAAGAAGTGCTAGTAGGTGAGCACTTTGGTGATAGTGACCATAATATGGTAAGATTTAAGGTGGTCATGGAAAAGGACAGGGATGGGCCGGAAATAAAGGTTCTAAATTGGGGGAAGGCCGATTTTAATAGGATAAGGCAGGATCTGGCCAAAATGGACTGGGATCAGCTACTTGTAGGAAAATCCGCATCGGAGCAATGGGAGGCTTTCAGAAGGGAGATTGAGATCATACAATGGCAACATGTTCCCGTAAAGGTCAAGAGTGGTTCCAAAAACCACAGGGAACCTTGGATGTCGGGGGATATACGAGAATGGATTAGGAAAAAAAGGAGGGCTTTTGGTAGATACAAAAGGCTAAAGACGGAGGAAGCCCTAGAGGAGTACAAAAAGTGCACGGGGATACTTAAAAAAGAAATTAGGAGATCAAGGAGGGGCCATGAAATAACACTGGCGAGCAAAATAAAGGAAAATCCTAAGATGTTTTATAAGTATATTAAGGGTAAGAGGATAACTAGGGAAAAAATAGGGCCCATTAGGGACAAAAGTGGCAATCTGTGTGTGGAGCCGGAAGATGTAGGAGGGGTTCTAAATGAATTTTTTGCTTCTGTTTTCACTATGGAGAAGGATGATGTAGACATAGAAATAGGGCGGGGGGACTGTGATATGCTCGAACATATTAACATCGAGAGGGAGGAGGTATTGGCGGTTTTAGCTGGCCTAAAAATGGATAAATCCCCAGGCCCGGATGAAATGTATCCCAGGCTGCTGTGTGAGGCAAAGGAAGAGATTGCGGGGGCTCTAACACATATATTCAGGACCTCTCTGGCCACAGGGGATGTGCCAGAGGACTGGAGAACCGCTAATGTAGTACCATTATTCAAGAAGTGTAGTAGGGAAAAACCGGGGAACTACAGGCCAGTGAGCCTAACATCAGTGGTAGGAAAATTATTGGAAAAAATTCTGAGGGACAAAATTTGTCTCCACTTGGAGAGGCAAGGATTAATCAGGGATAGTCAACATGGCTTTGTCAAGGGAAGATCATGTCTGACTAATTTGATTGAATTTTTTGAGGGGGTGACTAGGTGTGTGGATGAGGGTAACGCAGTGGATGTGGTATACATGGATTTCAGTAAGGCCTTCGATAAAGTCCCGCACAGGAGACTGGTCAAGAAGGTAAGAGCCCATGGAATCCAGGGTGCCTTGGCACATTGGATACAAAACTGGCTTAGTGGCAGAAGGCAGAGGGTGATGGTCGAAGGTTGTTTTTGTGACTGGAAGCCTGTGGCCAGTGGGGTACCACAGGGATTGGTGCTGGGTCCCTTGCTGTTTGTGGTCTACATTAATGACTTGGATATGAATGTAAAAGGTATGATCAGTAAGTTCGCGGATGATACAAAAATTGGTAGGGTGGTAAATAGCGAGGAGGGTAGCCTCAGTCTGCAGGACGATATAGATGGGTTGGTCAGATGGGCGGAACAGTGGCAAATGGAATTTAACCCGGGAAAGTGCGAGGTGATGCACTTTGGGGGGACTAACAAGGCAAGGGAATACACAATGAATGGAAAGACCCTAGGCAAGACGGAGGGTCAGAGGGATCTGGGTGTGCAAGTACACAGATCCCTGAAGGCGGCGGAACAGGTGGATAAGGTGGTAAAAAAGGCATATGGGATACTTGCCTTCATTAGCCGAGGCATTGAATATAAGAGCAAGGAGGTTATGATGGAGCTGTATAAAACACTGGTTAGGCCACAGCTGGAATACTGTGTGCAGTTCTGGTCGCCACACTACAGGAAGGATGTGATCGCGTTAGAGAGGGTGCAGAGGAGGTTCACCAGGATGTTACCAGGGCTGGAGCGCTTCAGCTATGAAGAGAGACTGGGCAGATTGGGTTTGTTTTCCTTGGAGCAGAGGAGGCTGAGGGGGGACATGATTGAGGTGTACAAAATTATGAGGGGCATAGATAGGATGGATGCTGAGGAGCTTTTTCCCTTAGTAGAGGGGTCAATAACTAGGGGGCATAGATTCAAGGTAAAGGGCGGGAGGTTTAGAGGTGATTTGAGAAAGAACTTTTTCACCCAGAGGGTGGTTGGAGTCTGGAACTCACTGCCTGAAAGGGTTGTGGAGGCAGAAACCCTCACAACATTTAAGAAGCATTTGGATGAGCACTTGAAATGCCATAGCATACAAGGCTACGGACC
This sequence comes from Somniosus microcephalus, assembly GCF_052327205.1. Classification (NCBI taxonomy): domain Eukaryota; kingdom Metazoa; phylum Chordata; class Chondrichthyes; order Squaliformes; family Somniosidae; genus Somniosus; species Somniosus microcephalus. The sequence goes on from NC_140995.1 coordinate 91,964,544, forward strand.
AAATGCTGGAATATGGGATTAGATTAGACAGGGCTTGATGGCCGGCGCGGACACGATGGGCCGAAGGGCCTCTATCCGTGCTGTATTACTCTATGACTCTATGACTCTATGACTCTAACTTCAAGTTTGTAATTCAGTGTAAAACAAATTCCCACTCAACTGTTGTGTATAAGACACAGAATGTAGTCATGAGATTAAAATTACACTACGTTTCTGCTTGGCGTTTTGCAGGAGTTCTGTTGCAGAATTTTTACCTCCTTAAATGTCTCAGAATGCTTTATAGGCCAGTGAGTCAACACTGAGCAAGGGAGGGAAAGAGGAAGGTACAGGGGGGAGCAAAAGCACAGTCAAAGGGAAGGGTTTTAGGAGCTTCTTGAAATCAAGGAGGGAGCTAGAAAAGCGGAGATACAAAGCGAATGAGCTCCAAAGCGAGGGGGCAAGATGGCTGATGGAGTGGCCGCCTGCTGGTGGTGGAACAAAAGGTGTTATTTATCCTTATGTGGCTTGGTGTCAAATATTTTTGTCTTAAAATACTCCTGTGCAGCGCCTTGGAATGTTTTACTACGTAAAGGCGCTATATAAATACAAGTTGTTGTTGTTAGGAATAAAAAGTAGATCAGTGTAGGAGGACTGAAGGCATGTATAGGGATATATGGCTGGAGGAGATGATAGAGTTAGGGATGGATAAAGCTATGGAGAAATTTGAAGATAAAGATGAAATATATGGAACACCTCCCAAACCCGCGACTTCCACCACCTAGGACAAGAGCAGCAGGTGCATGGGAGCACCATCACCTCCATGTTCCCCTCCAAGTCACACACCATCCTGAATTGGACATATATCGCCGTTCCTTTATCGTCGCTGGGTCAAAATCCTGGAAATCCGTAACAGCATTGTGGGAGTACCTTCACCACCTCAACTGCAGCAGTTCAAAAGAAGGCGGCTCACCATCACTTTCCCAAGGGCAACAAGGGAAGGACAATAAATGATGATCATGCTAAGGAGGCCCATGTCCCGAGAATCAATATAAAAAAAAACATTGAAGAATATATTGTAGAGTGGTCAGCCATTGCTGTATTAACATTACAATCTTCAACAATGCAATCAAAGCCTCCACTTTCCCCATCCAGACACACAGCACCACACTCCGAATCCACTGGTGATTTGTGTTTAGCACATTTGTATTAAACCTTAGAGGTCAATCTGCCAATTCAAAATTGGCTTTGTATTGTGAGTTCATATCTGTGGAACCCCTTGATCAAGTTCCTGGAACTAATTCAACTTATAACCTTTCCAAGCATTAGTAAGAGGTCATCTGTGTTAACCATTCTTGAGATGGATTCAAAGGAAAGCCTCCTGAGATGAGGTGCAGTATATTTCTATAAAGTGCAGTGGTTTCTACCCACTACGCTACAGCCCAAATGCTCTAAAATAATATTTGGATGAACATAGAAACAATTTAATTGAAGTTAAGTTACGCATCTAATAATTTTTGAGTGTGTATTTAATTTGAGAACATAAGCGGGTATATTTTCATCAGCTGCCCCCCTCCCGCCCCCCACACCCCCATTGCGAAAACTCCAGGTGCAGGCCCACCCCTTTGGCTGGGCTTTGTCCCTCAAAATTGTGGAGGAAATGCAACTGCAAAACTGCCATCAATTACCTCCTCTGCTTTGGGAAATCCAACAGTGTGGTGAAGTTGGGCAGCGTAATCAGTGGGAAAGGACATAAAGGCCGGAATTGTCCCGCTGGCATGCGTGCGGGTCTGGAGGCGGGTCGACAGTAAAAGTTGCTGAAAATGGGAGCATGTTGGGAACCCACAGTCATCCCGCCTCCTTGCGCCTTTAACTCCAGCACGTTTGCTAGTGTGGCATGGACCCAAACGGCAGAGGCGGCCGACCTAATTAAGCTCATTAAACCTTGTTGTCAGACCCTTAACAGTGTTTTTAACCCTACCTTTTGAATTTCACTGGATGACCACGGGAATCACGCAGCCCGGAAATCACGTCTGTCAACCTGAGGCGGAAGCTCAGTGGCCATTGATCAAGGTCATTAATGCAGAGCAGGGAAAGTACAATAAATACTCCCACATGACACCTCATTACTTGCGTAAGAGAACGGCTCTTGCTGACTTCAAATTGAGCACAGATTTAGGTGTCTAGAGTTTGCAAGTCTTTTCTGCAACGTCGGAAGCCACTCTCACCTCATTGCTACTAACCATCACAACATTGACAGATTGCTCCTCTGATCTCTGCTTGACCTGCCATTTATTCCATGAACATGGGTGCCGTTTATACTGTCTCACCTTGGTCCTCAGAATCGGACCATGATGATCCCCAACACCAGCAGCACCAGCAGCAGCAGCAACAGCCACAACAACAGCAGCCTTCTCCTCAGCAACCTGATGCTCTACAGGACAGAGGGCATCAGCACAGGGGTGCACCACGCCAGAGGCGATACCCCCAACATAGGATATACAGGCAGAAGATGAGCTTCCTCAACATGACTGAGTAGTAGTGCAAAAGGAGGCTCTGACTATCGCGCCAGGTCACTGCAGACATTTGTAGCTTGCTGGGGCAAGACCTGCAGCACAGAGGAGCGGGTGGACATGCCTTACCAGTGGCTGTCAAAGTCACCATCATCCTCAACTTCTTCGCCTCAGGCTCCTTCCAGGGATTTGCAGCAGACAGTTGCGGCATCTCGCAGTCGGCCGCCCACAGATGCATCACACAGGTCACCGATGCCCTGTTTGACAAATCAGCAAATTATGTCAACTTTGCCACTGATGAAGCCAGTCTTACTGAGTGGGCACTCAGCTTTGCTGCTCTGGTTGGCTTCCCACGGGTGCAGGGCATCATCGACTGCACACATGTGGCCATCAAGGCATCCCCATCATCACCCAGGAGTGTTTGTGAACCGCAAGGGCTTCCACTCCCTCAATGTGCAGCTCATTATGATGATTATGAATGTATGCGTTAGAATCCCTGGCAGCTGTCATGATTCATTCGTGATGCATCAGTGCACCCTCCCTCAGATCTTCGCAACTCCAAACAGACTTACCGGCTGGCTGCTTGGAGACAAGGGCTATCCACTGAAGACGTGGCTCATGAAGCCCTTGAGGAGGCCAAGTACTGAGGCCCAGGAGCACTATAATGAAAGCCACATGTCCACCAGATGTGTCATAGAGCAAACAATAGGCATGCTGAAGATGTGCTTCAGATGCCTTGACAGATCTGGAGGAGCCCTTCAGTACACACCAGCCAGGGTATCCAGAATCATCGTTGTCTGCTGCACGCTGCACAACATAGCACAGCAACGAGGATTAGCGCTGCATGAGGAGCAAGGCGCAGAGCACACAGCCTCTTCAGAGGAGGAGGAAGAGCAGGAGGAGCATCAGCTGGAAGACGAGGAGGAGGAGCAGGAGGAACCTGAGTTCCAGATGGCAGCAGCACTGGAGCACGTTGCTGCCCGGGTGGTCAGGGCTGGCCTCATCATGGCCATATTTACTTAACTCCCTGCATTACACCCATATGGCTGCCACATGCTGTGCCAGGTTCCCCCTGCCTGCCCCCCCCCCACCCCCAACAACAACACTATAAAGCATCCCTGCAATGACCAAGCTATTCCTTTCACATTGACCCCCATTGCTATAGGTAACGTTATGTCTCAACATTCACTGCAACTCAATAAGCCACTTCCAAAGTAACAGACAAAAATGGGCATGGCTGGAAAGTGGTGAAAATGAATAGTTTAATATGTGTCTTAACATTAACGGGACCTTAACAATCACACTTCTTTAAACATCCATGTGCTAACCCTTGTGCATCTACTTCTGCGTAACTTTTCTTTTCCGCGTGCCTCTACAAGATGCATCCCCTGTGGCTTCAGCAGAGGTAGAGGCAGCCTGCTCACTTTCCTGCTGCGACTGTTTTGACACTTTTGGCAGATGTCCTCTGGGTTTTGGAGCCTGTGATGACCCCAGCAAAGTCTGCTGCTCCTGCGATTGTGCAGGGGCAGACTCGGCCATTACGATCCCAGGAGGCATTTGGGGCTCTGACTCGGGGGGGGGGGGGGCGGAGGGTGGGGGGCGGGCAATGGGGGAGAAGTGTGAGCGCTTTGAGAGGAGCCCCCACTTCCATATCCCGTCACCTTCATCCCTCTCATGGGCCACTCGCACTTCCCTGCTAGCAAGGAGCTGGAGAGCATGTTGCTGCACAGCAGTGAGGCCATGAGGACCCAAGTCTACGTTTACATCCCTCCTAGCGAGGAGGTCTATGAGCCTCTGTCATCTGCTCTCCATAGATAGCATGTGCTCCCGTGAGTGGCGCATTAGCTGCTCCATGCAGGTGGCCATCCTTTCCATCGGAGAGCATACCGTCACCATTGCCTGTGACATGGTGGTGCTCATGTTGGAGATGGACTCCTCCATTCTCTGCACATTTGTAGACATTGTGGCCGTAAAACCTGTCAGAGCCTCCTGCACTTCTTCCTGTCCCTCCAGGATCACCCTCTTTCTCGATGGTTCTCAAGGCTCAGCGTCTGCATGCAACTCATCAGAGCATGGAGAATCCTGCGCCCTCCGGCGAGGAGTCTCCACTGCTATCCCTGTCTCCACCATCTCCTCTTGCTCACTTGTGCATCAATCACCTGTTTCATAATCTGTGGGCAACAAATTGGTTGACACTACAAATGATCTGTGTATAGGAACCAGAGTGTGCCTTGACCTGTCCAATATCTGGGTAAATGCAGCAAAACCCAGGGGTTAAAATAGAAAACCCTTGTCACTGTGTTATGGCTTACTGGAATTTATCACGTGTCACCATACAATCTCTTTGATTTTGGTAAGTAGAAAAACATTAATAGTCAGAAAATCATACATTTCTGATGTGCTCTATCACAGGTGCAGACTTATAAAATTATTCCTATTAAGGCAGAGTAGAGGTAACTTTATTCTTCATCTGGTCAGTGCTATACCTGTATAAATAGATTTCTAAAAAGAATTCTTGTTGCTTCTTTTGTACCTGTATGACAAAAAAATCATGAGCTAGGTTTAATATTTTTTGACTGAATTTCAAGTTTTATAAGTTTCGTGGATTTGTTGATGTTTAACTTTGGTACAGTATAGTGAGGATTTTTGTACCTAAATAGCAATTTGCATGCCACCACACCTACAGCAGCTTTAGCTGCTCTGAGGTGTTGTGTGTATTGTGTTACCTCTTCAGAATCATCCAAGATAACTAAAGCTCTCTTGCATAATACTGTATCCATGTCTTCCAAATAGACTTATTTAGTTACTTAGCAAAACTTGTGTATGAGCATTTCAGCATTTGCTATAAGCTTCAGTGTTTGCTCACAAAAATGTTTGGGGACATGATGTCCCTGTGTCATCGCTCAGAGGCAGTGATATCAGATAGTGTGAAATGATACATCTTCTACACCCTACCACAAAAGACTTTGGGGGTGGGGGGTGAATTTCCTCGGGGCTTCTCCCACTCCACCGCCATAACTTCAGCAGATGTTTAAAGGAAACCCCACTTACGGAGTTTCCGCTGAACTTCCTCCGAAGTTACGGTAGCGGAGCGGGAGCAGCCCTGAGGAAATTCACCCCCATTGTAAGCTTGTACCTGAAAATGTGGGGCTGTGGTCAGTCTGAGAAATGTGCCATGACTCTGCTGTGGAACCAGACCTATTTTGTTAAGTGAGAAACTTACGTGAAGGTCTAAAGCCCCTTAGTACAGGACACGACCAAGGTTGAAACAGCAGGGGAGAAAACCAGATAAATCAAAAAAGAACTTGCATTTACCACACTTCTCAGAAATGTTTCAAAGCACTTCATGAATTGCAGTGACTATTATGTAGGGAAAGGTAGCAACCATTTTATATATACCCAGGTCCGAGAAACAACAATGAAATGAATGATTAACTGATTTGTTTTTGGTGTCATTGGTTGGGGAAGGAACATTGGGCAGGACATTGGGAGAAGTCCCTGCTCTTCTTTAACTAGAGTCTTGGGATCGTTAATATCTACCTGAGCCACTCGAACAGGCAGGCAGGGCTTTGATTTAACATCTCATCCTTTGACAATGAAATGCTCCCTCAGTACCATGCTGATGTACCAGCCTAGATTATGTGCTCAAGTCCTGGATTGAGGCTTGAATGTGTGACCTTCTAAATCAGAGGTGAGAGTGCAACAATTTGAGCTAAGATGTCATGATTGGAAAATGCCATGCTGGGGTTTTAAAAGCCTGTAGATTGATGGAGAAAGTGAGAAAAAGGAAGAGAAAGGAAATTTATTTACAATAGCTCACCTCCTATAGAAGTTTCAAAAGCAAATTGGAATCTTGAATTGGAAAAAGTCTTCCAATTGACTGGAGTTTCCTATCATAGTGTTTCACAGAGTTTGTTTAGGGAAGCCTTCTTTTTAAATTGACGTGAGTTTATGTGTATGTGCAATAACATGAAATATTATCAACACATTCTTAATCAATGCTCAAAGAGGAATTGCATGCCATCTTATAACACAACCACCCTGTCAGAATCATTAGAGGGTCGATATTTACCACAAGCGAAATGTTATGAGTGAAAGAGCTCAATTTTATTTCTGCAGAACATGATGGTGGCCACCCACTAAGGGGTGGGTTAAGATTGCCTAAACATATTTCATGTTGGACTCTTACAGCTGGGATTGAGGGCAGGCTCATTCCATCAGTTTGATTTGGTTTCAAACCCACATCCCAGAAGTGAAAGGGTTATGTACTAACTCACAGCACCACCCAAACCCTCAGGTTTCAATTTTCTAACCAGAATGAGTAAGATGTAACATGCCCGTCACAGGATGTGTTGTGAAATAGTGATTGCACATTCTTATTCAAATGGTGCATTATCACCTAATTTAACGTGAACTTCCTGGGCTCGGCATTGCTTGGGGGTTTTAGGGTTGCACTTGCCAGATCTAACAAAGTACTAGATTTCTTAATTAAAATATAATTGGTCTACAGTATCGAGCTCTCAGCAAATTGAGGGAACCAGGATCAAAAACTCAGATTCAGAACTCTTTTTTAGACGTAAAACCCTTCACCACAGCTTACTTTCTATAGTAAATAGTCATTTTGATTAACCCACTACATATATATTAAGCTCAGCTGGCTACATGTGTCCAAGTCCACCTCTAGCCATTACAAACATCCAACTGGACTTGAATTCACCTTGTTTGGGTTTACTCAGATTCAGATGAACGATCAGCAATGACCCTAATAGTGTTGATCAAACAGGACTGTGTCTAGTACTTAATGGTCCAGGTAACATGTGTCTCGATAAGCCTAAATCTATTCATACAATTCTCAATTCAAACATTAGAGAAGGAGAATGACTCCACATATTAGGAAAACATTTTTTTTTAAATGCTTCATTAATAAACAATACAAACATGAGAAACAGAAAATACATTTATTTTGTACCCCGCCACAAAATCCGTAGCCTTGCCATCGACTCCATCACCCTCCTTGGCCATTGTCTCAGAATGAACCAGGCAGTTCACAACCTCAGCATCCTATTCTACCCTGAGCTGAGCTACCAACCCCATATTCTCTCTATCACAAAGACTGCTACTTCTACCTCTGTAACATTGCAGCCTCACTTCCTACCTCAGTCATCCACCCCTGAAACATTCATGTATTCATTTGTCATCTCCAGACTCGAATATTCCAATGCTCTCCTGGCCAGCCCCATATCCTCAACTCTCTGTTAGTTCTGCTGCTCATATCCAGTCCCTTATTGAGTCCCACTCACCCATCACCCCTGTGCTCACTGATCTACATTGGCACCTGGTCCACAAAACCTCAAATTTTAAATTCTCATCCTTGTGTTTAAATCCCTTCATGGCCTCACCTCTCCCTATCTTTGTAAACTCCTCCAACGCTACAACCCACCCCACACCCTAACCCAAACTCTCTGTTCCTCTAACTCTGCCCTGTTATGCATTCTCCATTCCCACTGCCACTGGCAGCCGAGCCTTCAGCTACTTAAGGCTCACACTCTGGAATTTCCTCCGTAAACCCCTTTGCATCTCCAAATCCCTGCCCTCTTTTAAGACCCTCCTTAGAACCCATCCCTTTGGTTCAACTACTGGCCTTCTTCCTAATATCACCTTCTTTGGCTTGTCATCCATTTGTTTTGATTATGCCTCTATGAAGTGCTTTAGAATGTTTTTCTGGGCTAAAGTATGTAACTACAAGTTATTGTCGTTGCTGATTAAGAGACAAGACAAAAGAATGCTGATTTTTCACAGAAAATGATAACTATTTTCTAATAAAGGATAATTGATCAAGAACCACTGGGATCATGCTGCTTAGCATGCCTTCAGTGTAAGTCCATGCTTTGATAAAATCAAAAATTAAGTTATAGTTAAATAGCGCCATCTACTGTTTGCTAGTAGAATCTGTAGCATCAGTGTTGTGACCTCAGTCAGACAACTTTTAGGAAAACAATTGTCAACTAAGCTCAGGTAGCACAAGAAACAAGCTAAAATAGGTTTAAGTGAAGATGTAGTCTACATCACAAATGCTGTACTCACTGGTGTCTCTCAGTCACTCTTGGTTACCCTGTTGTGTACAAATGTAACGATCCCTTTAATAGTTTTCCTTCCCTCCTTCAGGCAATCCACTGAAACTCAAAACTTTTTTCCTCTGAGTTTTCACCAGTGGAACAGACATTTGCAGAACATGCATTTTTCGCCTATTGGGGAAGGCAACTCAGCTGCTGCAGTGCGAGCACACACTGAAACAAGTGGATTTTCTGCCCCCAAAGTATCTTTACTTGTTGGCCCTTCCATGAGCAGAGCTATAATGGGGCCCAAAGTAGGTGGCTTTACATTGTGTACAACAGTGGTTCTCAACCTGGAGTGCGAGGGTCACTGCCCTTCCTGTTATTTCCCTCCTGTTATGCTCCTACTCTCGGTCCTGGCTCCTAACTGATACCTTTTCTTCGTAGCAGGAGTAAACATTTTGCCATACTTTATGGGCATAAGTTCCTGATCTCACAACAGATTAGAAATTTCCATCTACAGCTCATAGCAGAACTTGCTCTTGGAGCAAAGTATCCTCATCAGGTAGGAACAGGTGCCAAGAGTCAGAAGCAAATCGGGAGTATTGAATGAATATAATGAGAGAGAAATCGTGTTTCTAGGGACGTGTGAAGAGTGGCTCGAGGAGGAGGGAAGAGAGTTTCTTTGTGAAGGGGGAAAGGGTGCATCAGTAAAGGGAACGATTTAGGAGAGGGAGGATGAGGGAAAAGGATCCAAAGGGAAAGACAGATAAAATAGTGAAGATCACAAAGGCTGCTGGTAATAAGGAGCAAGACTTAGCTTTGTAATTAATCTTACAAGAAGGTAACATTCTCAGTCCTACAAAAGCAAAATACTGCGGATGCTGGAAATCTGAAATAAAAAGAGAAAATGCTGGAAATACTCAGCAGGTCAGGCAGCATCTGTGGAGAGAGAAACAGTTAACGTTTCAGGTCGATGATCTTTCATCAGAACTGACCTGAAACGTTGACTGTTTCTCTCTCCACAGATGCTGCCTGACCTGCTGAGTATTTCCAACCTTTTCTCTTTTTATTTCAACATTCTCAGTCCTGGTTGACTGCTGTTCAGTTAGCTTTTAAGGAAGCAATGGTCAGGCTAATCTTTTCAACATAGACAAATCCAAATGTAATTTATTTTTCCTGTTATTTTTAATTTAAAAATCTATGAATTGTGAAGTTAGCGGATTTTCCTGACACTTGTCTCCTGGAACAGCTGTTTCTCTGGATCCACAGGTCAGGAAAAAGTGGTGTAGACCTGGTTTGCTTGGTCTTTGCCCCTTTTACTTTGCCCAGAATTTTTGATGTTTTCCTGGGATGGGGTAGAGCTGGGTCAGTAGCTCCAGTAGGCACAGGCCAATTGCACCAATGTTAATGGGGTGAGAGGGGTTGTTCCTAGCCTCCTGGATTGCTGGGCCATCCCAGCACAAGGTGTTGCGATCGACCCCACAAACCCCTAACAATCAGAGAATCCATGGGGGTCCTAGGGGCAGGTGGAAGACGCCAACGTTTGTAACGGTTTAAAAGTTCAACTCCCACGGCCCCAGGATGTTTAGGTCTAATCGGTCTAATGCTGATCCCTACAGCAGCTAGAAGGACTTGATCTTGGATGCCCAACAGTAGCTGCAGGCTTGAAAGGCCTGCAGTGGGCTTCAATTTCCTGCCCATTCTGTCAGCACCAAGCCAGGGGCAATCCTGCTCTGGAGGTGCCCCTATCTCAGCACTCCTAGGCCTGGACAGGGGCATCTAACTTTGGGTCCAATGTTCCTGTTCAGTGCTGGGGCTGGGGGAGGCAAGGCAAAAAAATCTATGATATGTAGTTGCAAAAAATGTTCTATAATTAATCAAGATGCATTATTTTAATATAAAATTCAATATTTCGCGGTAAGGAATTCTCTGAAGCGTTCCCCCAAGAAATGTGCCTGACACTGCTTGTAGGAGGGGTCAGAACATAAGAACATAAGAAATAGGAGCAGGAGTAGGCCATTCGGTCCCTCGAGCCTGCTCCGCCATTCAATAGGATCATGGCTGAACTTTTACCTCATCTCCACTTTCTTGCACTATCCGTATATCCCTTGATTCCCTTAATGTCCAAAAATCTATCGATCTCTGCCTTGAATATACTCGAAAATTGAGCCTCCACAGCCCTCTGGGGTAGAGAATTACAAAGAGTCACCACCCTCTGAGTGAAGAAATTCCTCCCCATCTCAGTCCTAAATGGCCGACCCCTTATTCTGAGACTGTGACCCCTGGTTCTAGACTCCCCAGCCCGGGGAAACATCTTCCCTGCATCTGCCCTGTCAAGCCCTGTAAGAATTTTGTACGTTTCAATGAGATCACCCCTCATTCTTCTAAACTCTAGAGAATATAGGCATAGTCTGCTCAATCTCTCCTCATAGGACAATTCCCCCATCCCAGGAATCAGTCTGGTGAACCTTCGTTGCACTCCCTCTATGGCAAGTATATCCTTCCTTAGGTAAGGAGGCCCAAACTGTACACAATACTCCAGGTGTAGTCTCACCAGGGCCCTATATAATTGCAGTAAGAAGTCTTTACTCTTATACTCAAATACTCTTGTAATAAAGGCCAACATACCATTTGCTTTCCTAATTGCTTGCTGTACCTGCATGTTAACTTTCAGTGATTCGTGTACAAGGACACCCTGGTCCCTCTGAACACCAACATTTCCCAATCTCTCACCATTTAAAAAATACTCTGCTTTTCTATGTTTCCTACCAAAGTGGATAACTTCACATTTCTCCACATTATATTCCATTTGCCATGTTCTTGCCCATTCACTTAGCCTGGCTATATCCCCTTGATGTCTTTTTGCATCCTCCTCACAACTTACATTCCCACCCAGCTTTGCATCATCAGCAAACTTGGATATATTACATTTGGTGCCCTCATCCAAATCATTGATGTAGATTGTGAATAGCTGAGGCCCAAGCATTGATCCTTGCGGTAGCCCACTAGTTACAGCCTGCTAACCCGAAAATAACCCGTTTATTCCTACTCTCTGTTTTCTGTCCGTTAACCAATCCAAATAGAAGGAATGTGTAGAATTCTAAGTTTGCTGCCTTCGCTCCTGTTAGTTTTCAATTCACAATTAAAGTAATTTCAATGTCATTCTAGTGTAAAGATAGTCAGACCTCAGGAGGAGGCCGAGATGGATCATCCACTCGGCACTTCTGGCTGAAGATAGTTGCAAATGCTTCAGCCTTGTCTTTTGCACTCACGTGCTGGGCTCCACCATCATTGAGGATGGGGATATTTTTGGAGCCTCCTCCTCCTGTTAGCTGTTTAATTGTCCACCACCACTCACGACTGGATGTGGCAGGACTGCAGAGCTTTGATTTGATCTGATGGTTGTGAGATCGTTTAGCTCTGTCTATCGCATGTTGCTTCTGTTGTTTGGCATGCAAGTAGTCCTGTGTTGTAGCCTCACCAGGTTGACACTTCATTTTTCGGTATGCCTGGTGCTGTTCCCGGCATGCTCTCCTGCACTCTTCGTTAAACCAGGGTTGATCTCCCGGCTTGATGTATACCAAGGCACAAGTCAGGAGTGTGATGGAATACTCTCCACTTGCCTGGATGAGTGCAGCTCCAACAACACTCAAGAAGCTCGACACCATTCAGGATAAAGCAGCCCGCTTGATTGGCACTCCATCCACCACCTTCAACATTCACTCCCTCCACCACCGGCGCACTGTGGCTGCAGTGTGTACCATCTACAAGATGCACTGCAGCAACTCGCCAAAGCTCCTTCAACAGCACCTTCCAAACCCGCGACCTCTACCACTTAGAAGGACAAGGGCAGCAGACGCATGGGAACATCACCACCTACAAGTTCCCCTCCAAGCCACACACCATCCTGACTTGGACCTGTATCGCCGTTCCTTCACTGTCGCTGGGCCAAAATCCTGGAACTCCCTTCCTAACAGCATTGTGGGTGTACCTACACTATATGGACTGCAGCGGTTCAAGAAGGCGGCTCACCACCATCTTCTCAAGGGCAATTAGGGATGGGCACTAAATGCAGGCCTAGCCAGCGACGCCCACATCCCATCAATGAATAAAAAAAAAAATTTTTTTAAACATGTAATGATGCCATAAATCTAAGGCCTATTTTCCTGAATGAAGTCAATATTGAAATTTTTAAACTTTATCTGGCTGTTATAGACCATGATGATAGACCAAGAAATATTTTGGGGATATTTAACCACATATTCCATGTGTTTCTGTAATATGACAAAATTATTTTATTAATTAAATAAAATATGGTATAAATGTGAAACACGTAGGGGTTGATATTAACTCCCCCACAATTGATGGGAGAGGGTGGGGGGGGAGGGGGTTTAAATCATCAAATTCGCCAAACCGGACTCCAATCCACCACGCACACGCCCGCTTCCGTTTTTACCGCAGCAGGTATCGGGGCATCCGAGTGACCCGCTCTGGAGAGGCAGGTCTGTTATTATAATATTTAAATGAGGTTCCTTTCATGAGATTTTGGCAGCGATTTGAAATTAACGTCTCCTGCACGGGTTTCCCGGGGTTTGGGAAACTTGTCAGTGAAGCGGAGGCGAGACTGAGCGGTACTTTAGGGGGATGACTAAAGATCAGGAGACCCGATCTGAATAAAGGCTCTGTGCTGACAGCTGGTTTCTCAGTTCCCTCTGGGAAACGGTTGGTGAGAGTACTTGTTGTGAGAGACTTATTTGTCCAGTTTGGAGGTCTTCAGACAGAGAACATCAGGACGGGCGGCGTCATGGCTGCTTTTAATTGGGCTTTGGACAAGGAAGAGAATCAGCATCAGCAGCAGCATGGATGTGCTGTGGAGGGGAGCTGTGGGTGGACAACAGACAGGGAAGCAACAGAGGGGTCGAGTTCGCAGGAGGCCCTACCCACCTAACAGGTCAGGATCAGCTTCCTTGACCTCTCGGAGGAGCAGTGCCTCTGGAGGCTGAGATTGTCATGTCAGGTGGTCGCAGACATCTGCAGCCTTCTAGGAGAAGACCTGCTTCCTGCTGGATCTGGTGACCATGCATTACCAGTGGCTGCTAAAGTCAGCACCGCCCTCAATTATTTTGCCTCTGGTTCTTTCCAGGATGCTACCGGAGACATATCGAGGGTCTCACAGTTGGCTGCATATAAATGCATACAGCAGGTGATGAATCGATTGTTTGCCAGGGCTGAGAGTTGTGTAAACTTCCCCTGTGGTGACAATAGCCAGAATGAGCGGGCACTGGGATTCGCCTCTATGGCTGACTTCCCACAGGTGCAGGGTGCCATCAATTGCACACACATGGCAGTCCAACCACCCCCAGATCAACCAGGAGCATTTTTCAACTGCAAGGGATTTCATTCCATCAATGTTTAGCTGATGTGCAACATGTAGGTCTATGCCAGATTCCCTGGGAGCTGCCATGTTGCTTTCATACTGCAGCAGTCCAACACTCCAGACCTGTTCAGACCTAGAACCAGCCTTAAAGGGTGCTTGGCAACAAAGGATACCCCCTTCAAACCTGGCTGATGACACCCCCCAAGGAACTCCACCGATGAACACAAGGAGCGCTACAACTCCAGCCATATGACAACCAGATGTGTCATCGAGCGAGCCATCAGCATGCTCAAGATGCGCTTCAGGTGCCTGGACAGGTCTGCAGGCACCTTTCGGTACTCGCCACCAAGGGTCTCTAGGATAATCATGGAGTGCTGTGTTTTGCACAACAGAGCGCAGCAGTGAGGACTAGTAGTGGCGCATGAGAAACAAGCCGCTCACCATTCCTCATCTAATGAGGATTCCAATGGAGAGGAGGAGGACGAGGAGGAAGGGGAAGACGGGGATCCCAAAGCCAGACCAGCTGATCATATTGCTGCTCTGGATGACAGGGATGCCCTAATAGCTCGAAGGTTCAGTTGGTCACTCACACTGGACCAAAGTAACTATCACATTCCCCACCACTCCCCCCCCCCCCCACTCCCACCCACTTACACAAGCAGTCCTGTAACCAACCATCCATACAGTGCACATGCACCAATTTGTCTCAGTCGTTCCTGTCTCATAAGAACATAAGAACATAAGAAATAGGAGCAGGAGTAGGCCAATCGGCCCCTCGAGCCTGCTCCGCCATTCAATAAGATCATGGCTGATCTGATCCTAACCTCAAATCTACTTTCACTCTCCATCCTACCCGAACCCATGTGATCTCCCGGGAGAGGCGAAAAACCAGATGATAAACCCAATGTGCCAACTTGGGAGAAAAAATCTGGGAAATTCCTCTCCGACCCATCTAGGCGATCGAAACTCGTCCAGGAGATCACTTTGTCCCTGTATTTCCTACAGTACCTACCTTCTGTAAGAGGTGATCTCCACCCCAGCCAGGAACAGGCCCAATTTACTCTTGAAGGACTCCTAGCTGGCAGCCTGTTCCCAAGGTCTCCACTAATCCCTGTGAATAGAACCATCTCCTGAAATCTAACACAGAATTAGAACACAAGAAGTAGGAGCAGGACCAGGCTACACGGCCCCTGGGCCCGCTCCGCCACCCACAGGGCCATGACCGATCTGAACCTAGCCTCATGTCCAATTTCCTGCCCGCTCCCCGTAACCCCTAATTCCCCTTACTTCTAGGAAACTGTCTATTTCTGTTTTAAATTTATTTAATGATGTAGCTTCCACAGCTCTCTGGGGCAGCAAATTCCACAGACCTACCACCCTCTGAGTGAAGAAGTTTCTCCTCATCTCAGTTTTGAAAGAGCAGCCCCTTATTCTAAGATTATGCCCCCTAGTTCTAGTTTCACCCATCATTGGGAACATCCTCACCGCATCCACCCGATCAAGCGCCTTCACAATCTTATATGTTTCAATAAGATCGCCTCTCATTCTTCTGAACTCCAATGAGTAGAGTCCCAATCTACTCAACCTCTCCTCATATGTCAACCCCTCATCCCCAGGATTAACCGAGTGAACCTTCTTTGTACTGCCTCAAGAGCAAGTATGTCTTTTCTTAAGTATGGACACCAAAACTGTATGCAGTATTCCAGGTGTGGTCTCACCAATACCTTGTACAACTGCAGCAATACCTCCCTGTTTTTATATTCCATCCCCCTAGCAATAAAAGCCAACATTCCATTGGCCTTCTTGATCACCTGCTGCACCTGCATACTAACTTTTTGTGTTTCGTGCACCAGGACCACCAGATCCCTTTGTACTGCAGTACTTTCCAGTTTCTTGCCATTAAGATAATAACTTGCTCTATGATTTTTCCTGCCAAAGTGCATAACCTCACACTTTCCGGTATTATATTCCATCTGCCAAATCTCTGCCCACTTACTTAGCCTATCTATGTCCCTTTGCAGGTTTTTATGTCCTCCTCACTCACTACTTTCCCTCCCATCTTTGTATCATCTGCAAACTTTGATATGTACACTCGGTCCCTTCCTCCAAATCATTAATATAGATTGTAAAGAGTTGGGGTCCCAGGACTGACCCCTGCGGAACACCACTAGTTACTGATTGCCAGTCTGAGAATGAACCATTTATCCCAACTCTCTGCTTTCTATTAGATAGCCAATCCTCCACCCATGCCAGAATATTACCCCCAATCCCGTGATTTTTTATCTTGAGCAATAATGTTTTGTGTGGCACCTTGTCAAATGCCTTTTGGAAGTCTAAATACACTACGTCCACTGGTTCCCCTTTATCCACCCTGTATGTTACGTCCTCAAAGAACTCAAGCAAATTTGTCAAACATGACTTCCCCTTCGTAAAACCATGCTGACTTTGTCCTATTAAATTATGATTATCCAAATGTCCCGTTACTGTCTCCTTAATAATCGGCTCTAAAATTTTACCAACCACAGATGTTAGGCTAACTGGTCTATAGTTTCCAGCCTTCTGTCTATTACCCTTTTTAAATAAGGGTGTTACATTAGCAGTTTACCAATCTGCCGGGACCTTTGCTGAGTCCAGGGAGTTTTGGAAAATTATTACCAATGCATCCACAATCCCTACCGCCACTTCCCTCAAGACCCTAGGATGTAAGCCATCAGGTCCAGGGGATTTATCCGCCTTAAGTCCCATTATTTTACCGAGTACCACTTCCTTAGTGATTTTAATCGTATTTAGCTCCCCCCACCCCTAGAGCCCCCTGTTTGCCCAGTGTTGGGATATTCTTAGTGTCCTCTACTGTAAAGACTGATACAAAATATTTGTTCAGCGTTTTTGCCATCTCCATGTTTCCCACCATTAATTTCCCGGTCTCATCCTCTAAGGGACCAACATTTACTTTAGCCACCCTTTTTCTTTTTATATAACTATAGAAACTCTTGCTATCTGTTTTTATATTTTTAGCTAATTTACTTTCATAATCTATTTTCCCTTTCTTAATCAATCTTTTAGTTATTTTTTGCTGTCTTTTAAAGACTTCCCAATCTTCTATCCTCCCACTAGATTTGGCTACCTTATATGCCCTTGTTTTTAGTCGGATACTATCCTTTATTACTTTACTTAGCCACGGATGGCTGTCTTTTCTTTTACACCCTTTTTTCTTCAGTGGAATATATTTTTTTTGAAAGTTGTAAAATAACTCCTTGAATGTACACCACTGATCATGTACCGTCTTACCCTTTAATCTATTTTCCCAGTCCACGCTAATCAATTCCGCTCTCATACCTTCATAGTCTCCTTTATTCAAGCTCAGTATGTTTGTTTGAGATCCAACCTTCTCACCCTCTAATTGAATCCCTCCACATTCAGCACCAAACAACTGAAAACCCAAGTTGGTACTCACCACACAAGAATGGTGAACACCAGAAAGTGGTGCAAATTAATACATTTTCTGTGACTTAATAAATTAATGATACTTACAAAACATTTTCACAAACACCCATGTGCAAACCCTTGGTGAACTACAAAGCTTTTCTTTTTCTTTCCCTACCTCCTATGTGGTGCTATTACTGTGGCTTCAGCAGAGGGAGGCAGGTTGCTCTGTTCCCTGCTCTGATTTCTTTGGTGCTCACGGACGATGACCTCAGGGTGTTGGAGCCAGTGAGGGCCACGCCAGAGACTGCTCCACCTGCACCTGTGCAGGGGCAGACTGGGCCAGCGGGAGAGGAGACAGCATGTCGGGTACTGGTTGATGGGGGGGCAACGGGTGAGTCGTGGAAACGCTTTGAAAGGAGTGCCATGATTCAAATTCCACAGAGGAGGCCACTCTCTCAATGGAAGACATTCTCACAATGGCCTGTGACATCAATCCACAAATATTTGAGCTGGACGACTCCATCCTCTCTGAGATTGTGGAAAGTGAGCCTCGCAGGACTGCCAGTATGTCACACATTTGCTGCTGACCCTCTATCATTCTCCTTTTCATTAATGGCCCCCTGGGTTCAGCATTACTGTCCAGCTGAGCAGAGCTAGGAGAGGAATGTGCCCCCTGACAAGGACCATCCACAGCTGATCCTGCCACCACTCTCTGCTCGTGCTCACTTGTGCCATGCGATTCATCAGGTGACATCCCAACCAACTGTCTAACAGGATCCACCGAAGTGCTAGTACCTGCATTGGTGCCTGGTTCGCATGTGTCCTGTGATGGTATGCCCTCAGAAGGAATCAGCTCCTCTGAAGAATCCTCGTCTGCAAAGGGTTGCCGTTCTTCATGAGATGGCCCTGGAGAGAAGAGGATATGATTTAGTCATGGGAATGTACAAATGTTGAAATGCACATTATTAAAGTGATCATATTTCATTCCATGCTGAATTCAAGTCAACATGACTTAGTCTTGTATGAGATGTGGGTTAGAGACATTTAATTCTGTCACCCTGCAGCAATGAAGTCCAAGTCTTGCCATCTCCGATGCTCAGGGAGGCTGACATGCTGCTTATCGCCAGTGCCTTCTGCTCTGCCTTTGTGAGCTCCATGATCTGTAGTGGTCCACCTCCAGTCCTCTCCCTCTCCTTTATATTTTGGGATCTTTTCTCCTTCAATGGGGCATGTCAGACCTATGAGTGTCTGTAACGCATGTGTACATCTGATGGATGCAATGCATTTGATGAGGGTGACCATCAGGCAGATGCATCACAAGTGGCACTAGCATGCATTTGAGGAACAGTGCTGAGAATTGGGTGAGCTGACTGAGGTGGTATCGCATTACATAAGGATTTGGGTGAGTGGCAGTGGTGGAAGGGGGAGGTGAGGAAGTGCATTTAAACAGAACGATGGGTGCTGCTAAAACTTAAGTGGGTGTGAGGAGTGATGTGATGGAGTAAGGTTGACAAGACAGAGTGACGGGGCGGGGGGGGGGTGCGGTGTACTACAGGATGTAGGTAAATCTGTAACTTTGCACACCTTTGCTGATCTTATTAGGTCATGAAAACACTTCCTGCATTGAATCCACATCTTCATCACAACATTCCGTCTGCTCACCTCTTCAGCCACCTCCAGCCATGCCTTCTTCGTTATGGCAGCAGGTTTTTTTTCCCATTACTAGGGAACAGGATCTCTTTCCTCGCCCTTACTGCACCCAGCAGTATGTCAAGGGATGCCTCATCAAATCGGGGCCGAACCTTTGTCCTCCCTGATTCCATTTCTACTTCTAATTATCAAAACCAATTCACCCAACTCCTCCAAATTCCATCCCTTTAAATAGTCGAGGTTAAATTGTGTCATGCCGGTCCATATCATGCCCACTCACGTGCATTGCAGAAACTCAGAAGTAAAATGATAATGAGGCATCCCTGTTGAAATCAGACATTCCCACATGTCACACAATCTTCCGCATTTCACACCCACTACCATCCAGCAAGTCCCTGTGTAACCATACCCCTACAAGTGTCAGTGCCAGCCAGGATCAGCATTATTTCCCCACCAATTTCCTTTCCTTACACCATCCCGGGCCCAAGTCCTCCCTGGGTGGCCCCACACCTTCCCACTACACCAACCTAGGTATCCTTCACTGTGCCCAAAGTTGCATCTGTACATTACACCAGTGCCAACAGTCCCATCCTTGTCTCCTGGCACACATCTATCCACCCTGCTCTTTAGGACTAAATTTTTCCAACTTCCTTCCCATCACTCTGTCCTTGGGGAAAAAAATATCACCCAATCTCCATCGTCAATGTCCTCTACAACTTCAACTCCCTCCCCTCTGGAAACTGCCTTCTTTTACTTCCCTCACCAAATCCTTTCACCTCTGATGCCAGGTATGAGGAACTCAAGGATTTTTTTTATTTCAGCTACAAAACTGATGTTATCCAGTCAGGTGTCCCATCGGCTGGAGTGTTTTGAAAACATTACTGACATTGTGGGCAGGGGAAATGCAGTTGATATAATATATTTTGGGGTTGCTGAAAGCTATTTACAATGTTCCATATTGGCAATTAATAGTTAATGATAAGGAGTAATGGAACAGGAGGTAAAAATGTCACTGGATAGGGTGTAGGCTTAAAAACAGGATACACACGAGATCCATAAATCGGAGCTTTTCCAGCTGGAAAGAGGTTATATGTAGAGTACCCTAGGAATCAGTATTGGAACCCGTGATATTTTTAATATACATTCATGGCTTAAGCGGGACTATTGTAAGCAAAATTTGATTCAGAAGGACTTTGGTATTTTAGGTAACTGGAGCAATAAATTGTAGATGCAGTTCAATGTGAGTATGTGTAAAGTAATTTGAATGGGAGCAAGGAATCAAAAGAGGGTAAAGTGTGCTGGCCAGGAAAGGAGATAGTGAATATATCTATGAAACTGTAAACAATAATGCCACATGGGTGCAATAGGGAATGTTCTTTGCGGTTGGATTAAAGGAACATTGTTAGTTCTGTGTAGTCAGAGCTTTACTCTGCATTTAACTGTGCAATGTCTGACCTGGGAGTGTGTGATGCTGACAATAGTTGCCTGAGTGAAAACTGTTTCATCGCCCAGCTATAAGCACAACATTTAAAAGAAAAATAAAGAACAACATGGAAAATGCAGAAGGACCTATACACTGTAATGTACTTTCATGATCAAAGGGTAAGCAAAATACAGGATTTCAAAAATGCTGTATCCGTTACAGTGCACTCACAACTTTATCGATTGTAAGTTAAAACTGACCTTTTTCAAACATATTTATAGCACCATAATAATTTTAGTTCATTATTTTATGAGCAATAACAAGAATCTCAATAACTTGGGGATCATTGACTGTATATATAGCAGTGTTGTCCAATAGAAATCGTTGACTAGCTACAGGCTTGGTTATGGTGACACCATTTTAGCCACAGGTGTTACATACAATACAGGTAAATGTACTTCACGTGTATATTTACTTAACAAACATCTACCAGCATTGAGTACTAAACTTTGCAATTTTTCTCTTTCATCAATATTTGGAATTCTGGCATGCATTCATAAAACTTGAGCTCCCACTTAGCTAGTTATATGTGTGATATCTACCCAAGTTAAACTGAATTTTTCAAATAAAAAACATTAAAAAAAGGCCTAAATTTACCTTGTTTACATTTTTCCAAAGGCAAGCGGCCATGACTAACAAAATGGTAGAGCAGGCTCAATGGGCCAAGCTATGTAATCTTATTCCAATATTCCGAATTGAAAATTTGACACTCATCCCTACACCACAGGAAAAGATTCCACAGCTTCACTTAAGGAAATAATTACTTTAGATAATAATGTAGCCTGCAGATGCCTATTTCATTTTTTCCCAGTTACCTACAAAATACAATGGAACTACAAAATGCAATTTATAACCTGACTGCGCAAAAAGTTTGAAATAAGTTTAGCTACAAAAAGGATCAAACATTCTTAAAACACTTCAGAAAAAATAGCTGCAAATGGAATTTATCCCCCTTTCATAATTTCTGTCACTGTGACAGACAGCAGGAGAATAATTTGACAGTTATTTAACAAGTTTCACAGTCTTCATGAAGACACCTGTGAGACCCACCACTTAGCCAGAAGATTTGCCTAGCAACAGACTGAGAGCTTCAGATGCAAACTCAAAGTTTCCTCATTTAAAAAAAAAGAAACAACAATTTGCAATTATATAATGGCCCAGAAATTCGGGTCGGGGGCTTCCCGCGGGTGCAAGCCCCCGACCTGCACTTACCTTGCGCGCCGGCAGTTGAGCTGTAGGGCCCCGTGGAATTCCGATCCGGGGCCTGGCTCAGCTGCTGGCACGCAGTGCTTGCATATTCCAGGGGCTCAGTTAGTTCAATGCGTCCCCTGAGATCACGTGGGCCATGGGGAGCCAATCGGAGCAGGGAATGCTCCAGTCATAAGTCTTGACAAGAAATGCTGTCAAGACTTATAAATACTACGGCCCCAAAATTGCAGTAAACCTTCAAATAATTTTTTTTTTAAATCACATTTTTTAAATAAACTATAAATTACATTAAATAACTATTTTAAACAATAAATTAAATTTTTGATTTTTTAAAAAAATATTCTAACGGGGCTAAAAATAAACGTACCTTGCTTTAAAGTATTTAAAAATAATAAACCTGTGGAAAAAATATTTTAATTTTAATTAATTGACCACTTACCTTGTAAAAAGTAGGCCTTACGCTTAAATTCTAAAGACTTACCCTCGCGGGAAAACCTGTAAAAAAAACGTAAGTTCAAAGCGCACGCGCAGGCTCCCCCGCGCACGCGTTCGACCTCTGAACCCCTTTCAGAGGAACGGAAGTGCCGGTTTCCCATGCATGCGCAGTGCATGCAGGAAACTGGCACTTCCATCGGGCCTACGGGTGAGTACCCCGTGCGTACTCACCCGTGGAGACCCGAATTTCTGGGCCATTGCCTTTAACGTAGGAAAACACCCCCTGTGCTCGCTGACCTACATTGGCTCCTGGTTAAGCAACACCTCGATTTTAAAATTCTCATCCTTGTTTTCAAATCCCTCCATGGCCTTGCCCCTCCCGATCTCTGTAATCTCCTCCAGCCCCACAACCCCCCGAGATATCTGCTCTCCTCTAATTCTGGCCTCTTGAGCATCCCTGATTATAATCACTCCACCATTGGCGGCCATGCCTTCAGCTGCCAAGGCCCTAAGCTCTGGAATTCACTCCCTAAACCTCTCTGCCTCTTCACCTCTCTTTCCTCCTTCAAGACAATCCTTAAAATCTACCTCTTTGACCAAGCTTTTGGTCATCTCTCCTAACATCTTCTAATGTGGCTCGTCATCAAATTTTGTTTTGTAACGCTCCTGTGAAGCACCTTGGGATGTTTTACTACATTAAAGGCATTATTTATATACAAGTTGTTAATGTTGTTTACAAAAACGTAATCAGATCAAAATTGACACCGAGCCAAAGGAGGAGATATTAGGAGGCATGAATAACAGCTTGGGCAAAGAGAGAAGAGAGTCTTTTTTCATTTGTTCCTGTGGTGTGGGCATCACTGGCAAGGCCAGCATTTATTGCCCATCCCTAATTGCCCTTGAGAAGGTGGTGGTGAGCCGCCTTCTTGAACCGCTGCAGTCCATGTGGAGAAGGTGCTCCCACAGTGCTGTTAAGGAGGGAGTTCCAGGGTTTTGACCCAGCGACGATGAAGGATCAGCGATACACTTCTAAGTCAGGATGGCGTCTGACTTGAAGGGGAACTTGGAGGTGATGGTGTTCCCATGCGCCTGCTGCCCTTGTCCTTCTAGGTGGAAGAGGTCGCGGGTTTGGGAGGTGCTGTTGAAGAAGCCTTGGCAAGTTGCTGCAGTGCATTTTGTAGATGGTACACACTGCAGCCACGGTGCGCCGGTGGTGGAGGGAGTGAATGTTTAAGGTCGTGGATGGGATGCCAACTAAGCGGGTTGCTTTGTCTTGGATGGTGTCAAGCTTCTTGAGTGTTGTTGGAGCTGCACTCATCCAGGCAAGTGGAGAGTATTCCATCACACTCCTGACTTGTGCCTTGTAGATGGTGGAAAGACTTTAGGGACTCAGGAGGTGAGACACTTGCCACAGAATACCCAGCCTTTGACCTGCTCTTGTAGCCACAGTATTTATGTGGTTGGTCCAGTTAAGTTTCTGGTCAATGGTGGCCCCCAGGGCCATGAGGTTACAAATTGTAGTGGAATACAATTCTGCTGCTGCTGATGGCCTACAGCGCCTCATGGATGCCCAGTTTTGAGCTGCTAGATCTATTCTGAATCTATCCCATTTAGCACGGTGGTAGTTCCACATAACACAATGGAGGGTGTCCTCATTGTGAAGATGGGAATTCGTCTCCACAGTGACTGTGCGGTGGTCACTGCTACCAATTCCGTCATCGATAGATGTGCCTGCGATAGGTAGGTTAGTGAGGATGAGGTCAAGTCGGTTTGTCTCTTGTGTTGGTTCTCTCACTACCTGCCGCAGGCCCAGTCTTGCCGATATATCATAGAAACATGGAAGATAGGAGCAGGAGTAGGCCATTCGGCTCCTCGAGCCTGCTCCGCCATTCAATGAGATCATGGCTGATCATCCAAACTCAGTACCCAGTCCCTGCCTTCTCCCCATGTCCCTTGATCCCGTTAGCCTTAAGAAATATATCTAACTCCTTCTTGAATATATTTAATGAATTGGCCTCAACTGCCTTCTGTGGTAGAGAATTCCACAGGTTCACCACTCTCTGGGTGAAGAAATTCCTCCCCATCTCTGTCCTAAATGGCTTACCCCTTATCCTTAGACTGTGACCCCTGGTTCTGGACTCCCCCGCCATCGGGAACATCCTTCAGTATTCGGCCAGTAGTGGTGCTACCAAGCCACTCCTGGTGATGGACATTGAATTCTCCCTGCAGCGTATATTCTGTGCCCTTGCTACCCTCAGTGCTTCTTCCAAGTGGTGTTCAACATGGAGGAATACTAATTCATCACCTGTGGTAGGTGGTAATCAGCAGGAGGTATCCTTGCCCATGCTTGACCTGAAGCCATGAGACTTCATGGGGTCTGGAGTCAAGGTTGAGGACTCCCAGGGCCACTCCCTCCCGACTGTATATCATTGTGCCACCACCTCTGGTGGGTCTGTCCTGCCAGTGGGACAGGACATACCCAGGATGGTGATGGAGGATTCTGGGACATTGGCTGAAAGGTATGATTCTGCGAGTATGACTATGTAATGTTGATGCTTGACTAGTCTGTGGGACAGCTCTCCAATTTTTGGCACAAGTCCCCAGATGTCAGTGAGGAGGATTTTGCAGTGTCGACTGGGCCGGGGGTGCCTTTATCGTGTCCAAAGCCGGTGCCGAGGTCAATGCCGGGTGGTCCGTCTGGTTTTATTCTTATTATTGTTTTTTGTAGCGGTTTGCTACAACTGAGTCGCTTAGAGGAGGAGAGAGATGTAGAGAGGTGGAGAGGTTTAGAGAGGGAATTCCAGAGTTTAGGGCCTAGACGGCTGAAGGCTCGGCCACCAATGGTCCAGCGAAGGGAGAGGGAGGTGCACAAAAGGCCAGAGTTGGAAGAACGCAGAGTTCTTGGACAGTTGTAGAGGTACGGAAGTACATATACAGTATAAGGAAAGACGAGGCCATGGAGGGATTTAAGCACGAGAACAAGAATTTTAAATTTGAGACATTGGTGGACTGGGAGCCAATGTAGGTCAGTCAGCGAACACATGGGGTTGGGAACGGAATGTGGTTCGGGTTAGGATACAGGTCGCAGAGTTTTGGATGAGCTCACATTTATAGAGGGTGGAAGATGGGAGGCTGACCAGGAGGCATTGGAATAGTCGAGTCTAGAGGTAACAAAGACATGGATGAGGGTCTCAGCAGCAGATGAGCTGAGGCAGGGTTGGAGACAGGTGATGTTACAGAGGTGGAACTAAGCGATCTTTGTGATGGAGAGTATAAGGGGTCTGAAACTCAGCTCAGGGTCAAATAGGGTATTGAGATTGCGAACAGTCTAATCTAGCCTGAGACAGTGGGCAGGAAGGGGGATGGAATTGGTGGCGAGGGAACAGGTCTTGTGGTGAGGGCCGAGGACAATGGAGGGAATTGCGCCTCATCCAGGACTGGATGTCAGGCAAACAGGCTCATAACACAGAGGCAGTGGAGGGGTCGAGAGAGGTGGTGGTGAGGTAGAGCTGAAGCGTACATGTAGAAGCTGACGTCATGTCTTCAGATGATATAGCAGAGTGGCAGCATGTAGATGAGAAATAGGAGGTGTCCAAGGATAGATTGTGTGGGGGCGGGAAGAGAAGTCATTGCAGGAGGTTCTCTGGATATAATTGGATAGATAAGAGTAGAAACAGGTGAGGGGGGTCCCATTCAGCTGGACAACAGGTTAGAGGCACTGATGGTCTGGTCAACCATATCAAAGACTGCAGACAAGTCGAGTAAGATGAGGTGGGCTATTTCACCATGGTAACAGTCACAGAGGATGTCATTTGTGACTTTGATTTGGCTTGTTTCAGTGTTGTGGCAGGGGCGGAAAACTGATTGGAGAGATTCAAACATGGAGTTGCGAGAAAGATGGGCATTGATTTGGGAGGCAATCACATGTTCACAGACTTTGGAAAGTAAAGGGAGTTTGGAGATGGGCGGTAGTTTGCAAGGACAGAAGGGTCAAGGGACTTTTGAGAGGATGCTGATGGCAAATTTGAAAGGGAGGGAGACAGTACTTGAGAAAAGAGAACCATTTACAATGTCAGCTAACATAGGGGCCAGGAATAGAAGTTGGATGGTCAGCAGTTTAGTGGGATGAGGGTTGGGACAGCAGGAGATGGGTCTCTTGGATAAGATGAACTCGGAGAGCATGAGGGGAGACAGGAGAGAAACGACAGAAAAATGTAGGTTTGGGGCTAGGGCAGGGGGGTATCTTGGGGGAGGTTTGGCTTGGTGGGCAAGTAGAGGTGGAAATGCAGCAAAGGCAGGTAGATAGATAGTTTTAATCTTAGTGACAAAGAATTCCATGAGATCCTTGCACTTGTTCATAGAATCATAGAATGGTTACAGCAAGGAAGAAGGCAATTTGGCCCGTCGAGCACGTGCCGGCTCTCTGCAAGAGCACTTCAGCTAGTCCCACTCCCCACCCTTTCCCCGTAGCCCTGCAAATTTCTTTCATTCAGATACTTATCCAATTCCGTTTTGAAAGCCATGATTGAATCTGCCTCCACCACCCTTTCAGGCAGTGCATTCCAGATCTTAACCACTCACTGCATAAAAAAGTTTTTTCTTACGTCGCCTTTGGTTCTTTTGCCAATCTCCTTAGATCTGTGTCCTCTGGTTATCGACCCTTCTGCCAATAGGACAGTTTCCCTCTATCTACGCTGTCCAGACCCCTAATGATTTTGAACACCTCTATCAAATCTCCTCTCAATCTTCTCCGCTCCAAGGAGAATAAGCCCAGCTTCTCCAGTCTATCCATGTAACTGAAGTCCCTCAGTCCTGGAATCATTCTCGTAAATCTTTTCTGCTCCCTCTCTAAGGCCTTCACATCCTTCCTAAAGTGTGGTGCCCAGAATTGGACACAGTACTCCAGTTGGGGCCAAACCAGTGTTTTATACAGGTTCATCATAATTTCCACACTTTTGTAGTCTATTTATGAAACCCAGGATCCTGTAAGACTTTTTAACTGCTTTCTCAACCTGCCCTGCCACCTTCAACGATCTGAGCACACATACCCCCAGGTCTCTCTGTTCGTGCACCCCGTTTAGGATTGTACCATTTAGTTTATATGCCCTCTCCTCATTCTTTCTACCAAAATGTATCACTTCACACTTTTCTGCGTTAAATTTCATCTGCCACGTGGCCGCCCATTTCACCAGCCTGTCTATGTCCCCTTGAAGTCTATCACTATCTTCCTCACTGTTCATTATATTTCCAAGTTTTGTGTCATCTGCAAATTTTGAAATTGTGTCCTGTACACCCACGTCCAAGTCATTAATATATATCAAGAAAAGCAGTGGTCCTAGAACTGACCCCTGGGGAACACCACTGTATATCTTCCTCCAGTCTGAAAAACAACCACTCACCACTACTCACTGTTTCCTGTCACTTAGCCAATTTTGTATCCATGCAGCCACTGTCCCTCTTATTCCATGCGTTTCAATTTTGCTGGCAAGCCTATTATGTGGCACTTTATCGAACACCTTTTGGAAATCCATGTACACTACGTCAACTGCATTGCCCTCATCAGGCCTCTCTATTACCTCATCAAAGAACTCAATCAAGTTAGTTAAACACAATTTACCTTCAACAAATCCGTGCTGGCTTTCCTTAAATAATCCACACTTGTCCAAGTGACTGTTAATTTTGTCCCTGATTACTGTTTCTAAAAGCTTCCCCACTACCGAGGTCAAGCTGACTGGCCTGTAGTTGCTGGGTTTATCTTTACACCCTTTTTTGAACAATGGTGTAACATTTCCAATTCTCCAGTCCTCTGGCACCACCCTTTAAATCTGTGTCCTCTGGTTCTCGACCCCTCTGCCAATGGGAACAGTTTCTCTCTCTCTACTCTGTCTAGACCCCTCATGATTTTGAACACCTCTATCAAATCACCTCTCAATCTTCCCTGCTCTGAGGAGAACAACCCCAGCTTCTCCAGTCTATCCACGTAACTGAAGTCCCTCATCCCTGGAATGATTCTCGTAAATCTTTGCTGCGCCCTCTCTACGGCCTTCATATCCTTCCTAAAGTGTGGTGCCCAGAATTAGACACATTGCTCCAGTTGGGGCTGAACCAGTGTTTTATACAGGTTCCTCATAATTTCAACGCTTTTATACTCTATACCTCTATTCATGAAGCCCAGGATCCCGTTAGCTTTTTTAACTGCTTTCTCAACCTGCCATGCCACCTTCAACGATTTGTGCACACATACCCCCAGGTCTCTTTGTTCATGCACCCCCTTTAGGATTGCACCCTTTAGTTTAAATTTCTTCTCCTCATTCTTTCTCCCAAAATTTATCACTTCACATTTTTCTGCGTTAATTTTCATCTGCCACGTGTCCGCCCATTCCGCCAGCCTGTCTATGTCCCCTTGAAGTCTATCACTATCTTCCTCACTGTTCACTATACTTCCAAGTTTTGTGCCATCTGCAAATTTTGAAATTGTGTCCTGTACACCCACATCCATGTCATTAATATATATCAAGAAAAGCAGTGGTCCTAGAACCAACCCCTGGGGAACACCACTGTATATCTTCCTCCAGTCTGATAAACAACCGTTCACCACTACTCACTGTTTCCTGTCACTTAGCCAATTTTGTATCCTTGCAGCCACTGTCCCTCTTAATCCATGGGTTTCAACTTTGCTGGCAAGTCTATCATGTGGCACTTTGTCGAATGCCTTTTGGAAATCCATGTACACTACATTAACTGCATTACCCTCATCAACCCTTTCTGTTACCTCATCAAAGAAGTCAATCAAGTTGGTTAAACACGATTTGCCTTTAACAAATCCATGCTGGCTTTCCATAACTAATCCACACTTGTCCAAGTGACTATTAATTTTGTCCCTGATTATTGTTTCTAAAAGCTTCCCCACTACCGAGGTTAAACTGACTGGCCTGTAGTTGCTGAGTTTATCTTTACACACTTTTTTGAACAAGGATGTAACATTTGCAATTCTCCTCTGGCACCACCTCCATTTCTAAGGAGGATTGGAAGATTATTGTTGTTGCAGGTGAAGGCAGGTGGTGCAGGCGAGAGGAGTTGAAGCAATTGGTTTGTAGTCGAGAAAAGAAACCAGGGGTTCTTTTTGCAGTCCAGGATACTCCTGGAGTAGTGGGTAGTTTTGGCAGGAGAGCAGGGCCTGATAGTACTTGATGTGTGCTAGCCAAATCTGGCGATGAATGGCTAAACTTCATCTCACTGTGCTATATATGTTCAAATTTGCATCCCTTGGACGTAAGGGAGTGGAGATGGGTGTCATATGAGGAGGGGTCGATCAGAGTGGGACACAGTAAGGGTTTTACTGGGATCAAGGCCATTAAAGACAGAGGTGATTGATGAGATCAACAACTGCAAAAGTAATGTGGAGAACGGAGGGTCAAAGGTGAGACAGTTGGGAGTTTGAAAGTGCGATTGTAAGTGTATTGGTGGAGAGTTTTTTCCAGGGATGGAGGAAAAAGGAAGTGGAGTTGGAAAGAAGAGTGAGGGATGTAAAGAAGAGATCAGAGTTGGCCATGTCTGTGATTGAGACGATGGGAATAGCAAGGCCACGTTAGATTGCAAGGGTGAGGGGTAGTCATGAATATGGGTAGGAGAGATTATGTGGCTAAGGAAGTACAGGAGGGCAATTAACTCAGAGGAGAGAGCCAAGGTGAGTTGAGATGGAGGTTGAAATCACAGAGGGAGAGGCGTCGCTCAGTGCAGAGGCTGAGGGAGAAAAAGACTGACTATATGTCGGTGAGAAACTTGGGGTGGAGCTTCGATGGGTGGGAGAGAATGAGGATTTTGAAGGAGAGGCAAGAGGGGTGGGACAAGGTGAGGTGCTCAGAGGAGAAGGTGCCAGATGAGTAGGACAGACCAAGGTAAAATTTGGTGATAAGGGTCATACCACCACCACTGAAGGTTGGGGGAGGGGCAGGAGGTGGAAGGTATAGCCAGGCAAAAAGGCTTCAGTAAAGGGCAAGACGTTGTCACCCTTGAGCAAAGTTTCCATCGAGGCCATGATGTTAATGCAACCATCCACGATAACGTCATGGATGGCAAACCCCTGTTTGCAAGTGAACAGTCATTCTGGAGGGAGATGCAGAGATTATTGATCAGCTGGCAGTGTCCGCAAGGTTAGCGGTGTGAGGGGTAAGCATGACAGGAAGGAGGTTGACAAGATTATCACCCAGCTGGCGTTACTCATGACGTTATTGGCAAGACAGGAGGATGCTGCTCATAAGGCGGCCTTAAGGGGCCCTTCACAGAATGCCAAGAGGCACAGAGGATGCTGTGGGCTTCTCCAAGAGGAAGTCAAGCCTGGGACAGCAGCAGGAGGTTAGGAATAGTGAAGCGTTGGGGTAGGGATTTAGGGGGAGAATTGAAAGAAGGCATGAGTTGGTGACAGGAAGGGGTGAAGACAGAAGAGAAGGGGAAAAAAGAGGGGTAAAGAGAAGAAAAATAAAAAGGGAGATGGTAATGAGCTGAGGTAAGGAGTGGCAACGAAGATGCGCATGTGAATGGGCACAGAGCTCACACTAGTGATTTCAGACAACACACAGAGCTCACACTAGTGATTTCAGACAACACACAGCGCTCACACAAGTGAGTTCAGAGAACACACAGAGCTCACACTACTGATTTCAGAGAACACACAGCACTCACACTAGTGAGTTCAGAGAACAGACAGCGCTTACACTAGTGAGTTCAGAGAACGCACAGCGCTCACACTAGTGAGTTCAGACAACACACAGCGCTCACACTAGTGAGTTCAGAGAACACACAGCGCTCACACTAGTCGCTCAGGCTGTTCATGGTTCCAACACCATCATCAAGTTTGCGGATGATACCACGGTAGTAGGCCAGATCACCAACAACGATGAGTCAGCCTACAGGGAGGAGGTCCAGCATCTCGTGAAGTGGTGCACCAATAACAACCTGTCCCTTAACATCAAGAAAACCAAAGAAATCATTGTGGACTTCAGGAAGTCTAAAGGCGGAAGTCACACCCCCATCCACATCAATGGGCCTGTGGTGGAAAGGGTGGACAGCTTTAAGTTCCTCGGAGTCCACATCACGGAAGACCTCTCCTGGTCACTCAATACCTCCTCTCTGGTGAAGAAGGCCCAGCAGCGCCTATATTTCCTAAGGAGGCTGAAGGGATGTAACCTGTCACCCCTGATCCTCTCTAACTTTTACCGCTGCACAATAGAGAGCATCCTGATGAACTGTATCACAGTATGGTATGGCAGCTGTAGCTAATATGACCGGAAAGACTGCCCAACGCATTACCAGCACCCGGCTACCGACCATAGAGCACATATACCAGAAACGCTGTTTACGGAGGTCACGGACCATCATCAAAGACCCTACCCACCCCAGCCACAGTCTGTTCGCTCTCCTGCCATCTGGGAGACACTACAGATGCATTCGCACCCGTACGACCAGATTTAGGAACAGCTTCTTTCCCAGGGCTGTCATCCTACTGAACTCCACAAATAAACTCTAAAGCCTGCACATCTGCCAATGCACTTTATTATGGTTATGTTTATGTTAATGTATTACAAGCCAAATGTATGTTGAATGTTTAAATGTATTAATCTAAATGTACACTCTTGGGAGCCGCAAGCCTACATTTCGTTGTACTGCACTTGTGCACTAACAATGACAATAAAGTTGATTGATTGATTGATTGATTCAGAGAACACACAGAGCTCACACTACTGATTTCAGAGAACACACAGCGCTCACACTAGTGAGTTCAGAGAACACACAGCGCTCACACTACTGAGTTCAGAGAACACACAGCGCTCACACTACTGAGTTCAGAGAACACACAGCGTTCACACTAGTGAGTTCAGAGAACGCACAGCGCTTACACAACTGAGTTCAGAGAACACACAGCGCTCACACTATTGAGTTCAGAGAACACACAGCACTCACACTACTGAGTTCAGAGAACACAGCGCTCACACTATTGAGTTCAGTGAATGTTATGTCCATAAATAAATAGATGTTTTCATTATGAACAGCTAGCTTGAGCTAGTCATTTATTCAGCCATGTGGACTAGTGTACAGGCATCCATCTTGACTACTGCCTTGTGGGTAGCCCCTCAATAAACATACAGCTCCACCTAGTGTACCATTCTAGAATGACATGTTACTGATCATTACATCCCCCTTCCTTAGAGGTTAAACAAAATCAATATCAATCAATCATAACGACATAAACATCTTCACAACAGTCAATACATTGTCAAAGCTTTACTTTATGAACTCTAAGCTTTTCATTCTTTTATTATAGTTTTCTTTGTGCTCAAAGATTAAGTCTATCAGGCTTATTTACTTCACGTGTAGATCTTCTCAGCACAGGTAAGTCTGATGTGTTTTCATGAGAGCCTGTATGTGTGTTTGTGTTACATTGTTCTGGTGGTGAGTGACAAGATTCAGTTGCGGCATTGTCATCGATTTGCTCTTGGATAGTTTCTTGTATTTTCAGGAGGGAATGGCGGTTCCTCCTGAGAACCTGTCCTTCCTCAGTTCTAATGGTGTATGACCTTGGTCCTACTTCCTCAAGAACTGTAGCTTTCCTGTTCCATGCATTTGGATCCTCAATCCTGACAACATCATCCCTTGTCAATGGTTTCAGAGTTTTGGATGACTTGTCATAGTGTGATTTCTGTTTCAGCTTTAACAGTTGAAGTCTCTGTCTTAGTTCCTTACTCTGCTTTTCTTTTGCACAGCAGGGTAGCGTGGTGCGCAACTTGCGACCCATTAGGAGTTCAGCAGGTGAAGAACCAGAGTCTAAAGGGGAGGCTCGGTAGCTCAGCAGGGCGAGATAAGGATCAGACTTGCTTTCTTCAGTAGCTGTTTGAGAACTTGAACACCTTTCTCTGCCTTACCACTCGACTGAGCATACAGAGGACTGGATGTGATGTGTTGAAAGTCATAATGTGCTGCAAACTGCTCCCACTCCTTACAGTTGAAGCACGGACCATTGTCGCTAACGGCAATCCTGGGAATTCCATGTCTGGCGAAGATGGATTTAACATGCATTATGACACTGCTTGCTGATGTGCTTGAGAGCAGCGCCATCTCAGGATAGTTAGAATAGTAGTCAATCACTATTAGATAGTCTTTACCATTCAAATGAAAGAGGTCCATACCAACCTTTTGCCATGGTGCTGTTGGTAAGTCAGCTACTATCATTGGTTCCTTTGCTTGTTTGTTTTGGTGTTTCTGACATGTCTCACATTCGCCTATCATGTTCTCAATGTCCTTATTTATGCCAGGCCAATAAACAGTGTCTCTTGCTCTCCTTTTGCACTTTTCAATTCCGAGGTGTCCCTCATGAATCCTTTTGAGCATGTCTCGACGTAGAGCCTGTGGAATGACTATTCTGTTCTGTTTTAGTAATAGTCCACTTGCGAAACTCAATTCTGACCTGATGTGAAAGTACTTTGGACAGGAACCTTTTGGCCAACCATGATGAATGTTCTCTATTACTGTTTGTAACACTGTATCTTTTACTGTTTCTTCAGCTATTTGCTTTGATTTTGTGTCTGACACGGGTAGCACAGCAGTGACCATACTCACATGAACATCCACGTCTTCCTCAGTAGAGCTCACATGACTCACTGTGGGTGCTCGGGACAGTGCATCTGCTAACACTTTGGCCTAGAAATTCAGTTGCGTTCGCCAGCCGTTAGCGCCATAAGAGGGGTAGATCTCGAGCGCTAGGCACTTAGCGCCCAGGCGCAGGACGATCTGCGCCTACGCCCAACTTCAGTAGACATTTAGCGCCGGCGCAAAGTGTTTGCGTGCGCTCAGCTGCGCGCGCAACTTATGACGTCATTTCGTCGTGCAACGCCGTTTGAGAGCCCCAAACCGGAACTTCAGTGGCGCCCGCCCAATGTGGGCGTGGCGCTGTTAAGAACTGTGAAGTGGAACGCAGCAGAGGCCCTGCGGGCCTCGGGGAGCGCTAATTAAAGGGCACTTACACTGAACTATAAAGGCCAGCCATTTTGCTGCAATGACTTTAGTGCTATGGATTTCTGGACAGAGACCAAGGAAGAGACCTTACTGATTTGGGCCAACATAGGAGAGGTATTTTTGGCTTCTGGCCAGAGCTTGGAAATTTGACTCATTGTGATTTCACTGTTTGCAAGTATATTATGGGGGCTGCATGGGGTTCCAACCCTCAGTTCCAGCATTATGTGCAAAGGGCTCGCAGACGCTGTGTGAGAGGGGCAGCCATGCCTAGACGCAGAGGGGCCATCAGGCGTCGGCAACGTAGGCCTTACCCACTCAGGGAATACCGCCAGCAGGTGTCCTATCTCACCATGACTGCCGCGCAGTGTGTTAAGAGGCTGCGCTTCAGAAGGGAGGTGGTTGCAGAGATCTGCCAGCTGCTTCACAGAGATCTGCGTCCACAGCTGATGTGCAGGACGTCTCTGTCGGTGGAAGTGAAGGTCACGGTGGCTCTGAACTTTTATGCAAGCGGCTCCTTCCAAGCCGCTGCTGGGGACATAGCGAACATCTCCCAGTTCGCCGTGCATCGCTGCATCCGGCAGGTCACCGATGCCCTTTTCACAAGGAGACACCAATTCATCTCCTTCCCCATGACCCTAGAGAGGCAGGAGCAGCGTGCAGTCGGATTTGCGAGGATCGCCGACTTCCCCATGGTGCAGGGCGCCATTGACTGCACGCATGTGGCTATGCGGGCACCTATCGACAATGCCGAGGATTACCGCAACCGGAAGGGCTACCATTCCCTCAATGTACAGCTGGTGTGTGACCACAGGCAGCGCATCCTAGCTGTCAATGCCCGCCTTCCAGGCAGCAGCCACGATGCATTTATCCTGCGCCAGACTACTGTGGCTGACATGTTCCAGGCACAGCCTCCCCCAAGAGGATGGCTTATCGGGGACAAAGGCTATCCTTTGTGTACATGGCGCATGACCCCGCTCCGCGCGCCCAGGACCCCTGCTGAGGAGGCATACAACGAAAGCCATCAAGCCACAAGGAACATCATAGAGCAAATGATTGGCGTCCTCAAGCAACGGTTCCGCTGCCTGGATCGCTCCGGCGGATCTCTGCAGTATTCGCCGGATAGAGTCTCCCAGTTCGTCGTCGTTTGCTGCATGCTGTACAACCTGGCTATCCGCAGGACTCAGGCACTGCCACCTCACGTTGGACCACCACCTCAGGAGGACGAGCAGGAGGACCATGAGGAGGAGGAGGAGGAGGAGGAGCACCAGCCCAGGAGGGCGCCACAAGGTCCAAGGGCCGTCCGTCGGCGGCTTATTGAACGACACTTCTAGGCCCCGTCAGGGAATGGCTTGCGGCAATGAAGGCACATGAATGCAGCCGCTCCGCAAGCCCTCAGCCGGTTAGGGCAACAACCACTTCAAACATCAAACATGGACAAGCTGAATAAATAAAATGCTTTATTGAACAAACTCAGGGCCCTTCCCACATGAAACCCAAAAACACACAACACCCCCAAAAAACACTCAAATACATATCTCACAGCCACAACCTGGGGAGGAATAACAAAAGTTGTCCATCCAAATGGCCTTCATCCTCGGCCTTACCAAAAGAACCCCCCCATAGAGAACACAAACACCCCCATATAAAAAAACATTTGCCAACACACTCTACTTTGTGTGCCGAGAGGGCGAGTCCTTGTCCAGGCTTTTCCGGCCCCTGGCCGACCTGCTGCTCCGCCTCAACCTGGGCCCTGTGGGTGTTGCAAGGCTGGGGGAAGGCTCCTGAGGGGCACATTGCGTGACGGCAGATGCCCTTGGGGGTCGGCCTAGACGAGCTGTGGCCCTCGAGGGGCCGGCTGCTCACTGCTGCAGCTGTGGCTGGGCAGCATCAGTCTCTCCAGCAGCTCGTCGCAGCTTTGCTGGGGGAGTGGCAGTGGCGGCTGCAGCAATGGGGGCAAGCTGGCTGATGCCAGGCGCTCGCTGGTCGCCAGAGACACTGCCACTCAGCCGGGCTGGCACTGCAGCAAGCGCAGCAATCTGGTGAAGGCCAGACCGCTGTGCTGCAGCAGCGTGGCGGGTGCCCTGGCGATGCGTGCGTGACACAGCGAGTGTGGCAGCAGTGAGTGCCCGTACTGCCCTGGTCTGTGCCCGCATCAGACCAGCCAGTGAATGCACGGCACCACTGATCAACTCTCCACTCGCTGCCTGTGCTGCCCTGAAGTCGTCCCGACTCGCGTCCTGTGCTGCCCTGAATTCGGCCCGACTCGCGTCCTGTGATGCCCTGAATTCGGCCCGACTCGCGTCCTGTGATGCCCCGAATTGTGCCCGGCTTGCGTCCTGTGATGCCCCGAATTGTTCGAGACCCCTGGCCTGTGCTGCCGCGAGTTGTTCGAAACCCCTGGCCTGTGAGGCCCCGAAATCGGACACACTATGAGCCAGGGACTCAATGGCCTCAGGCAACCGTGCCACAACCCCCATGAACTCGGTGTGCCGACGATCCGAGTCCGCGGACATTTGATCAAGGAGGTGCACCTCCTGGGCGAGGACCGTCTCCGGACTGGAGGCCGGGCTCTCCCTCTGGGGAGAAGGCCGCCGAGCTGGCCGACCCTTCCCGCGTGGCTGCACGCCACTGGGCCCAGCAACTACACTCCCCTGCAACACTTCCCCCCTCTGGGGAGTAGGCAGCCGTGCTGCCCGACCCTTCCCGCGTGGCTGGACGCCACTGGGCACAGGAGCTACACCCCCCTGCAACACTTCCCCCCTCTGGGGAGAAGGCAGCCGTGCTGCCCGACCCTTCCCGCGTGGCTGGACGCCACTGGGCACAGGAGCTACACCCCCCTGCAACACTTCCCCCTGGCTCTCCTCCAGGGAAGACGTGTCCCCTCCATTGCCATCCCCTGGCGCGGATGAGGGTTCCCCCGATGTGCCGCCTTCCTCTTGCTCCTCCTCGTCCTCCTCTTCCGAGGGACTGACACTCGCAGCTTCAGGGACCTCCTCCTCACCAGCTGAAAGCAGGAAGGCACAAGAGTAGCTTTAGAGTGAGGACAAGGCATCAGCGAGGGAGGCATGAGTGGTGGCATTCTGCGCATTGGTCGGACAGTGGCAAAGGATGTAGATCTGAAGCGCAAGGGGAACGAGAGAGGTCGAAACGGTCATGTCCTTACCATTGGGGCCCAGCACAGGGTCGGCATCTCCAATTGCAACGGGGCCAATCACCCGGGCACCCATGAGTCGACCCACGCGCTCCTCCAGGTCACTGAGCTGCTGGAACTGGGCACGGCCTCCCCCGGTGTCAGTCTGGCTCTTCAGATTCTGGGCCAGCTTGGCCTGCAAGAGAAAGGACTGCCTCTATGTACAGTGTGGTGCCCTGTTGTTGTGTGCACTGCCGCCCATGGTCGAATAGCTTGGCCAGTGTGGTGCCCTGTTGTTGTGTGCACTGCCTCCCATGGTCGAATAGCTTGGCCAGTGTGTAAAGTGCAGAAAGTGCAATTGATGTTCATGCCAGTGCCATAGCTGCTGGATGAGGGCTGGCCATTAGGCCTTTGAGGTCCCTTTGCCCATAATGTGAGGTGCACATGCAAGGATGAGGAGGACACTGGAAAGGGTACTCACCCTGACAACCCGAGTGAGGTCGTTAAACTTTTTCCGACATTGGTCAGCAGTCCTGGGGACATCGCTGTTGGCTGTGACCCTCTGGGCGATTTCCCTCCAGGCTCTCCTGTACACCCTCTTGGGAGGCTTCTTGCCACTGTCCGGGAACAAGATATGGCTTCTCTTCTCCAAAGCCCTAACCAGCACCTTTAAATCATGGGCAGAGAAGCGCTGCGCTCGCTCACGGGCCCTCTGCATCCTTCCTGGCGCTATTTCTCTCCAGCAGCGGTGTTTAGGCCTAGCTGGAGGGCTGCAGTATCCAGGGCGTGGCAGCAGACCAAGTCGACCCTTCCCCCTTTAAGAGCTGGCCGGCGCCAGGGTGTCTGCTGTCAATCAAAACATGACCGCACCTGCGCTGCGCCCGGCCTCGGCGGTATCAGTCTGCACCGCCGGCTTAGCGCCTAAAGATAGGCGTGCAACGCCAGTTT
The DNA here is from genome assembly GCF_052327205.1 of Somniosus microcephalus. Lineage (NCBI taxonomy): Eukaryota > Metazoa > Chordata > Chondrichthyes > Squaliformes > Somniosidae > Somniosus > Somniosus microcephalus. The sequence goes on from NC_140995.1 coordinate 92,002,756, forward strand.
TAGCGCTCGAGCAAACTCCTTGGCCAAAGCTACTGAATATCGGCGAAGTGGCCTCCACTTTCCGGCAGGCGCAAACTTTAGCGCCCGCCCGACTTTACCGCCCCAAAAGTGGCTATACTGAATTTCCAGGCCTATGTGTTTGCCTGGTGTGTAGATCAGTTCAAAGTCATACCTTTGCAGCTTCATCATGAGTCGTTGAATCCTTGGAGACATCTCATTCAGGTTTTTTTTATGATGGCAACCAGTGGGCAGTGGTCTGTCTCAACTGTGAAGGTGGGAAGTCCATATATGTAGCCATGGAACTTTTCTAGTCCAACTACCAAGCCTAGACATTCCTTTTCAATCTGGGCGTATCGACACTCAGAATCAGTCATAGGCCTGGAGGCATAGGCAACAGGCTTCCAATCTTCACCCTCTGCTTGTAGCAAGACCGCACCTAGGCCATCTTTTGATGCATCCGTTGACACTTTGATTCTCTTTGTTGGGTCAAAGAAGGTGAGTACAGGTGTGGTTGTCAGCACTGTTTTGAGGTTCATCCACTCTTGTTCATACCTTTCTGTCCATGCGAACTCATTTGTTTTATGTAGCAGGTCTCGCAGACAGGTTGTCTTGGCTGACAAGTTAGGAATGAACTTTCCAATGAAGTTTATCATCCCCATGATGCGTAGCACTCCTTTTTTGTCAGTGGGTCGGGGCATTTTGAGATGGCGTTTACTTTTTCCATATCTGGCTCTATTCCTTTACCAGATAGATTATCTCCTAGGAAAGTGACTTCCTGGACGCCAAACTGACACTTGGCTTTGTTGAGCTTCAGTCCATTCCGGCATGTGCTCTGTAGCACTTTAGTCAGTCTCTCATTGTGTTCTTTCAGTGTGGAGCCCCAGATGATGATGTCATCAACATAGACCCGAACTCCTTCCAGACCTTCAATTATGTGTTCCATCGCTCTATGAAAGATTTCAGATGCAGATATTATCCCGAAAGGCATTCTGAGGAAACAATACCTGCCAAATGGTGTGTTGAAGGTACAGTATTTGGTGCTCTCTTCATCCAGTTTTAGTTGCCAAAATCCTTGTGAGGCATCGAGCTTTGTGAAGTATCTGGCACCTGACATTTCACTGGTGATTTCTTCTCGCTTGGGAATCTGGTAGTGTTCACGTTTTATGTTTGCATTTAAGTCCTTTGGATCCATGCATACTCTTAGATCATTGTTCTTTTTCTTTACACATACCATGGAGTTAACCCAGTCTGTTGGCTCTTTGACTTTCCTAATGACTCCTAGTGTGCTCATTCTGTCCAGTTCTTTCTTGAGCTGGTCACGCAGGGGTGCTGGAACTCTCCGTGGAGCATGTACCACTGGCTGAGCATCCTCCTTTAGCTGGATCTTGTAAGTGAATGGTAGAACTCCAAATCCTTTGAACACATCTTGGAAATTACTCACTACAGAATCCACCGAGTCATCTGGTCTGCTTATGGCACAGTTTATACGGTAGACTCTCTTGACCAGTTCTAAGTCCTCACAAGCTTTGTCACCTAGTAGGGAATCAAGTCCTTCAGCCACAACAGAAAACATGAGATGATGCACTTTGTCTTTGACTGTCACTTTAAGTCTGCATACACCTAAGCTATCTATTTTCTGTCCATTATAGTTCTTCAGTAGTACTGACTTTTTCTGTATTTTGGGCTTTTCTTTCATATTGTTAATGTCACTCATACTGATTAAGTTTGCTTTTGCCCCAGTGTCTAGTTTCAATGTAACTAATGCTCCATTTACCTGCAGTGGCATTATCCATTTGTCCTCTTTTACTGCATTAACTTTATGTTCAGCATTGTCCATTCCGGAGGGCTGCACATTTTCTGTATCCTTTTTGATATTGTCACATGACACCATTCCTACAAAAAATGTCTCACTTACATCAGTGTCCTCAATCACATTGACTTGTTGCCCTTTCTTTGTTTTTACTTTTGAAAAGCATTGTTTGGCAAAGTGATTCTTTCCATTACATTTTGTGCACATTTTTCCAAACGCTGGGCATTGTCTTGACTGGTGCTGGTAACCACAGCGTTTACAATTAAAAATTCCATCCTCCGATTGCTTTGCATTTCTGTTCTGCCCACGTTTCTTCCCCTCGTAGGACACAGCACCGACAGCAGCACAGTCACTCATTACAGTCGCATTATTATTAATTTCACTGAAAGTCTTCGTGTGCTTCTGAGCTAGCTCACTGGCATGGCATATTTTTACAGCATCCTCCAATGTTAGTTCGGTTTCTCTCAACAAACGTTCCCTGACCTTTTTATCATGAATACCAAACACAATCTGGTCACGAATCATGGATGATTTCAGTTCAGAGAAATTACATGTCTGTGCTTTCAGTTTCAGATCGGTCACAAAGCTATCAAAAGTCTCATTTTGCTGCTGTGTCCGTGAACGGAACACGTACCTCTCATAGGTCTCGTTCTTTTTTTGGGAGAACAATGTGTATCAAATTTCTTTAGCACATCGTCCATTTTTTCTCTGTCCTCTTGATCAAATACAAACGTATTAAATACCTCTATTGCCTATGGGCCTGCAACCGTGAGCAGCAACGCTATTTTCCTTGCATCTGGCTTCATACCGAACCCGATGGCAGCAACGTAGAGTTCGAATTGTTGTTTGAAAGTCCGCCAATTGCAGTCGACATTCCCCGTGAGTTTCAAACCCTCCGGTGGCTTCAAATTCTCCATGTCGCATTTCACAATATTCAGCAGATATTACCAATCCTGGTACCATGTTATGTCCATAAATAAATAGACATTTTCATTATGAACAGCTAGCTTGAGCTAGTCATTTGTTCAGCCATGTGGACTAGTGTACAGGCATCCATCTTGACTACTGCCTTGTGGGTAGCCACTCACTAAACATACAGCTCCACCTAGTGTACCATTCTAGAATGACATGTTGCTGATCATTACAAGTGAACACAGAGCGCTCATGCTACTGAGTTCAGAAAACGCACAGCGCGCACACTACTGAGTTCAGAGAACACACAGCGCTCACACTATTGAGTTTAGAGAACACACAGCGCTCACACTACTGAGTTCAGAGAAAACGCAGTGCTCACACTACTGAGTTCAGAGCACAAACAGCACTCACACTACTGAGTTCAGAGAATGCACAGCGCTCACACTACTGAGTTCAGAGAACATACGGCGCAAGCAGCGAGGCCCGAGACCAGATCAGACCAGGGAGCAGGAGGCGGAGCCCGGCATAAAAACCGGCGCAAGCAGCGAGGCCCGAGACCAGATCGGACCAGGGAGTAGGAGGTGGAGCCCGGCATAAAAACCGGCGCAAGCAGTGAGGCCCGAGACCAGATCGGACCAGGGAGCAGGAGGCGGAGCCCGGCATAAAAACCGGCGCAAGCAGCGAGGCCCGAGACCAGATCGGACCAGGGAGCAGGAGGCGGAGCCCGGCATAAAAACCGGCGCAAGCAGCGAGGCCCGAGACCAGATCGGACCAGGGAGCAGGAGGCGGAGCCCGGCATAAAAACCGACGCAAGCAGCGAGGCCCGAGACCAGATCGGACCAGGGAGCAGGAGGCGTAGCCCGGCATAAAAACCGGCGCAAGCAGCGAGGCCCGAGACCAGATCGGACCAGGGAGCAGGAGGCGGAGCCCGGCATAAAAACCGGCGCAAGCAGCGAGGCCCGAGACCAGATCGGACCAGGGAGCAGGAGGCGGAGCCCGGCATAAAAACCGGCGCAAGCAGCGAGGCCCGAGACTAGATCGGACCAGGGAGCAGGAGGCGTAGCCCGGCATAAAAACCGGCGCAAGCAGCGAGGCCCGAGACCAGATCGGACCAGGGAGCAGGAGGCGGAGCCCGGCATAAAAACCGGCGCAAGCAGCTAGGCCCGAGACCAGATCGGACCAGGGAGCAGGAGGCGGAGCCCGGCATAAAAACCGGCGCAAGCAGTGAGGCCCGAGACCAGATCGGACCAGGGAGCAGGAGGCGGAGCCCGGCATAAAAACCGGCGCAAGCAGCGAGGCACACCAAATCAACAGCAGAGGAGAGAGGTAAAAAGTAATCAGAGTGTGACGTCACCAGGGAGCAGGTAAGTGATTGGTTGGTGAGTATTTCTCTTTTTTAAACTTTAACTCTGTAGTTTATACTTACTAGGGTCTTTTCTGGTATAGCAGGGACTGTTGGTAGACTATACAAGCGCCTTAGTGATATCTTTAATTGGTGATAGTAAATTAATTGAAATTAATTAAAGGGAAGGTCATGCCAGGAGAGCCCAGCCCCGTGATATGCTCCTCTTGCTCTATGTGGGAATTCAGGGACGCTGCCGGTGCCCCTGATGACCACATGTGCCGGAGATGCATCCATCTGCAGCTACTAGCAGACCGCATTGAGGCGCTGGAGCTGCGGGTGGATGGGTTGTTGAGCATTCACGATGCTGAGAGGGTCGTGGATAACACGTTTAGTGAGTTGGTCACACCGCAGGGTAGGGCTGCACAGGAAGAAAGGAAATGGGTGACCACCAGGCGGAACAATAGAAGCAGGCAGGTAGTGCAGGAGACCCCTGTGACCATTCCCCTCTCAAACAGGTATACCGCTTTGGATACTGTTGAGGGGGATGACTCACCAGGGGAAGGCAGCAGCAGCCAACTTCCTGGCACTGGGGGTGCTCCTGCTGCCCAGGAAGGGAGGAAAAAGAGTGGGAGAGCAATAGTGGTAGGGGATTCTATAGTAAGGGGAACAGATAGGCGTTTCTGTGGCCGTAGACGTGAATCCAGGATGGTTTGTTGCCTCCCTGGTGCCAGGGTCAAGGATGTCACTGAGCGGCTGCAGGGCATTCTGGAGGGGGAGGGTGACCAGCCAGAGGTCGTGGTCCACATTGGTACCAACGACATAGGTGAAAAGAGGGATGAGATCCTGCAGCAAGAATTTAGGGAGCTAGGTGGAAGATTAAAGAGCAGGACCTCAAAGGTTGTAATCTCTGGATTACTCCCGGTGCCACGTGCTAGTGAGTATAGGAATAGGAAGATAGAACAGATGAATGCGTGGCTAAAGGGATGGTGCAGGGGGGAGGGCTTTAGTTTCCTGGATCACTGGGTCTGCTTCTGGGAAAGGTGGGACTTGTATAAGTCGGACGGTTTACACCTGAACCAGAGGGGGACCAATATCCTTGCGGGGAGGTTTGCTAGCACTGTTGGGGGGGGTTTAAACTAACTTGGCAGGGGGATGGGATGCAGAGTGGAGCTATAGTAGGGGGTGATTTACAGCCAAATACGGAGGAAAAAACAAGTCAGCTGGGAAGGCAGAGCAAATATGTGAAGGCAAAAGGGAATATGGCAGGGCTGGAAGGCATTTATTTTAATGCAAGGAGTCTTACAAATAAGGTGGATGAGCTGAAGTTGTTGTTGAACACATGGGAGTACGATATTGTTGCTATCACGGAGACATGGTTGAGGGAGGGTCAGGACTGGCAGCTCAATATTCCGGGGTATAGAATCTTCAGGAGAGACAGAGGGGGGTGTAAAAGGGGAGGGGGTGTTGCAATATTAATTAAGGAGTCAATTACTGCTGTAAGGAGGGACGATATATTAGCGGGTTCCTCTAATGAGGCCATATGGGTAGAACTTAAAAACAAAAAGGGGGCAAGCACTTTGCTGGGAGTGTACTATAGGCCCCCAAACAGTCAGGGGGAGATAGAGGAACAGATATGTAGGCAAATCTCAGAGAAGTGCGAAAATAATAGGGTAATAATAGTGGGGGATTTCAACTTCCCCAATATTAATTGGGATAGTCAGAGTGTGAAAGGCTTAGAGGGTGCAGAATTCTTAAAGTGCATCCAAGAGAGCTTTTTGAGCCAACATGTAGAAAGTCCTACAAGAGAGGGGGCGGTACTGGACCTAATTCTAGGGAATGTAGCCGGGCAAGTGGTGGAAGTGTCAGTAGGAGAGCATTTTGGCGACAGTGACCATAATTCGGTGAGATTTAAGGTGGTCATGGAAAAAGACAAAGACGGCCCGGAAATAATGGTTCTAAATTGGGGGAAGGCCGATTTTAATATGATAAGGCAGGATCTGGCCAAAGTGGACTGGGAGCAGCTACTTATAGGAAAATCCACATCAAAACAGTGGGAGACTTTCAGAAGGGAAATAGAGAGAGTACAACGCCAACATGTTCCTGTAAAGGTCAAGGGTGGGACCAACAAGCAAAGGGAACCTTGGATGACAAGGGATATTCAAAAATGCATTAGGAAAAAAAGGGGGGCTTTTGGCAATTACAAAAGACTAAAGACGGAGGAAGCCCTAGAGGAGTATAAAAAGTGCAGGGGCATACTTAAAAGAGAAATTAGGAGGGCAAGGAGGGGCCATGAAATAACACTGGCGAGCAAAATAAAGGAAAATCCTAAGATGTTTTATAAGTATATTAAGGGCAAGAGGATAACCAGGGAAAGGGTTGGGCCCATTAGGGACCAAAGTGGCAATCTGTGTGTAGAGCCAGATGATGTAGGCGGGGTTTTAAATGAATTTTTTGCATCTGTGTTCACTATGGAGAAAGACGATGTAGACATAGAAATCGGGCAAGGGGACTGTGACATACTTGAACATATTAGCATCGAGAGGGAGGAGGTACTAGCGGTTTTAGAAGGCCAAAAAGTGGATAAATCCCCAGGCCTGGGCGAGATGTATCCCAGGCTGTTGTGTGAGGCAAAGGAGGAGATTGCAGGGGCTCTGACACAAATTTTCAGAACCTCTCTGGCCACAGGGGATGTACCAGAGGACTGGAGAACAGCTAACGTAGTACCATTGTTCAAGAAGGGTAGCAGGGATAAACCAGGGAATTACAGGCCAGTGAGCCTAACATCTGTGGTAGGGAAATTATTGGAAAAAATTCTGAGGGACAAAATTAGTCACCACTTGGAGAGGCAAGGATTAATCGGGGATAGTCAGCATGGCTTTGTCAAGGGTAAATCATGTCTGACCAATCTGATTGAACTTTTTTTCGAGGGGGTGACTAGGTGTGTGGATGAGGGAAATGCTGTGGATGTGGTTTACATGGACTTCAGTAAATCTTTTGACAAAGTCCCGCATAGGAGACTGGTCAAGAAGGTAAGAGCCCATGGGGTCCAGGGTGCCTTGGCGCGTTGGATCCTAAACTGGCTGAGTGGCAGGAGGCAGAGGGTGATGGTCGAAGGTTGCTTTTGTGACTGGTAGCCTGTGTCCAGTGGGGTACCTCAGGGATCGGTGCTGGGCCCCTTGCTGTTTGTGATCTACATAAATGATTTGGATGAGAATGTAAAAGGTATGATCAGTAAGTTCGCAGATGACACGAAAATTGGTGGGGTGGTAAATTGCGAGGAGGAAAGCCTCAGGCTACAGGACGATATAAACAGGTTGGTCAGATGGGCGGAAAAGTGGCAAATGGAATTTAACCCTGAAAAGTGCGAGGTGATGCATTTTGGACGGACAAATAAGGCAAGGGAATACACAATGAGTGGTAGGACCCTAGGAAGTACAGAGGGACCTTGGTGTACATGTACATAGATCCCTGAAGGCAGCGGAACAGGTAGATAAGGTGGTTAAAAAGGCATATGGGATACTTGCCTTCATTAGCCGAGGCATAGAATATAAGAGCAGGGAGATTATGATGGAGCTGTACAAAACACTGGTGAGGCCACAGCTGGAGTACTGTGTGCAGTTCTGGTCGCCTCACTATAGAAAGGATGTGATTGCTTTGGAGAGGGTGCAGAGAAGATTCACCAGGATGTTACCTGGGATGGAGCGCCTCAGCTATGAAGAAAGGCTAAACAGGCTGGGGTTGTTTTCCTTGGAGCAAAGAAGGCTGAGGGGGGACCTGATTGAGGTGTACAAAATGATGAGGGGCATCGATAGGGTGGATAAAGAGGAACTTTTCCCCTTAGTAGGGGGGTCAATAACAAGGGGGCATAGATTCAGGGTAAGGGGCAGGAGATTTAGAGGGGATTTGAGGAGGAACTTTTTCACCCAGAGGGTGGTTGGAATCTGGAACTCACTGCCTGAAAGGGTGGTAGAGGCAGGAACCCTCACAACATTCAAGAAGCATTTGGATGAGCACTTGAAATGCCATTGCATACAAGGCTATGGACCAAATGCTGGAAAATGGGATTAGACTGGACAGGGATTGATGGACGGCGCAGACACGATGGGCCGAAGGGCCTCTTTCTGTGCTGTAAAAATCTATGACTCTATCTATGACTCACACTACTGAGTTCAGAGAACACAGTGATGTAATAACACTCACTACGCACTTAGTTTGAGCATAAAGCAAGGCTTTAATCAACTTGTTTCAGAACATGGAGGTCTAGTTGTACTTCACTAGTTCCTGTCTTACTAAATGTCCCTGGTAAGCTGGGACCACGCCCGAGCATTTATACTGCTTGGACGGCGCCACCAGCTGGCCGTCCGTTATTTCATGAGTAGTTTCTTGATGATGATGAGCTTTATAAACACAGCGCTCACACTACTGAGTTCAGACAACGCACAGCACTCACACTACTGAGTTCAGAGATCACACAGCACTCACACTACGGAGTTCAGAGAACACGCAGCGCTCACACTACTGAAATGACAACAGAAAATGCTGGAAATACTCAGCAGGCCAGGCAGCATCCGTGGAGAGAGAAACAGAGTTAACGTTTCAGGTCTGGGACCCTTCATCAGAACTGGAAAAAGCTGGAGATGTAATAGATATTAAGCAGGTGCAGAGACAGGGGGTGGGGGGGAGTTAGGAGGGGAGGAAGGAATTGAAAGAACACCCTGTACTTTTGTATGAGGCAGGGAAGATAAAATGTTGCAAATGGGAATGGCAAAAATCATTCTGCTTGAAAAATGGGGGTAGGGATAATTATCTGAAATTGTTGAACTCAATGTTGAGTCCGGCAGGCTGTAAAGTGCCCAATCGAAAGATGAGGTGCTGTTCCTCGAGCTTACGTTGAGCTTCATTGGAACAAAGTAATAGGCCGAGGACAGAGAGATCAGAGTGGGAGTGAAGCGGTGAATTAGAGTGACAGGCGACCGGAAGCTCAGGGTCACCCTTACGGACTGAACGGAGGTGTTCCGCAAAGCAGTCACCCAATCTGCGTTTGGTCTCCCCAATGTAGAGGAGACCGCATCGTGAGAAGCGAATACAGTATATTAAATTGCAAGAAGTACAAGTAAATCGCTGTTTCACCTGGAAGGGGTGTTTGGGGCCCTGGACAGTGGGAAGGGAGGAGGTAAAAGGGCATGTGTTACATCTCCTGCGCTTGCATGGGAAGGTGCCAGGTGAAGGAGAAGGGCTGTTGGGGGTGATTGAGGAGTGGACCAGGGTGTCGCGGAGGGAGCGTCCCTTCGGAATGCTGAAAGGGGAGGTGAGGGGAAGATGCGTTTGGTGGTGGGATCACGTTGGAGGTGGCGGGAATGGCGGAGGATGATCCATTGAATGTGGAGGCTGGTGGGGTGAAAGGTGAGGACAAGGGGAACCCTATCGTGGTTCTGGGAGGGAGGGGAAGGGGTGAGAGCAGAAGTGTGGGAAATAGAACGGACATGGTCAAGGGCCGTGTCAACCACGGTAGAGGGGAATCCTCGGTTGAGGAAAAAGGAAGACATGTTGGAAGCACTGGTATGGAAGGTGGCATCGTCAGAACAGACGCGGCGGAGACGGAGAAACTGGGAGAATGGAATAGCGTCCTTACAGGAAGCGGGGTGGCAGGAAGTGTAGTCCAGGTAGCTGTGGGAGTCAGTGGGCTTGTAGTGGATGTTTGTTGAAAGCCGATCACCAGAAATGGAGACGGAGCAGTCAAGGAAGGGAAGGGAAGAGTCGGAGATGGACCATGCGAAGGTGAGGGAAGGGTGGAAATTGGAAGTAAAGTGAATGAACTTATCTAGTTCAATGCGAGAGCAGGAAACGGCACCAATACAGTCATCGATGTACCGGAAAAAGAGGTGAGGGAGGGAACCTGAGTAGGACTGGAACAAAGAATGTTCCACATATCCCATGAACAGGCAGGCATAGCTAGGGCCCATGCGGGTTCCCATAGCAACACCTTTAATTTGGAGGAAGTGAGTGGAGTCAAAGGAGAAGTTGTTCAATATGAGAACAAGTTCAGCCAGGCGGAGGAGGGTGGTGTTGGATGGGGACTGGTTGGGCCTCTGTTCAAGGAAGAAGCGGAGCGCCCGAAGGCCGTCCTGGTGGGGGATGGAGGTGTAGAGGGATTGACGTCCAGTGAAAAGGAGACAGTTGGGGGCAGGAAACTGGAAACTGTTAAAGTGACGGAGGGCATCGGAAGAGTCGTGAATGTAGGTGGGAAGAGAATGGACCAGGGGAGAAAAAATAGAGTCGAGATAGGAAGAGATAAGTTCCGTGGGGCAAGAACAGGCTGAAACGATGGGTCTACCAGGGCAGTCCTGTTTGTGGATCTTGGGAAGGAGGTAGAAGCAGGCTGTGCGGGGTTGGGGGACTATGAGGTTGGCAGCCATGGAGGGAAGATCTCCAGAGGAGATGAGGTCAGTGACACACTTGGAAACAATGGCTTGATATTTGCTAGTGGGGTCATGGTCCAGGCGGAGGTAGGAGGAGGTGTTGGAGAGTTGGCATTCAGCTTCTGCACGGTAGAGGTCGGTTCGCCAAACAACAACAGCACCACCCTTATCAGCAGGTTTAATGATAATGTTAGGGTTGGATCGGAGAGAACGGATTGCTGCAAGTTCAGAGGGAGGTAGGTTGGAGTGAGAGAGGGGAGCAGAGAAATGGAGACGGCCGATGTCACATCGGCAGTTAGCAATGAAAAGATCTAGAGAGGGTAAGAGGCCAGAGGGAGGGGTCCAAGTAGAACGAGAATTTAGAAAGCGGGAGAAAGGATCAGCCATGCGGGGGGAAGACTCCTGGCCAGAGAAGTGGGCATGGAGATGAAGGCGACGGAAGAAGAGCTCAGCATCGTGCCGAGCTCGAAATTCATTCAGATGGGGGCGTAAGGGGATGAAGTTCAGGCCTTTGCTGAGGACTGATCGTTCAGGGTCAGAGAGGGGCAGGTCAGAGGGGATAGTGAAAACACGGCAGGGGGCGAGATTGAAAGAAGGGATGGGATCAGAGGAAAGTAACGGGAAAGAAAGTTCTGGGGAGGCGTTGATGTCCACGAGTTGATGAAGCTTGCGATCCTTGACATCAGAAAGGAAGAAAAAAAGTTTTTTGTTGAAGCGTCGGATGAGTCGAAGGATGAAATGGAACTGTGGACCCGGACAGCTTTGAAATAGAGTGCGTCGGTGCTGCTGAAGAGAGAGGTTGAGGTTGTTCATGCTGCGGCGCATGGCTTTCAGCGTGGATCTCAAGATGCGGCGAGAGCAGTAGTTCGAAGAACGATGAATATCGAGGAGATGTTTCTAATCCTGGGTGGATCCGAAACATGAAGGGTGGAAGTTTAGTTGGAATCCACGTGGAATAACTCTGGAATAGCTCACACTACTGAGCTCAGAGAACGCACAGCGCTCACACTACTGAGTTCAGAGAACACACAGCGCTCACACTACTGAGTTCAGAGAACACACAGCGCTCACACTACTGAGTTCAGTGAACACACAGCGCTCACACTACTGAGTTTAGTGAACACACAGCGCTCACACTACTGAGTTCAGAGAACAAACAGCGCTCACACTACTGAGCTCAGAGAACGCACAGCGCTCACACTACTGAGTTCAGAGAACACAGCGCTCACACTACTGAGATCAGAGAAACATAGAAACGTAGAAACATAGAAGATAGGAGCAGGAGTAGGCCATTCGGCCCTTCAGGCCTGCTCCGCCATTCAATGAGATCATGGCTGATCATCCAAATTCAGTACCCTGTCCCCGCCTTCTCCACATATCCCTTGATCCCTTTAGCCTTAAGAAATATATCCAACTCCTACTTGAATATATTTAATGAACTGGCCTCCACCGCCCTCTGTGGCAGAGAATTCCACAGGTTCACCAGTCTCTGGGTGAAGAAATTCCTCCTCATTTCAGTCCTAAATGGCTTACCCCTTATCCTTAGACTATGACCCCTGGTTCTGGACTCCCCGGCCATTGGAAACATCCTTCCTGCATCTAGTCTGTCCAGGCCTGACAGAATTTTATAGGTTTCGATGAGATCCCCTCTCAATCTTCTAAACTCCAGTGAGTATAAGCCCAATCGACACAATCTCTCCTCATACGTCATTCCTGCCATCCCAGGTATCAGCCTGGTGAATCTTCGCTGCACTCCTTCCATGGCAAGAACGTCCTTCCTCAGATAAGGTGACCAAAACTGCACACAATACTCAAGGTGCGGTCTCACCAAGGCCCTGTACAACTGTAGCAAGACATCCTTGTTCCTGTACTCGAACCCTCTTGCTACGAAGGCCAACATACCATTTGCCTTCTTAACCGCCTGCTGCACCTGCATGCTTACCTTCAGCGACTGGTGCACAAGAACACCAGGTCTCTTTCCACTTCCCCTTCAACCAATCTATTGCCATTCAGATAATAATCTGCCTTCCTATTTTTGCCATCAAAGTGGATAACCTCACATTTATCCACATTATAGTGCATTTGCCATGTTTCTGCCCAATCACCCAACCTGTCCAAATTGTAATGGAGTTTCACGACATCCTCCTCACAGCATAACCTCCCACCCAGCTTTGTGTCATCTGCAAATTTGGAAATATTACATCCAATTCCCTCATCCAGATCATTAATGTATATTGTGAACAGCTGGGGTCCTAGGGCTGACCCTTGCGGTACCCCACTAGTCACTGCCTGCCACTCGGAAAACGACCCGTTTATTCCAACTCTCTGCTTTCTATCCGCCAACTGGTTCTCTATCCAAGTCAGTACTTTGCCCCCAATCCCATGTGCCTTAATTTTGCACGCTAATCTCTTATGCGGGACCTTATTGAAAGCCTTCTGAAAGTCCAAATACACCACATCCACTGGTTCTCCCTTATCAATTTTACCAGTTACATCCTCAAAAAATTCCAGTAGATTAGTCAAGCATGATTTACCTTTTGTAAATCCATATTGACTTTTTCCGATCCTGTCGCTGCTTTCCAAGTGCTCTGCTATTACATCTTTTATAATAGACTCTAGCATTTTCCCCACTACTGATGTCAGGCTTACCGGTCTATAATTCCCCACTTTTTCTCTACCACCTTTTTTGAATAGTGGGGTAACGTTAGCCACCCTCCAATCCATGGGTACTGTTTCAGAGTCTATTGAGTTCCGGAAGATGACCAGCAATGCATCTACTATTTCTAGGGCCACTTCCTCAAGTACCCTAGGATATAGATTATCAGGCCCTGGGGATTTATCGGCCTTCAGTCCCGTCAATTTTCCTAACACCATTTCCCTACAAATACTGATTACTTTCAGTTCCACCCTTTCATCAGACCCTATGTTCCCCGGCATCTCTGGGAGGTTATTTGTGTCTTCCTTTGTAAAGACAGAACCAAAATATGTATTTAGTTGGTCTGCCATTTCTTTGTTCCCCATTATAAATTCCCCTGATTCTGACTGCAAGGGTCCTACGCTTGACTTCACCAATCTTTTTCTGTTCACATATCTATAAAAGCTTTTAGTCAGTTTTTATGTTCCCTGCCAGCTTACTCTCATATTCTATATTCCCCTTCTTAATTAATCCCTTTGTCCTCCTTTGTTGAATCCTAAACTGCTTCCAATCCTCAGGATTATTCCTTTTTCTGGCCAATTTATATGTCCTCTCCTTGGATCTTATGCTATCCCTAATTTCCCTTGTTAGCCACGGTTGAGTCACCTTTTTTGTTTTATTTTTATGCCAAACTGGGATAAACAAATTCTGTAGTTCATCCATTCGGTCTTTGAATGTTTGCCATTGCCTATCCACCATCAACCCTTTGAGTTACATTCCCCAATCAATCCTACCCAACTCGCTCCTCAGACCATCGTAGTTTCCTTTATTTAAATTTAGGACCCTAGTCTCTGAGTCGACTACTTCATTCTCCATCTTAATGAAGAATTCGATCATATTATGATCGCTCCGACCCAAGGGGCCTCGTACAACAAGATTGCTAATTAATTCTTTCTCATTACATAATACCCAGTCTAAGATGGCCTGATCTCTGGTTGGTTCCTCGACATATTGGTCCAGGAAACCATCCCGTAAACACTCCAGGAATTCCTCCTCCACAGTATTGTTACTAATTTGGTTAGCCCAATCTATATGTAGATTAAAGTCACCCATGATGACTGCTGTGCCCTTATTGCACGCTTCTTTAATTTCCCTTTTAATGCCATCCCCAACCTCCGCCTTACTGTTTGGAGGTCTATATACCACTCCCACTAACGTTTTCTGCTCCTTAGTATTTCTCAATTCTACCCATACTGATTCCACATCATCAGAGCTAATATCCTTCCTTACAATTGTGTTAATCCCTTCTTGAACCAGTAATGCTACCCCACCTCCCTTTCCTTTTTGCCTACCTTTCCTGAATATCGAATACCCCTGGATGTTGAGTTCCCAGCCTTGGCCATCCTTGAGCCACGTTTCCGTAATCTCAACCAAATCATATTCGTTTACCTCTATTTGCGCAGCCAATTCATCCACCTTATTACGAATGCTCCTCGCATTAAGACACAAAGCCTTCAGGCTTGTTTTTTTAATGCTCTTAGACTTATTAGAATTATTATTTACTGTGGCCACGTTTGATTTAAACCATTGATTTCTCTGACTGCCACTTTTGTTTTTCTCCTTCCTATCTTTTGCTTTTATCCTTGTTTCCCTTTCCTCTGTCTCCCTGCTCAGGTTCCCAAACCCCTGACATTTTAGTTTAAACCCTCCCCCAGAGCACTAGCAAACACTCCCCCTAGGACATCGGTTCCAGCCCTGCCCAGGTGCAAACCGTCCGGTTTGAACTGGTCCCACCTCCCCCAGAACCGGTTCCAATGTCCCAGGAATTTGAATCCCTCCCCCTTGAACCTTCCTCTAGCCACGTATTCATTTGAAATATCCTTCTGTTTCTACTCTGACTAGCACGTGGCACTGGTAGCAATCCTGAGATTACTACCTTTGAGGTCCTATTTTTTAAATTTACCTCCTAACTCCCTATATTCCGCTTTTAGGACCTCATCCCGCTTTTTACCTATATCGTTGGTGCCTATATGCACCACGACAATTGGCTGTTCACCCTCCCCTTCCAAGATGTTCTGCAGCCGCTCTGAGACATCCTTGACCCTTGCACCAGGGAGGCAACACACCATCCTGGAGTCTTGTTTGCGGACGCAGAAACGCCTATCTATTCCCCTTACAATAGAATCCCCTATTACTATAGCTCTACCTCTCTTTTTCCTCCCGTGCTGTGAAGCAGAGCCACCCCTGGTGCCAGGAAGTTGGCTGCTGCTGCTTTCCTCTGATAATCCATCCCCCACAACAGCACTCAGAGTGGTGTATCTGTTTGAGAGGGGGATGTCCATAGGGGACCCCTGCACTACCTGCCTGCGCCTAGTACTCTGCCTGTTGGTCAGCCATTCCCTTTCTTCCTGTCCAACCTCTACCTGCGGTGTGTCCAACTCCGTAAATGTGCTATTCACGACGTCCCGAGCATCGCAAACGCTCCATTATGCATCCAATCGCAGCTCCAGTGCCGCAATGCGGTCTGTCAGTAGCTGCAGCTGGATGCACTTCCTGCACATGTAGTTGTCAGGGACACAGGAAGTGTCCCTGAGTTCCCACATATCACAGGAGGAGCATACCACATGGCCGGGCTGTCCTGCCATGACATACCCTTTAATTAATTGAATTTGAATTAAATCAATCAATCTCACTAATTACACGAAGTTAAATGGTTTACCAACAGTCCCCGCTACACCAGAGAGACCTTAGTAACTATAAACCACAGAGTTAAAGTTTAAAAAGAGAGAAATACTCACCAACCAATCACTTACCTGCTTCCTGGTGATGTCACACTTTGGTTACTTTTTACCTCTCTCTCCCGCTGCTGAATTGGTATGCCTCGCTCGTTGCCGCCGGTTTTATACCTCGCTCGCTCCTCAATCCACTCCCGGGTCCGCTCCAGCCGCTCTGGTCGGGCCTCGCTCGTTGCCGCCGGTTTTATACCTCGCTCGCTCTTCAATCCACTCCCAGGTCCGCTCCAGCCGCTCTAGTCGGGCCTCGCTCGTTGCCGCCGGTGTTATACCTCGCTCGCTCCTCAATCCACACCCAGGTCCGCTCCAGCCGCTCACAGCGCTCA
The DNA here is from genome assembly GCF_052327205.1 of Somniosus microcephalus. Classification (NCBI taxonomy): domain Eukaryota; kingdom Metazoa; phylum Chordata; class Chondrichthyes; order Squaliformes; family Somniosidae; genus Somniosus; species Somniosus microcephalus. The sequence continues at coordinate 92,018,998 of NC_140995.1, forward strand.
CACTACTGAGTTCAGAGAACACACAGCGCTCACACTACTGAGTTCAGAGAACACACAGCGCTCACACTACTGAATTCAGAGAACACACAGTGATGTAAAAGATTACTGAGTGCTTGGTTTGAGTATAAAACAAGGCTTTAATCAACTGTTTCAAAACCATGAGATTTCTAGTTACATCACTAGTTCCTGGTTACAGAAACATCCTGAGCAAGCTGGGCCCACGCCTGAGTATTTAGACTCCTTGGATTTGCACCACCAGCTGGCCGCCCAGTGTTACTTCATGAGTTATTTCTTCATGAATGGTGAGATTCATGACATTCTTCCTGCCTGAAAGATTCGGGAAGTCCGACGACTTACTTCTAGTGGATTCGGCGGACCACGAATAGCCGCAGTCTTTTAGATCTTCGCTTATGGCTGGAAGGCACGTCTCCTCAGACCGTGTCTTGGTCCCTAGGTCGTTTGGTCCGTACTGGTAGATCGACGTGACCCGTGTCGCCTTGATCGACCTGCGGAAGACTGGGGAGATTGTGACTCCGGGTGCGGGTCCCCACAGGCGCAGAGCTGGGCGTCATCTTGTTTGGTAGCCGGGGATTGACCGACATCCTGGCTTCGGGTGGCCATCCCATGGGAAGCGCTCGGCTCCCCGAGTTGATCCGGTGGATTAGCCGGCAGATCCCTTGATCAGGTAGGGCATCATCCTCAAAGGAGCGCAGCATGTCGGCATCTTTACCATGGGTTCCTCTACCAGTTGGGTCCGTGGGACCGGTTGGACAGGGAGCCAGATCTCGGAGTGAAACGGTGGACACCCGGACATCAGGGTAGCGCACGTGCACGTATGTGGGATTTACGTCCGTTAGTTCCAGCTCGTCGACGTGGGGATCGTTTTTGGAAGATCGGACGAATCTTCGGAGCAGCGCGGGGCCGGGAGCTGACAAATATGATGGTAGGGACATCCCATGAGTGGAGCGACACTGGAACCTGAAGAATCACTCATGAGGAGTGACATTGGTGGACGTAGAAAGAAGAGACCTGATGGAATGCAACGCGTCAGGGAGCATAGTTTCCCACTACTGGTCTGGTAGGTTGCGTGACCTCAGTGCAAGACAAACAGCGTTCCAAATGATAGCGTTGTATCTCTCAACCTGTCCGTTACCAATGGGATGATACGGTGTCATTTTACTTGTGGCGATCCCCCGTTGGGAAAGATAACCTTTGAGTTCACTCAACATGAAGGAGGGACCCCGATCAGAGTGGATGAAATTGGCTGTACCGCAAAGGGAAAAGACTTGATCGAGGCATTTGATCACTGTGGAAGTAAGCATATTGGGACAGGGGAAAGCAAAGGGAAAGCATGAATATTCGTCCACCATAGTAAGCAAGTAGGTGTTCCGTGTTGAGGAAGGCAATGGCCCTTTAAAGTCAATGCTGAGTCGCTACATAGGCTGCATAGGGTGAATGAGCGAGCCATCCGACGGACGGAAGAATTACGGTTTTAATTCCGCACAAATTCTACAGGTGGAGCATGTTCTTTTCACATCTTCCATAGAAAATGGGAGATTTTTAGATCGCACAAAGTGCAACATATGGATAACGCCAGGATGACATAAGTCAGTATGAAGATCCGCAAGAGTCAAAGTTGACATGGAAGAGCAGAATGCACGCGTGAGGGTATCCGGGGCTACCTTCTCTTTGCCGGGTCGATACTGTATGGTGTAGCCAAAGGCGGCCAATTCCATCCTCCAGAGTTGTATTTTGTTATTCTTGATCTTAATGCGTTTCCGGTTATCCAGCATAAAGGCCACGGAGCGCTGATCGGTTATAAGCGTGAAATGGCGATGAGCGAGAAAATGACTCCCTTTATGTACAGCTTCGATGTTAGCCGTAGCCTCCTTCTCGACAGGAGGATAATGGAGCTCGCTACCCTGCAAAGTTCTGGACAGAAATGCAATGGGTCGACCACCTTGATTCAAGGTAGCCGAGATCGCCACATCCGATGCATCGCACTCGACCACGAAAGGAAGATTTTCATCGATGGAACGAAGCGTGGCTTTTTCCAGTTGTCGCTTGAGGTTGAAAACTGAAATAGCCGTTGCCTCCAATGGAAATGACTTCGCGTGAAGCAGGGGCTGGATCTTGTCGGAGAAGTGGGGTATCCACTTCGCATAATAGGCGAACATGCCGAGTGCCTGACGAAGAGAGCGGAGATTCGTAGGGGGAGGGACCTCCAGCAGCGGACAAAGTCGCTCCGCATCCGGTTTGATGACACCATTGCCCACCCAGTAGCTAAGGATGTTGACTGATGGTACTGATTTCACAGATTTGGACTCATTTAAGGTTAAGTTGCGACGACGGAGAATGTCCAAAAATTTCTGGAGGTGGCATCATACTCCTTCTGGTCATCACCAGCAATGGTGATATTATCCAGATATGGAAAAGTGTCCGTTAAGTTCTCCTGTTTGACTAGGCTATCCATTGCCCGTTGAAAGACGGCCACCCCATTGGTGACCCCAAATGGAAGGCGACAAAACTGATAAAGCCGACCATTGGCCTCAAAGGCCGTATACTTTTCGTCAGAGTCCTTCAACGGTACTTGATGGTATGCCCTCTTTAAATCAAAGGTTGAAAATACCTTGTAGTTGGCAAGGTTATTGACTATGTCATCGATGCGTGGTAGTGGGTAGGCATCCAGGTCGGTATACTGGTTAATAGTTTGCGAGTAATCGACGCAAAGACGTTTCTTGTGTTGCTTCAGAGGATTTTTAACGATGACTTGAGCCCGCCAGGAAGATGAACATGGTTCAGTGATACCGTCAGCTAGAAGGCGAGCGATTTCTGTCTCGATAAAGGATCGATCATCTTGGCTGAAACGTCGTGATTTAGTGACTCTGGGCTTACATCGGGGGGAAAGATTGGAAAACAAGGAGGGCTCATCGAACGAAGCTGCCGAAAGCGCACAAAACGGTACTTTGGAAATAGTAAGCTTCGGCTTTGACCCTCCAAACTTGAAAGTGAGTCTTTTGTGTTGTTTCTGGAAATCCTGTCCCAGGAGCACATCACTGCATAGGTTTTTGAGCACCCCGAGCCGGGTGGAGAAATAAGTGCGGCCATTGAGAATAAGGTCGACAAGATAAAAGCCGGAAAAGTTGGTCGTCAGTGCCATTGCAATTTCCCTGTCCGAGGGGTAAATACGCAGTTTTAGTTTACTGACAGCCCACTCACTAATGAAGCTGTCAGAGCTGCATGAGTCGATTAGTGCACTCAAAATGTATCCATTTACCGAAACCTTCATGGCTTCATGGGACAGACTTTGGGGAAAAACAGCTGTGTTGGGAGGAAGGGCAGTTTTACCCTTGACAGCTGTAACCTTAGTAGTGGTTCTTGGGGGAGGAGCAGTTTTATAGATTGCAGCTGTAACCTTAGTAGTGGCTCTTGGGGGAGGAGCAGTTTTATAGATAGTAGCTGCAAAACGAATAGGGGCTCTCGACCGGTATACCTTAGAGAAGTGGCCTTTCTTACTAACAGAGGCTCTTGACTGGCATACCTTAGAAAAGTGACCTTTCTAACTGCAATGATTGCAGACTGCGTTAAGAGCAGGACAAAATTTCCTATAGTGGAATGCACCTCCACAGAAGAAACACTTCCTCCAGATTGCCAAGATGCCGCTAGGGCAGGGTCGTCATCAGTGAAGGCTTCTAGGGTAGGGTTGTCATCAGCCAGGTTGGAGCCATCATCAGTGAGGGCTTCCGCCCGAGGCCTGTCGAAGGAGTCACTAAAAGTGATAGCAGCAGCCCGTGCACGTGATGAAAGATAGGTGTCTGCATTCCTCTTTGCTAAGTCCAGAGAGCATGCCTGGTCATAGGCAGCCTGTAACTTGAGGGTTTTATTCTCCAACAGATGCTGACGCATGAAGGGAGACGCAATCCCATTAATAAAGGAATCATGAATTAACTCCTCCTGGTACTGCTCAGCTGTGACAGATTTAAGATTACAATCCTTGCTGAGCCTGCGAAGTTTCTGAAGGAATTCGTCAAGTGATTCCCCAGGTTGTTATCGGGTTGTGGCCAGTAGATGCCAAGCAAAAATTTCATTTGAGGACTTAACATATAGTTGCTGTAGTATTTGGATAGCGGCGTCATAGTCTACACAGTCTTCGATATAATCAAACACATGAGGGGATACATAATTGGCAAGCATTTGTAACTCATTAGGAACATTCTCACCACACTCCTCAAGGAAGTTGCTAACGGTACGATACCAGTGTTTCCATACCTTAGCAGCTGTAAGTGAATTCGGGTCCAGGTCGAGACGGGCGGGTCTGAGTAGTTTCTCCATGATGGATTGATTACTTCATCCGAGTTACTTTCTACGGCTTGAGTCATAGCCGTCTGTTCCCAAGACCACTCAGAGTGTGGAGCAGGTCCAGTTGATTAAATGGATGTAAAAGACTACTGAGCACTTCGTTTGGGTATAAAACAAGGCTTTAATCAACTGTTTCAAAACCATGAGATTTCTAGTTACATCACTAGTTCCTGGTTACAGAAACAACCTGAGCAAGCTGGGCCCACGTCCGAGTATTTATACTCCTTGGACGGCGCCACCAGCTGGCCGCCCAGTGTTACTTCATGAGTTATTTCTTCATGAATGTTGAGATTAATGAGACACAGCGCTCACACTACTGAGTTCAGGTAACACACAGCGCTCACACTACTGAGTTCAGAGAACACACAGCGCTCACACTACTGAGTTCAGAGAACACACAGCGCTCACACTACTGAGTTCAGGTAACACACAGCGCTCACACTACTGAGTTCAGAGAAAACACAGCGCTCACACTACTGAGTTCAGAGAACGCACAGCACTCACACTACTGAGTTCAGGTAACACAGCGCTCACACTACTGAGTTCAGAGAACACACAGCGCTCACACTACTGAGTTCAGAGAACACACAGCGCTCACACTACCGAGTTCAGAGAACACACAGCGCTCACACTACCGAGTTCAGAGAACGCACAACACTCACACTACTGAGTTCAGGTAACACACAGCGCTCACACTACTGAGATCAGAGAACACACAGCGCTCACACTACTGAGTTCAGAGAACACACAGCGCTCACACTACTGAGATCAGAGAACACACAGCGCTCACACTACCGAGTTCAGAGAACGCACAACACTCACACTATTGAGTTCAGGTAACACACAGCGCTCACAGTACTGAGATCAGAGAACACACAGCACTCACATTACTGAGTTCAGAGAACAAACTCCGCTCACACAACTGAGTTCAGAGAACACACAGCGCTCACATTACTGAGTTCAGAGAACACACAGCACTCACACTACTGAGTTCAGAGAACACACAGCACTCACACTGCTGAGTTCAGGTAACACACAGCGCTCACACTACTGAGTTCAGAGAACACACAGCACTCACACTACTGAGTTCAGAGAACAAACTCCGCTCACACAACTGAGTTCAGAGAACACACAGCGCTCACATTACTGAGTTCAGAGAACACACAGCACTCACACTACTGAGTTCAGAGAACACACAGCACTCACACTGCTGAGTTCAGGTAACACACAGCGCTCACACTACTGAGTTCAGAGAACACACAGCACTCGCACTACTGAGTTCAGAGAACAAACTCCGCTCACACAACTGAGTTCAGAGAACACACAGTGCTCACATTACTGAGTTCAGAGAACACACAGCACTCACACTACTGAGTTCAGAGAACACACAGCACTCACACTGCTGAGTTCAGAGAACACACAGCGCTCACACTACTGAGTTCAGAGAACACACAGCGCTCACACTACTGAGTTCAGAGAACGCACAACACTCACACTACTGAGTTCAGGTAACACACAGCGCTCACACTACTGAGTTCAGTGAACACACAGCGCTCACACTATTGAGTTCAGTGAACACACAGCACTCACACTACTGAGTTCAGAGAACACACAGCGCTCACACTACTGAGTTCAGTGACCACACAGCACTCACACTACTGAGTTCACTGAACACACAGCGCTCACACTACTGAGTTCAGTGAACACACAGCACTCACACTACTGAGTTCAGTGAACACACAGCGCTCACACTACTGAGTTCAGAGAACGCACAACACTCACACTACTGAGTTCAGAGAACGCACAGCACTCACACTACTGAGTTCAGTGAACAAACAGCGCTCACACTACTGAGTTCAGAGAACACACAGTGCTCACTCTACTGAGTTCGGAGAACGCACAGCACTCACACTACTGAGTTCAGAGAACGCACAGCACTCACACTACTGAGTTCAGTGAACAAACAGCGCTCACACTACTGAGTTCAGTGAACACACAGCACTCACACTACTGAGTTCAGTGAACACACAGTGCTCACACTACTGAGTTCAGTGAACACACAGCACTCACACTACTGAGTTCAGAGAACACACAGCGTTCACATTACTGAGTTCAGTGAACACACAGCACTCACACTACTGAGTTCAGTGAACACACAGCGCTCACATTGCTGCGTTCAGAGAACACACAGCCCTCACACTGCTGAGTTCAGAGAACACACAGCGCTCACACTGCTGAGTTCAGAGAACACACAGCGCTCACACTACTGAGTTCAGAGAACACACAGCGCTCACACTACTGTGTTCAGAGAACACACAGCGCTCACACTACTGAATTCAGAGAACACAGAGCACTCACACTACCGTGTTCAGAGAACGCACAGTGCTCACATTGCTGAGTTCAGAGAACACACAGCGCTCACACTACTGTGTTCAGAGAACACACAGTGCTCACACTACTGAATTCAGAGAACACAGAGCACTCACACTACCGTGTTCAGAGAACGCACAGTGCTCACATTGCTGAGTTCAGAGAATGTACAGCACTGACCCTCTGGAGCTCAGATAGGAAGGTGTGACGCCATGGAGGGAATTCAACATGTGGATGAGAGTTTTAAAATCAACGTGTCGGTGGACCATTAGCCAATATAGGTCAATGAGCGTGGAAATGATGGGCGAATGGGACTTGCTACGAGTTAGGATACGTGTAGCAGATTTTAGGATAAGTTCAAGTTCATTGAGGGTGGAAGATGGGTGTCTGGCAAATAACACAGAAGTGTAATGTCATAGATGTTGGTAGGACCAACACAGAATACGCTCTCATTTAAAAAAAAAATATTTATTAATTCTCTGAATGCAGACAAGGCCAGCATTTAATGCTCATCCCTAATTGCCCTTGAGAAGGTGATGGTGAGCTGCCTTCTTGAACGGCTGCAGTCCTTTCTGGTGAAGGTACTCCCACTGTGCTGTTAAGTAGGGAGTTCCAGGATTTTGACCCAGCGACGATGAAGAAATGGCGATATATGCCCATGTCAGGATGGTGTAACTTGGATGGGGAACTTGGAGGTGATGGTGCTACTATGTGCCTGCTGCCTTTGTCCTTCTAGGTGGTAGAGGTCACGGGTGTGGGAGGTGCTGTCGATGAAGCCTTGGAGAGTTACTGCAGTGCATCTTGTAGTTGGTACACACTGCAGCCATTGTGCAACGGTGGTGGAGGGAGTGAATGTTTAAGGTAGTGGATGGGGTGCCAATCAAGCGGGCTGCTTTGTCCTGGATGGTGTCGAGCTTCTTGAGTGTTGTTAGGGCTGCACTCATCCAGGCAAGTGGATCACGCTCCTGACTTGTGCCTTCTAGGTGGTGGAAAGGCTTTGGGGAGTCAAAAGGTGTCACTCACCGCAGAATACCCAGCCTCTGACCTGCTTTTGTAGCCACAGTATTTATGTGCCTGATCCAGTTAAGTTTCTGGTCAATGGTGACCATTAAGAGGTTGATGGCGGGGGATTTGACGAAGGTAATGCCATTGAATATCAAGGGGAGGTGCTTGGACTGTCTCTTGTTGGAGATGGTTATTTCTTGGAACTTGTGTGGCGCGAATGTTACTTGCCACTTATCAGCCCAAGCCTGGATGTTGTCCAGGTCTTGCTGCATGTGGGCACAGACTGAGGAATTGCGAATGAAACTGAACACTGTGCAATCATCAGCGAACATTCCAACTTCTGACCTTATGATGGAGGAAAGTTCATTGATGAAGCAGCTGAAGATGTTTGGGCCTAGGACACTGCCCTGAGGAACTCCTGCAGCGATATCCTGGGGCTGAAAGGATTGGCCTCACAACCATTTTCCTTTGTGCTAGGTATGACCCCAGCCAGAGTTTTCCATCCTAATTCCCATTGACTTCAGTTTTACTAGGGCGCCTTGGTGCCATACATGGTCAAATGCTGCCGTGATGTCAAGGGCAGTCACTCTCACCTCACCTCTGGAATTCAGCTCTCATGTCCATGTTTGAACCAAGGCTGTAATGGGGTCTGGAGCCTAGAGTTCCTGGCAGACCCAAACTGCACATCGGTGAGCAGGTTGCTGGTGAGTACGTGCCTCTTAATAGCACTGTCGACGAAACCTTCCATCACTTTGCTGATGATTGAGAGTAGACTGATGGAGCAGTAATTGGCCAGTTTGGATTTGTCCTGCTTTTTGTGGACAGGACATACCTGGGCAATGTTCCACTTTGTTACGTAGATGCCAGTATCTGTACTGGAACAGCTTTGCTAGAGGTGCTAGCCGTGATGCGATACCAGCATCATGGCTAGTTCTGGAGCATAGGTCTTCAGCACTACAGCCGGGATGTTGTCGGGGCCCATAGCCTCTGTTGTATCTGGTGCGCTCAGCTGTTTCTTGATAGCACGTGGAGTGAATCAAATTGGCTGAAGTCTGGCATCTGTGATGGTGTGGACCTTAGAAGGAGGCCGAGATGGATCATCAACTCGACACTTCTGGCCGAAGATGGTTGCGAATACTTCAGTCTTGTCTTTTGCACTCACGTGCTGGGCTCCGCCATTGTTGAGGATGGGGATGTTCATGGCGCCTCCTCCTCCCGTGAGTTGTTTAATTGTCCACCACCATTCACAACTGGATGTGGCAGGACTACAGATCTTTGATCTGATCCATTGGTTGTAGGATCGCTTAGCTCTGTCTATAGCATGCTGCTTCCTCTGTTTAGTCAGAAGTCATCTGGTCCAGATGGGATGCATCCTAGGTTGTTGAGGAAGCTAGGATGGAGATAGCGTAAGATCTGACCACAATCTTTAATCCTCCTTGAATATTGGATAGCACTGGAGGATTCCAAATGTTACTGTTCAAAAAAGGAGAGAGGGATAAACCTGGTAACAACAGGCCAATCAGTCTAACATCAGTGGTGGGAAAACTACTAGAGACCATTGTCAAGGACAAAATTTATTTTCACTTGGAGAAGCATGCGTTAACAAAGGGCAGCCAGCACGGATTTGTTAAAGGCAAATTGTGTCTGACTAACCTGATTGAGTTATTTGATGAAGTGCTAGAGGGTCGATGAAGGTAATGCAGTAAATGTTGTATATATGGACTTTCAAAAGGCATTTGATAAAATTACCTCATAATAGATTTCTTTGCAAAATAGAAGCGCATGGTATTAAAGGGACGGTGGTAACTTAGGTATGAAATTGGCTGAGGGATAGGAGGCAGAGAGTTGTGGTGAACAGATGTTGTCCCGACAGGAGAGAAGTATGCAGTGGGGACCTCCAGAGATTGGTATTGGACCATTGCTTTTCTTGTTATATATAAATGACCTGGACTTGGGTATAGGGAGTACAATTTTGAAGTTTGCGGATGATACAAAACAATGCAACGTCGTAAATAGTTAGCAGGATAGTAGCAGACTTCAGGAGGACATAGATAGACGGACTGGTGAAATGGGCAGACACATGGCAGATGCAATTTAATGCGGATAAGTGTGAAGTGATGCACTTTGGGAGAAACAACACGCAGAGGCAGTATAATCTAGAAGCGCAATATTTTGAGAGGGAGTGCAAGAAGAGAGGGATCTGGTGGTACATATTCACAAACCTTTGAAGATGGCAGGACAAGTTGATAAGGTGGTTAAGAAAGCGTATGGGATACTTGGCTTTATAAATAGGGGCATTGAACACAAAAGAAAGGAGGTCATGCTAAACCTTTATAAAATCTCTGGTTAGGCCTCAACTGGAGTATTGTGTACAATTCTGGGCACCACACTTTAGGAAGGATGTCAAGACCCTGGAAAGAATACAGAAGAGGTTTACCTGGATTATACCAAGGCTGATGGAATTCAGTTATGTAGAGATACTGGAGAAGCAGGGATTATTCTCCTTAGAGCAGAGAAGGTTAAGGGGAGACCTAATAGAGGTATTCAAAACTATGAGGGGTTTGATAGAGCAAGTAGGGAGAAAATATTTCCTCTGGCAAGTGGGTCAGTAACTAGAGATCATAGATTTAAAATAATTGGTAAAAGAAGTAGAGGGGAAATGAGTAAGTTCTTCACAGAGGGTTGTTAAGATCTAGAATGGACTCCCTGAAAGGGTGGTGGGATCAGATTCCATAGGAACTTTCAAAAGGCAATTGGACATGTACTTGAAGAGGAATAATTTGCAAGGTTATGGGGAAAAAACTGAGGTATGGGACTAAATTGGACAGCCCTTTCAAAGAGCCGGCACAGGTATGACGGGTGGAATAGCCTCCTTCTATGCTATAAGATTCTATAATTGTATGATTTAGCATATATGTAATCTGTGTTGTAGCTTCACCAGGTTGGCACCTCATTTTCAGGTACGGCTGGTGCTGCTACTGACATGCTCTTCTATACGCCTCATTAAACCAGGCTTGGTCCCCTGACTTGATGATAATGGTAGAGTGAGGGATATGCTGGGCTATGAAGTTATAGATTGTGGTGGAACACAATTCTGCTGCTGCTGATGGCCCACAGCTCCTCATGGATGCCCAGATTTGAGCTGCTGATTTGTTCTGAATCTATCCCATTTAGCACAGTGGTAGTGCCACATAACACGATGGAGGGTGTCCTAGGTGTGATTATACAGGTCACTAGTTAGACCACGTAGAATCCTAGAATGATACAGCACAGGAGGCCATTCAGCCCATCATGCCTGTGCCAGCTCTTTGCAAGAGCTATACAATTAGACCCACTCTCCTGCTCTTTTCACATAGGCCTGTAAATGTTTCCACTTCAAGTATTTATCCAATTCACTTTTGAAAGTTATTATTGAACATGCCTCCACCACCCTTTCAGGCAGTACATTCCAGATCATAACAACTTGCTGCGTAATTTTTTTTTCATGTTGTCTCTGGTTCTTTTGTCAATTATCTTAAATCTGTGTCCTCTGGTTACCGACCCTTCTGCCACATGAAAGTTTCTCCTTATTTACTCTATCAAATCTCTTTCCGTAAATGCTGCCTGATTTGCTGAGTGTTTCCAGCATTTTATATCAGATTTCCAGCATCTGCAGTATTTTGTTTTTGAATCAGCAGAGTGATAGTAGGAATCAGCAATGGTGCCGTCAGACAACAGCTGCACATCGCTGAGTTCTTCACCAATGCTAAATTCAAGTTGACGTGTGGGCCCCTTCAAAAATGTGATCCCATGAATGGGCGATGCAAGATCATGCGGGGTGCTGTAGCCATTTCTCTGAGGCTGAATTTGACAAATCCAGAGCATTGACTATTTTCCATAATTTGAGCTGCAAGGTTGGTTTAGTGAGGCACACTTCATTCAATGTGAACAGGTGAGGATGACGTCATTTCAAGTGACATCATTAGCAGAGCCGTAGATTTTTAGCATGTGTTGAGAATGACATCACCGAGTGACCCGGCTCATGCGCAGGATGACACCGGGGGTCGACCGAAAAGCAGAAGTACCTACACTGTCGCTAATCACACCGTCATACTAAACACTCTGAGTGAGAGATGCGGTGACTGATGGGTCATTGTGTGTGGGTCATGGATTTTTAACAAGTTTATTGGGTAGAAAGTGTAGGGATGGGTCACCTTTTACATTACTGAGAGAATATTGACAGTGTCATGACTTCCGGATTTAATCAAGTCCAATGATGTCACTTGCCGCACACGCGCCAGGCTTTCCCAGAAATCAACGTGCTGCTGTTCATGGTCAAGAGCGTGATCCAGGTCTGGGGAGGAGGAGAGGAAGAACGTGGTGCAGGTGTATAGGGGGTGTGGGAGGGAGGGAAGAAAGTGATCCAGGTCTAATAGCGGGAGGAGAACGTGATCCGTCTTCTCATCTGGATCACATTCTACCCCTCATCCCTCACCTTTAGACATGGAATACATTCTCCAGCCCCGCATCTGTTCTCTCCGTGCTCACTCCCCACAAGCTCCTGACCTTGCCCCCTCCCATCTCCTCCATCCCTCCCTCCTCCCGATTTCCACTCTCACCATGCCTTCCAATCCCCTCTCTCCCACTCCCCTCCAGACCCCTCTCTCCCTCCCCCCTCCGGTCCCCTTCCGGTCCCCTCTCTCCCTCCGGGAGAAAACAAAGAGTAGGTATAAACGGGTCTTTTTCAGGATGGCAGGCTGTGACTAGTGGGGTACCGCAAGGATCGGTGCTTGGGCCCCAGCTATTCACAATCTATATCAATGATTTGGATGAGGGGACTAAATGTAACATTTCCAAATTTGCTGATGACACAAAGCTAGGTGGCAGTGTCAGTTGCGAAGAGGACGTGAAGAGGCTTCAAGGGGATCTCGATAGGCTCAGTGAGTGGGCGAGAACATGGCAGATGGAATATAATGTGGATAAATGTGAAGTTATCCACTTTGGTAGAAAAAACAGAAAGGCAGAGTATTTCCTAAATGGTGAAATATTGGGGAATGCAGATGCTCAAAGGCACCTGGGTGTCCTTGTACATGAGTCACTGAAAGTGAATGTGCAGGTGCAGCAAGCCATTAGGAAGACAAATGGTATGCTGGCCTTCATTACAAGAGGATTTGAGTACAAGAGTAAAGAAGTCTTACTCCAATTATATAGGGCCTTGGTGAGACCACACCTGGATTACTGTGTACAATTTTAGTCTCCTTACCTAAGGAAGGATATACTTGCCATAGAGGGAGTGCAACGAAGGTTCACAAGATTCATTCCTGGGATGGCGGGACTGTCGTATGAGAAGAGATTGAGTAAACTAGGCCTGTATTCTCTTGAATTCAGAAGAATGAGAAGGGATCTCATTGAAGCATACAAAATTATTACAGGGCTTGATAGGATGGATGCTGGGAAAATGTTTCCCTTAGCTGGGGAGTCTAGAACCAAGGGCCACAGCCAAAAGATAAAGGGTAGGCCATTCAGGACTGAGATGAGAAGAAATTTCTTCACACAGAGGGTGGTGAATCTTTGGAATTCTCTACCCCAGAGGACTGTGGAGGCTCAGTCATTGGGTATATTCAAAACAGAAGTTGATAGATTTCTAACTAGTAAGGGCATCAAGGGATATGGCGATAACGCCGGTGAATGGAGTTGAGGCAGAAGATCAGCCATGATCTCATTGAATGGCGGAGCAGGCTCGAAGGGCCGAATGGCCTACTCCTGCTCCTATTTCTTATGTTCTTATGTTCCCTCTCTGCCTCCGTTCCCCCTCTCCCACCCATCCGATTCCCTCGCTCCCTCCCTCCTCCGGTCCCCCTCACCGCCACCCCCGACCCTCGGTCCCCTCTCTCCCTCCACACTCCGGTCCCCTCTCTCCCACCCACTCTCCGGTCCTCTCTCTCCCTCCCCCACTCCGGTTCCCTCTCTCCCTCCCCCACTCCGGACCCCTCTAACCCACCCTCTCCGGTCTCCCCTCTCCCACCCTCTCTCCGGTCCCCTTTCTCCCTTCCCCCTCCGCCCCTTCTCCCATCCCCTCTCTCCCACGCCCTCTCTGGTTCCCCCTCTCCCCCACCCCATCCCCCCCACCCGAGTCCTCTCTCTCCCACCCCCCAGCCACCCCCAGTCTCCTTTCTCCCTCCCCCATCTGGTCCCCTCTCAACCGTAACATGCGGTGCGCATGTGCGGCTCCAGTGAGGGGCCGGACGGTGTTTAGGCTTGACCCCAGATGCCGTGCCATCAATCACAGCGGAGACTTTGCACGTGTTATAAAGTGCTGGAGAGGCTCCTACTCCACAGACTAGCCCCCATCATCGAGCCAACCATCCCTAAGGAGTAAGCGGGCTTCCGCAGCAGCCGCATCTGCTGCAACCAAGTGGTAGCTTTAACAACACACATCGAAGCAGGCTTCCAGCGCCAGCTCAAGACCGCCGTAGCACTCGTGGATCTATCAGCAGCATATGACACAGTATGGAAGCATGGACTGCTTTTCAAGCTCTCCACCATTTTACCCTGCAGAACAATGATCCATCTTTTCAACTCCATGCTTAGCAACCGACGCTTTTGTGTGTACACTGGCACCCAGAAGTGCAGATATAAGACATTGAACAAGGGATTCCCACAGGGTTCTGTCCTAGCACCCATGTTATTCAACATTTACATCAGTGACCTGCCCGAAACAGAGTCCTGCAAGTTCATATATGCTGATGACATTGCCTTGGCCACGCAAAACATGAATCTATCCATCACCGAGGAGACCCGGACCAGTGATTTGCTGAGGATGGAGGCCTACTTCCGCTGATGGCAACTTCGGCCAAACCCGCAAAAGACCATCACCTCAACATTTCACCTCAACACCCATCAAGCAAACCAAGCTTTGAAAGTCTCCTTTTGCGGCGCAGAGGTAATCCATGCCAAAACCCCTCCTATTTAGGAGTCAAGCTCGATTGCACCCTGTCATAGAGACAACATCTCCAGAACCTTGGGAAGAAACTAAAGAGTAGTCAACTTGATCCAGAAACTCGCTGGATTCAAATGAGGAACAGACGCTCAAACCTTCCATACGGCAGCACTAGCCCTGGTGTACTCTACAGTGGAGTACTGCTCTCCGGCATTGCTATCAAGCCCACGTCAAATCCATTGATGTCCAGCTGAATTACGTAGAAACATAGGAGCAGGAGTAGGCCATTTGGCCCCTCAAGCCTACTCCGCCATTTAATGAGATCATGGCTGATCATCCAAATTCAGTACCCTGTCCCTGCCTTCTCCCCATATCCCTTGATCCCTTTTGCCTTAAGAAATATATCCAACTCCTTCTTGAATATATTTAATGAATTGGCCTCAACTGCCCTGTGTGGCAGAGAATTCCACAGGTTCACCACTCTCTGGGTGAAGAAATTCCTCCTCATCTCTGTCCTAAATGGCTTACCCCTTATCTTCAGACTGTGACCCCTGGCTCTGGACTCCCGCGCCATTGGGAACATCCTTCCTGCATTTAGTCTGTTTAGTCCTGTTAGAATTTTATAAGTTTCAATGAGATCCCCTCTCATTCTTCTAAACTCCAGCGAATATAAGCACAATCGATCCAATCTCTCCTCATACGTCATTCCTGCCATCCCAGGTTATCAGTCTGGTGAATCTTCGCTGCACTCCATCCATGGCAAGAACATCCTTCCTCAGATAAGGCGACCAAAACTGCACACAATACTCAAGGTGTGGTCTCACCAAGGCCCTGTACAACTGCAGCAAGACATCCTTGCTCCTGTACTCGAATCCTCTCGCTATGAAGGCCCACATACCATTTGCCTTCTTAACCGCCTGCTGCACCTGCATGCTTACCTTCAGCGACTGGTGCACAAGGACACCCAGGTCTCATTGCAGTTCCCCTTCTCCCAATCTATTGCCATTCAGATAATAATCTGCCTTCCTGTTTTTGCCACCAAAGTGGATAGCCTAGCATTTATCCACATTTTATACTGCATCTGCTATGCATCTGCCCAATCACCCAACCTGTCCAAATCATACTGAAGTTTCTCAGCATCTTCCTCACAGCACACACGCCCACCTAGCTTTGTGTGATCTGCAAACTTGGAGATATTACATCTAGTTCTCTCGTCTAGATCATTAATATATATTGTGAATAGCTGGGGTCCTAGCGCCGATCCCTGCGGTACCCCACTAGTCACTGCCTGCCACTCAGAAAAAGACCCGTTTATTCCAACTCTTTGCTTCCTGTCTGCCAACCAGTTCTCCATCCAAGTCAGTACCTTACCCCCAATCCCATGTGCTTTAACTTTACACGCTAATCTCTTATGCGGGGTCTTATCAAAAGCCTTCTGAAAGTCCAAATACACCACATCCACTGGTTCTCCCTTATCTATTCTACCAGTTACATCCTCAAAAAATTCCAGTAGATTAGTCAAGCACAATTTACCTTTTGTAAATCCATGTTGACTTTGTCCGATCCTGTCACTGTTTTCCAAGTGCTCTGCTGTTACATCTTTTATAATGGACTCTAGCATTTTCCCCACTACCGATGTTAGGCTTACCAATTTTCTCTCTACAACCTTTTTTAAATAGTGGGGTTACATTAGCTACCCAACAATCCATGGGAACTGTGCCAGAGTCTATAGAATTTTGGAAGCTGACCAGCAATGCATCTACTATTTCTAGGGCCACTTCCTTAAGTACCCTAGGATGTAGATTATCAGGCCCTGGGGATTTATCGGCCTTCAATCCCATCAATTTCCCTAACACCATTTCCCTACAAATACTGATTTCATTCAGTTCCTCCCTCTCATTAGACCTTATGTTCCCCGATATCTCTGGGAGGTTATTTGTGTCCTCCTTTGTGAAGACAGAACCAAAGTATGTATTTAATTGGTTTGCCATTTCTTTGTTCCCCATTATAAATTCCCCTGGTTCTGACTTCAAGGGACCTACGCTTGACTTCACCAATCTTTTTCTCTTCACATATCTATAAAAGCTTTTACAGTCAGTTTTTATGTTCCCTGCAAGCTTACTCTCATACTTTATTTTCCCCCTCTTAATTAATCCTTTTGTCCTCCTTTGCTGAATCCTAAACTGCTCCCAATCCTCAGGTTTGCTGCTTTTTCTGGCCAATTTATATGTCCTCTCCTTGGATCTTATGCTATCCCTAATTTCCCTTGTTAGCCACGGTTGCGCCACCTTTTTTGTTTTATTTTTATGCCAGACAGGGATGAACAAATTCTGTAGTTCATCCATGCGATCTTTAAATGTTTGCCATTGCCTATCCACCATCAACCCTTTAAGTAACATTCCCCAATCCATCCTAGCCAACTCGCACCTCATATCATCGTAGTTTCCTTTATTTAAATTCAGGACCCTAGTCTCTGAGTCAACTACTTCACTCTCTGTGGTAAACCACTTTTATCGTTCACTATCGTTACACTATGGTTATCACTGTTTATATCGTTACACTATGGTTATCACTGTTTACACTGTTGTATCACTACACAAGGTCACATCTTGCCACGCTGTTATACCTGGGCTGACCACAGCTGACTCCGCCCATGGCTCCGCCTGCTTGCCCAGGTATAAAGGTGGTCGACTGGCTGGTATTCCTCCTTGTTGGATCCGATCACCCACGAGGGTGGGCTCTGTTATTTAGCCAATAAAAACCTATAGTTACTAACTTAACTCGTCGCTTTTCATGAACTGAATTGATAGGTATATCAATTTTATTGGCTAAATTTTGAAATGTCTACAACGGAGCAGCCAACGACCAGTCAGACGTACAGCCCCAGCCAAACGGCCATCTACAACAGCCCCAGCAGCCGGCCTGGCTACGAGCCCTCCAGCCGCCGTACCTGGATCTAAACCCACAGGCTGCGAATTCAGCCCTCGACTTCGAACACTGGCTGAGCTGCTTCGAAGCTTACCTGGGAGAATCCGGCGTGCCTCCGGCATCCAAACTAAGAGTTCTGACCGCTCAGGTGAGCCCTAAAGTATTTGCACTCATCCGGGACATTGCCACATACGAGGACGCCCTCAACCTGCTAAAAGAACAGTATCGGAGCCCTGTAAACTCAATGTACGCCAGGCATCTCCTAAGAACCCGCTCGCAATAGCCAGGAGAGTCGGTTGATGATTTCTTACGGGCGCTGCAAATACTCGGCAGGGACTGTGACTTTAAAGCCGTAACAGCTGCAGAACATACAGATGGAAACATCCGAGATGCCTTTGTGAAAGGCCTTCGGTCAGACTACTCACGGCAAAGACTGCTGGAATCAAAGGACCTCGACCTGAAAACAGCTGCTATCCTCGCTCGCTCCTTGGAAGTGGCCCATCGGGACCTCGAGGCGTACTCCAGGTACTGTGCTGCGCGACCCTGGGACTCGGGCCCGACCCCAGCCGCAATACCCCTCGCACCGCCGCCTCTGGGACCTACCACAGCATCGGTGTCCCGGAACCGATCGGGACCGCCACCCCCGGTACCGGCTGCGACATCGGAGCCCCGCGATCGGGCCGCCGGCTGCTTTTTCTGTGGCCAGGCGAAACACCCGAGGGCGCGCTGCCCTGCAAGAAACGCGACCTGCTCCGACTGCCACAAGAAAGGCCACTTCGCGAAGGCCTGCAGGGGGAAAGCCACAGACGCCAGCAGTGCCTCATGCGAGTTGTGGGGGCGGCCATCTTTCATCAAGGCCACAGATGCCAGTATCCCCTCGTGTGAGTCATGGGGGCGGCCATCTTTGATCAAGGCCACCGACGCCAGCAGTGCCTCATGTGAGTTGTGGGGGCGGCCATCTTCTCCGCCATTTTATTCAACGTCGTGGGCGCCGCCATTTTGTTCACCACACTCGACCGCCACCTTGTCTCCAGACCTGACCACCGCCTCACCCGCAGACTACAGCAGCTCGCTCAGCCATACACTAGCCTCCATCACACTTGACCAAGCTCGCCCACATCACCTGTCCAAGTCCATGATGGACATCAAAGTAAACGGCCACGTCACGACCTGCCTGTTCGACAGCGGAAGCACGGAGAGTTTCATCCATCCAGACACGGTGAGCCACTACTCCCTCACTGTCCGGCCAACGCGCAACCGGATCTCGATGGCGTCGAGGTCGCATTCTACAGACATCAGCGGCTACTGTGTTGTGACCCTGTCGGTTAGGGGCACGGAGTATAAAAATTTTAAACTTCTCGTCCTGCCCCAGCTCTGCGCTGCCGTCCTACTAGGGCTGGATTTCCAATCCCACCTTCAAAGTGTCACTTTGGCATACGGTGGACCCCTCCCCCCACTCACAGTCTACAACCAGCAGCTTTTAAACCGCCCACCGCGTACCACCTGCGGCCTATCCACCCTCAAGGTCCCGCCCCCCTCCCTGTTCGCTAACCTCACCCGCGACTGTAAACCCGTCGCTACCAAGAGCAGGCGGTACAGCGCCGGGGACAGAGCTTTTATTAGCTCTGAAGTGCAGCGTCTCCTGAAGGAGGGCATCATCGAGGGGAGCACCAGCCCCTGGCGTGCCCAGGTCGTAGTCGCTAAGACCGGCAATAAAAACCGCCTGGTCATCGACTACAGCCAAACCATAAACCGGTACACCCAGCTGGACGCATACCCCCTTCCCCGCATATCTGATATGGTCAATCAGATTGCACAGTACCGGGTATTCTCTACCATCGACCTTAAGTCGGCCTATCACCAACTCCCTATCCGCCCTGAGGACCGCCAGTATACCGCCTTCGAGGCGAATGGCCGCCTCTACCACTTCCTTAGGGTTCCCTTCGGCGTCACCAACGGGGTTTCGGTCTTCCAAAGGGAGATGGACCGGATGGTTGACCAGAACGGGCTGCATGCCACATTCCCTTATCTAGATAACGTCACCATCTGCGGCCGCGACCGGCAGGACCATGATGTTAATCTGGAGAGATTCCTCCGTACGGCCCAACGGCTGAACCTCACCTACAATAAGGAGAAATGTGTGTTTAACACCTCGCGTCTTGCCATCCTCGGCTGCGTAGTAGAGAACGGAGTCATCGGCCCCGACCCCGAAAGAATGCGCCCCCTCATGGAGCTTCCCCTCCCCCACTGTCCAAAGGCGCTGAAGACAACCCTGGGGCTCTTCGCCTACTATGCCCAATGGGTGCCCAATTATGCGGACAAAGCCAGACCCCTCATGAAGTCCACCTCCTTCCCCCTGACGGCAGAAGCATGCGCAGCCTTCTCCCTCATAAAGGGAGACATTGCTAAGGCCACAATGCACGCGGTGGATGAGTCTATCCCTTTCCAAGTGGAGAGCGATGCATCCGACTTCGCCCTAGCTGCAACCCTTAACCAGGCGGGGAGATTGTGGCCTTCTTCTCAAGGACCCTCCAGGGCCCTGAGATCCGACACTCTTCGGTCGAGAAGGAGGCCCAGGCGATCGTGGAGGCAGTACGACGCTGGAGGCATTACCTGGCAGGCAAACGATTTACCCTCCTCACCGACCAGCGCTCAGTTGCTTTTATGTTTAATAACAAGCTGAGGGGCAAAATCAAGAACGACAAGATCTTGAGGTGGAGAATCGAGCTCTCCACCTACGATTATGATATCTTGTACCGGCCTGGTAAACTGAACGAACCCCCAGATGCTCTATCACGAAGTACATGCGCCAACGCGCAAATCGATAGACTGCAGACCCTCCACAACGACCTCTGCCACCCCGGGGTCACCAGACTTTACCACTTCATTAAGGCCCGCAAACTGCCCTACTCCATCGAGGAGGTCAGGACCATGACCAGGAACTGCCAAACCTGTGCCGAATGCAAACCGCATTTCTTTAGGCCGGACAGAGCAAGCCTGATCAAGGCCACCCGCCCCTTCGAGCGCTTGAGCATCGATTTTAAGGGGCCCCTCCCGTCCTCTGACCGTAATGTGTACTTCCTCAACATTATTGATGAGTACTCCCGTTTCCCCTTTGCCTTCCCCTGCCCAGACATGACCAGTACCACGGTCATCAAATGCCTGAACGACCTCTTCGCCTTGTTCGGGTTCCCGAACTATATACATAGCGACCGGGGCTCATCCTTCATGAGCGAGGAACTTCGCCAGTTCCTACTAGCGAGAGGTATTGCTGCAAGCAGGACCACCAGCTACAACCCCCGAGGGAACGGCCAGGTGGAAAGAGAGAACGCGACTGTCGGGAAGGCCGTTCTCTTAGCCTTAAAGTCTAAGGGCCTCCCAACCTCTCGCTGGCAGGAAGTCCTCCCGGCAGCGCTGCATTCCATCCGGTCACTGCTTTGCACTGCCATTAACGCCACCCCCCATGAGCGAATGTTTGTTTTCCCCAGGAAGTCGACTACGGGAACCTCGCTACCAACATGGCTGACTTCTCCGGAGCCCGTCTTGCTGCGAAAGCACGTGAGGGCCCATAAAACAGACCCCCTGGTCGAGAGGGTGGACCTCCTGCACGCCAACCCCCAGTACGCCTATGTGGCATACCCAGGCGGGCGGGAGGACACAGTCTCCTTATGAGACCTTGCACCCTCGGGCACCCCTGAGACACCACCGTTACCCCCCACCACCCCCCCAAATCCAGCCCAGGTAGACAGCATGCCGGAACCCCACGAGCCTTCGCCGACCACGCAGACACCAGCATTAACATCGGATACTGCACCACCGCCGCCGCTGCTGCGCCGATCAGAAAGGCTTACGAGTCCTCCGGACAGACTGACATACCCGAACTGGTAGTACACTTCACCCCGCCGGACTCAAATTTAAACAAGGGGTGAATGTGGTAAACCACTTTTATCGTTCACTATCGTTACACTATGGTTATCACTGTTTATATCGTTACACTATGGTTATCACTGTTTACACTGTTGTATCACTACACAAGGTCACATCTTGCCACGCTGTTATACCTGGGCTGACCACAGCTGACTCCGCCCATGGCTCCGCCTGCTTGCCCAGGTATAAAGGTGGTCGACTGGCTGGTATTCCTCCTTGTTGGATCCGATCACCCACGAGGGTGGGCTCTGTTATTTAGCCAATAAAAACCTATAGTTACTAACTTAACTTGTCGCTTTTCATGAACTGAATTGATAGGTATATCACTCTCCATCTTAATGAAGAAGTCTATCATATTATGATCGCTCCTCCCCAAGGGGCCTCACACAACAAGATTGCTAATCAATCCTCTCTCATTACATAATCCCCAGTCTAAGATGGCCTGACCTCTAGTTGGTTCTTCGACATATTGGTCTAGGAAACCATCCCATATGCACTCTAGGAATTCCTCCTCCACAGTATTGTTACTAATTTGGTTAGCTCAATCTATATGTAGATTAAAGTCACCCATGATAACTGCTGTGCCCTTATTGCACGCATCTCTAATTTCCTGTTTAATGCCATCCCCAACCTCAGCATTACTGTTTGGGGGTCTGTATACAACTCCCACTAACATTTTCTGCCCCTTGGTATTTCTCAGCTCTACCCATACAGATTCCACATCATCAGGGCTAATATCCTTCCTTACTATTGTGTTAATCTCCTCTTTAACCAGCAATGCTACCCCACCTCCTTTTCCTTTTTGCCTGTCCTTCCTGAATATTGAATACCCCTGGATGTTGAATTCCCAGCCTTGGTCACCCTGGAGCCATGTCTCCGTAATCACAATTATATCATATCCGTTTACATCTATTTGCGCAGCTAATTCATCCACCTTATTATGAATGTTCCTCGCATTAAGACACAAAGCCTTCAGGCTTGTTTTTTTAACACTCGTAGTCCTTTTAGAATTATTATTTACTGTGGCCGTTTGATTTACACACTAGATTTCTCTGCCATCCACTTTTGCTTTTCTCCTTCCTGTCTTTTGCTTCTATCCTTGCTTCCCTTTCCTCTATCTCCCTGCACAGGTTCCCAACCCCCTGCCATTTCTACAATGAGAATTATCACCAGTACGCTTTTATCGACACCAACACCTTGGCTGCCCATGCTTGCAAACATCGCACCACCACACCTACACCGCGAATATGCAGTCTCCAGACAATATAGCCACTACACCAGCAAAGATATGCCGATCCAGGCCAACTTGAACAACCTACCACCAACCCGTCTCAAATCTAGGCCATTTTGGACCATTGCTGAAGCCCTTCAGCGATCTCTCCTCAGCCTTGATGACCGATGGCGAAATGCTTGGAAGAACTGCAACATACGGAATGGATTCCTTATAGAGGACCTCACAGTAACAGTGGACAACCATCAACTGCCTCAGAACTAGTCATGGTAGATGCTGCCACCTTCTCCATTGATGGAAGATTAAAGCATCCCCTTCATGCAACTGTGGAGCTCCTAATCAGACCCTGGAGCACATCATTGAGCACTGCCCTCAGAGGAAATTTGCAGGCAGCCTACAAGATATCCACACTTACACCAGAAGTTTTGGCTGGATATCCGACTTAGATATTAACATTTGATTTGCTACTACCATATGAAAGAAAGATGGCAGAGTGAGGATGGGAGAGTTATCTTACACTATCCTTGCGCACCTCCTGATATTAGATTCAGAGTAGTTTTGCTGGAGGGCTGGCAGCGGAAACCCATCTGATGTCTTAGCCCCAGTTAGTGTACGGCCTGTCCAGAATAGGAAAATATGGGGACAAATACATAACTGATATCAGAAGTTGCACTGATCAAACTGTTACTTTTAGTTTGCTTCCTTCAAACTGAAGATAAATTCCCTGAACTATCTAGTAACAGGGACTGTGACACAGTGATCCCCAGTTCTTTTGCCTCTGTAAACTGCGTTCGGCTGCAGTCTAAGCTGACGGGTGGAAATCTCTCTGCAGGCTCCAATGGTCCACGATGAAGCACATAGGGTGCGCAGCAAAAAACTGCCCCTGGTTCAGGAAAACTTGACAAAGGGTAAAAAATATCGCCAACAGCCAAGCCCCAGTCCGTCATTTTCCGCTCACTAACATTAATAACTGGAAACGTACAATTTGGCAATACGCGCTTTCATCTAGTGCCGGAGGACAGAAGCGGAATGTATACCCTTAAACTGCATGGCTGGCCCACAGGATGGAGAAATAACCTTGGTGCTCCTCTGAGGTTTGGATTAATACACACTGGGGTAATCATTGTTCTGGTCGCCATGTGCAATGACATTGTAAATGCCGTCTTAAAGATTTCCTCTGGCAGGCATTTCTAGCAAAATTGTAAATGCAAAAGAACTTGTTTGTGATTTCACTAATAATATCAATCAGATTAAATCTTCATATGTGCAACGTCGCTACACATAGCAACGGTGCAATTCCTACTCCATTGTAATGCTGTTTCCAGGTGTCGGCGGTTTGGACTTTCAACAGAATGATTCTTGGAAGTTTTTATGGCACCGCACACCTCCCCTCTGCGGCTTCTCTCCGTGGCTATGTAGTTAATACAAGTATCAAATCGTAAGGAATTTACAAGTCGTTTTTGTACATGCTAAAGGAATATAAGATGTAAATATTTTGCAAATTGAGAAAGGTCCTTCAGTACCCAAAGGGAGACAAAGCCTTTCCACATCGCGCTTAGAATAGGGTCAACATCTTTCAATGGAACTGTGCCTGGATGTCTTGTCACGGGTTTTGTTTTAAAAGCGGAACCACGAGACAGAAAGATTCCCGGTAAAAGCACATTTGGCGCTCGTATTCAAATGATCGATATTTCCTTTTGTTATTCCAAATTTGCGGCTGTAATTTGCACACTGCAATTGGCACATGATTAATCTGCTTTGCTCGAAGTCGAGTCTAATTCCCAGAGCTCAAATGTTCATCCTGTATCTAACAGACAAGCAAGCTGCACTATACAAACTAATCAATCGGGGTGGGGGGTGATAAATCGAGACAGTCGATTGCAATCGTCCAATCGACATTACCATCACGAAAGGTGATGAAAATAGTTTTTCCCCTCCCCAAATAGTTATTACATTTCCCACGATTTAGATCATCAACAAACACTGATACCCTAACTGCCTCCTCCTACCACAGTGTTACTACTTGCACTTGCCTGCCTACGACCAAGCTTTGATTTGAAGTGTGTTTTTGAACGATTTGGTCTTTCATGGCCACCGTCACATTTACAGTAGCACGCATAAGTTGAAGCATTGCAGGAAGAAAAGTTTGTGCAGCCCGTGAAAGTGAAGCTTTGCTTTGTGGAAGGTCGCAGGCTGCCGGGGCTTGGGCCGCGCGCCCATCCGCCTGGGCTCAGATTCGGATTTGGAACAGGCGGCGCCCAGGGCCCGGGCCGTTCCATTCGATCCATTGTCTCTCGCCATGCTCGAGCCGCTCGCTCGCTGGCTGCAGGTGCTGCTGCTGCGAGGCACGGAGTTGCTGTCCGGAGGCGGTCTCTCTGATCCCGCTCTCGTTATTTTGCCCTCGATCGCTCTCAGCCTGCTGGTAGGTGTGGCGGTGCTGGTGGTTGTTGTTTTTGTGCAGCAGAGTCGAGGCCATGCTGCCTCCGTTGCTGCGAGCAGGGCCCTGGCGATCGAGGAGTATTTGCTGCTGGAGGAAACCGCAACGACTTGGAAGAAACCCAAGCAGCACGAAGAGCCGAAGAAGAAAAAGAGAAAGGAGAAGGTGAAGGTAAAACTGAAGGGAAGGAAGGGGGGGAAGGTGGAGGAGATTAGAGAACGGTGTGCAACGGGTGGAGCTGGGCATTTTCAAAACGCCAATTGAGCTTCATCTGAACAATACGCAATGGAGTGTGGCGTCTGCACTGGACCGTTACTTCAGCATCTCATGACTGGGCAAAAATCAGGGCAATAACAAAACAAATCCAGTATTGTCAATCTGTGATGATGGAACTTTCACAAATTGGGCCGATGGTAAATAGAACGGACATTGTTAATAAATACAATCAGCCGTTAACAATAAGAGTGGAGTCCAGTGCATTACAGGAATACGCAGTCTGTTCTTCCTCCGTTATATTTATCTGGAAGAACACCGTGGTTGAAGCGTGCATGGCGCGATCGGGTTTGCATATAACGGCCTTAATGACATACTACGTTGAGTGAACCATATTTATCTTTAAGTATGAGGTTGGTTCTCCAAAAAAAAGTTTCTTACCCTATAAGTGCACGCGTACCTATGGAACTACTGCCCTGCTCCTTTTTATTCGGACTGGGATTTACCATTGATGAGGTTCCTGCACCTCAGCAGCCTTTAGCTATTTATTATATACAGGGTATATAATGATATACACTTGTACATGTGAGGGAAGGGACCCATCACACTCAGGATGACCGTGTTTGGAGACATTTTCACTTCTCGGTGGACAATTTGACCATCGTTAATGATCAATTTTACTCATATGGGGAAAAAAATCACATTTTCATTCTGGAACGAGCCAAAGTACGCCAGCGTCTATATGAATAGTTTACGCCAGAGAGCTGGCTCAAGTTGTTGCTGAGGCTAAATGTCAGTGCTAATTTTACCGGGTGCTATGTATTAACCAAGTAAGTAATCGCGAATCCTCACTTCAAGCACAATAATGCAGCCCTTGGTGTGTCAGATTGTGGTAAATATATATTTCACTACTATAAAACTGTGCAAACTAATAAACAATTATTAGTTATGAAGAATCAGCACTTTGTATCGTGTGTGCCACTTGTTCACTGGACTGAACCGAAAATCCAAGCTCACCTGAGTTTCAGAGATTGACTCAAACTGAGTTAACTAAATCCCAGTTCTGACGAAGGGTCATCGACCTGAAACGTTAACTCTGTTTCTCTCTTCACAGATGCTGCCTGACCTGCTGAGTATTTCCAGCATTTTCTGTTTTTATTAACTTAATCGTTGCTGGGCTAGTTAGAATATGAAAACAATTTTATTTGTAATCCCATCCCAAATATATTATAAAGCAGCTCTATGATTTAATGATGGCTCTAACCTAGAGTTTTTAAATTAAAGTACTAGTTGAATGCCTATTTTAGTACTTTACAACAACACTTTTTTATAGTAAATTTTTGTACCCCTCAAACTAAGTCTTTTTCCATTTTGGCATTTAATATAGGTATCAACCACTCCCATGCCAGGCATATGATGGCTTACTACAGAGTAAAGTTTCATTTCCACTGCCCCAAAATTCTCATCAACTCCAGCTCATAAGAGCATCCATTACTGTAATGGTGTGAAGTTTTGCTACCATATGAGTGGTTGAGGTGAATAGCACAGATGTATTTAAGGGAAAACTAGAAAGTACATGAGGGAGAAAGCAATAGAAGGATATGTTGATAGGGTGAGATGGAGAAAATAGAGTGGGAGGAGGCACGTGTGGAGCATAAACACCAGTTGGGCCGACTGGCCTAATTCTGGTCTGTAAATTCTATGTCATTTTCTGGACTTTTGCACTAGGAACTGGACTAAGATAGTTTCAAACTTAGCTCACACAGGACTCCCACAGCTGGTAGAAAAAAGAGACTAATCCTTTTAACATGGATTGAACTTGGAACCTGGTTCCAGAGATGGGAGAACAATGTGCTAACCAATTGTGCAAACTAGTTGTTTCTTGTTTATAAATTATGATATTTTAAATAAGAGATAGGCTACTATGGTACTACATTAAATGCATGATGAGACGGCTGTGCTTTTAAGAGCTCTGATTTCAAAATTGCAGTCCTGTCATTAAAAAGTCTCTTTTTAAAACTTTAATAGATATATATTTGAACTCATAGTATTTAAATGGGGACTGATTATTAAATAGGTTTTAAGAATGGTTACTTTAATTATACATAGAGTTCTTTTATTATGGTCAGGAATTAGAATTAGACTGTAAAATCTTAAAAACAATGTGTGCATCTTGAAAAAGCTTAACTGTCCTTTGAAAGCTGCCCTTTTCCATTAATATATGCAACAAAGTGAGAAGAACGGAATGTAGGCATTTTTCTCTTGTTCCCAATGGACAAACCCCCATGTCCGCTTCAGTCTGATCTTCTGGCACTCAGACTTTTTCTTACATTTACAAAAGCAAAATACTGCGGATGCTGTAATTTGTTTTGTTTGGCGAGAATGGAGTAGCTTTGCTTCAGAGCAACGGAATAGTAGAGATTCAAATCGAATGTATGAGCCTAATTTGGCTCACATGTCTTTCTGTACTGGCCATGCAGTAATCATTTTGCAGATCCTTAGGTGTAAGCATATGTGCACATTAAGATTTGAAGTTACTCCTTGTAGACCAACAGAGAGAAGGGCAAATGCAGTGCCTCTAAAATCATCAGTTGACAATGTAAATAATTGCTTCCCCACTCACGCACACACACAGGTCATATGTCGTACTATCTCAGCCTCTAGCTACTTTTATCCACTACAAGATGAAACCATACGATTTTCTTTACAACCAACAACAACAACTTGTATTTATATAGTGCCTTTAACGTAGTAAAACATCCCAGGGTGCTTCACAGGAGTATTATAAGACAAAACATTTGACACCGAGACACATAAGGAGGAATTAGGGCAAGTGACCAAAAGCTTGGTCACAGAGATAGGTTTTAAGGAGCGTCTTAAAGGAGGAAAGAGAGGTAGAGAGGCGGAGAGGTTTAGGGAGGGAATTCCAGAGCTTAGGGCCGAGGCAACAGAAGACACGGCCGCCAATGGTTGAGCAATAATAATCAGGGATGCTCAAGAGGGCAAAATTAGAGGAGCGCAGACATCTCTGGAGGGTTGTGAGGCTGGAGGAGATTACAGATTAAGGGAGGGGCGAGGCCATGGAGGGATTTGAAAACAGGGATGAGAATTTTTAAATCGAGGTGTTGCTTAACCAGGAGCCAATATAGGTCAGCGAGCACAGGGGTGATGGGTGAACATGTCTTGGTGCGAGTTAGGACACAAGTACTCGAGTTTTGGATGACCTCAAGTTTACTTAGGGTAGAATGTGGGAGGCCAGCCAGGAGTGCGTTGGAACAGTCAAGTCTAGAGGTAACAAAGGCATGGATGAGGGTTTCAGCAGCGGATGAGCTGAGGCAAGGGCGGAGACGGGCGATGTTACGGAGGTGGAAATAGGCGGTCTCAGTTATGCCGCGGATATGTGGTCGGAAGCTCATTTCAGGGTTAAATATGACACCAAGGTTATGAACAGTATGGTTCAGCCTCAGATAGATGTTAGGGAGAGGGATGGAGTCACTGGCTAGGGATGGAATTTGTGGCGTGGGCCGAAAACAATGGCTTCGGATTTCACAATATTTAATTAGAAAAAAATTCTGCTCATCCATAACTGGATGTAGGACAAGCAGTCTGACAATTTAGAGACCGTGAAGGGGTCGAGAGAAGTGGTGGTGAGGTAGAGCTGGGTGTCGTCAGCGTACATGTGGAAACTGACGCTGTGTTTTAGGATGTTGTCGCCAAGGGGCCGCATGTAAATGAGAAATAGGAGGGGGCCAAGGATAGATCCTTGGGGGACACCTGAGGTAATGATGCAGGAGCGGGAAGAGAAGCCATTGCAGGTGATTCTCTGGCTACGATTGGATAGATTTAGAATGGAACCAGGCGAGTGCAGTCCCACCCAGCTGGATGATGTGGAGAGGCGTTGGAGGAGGATGGAGTGGTCAACCGGGTCAAAGGCTGTCAACCAGAGTTAATGGCGCCACCACATCATTTGTCCAATCTCTTTTACATTCTACACTGCTAAAAGCAATAATGTCTCACAATTGCCAATTTAAAAAAATAACTGAAAGGTTCTCAACTAGTATGCCTGTAAGAGAGAGACTCTTTTGTTCTTATGCAGCTGTTTCTCAACAATTTTATAGGAATGTTTTGCCTTGTGCTTAATTCCATTGTATCATAATGAGATCATGTACACAATCATTCTCCCGCCAACCCCCTCCACCCATAATGGGCCAGATTGTGCTTGAGCGGGCCCCGTTAGACTTTCCAGCACCCTTCAGCTCCAGACATTTTTGCTTTGTAACTTGCTGGAAGTGCAAGCTGATAATGAAGTGGCAAGGATAATGGGACATCTGGGACCTTCGTTAATGGCAGGACCAATCGTGTATCTTCTTAACCAATGAGATTTAAAGATTGGGAAAGAAACAGCGGAATGAAGGAGAAGGAGGGTGAATTAGAGTCAAACCAGGTACATTGAGAGGAAAAAGGGACAGAAAGGGGAAGTAAGAAAAAAAATGTAAAATTTTAAATTTGGCATTTTAAAAATCTCTAACAACGATTGACTACATGCAGGAATGAGATTTAACACTTGAAATTGTTTCTTTTCTGGGCCAGAGAAGTTGATTGACATTGTATTAATAATTATCACATTGTTAAAAAGGTACTTACACTCTTAATTACCAGACTTAACTTTCTGTGGTGAGTTTAACGGGCAATTAATGTGAAAATCCAGCAAGTTCTTAAAAATTGCGAGGCAAACAACAGAGAGACAGAAATCGACCAGCAAGTTCTCAACTCATGGTGTATCTCTTAATCCCCTGAACTTGCTGGCTGATTTGCACATTTATAACAGCATGTGTTGTTAACAGGCCATTATTTTTGCAGCCCAACATATTTTCAAATCAAACTTAAGATATAACTCAATTTGAGACCATCTATGATTTATACACTGGCTACTACTGATTGTAAAAAAGCCCATCAGCTACTGATAATTAAGTTCTACCTGCAACACCCAAGAGGAACCACCCAAATGGCATTTTATAAATGAAAGCCAGCATTCAGACAGTGATAGTCTCTCTGGAAGGAGGCGTACTGTACCAATGAAAAGAACAAATGGTTGTTTTTGACTCTTATAATCTTGGTGGTTTCTCAGTATACTGCTCTTACCATTGATTTCTTTCTAGAGAGTTTTGTCCTGATGTGACAGGTCTTGTTTTAACAGTACTGCCGTTGCTTCTCACTATAGTTTGAATGTGTGAATGACTAATGATCATGTGGATTATGCAGATAAATAGCAAAATGGCTTGCATGGGATCTTACAACGGTATCGCCTTTAAGATAAGAACAATTCTTTTTTCTTTATATATTATATGTCACATTTGATATTGAACTCTCTTGAGCCCTCAGAATATGCAGATCTCTTTCACATAAGGTTAGCAAAAAATATTTTCTCCAGTTTCCAGTGCTGAGTATTGTAGAGCTAGGGAAGTATACAGAACCATAGAATACTTCTTAATTTATAGTGTTCGTAGATAAAATCCTTTGAAAAGATTACATATAAACATTATTATGTGCATATCAAATGGAATGATAGCATAGTGGTTATGCTACTGGATTAGTAATCCAGAGACCTGGACTAATGATCCAGAGACATGAGTTCATAATCCCACCACGGCAGCTGGGGAATTTAAGTTCAGTTAATTAAATAAATCTGGAATAAAAAGCTAGTATCAGTAATGGTACTATCATGAAACTATCAGATTGTCATAAAACCCATTTGGTTCAATAATGTCCTTTAGGGAAGGAAATTTGCTGTCCTTACCTGGTCTGGCCACAGCAACTCTTAACTGCCCTCTGAAATGGCCTAGCAAACCACTCCGTTGTAATAAACTGCAACAAAAAACGATAATAAGAATAAAACCGGATGGACCACCTTGACACTGACTTTGGTCATGACAACGCCACACCTGGCCCAGTTGACCCTGCAAAGTCCCCCTCACTAACATCTGGGGACTTGTGCCAAAATTGGGAGAGCTGTCCCACAGACTAGTCAAGCAACAGCCTGACATAGTCATACTCCCAGAATCATATCTTTCAGCCAATGTCCCAAACTCCTCCATCACCATCCCTGGGTATGTCCTGTCCCACCAGCAGGACAGACCCACCGGAGATGGCGGCACAGTGGTATACAGTCAGGAGGGAGTGGCCCTGCGAGTCCTCAACATCGACTCCGGACCCCATGAAGTCTCATGGCTTCAGGTCAAGCATGGGCAAGGAAACCTACTGATTACCACCAACTGCCCTCCCTCAGCTGATGAATCAGTACTCCTCCATGTTGAACACCACTTGGAAGAAGCACTGAGAGTTTCAAGGGCACAGGATATACTCTAGGTGGGGGAACTTCAATGTCCAT
Source organism: Somniosus microcephalus (assembly GCF_052327205.1). Classification (NCBI taxonomy): domain Eukaryota; kingdom Metazoa; phylum Chordata; class Chondrichthyes; order Squaliformes; family Somniosidae; genus Somniosus; species Somniosus microcephalus. The sequence continues at coordinate 92,050,775 of NC_140995.1, forward strand.
CACCAAGAGTGGCTCGGCAGCACCACTGCTGGCCGAGTCCTAAAGGACATAACTATCAGACTGGGCCTGCGGCAGGTGGTGAGAGAACCATCACGAGGGAAAAACCTACTTGACTTCATCCTCACCAATTTAGCTGAAGATGTTTGTGATTTTGTTGGTCTCTAGATTAGATATTGTTTTAGACAATTTCATCAGGAACACCAACTTAAAAGTGCACCATGTCAGAACTGGCACTGCTGAAAGTCCTCTGAGGGGTGATACCAGCAACAGAAAGTTGTCAAGTATTCTCTTCATTATTGGAACCAGAGATGTGGGAGGTAATTTTAACCCCCAACAACTGGTGGGTTTGGTTCGAGTGGGATGTTAAAATTTTTATATCCTCAAACCCGAACCCAAACCATCTCGAACCCGCCCACTTTCAGTTTTAACGAGGATGGGACAGGACGGGCAACCAACCTGCTCCCAGGAGGCGGGTCAGTCATTTAAACATTTTAACAAGGCTGCATGCCTCAGATATTATCTCTCTTCCAGCTCAAAGCTGGCCGGCCGGGTTTCCCGGGCCTCGGGGAAACCCGGCTGCTAAAGGGAAGCAAGGACGACTGCGTGGAAGCGGTAAGTTCTCATCCAGCACTGCTTGTGGGCCAGGAGGAGCAGGAGTGCTTCACCCTAGTCCCTGAAGCTAACCTCGCAATCGGACACCTCCCCACCCCCCCCCCCACGGCGATCTGACCCCTTGCGCGTGATCGGACCTCCCCCCCTCGCGTGATCGGATCCTGTGATCACTGACCCCCTACCCCTGCGATCACCGACCCCCCTATCTCTGCCCCCGATCTCTCTCCGACCCCCTGCGATCACCGCCCAACCCTCCAAACCACACTGTACCCACCCCTTGCACCACCGCCCCCCAACCCCGTCCCCTCACGATCTCTATCCCAAGGAGATGAAAACCTACCTGCTCCTGGGCTACAGCCTCTTCTGGAGCATTCCCCGTCCAACAGGGCGCAAAGTCTGTCAATCAAGCTGGCTTCCGGAACCTGCTATAAAAAAACATGCATGCTGTGGTGTTAAAACTTGGGAAACCCGGACTTCGAAACATCGTCCCCCATGCCCGGCTTGGAAATCCCTCCCCAGTAAATATCGGGCCATAGTTTCCAACTTTTGTTTCACGACATTACAACTCATAACTAAAGAGAGGAAACAATATACATATCAGTATTTTACCAGATGTTGAAGAGAGTTTATCATGGTGCTTAAGGCTGTTGCAGTTTATGGAGGTGAAAGAACATTACCTAATTGTTTTTCTTTCCCACTGCTGATCAGTGGAGTTAGAGATAGTTGCATAGTAATACCTGATAGCTATCTTTTTAATACCTTACTAGTGGATCTTCTGTGACATTTTTCATTGAAATTTGGATGATATGCTGTTTTATGAAGATAAGGAGGATTATATGATCTATTGGATAATGTATAGTACTGATTATTTTAGTAAATGGGAATAAAGGAAATGTTGGTCAAATACATTTGATTAATTCAAATAAAGAAATTATGTAGGAATTCAAAATATGTCATTGTGAACATTTTTTAAAAACTAATTGACCTCCCATGGCATTGCGTTTGGCGAGTTAACACCAAGCCTAGTCTTCAGGTGAAGCAGGGTTAGAGGGAGGGGCTTAATTGGACCAGGGCACAAAGACATAACCCAAGATCATGCATTCTGGGGTTGAAAATCTGCAGCCCCTGTAAATTCAGTGTGAGTCTGCTGGAACGATCAGAAACTAGGCAGATGCCCAGTTACACTTGGTTTGGACCTGGTGCTGAAGATTCCGGATGGCCTTGTGGTGGCAGATGCTCTGCTGACCTCTTACAAGGCCACTGATGTAAGGAATGGGCTAGGGACTCTGAAAACTGGAGTTCCCATGGTCAGGGCCTGCTCAGCGATCTGGCTAATGATCATGGTTTTTATATCTCCTTTTCTCAATATATCAACTTGCCAATCTCAGCTGGCTGACCAACTGGCAGTTCTGGATCTCCCCTGGGGATCTAGGCCACGAACCTGATCTGGACCCCACCCCACCCCCCCCCCCCCCCCCCCCCCGCAAAGATTTTAAAAAAAACTTGTTTTCTTAAATGACTTTGAGGCGGCTGCAGGGGCACCAATATTTTCTTCTGGGGTACTTGGCCTGGGACTATCCAAAATTTCCAGCCTCATTGGTGGGTGGATGTCCCAGTTTTGCCCCATGCCCACTGAAATCATGCAACTTACATGACCTCCCCGACTCCACAAACATTGGTGGGGTCAGGTGCATTTCAGCATTTGTTGCTGAGAGGAGCCTCTCCATGGATTTTCAAGGCCTGTCTTCTAATTTTCATATTTCCACTTGTGCTCAGACTTACCATCCCATGGATTTTTGGAGCCAACATTTGTAAATCAGAGTTGATGAGTAAGGCCACTGATAAGTGATTTTCATAAACCATGGAATATGATCTATAACACAATTAAAATTTTTAGAAAATCCCATTTAATAAAGCAATATTTGACTTTGTCACCTTAAACTAGTAATCCTAATTATAAGCGGATGATGAAATCCGGGAGGATTGTTAATTGAATCTACAAAGTCAAACTACTCATAATTAGGCTTGAAAATAAATAGCCAGGATGTTTGCTATTTTACATGGGACCTAAGTAGCAACGAGTCTGTAGCGCTCTCTTAATAAAGAGTAAGATTTAAAGTTTGTAATCAACTAAATCCTAAAACAACAACAACTTGCATTTATATAGCGCCTTTAACGTAGTAAAACGTCCCCAGGCGCTTCACAGGAGCGTTATCAAACAGAATTTGACACCGAGCCACATAAGGAGATATTAGGGCAGGTGACAAGGAAAGTTTTAAGGAGCATCTTAAGGGAGGAAAGAGAGGTAGAGAGGAGGAGAGGTTTATGGGGGGAATTCCAGGGTTTAGAGCCTAGGCAGCTGAAAGCACAGCTGCCAATGGTGGAGCGAATAAAATCGGGGATGCGCAAGAGGCGAGAATTGGAGGAGCGTAGAGATCTCGGAGGGTTATAGGGCTGGAGGAGGTTACAGAGATAGAGGGGCGAGGCCATGGAGGGATTTGAAAACAGGATGAGAATTTTAAAATTTTAAGATTTGGATATAAAATTTTCTCTCTTTTTGCAACAACTTCAAACATCCTGCCAGAGAAACTGTTTAAGCAGAAGAAAACCAGTGATGTGTGTGATGCAGTGTTTCCTGTGATGGAACATTACTTTAATTAGAAAAGTGCATGCTGTCGGCTATTATTACCCAGGCGAGTTACTAAGTGCCCTCACAGATGTTTTTGCTTACAGCATTGTTCTCAGCAGGGTTGTTCCCCAGTCTCTCTTATATGATGGACTTGTGAGGAAGAGATTAAAATCTATACCAGTGGTTCAATAATATGAGAATGAAATGGTGGACAAAATAGTGTGAATGACGTAAGAAAACTACTAGGCACTTGGTCTGAGTATTAAACAAGGCTTTAATCAACTGTTTTTCAACATGGAGATCTAGTTGTGTCTTTCACTAGTTCCTGTTAAAGAATGCCCTGAGCAAGCTGGGCCCATGCCCGAGTATATATACTCTCCCTGGACAGCGCCACCAGCAGGCCACCCAGTATTACTTCATAAGTCATTTCCACATGAATGACAAGATTCATGTCAGTGAATATGTTAAGTATTTTGCTTGCTGAGGCTTACTGAACTGATATGGATCTTTTAAAGAATGCTCAATGTATATTAGATAAAATCTATAGAAAGTGCTCATTCAAAATGTCTCCTTTTTCCACCAATTTTGCTCCTTCCTTGCACCTCTCCTGAAGGTGTTGACTCCTTGTTGGGGTGCAGCTCCACAGATACTGGTTGCCTTTCAGTACTTTGCCTGTATAATCCTTCTTTGCATGTGAGCTCAGATAGTGAATGTCTGCAGACTATTTGACCATTGGGGTATCACAATTAAGCCTAGTTCTGTTTTCACCCCATGCCTACATATGCAGACTTCTAGTAGTTACTGCATAGTAATCAGAATTAGGAATCCCCGGCCAATTTTGACTCCTTAAATGAGGGTTGCAGAGGCTAACTCTGATGCCTGTATTGTCTCTCTGGCGTAGATCAGCTAACTCAGTACAGACTGAGGATCAAACCTGGGATCTTTCTGGTCCGTATGGTTCAGCTATTCATTGCGAGTAATCGGCGGCCCCCAATACACACTTTCACTATTGACTTTTCTCTGAATTGAAATAGCTTCTGCCCATTCCTGATTGGTATTTTGCAGCCAAATATTACACATCGATAAAAAAGACCAACTAGCAGGTTTTGTGGTCATAGATAGTTTGTCACACCCAGTGTGCACTTTTGTGAAGCCAAATAATACACAGAATAATTCTGTACTGCACTTTCAGCAGAACCTCTGACACATGCACCAACAAAAATCATACAAAAGCCCCAAACTATCAAAGCCTATTTTATTAATATCTATAAATAGATTTGAAGTTTACCACACTGTGTTTGTCCCGTATAGCACATGTGGTATGTTAGATAAAACCTCTGTTTTTTAAGTGCACACACATGTTTTCCACTGCTAACATCCATGGAACTTGACGACTGGACTGTTGTATGAGAAGGGATTGAGTAAACTAGGCCTGTATTCTCTTGAATTCAGAAGAATGAGAGGGGATCTCATTGAAGCATACAAAATTATTACAGGGCTCGATAGGGTGGATGCTGGGAGAATGTTTCCCTTGGCTGGGGAGTCTAGAACCAGGGGCCACAGCCTCAGGATAAAGGGTAGGCCATTCAGGTCTTCACACAGAGGGTGGTGAATCTTTGGAATTCTCTACCCCAGAGGGCTGTGGAGGCTCAGTCATTGATTATATTCAAAACAAGTCGATAGATTTCTGACTAGTAAGGGCATCAAGGGATATGGCGATAGGGCCGGTGAATGGAGTTGAGGCAGAAGATCAGCCATGATCTCATTGAATGGTCGAGCAGGCTCGAAGGGCCGAATGGCCTACTCCTGCTCCTATTTCTTATGTTCTTATGTTGACATTAAAAGGAGCAGAATACCACGGCAAGAAGACAGGCAGCATCAGCTGGTAATCTTCGTACCAGTTCAAGCTTTCCACCCTGTGAAAAATGATTTTATTAGCACCAATGTTCTGATGTTACTTTTAACGTCCTTTGCATCAACTTACACTGGGGCTGTGTGTACAGTACAAGAAAGCAACCTGTCCTTAATGGAGCAGCAGTGCATGCAAACACTCAGACCATTTAGGGAGATGTTTGCTGACCTGTGCCACCTACTGAACGATGAGTTGCTGGAGCAAGGGTAACATTTCACCAGTGGTTTCCTGATCTGCCACCATAACCATTGCGCTGTTTTTATGGGGTTTCTGCTGAAGTCACAGCGGGAGATCGAAGGAACCCCTGCGGAAATTCTGGCCAAATCTTCAGTCTGCATTGCTTCCTTGTGGTAGTCAAGATAAAGACAGCTCTCAGTTTCAATGCTACTGGTAGTTTTCGGACCCAGCAGAAGATATCACAGGGCTAAGCTGGCATTCAAAACACAGAGCCATAAATCAGGTGTCTAATGTGCTGTTTGGCCAGGAACACAGGTGCATCAACTTTTTCCAGGCTATAAAATACAAATTTGTGTTTATTAAGAAGCTTATATTGAAATACAAATAGATAAACAGATTGGAAAGCACTACTTAACTTTCACTGACACATTAAGTAGCTTTCCGCACCCAATATAGTAAGCTTTTCAGAGGTCTTGCAATCCTTTTGTTTTCAGAGCTGTCGTTCTTGAATTCTCAAGAGTAGATGCACAGATATATTTTATAAGTCATTTGTACAATCCGTGACAAGGTAGGTATGCATCCACACACCCATGTGGGATTGCCAGCCCCCCATCTCAGAGGCTTCTATTAGAAGAGTTTTGAAGCTGATTAAGTCAATTATAAAGGAAGGTGCACAGAGTTAGCCTGTGTAGTTGAGTCAGGGATAGTAATTTTGAATCCAGTGAGAACTTATGCCACTTATATCCTGTTGTGCCAAATCAAGCATAGGGCAACCCGATTCACTCATACTATTTAAAACACAAGGCATGAATAACAGTGAATAACACTTCTTTCCCATATAGCATCTCTCTCTCTCTATTTTCTAAGTATTATAAGAACATAAGAAGTAGGAGCAGAAGTAGGCCATACGGCCCCTCGGGCCTGCTCCGCCATTCAATAGGATCATGGCTGATCCGAATCTAGACTCACGTCCACTTCCCTGTTCTCTCCCCGTAACCCCTAATTCCCTTATCTGCTAGGAAACTGTCTATCTCCATTTTAAATTTATTTAATGTTGCAGCTTCCACAGCTCTCTGGGGTAGCAAATTCCATAGATTTACTACCCTCTGAGTGAAGAAGTTTCTCCTCATCTCAGTTTTGAAAGCGCAGCCCCTTATTCTTAGATTATGCCCCCTAGTTCTAGCCTCACCCATCAGTGGAAACATCCTCCCCGCATCCACCCGATCAAGCCCCCTCACAATCTTATATGTTTCGATAAGATCGCCTCTCATTCTTCTGAACTCCAATGAGTAGAGTCCCAACCTACTCAACCTTTCCTCATACATCAACCCCCTCATCTCCGGAATCAACCGAGTGAACCTTCTCTGAACCGCCTCGAGAGCAAGTATATCTTTTCTTAAATATGGAAACCAAAACTGCACGCAGTATTCCAGGTGTGGCCTCACCAATACCCTGTATAACTGCAGCAAGACTTCCCTGTTTTTATACTCCATCCCCCTTGCAATAAAAGCCAAGATTCCATTGGCCTTCCTGATCACCTGCTGCACCTGCATACTAGCTTTTTGTGCTTCATGCACCAGGACCCCCAGATCCCTTTGCCTGACTTTATTGGAAATTCTGTGCTTTCATTACAAATACGAATTGAATACCTTGCCTGTTCTAGGCCAAGCTGACTTACAATAGCAGACCTAGAACTGGTACAATTCCAGGAGAAGACCCTGCTCGCCTGGGAGGCTCATCAAGTTGACTTAATTAGCGTCAAAACTCTTCTAAGAATAGAAGTTAGGTTGCGTTTTCTCCATGTGTGGGAGTCTGCAATAATTGTAGCCAATTTACACATTAATTTCAACTGTCACTCCATATTTACACCACTTTGTGATAGCATAAAGGGAATTCAGAAGAAACTTCTTTACCCAGAGAGTGGTGAGAATGTGGAACTCGCTACCACAGGGATTGGTTGAAGCGAATAGTATAGATGTGTGGTGATTATTCTTGTTTTGTAAGAAGTATTGTGATTGGTTGCCTGTTTCCTGCCTTGAGATATATGCTGTAAACTCATTGGTAGTTGATGTCATGTGATTTGTGGTGGCCATCTTAAATTCAGTTCTCTACAGCCTTGGTTGGGACTGGGTGTTGAAGATGTGCTGCTGGGTTTTTAAGGTTAATAAAGCCTAGATTTAGAAAGGCAAATCTACTCTTTATTTCAAGATGCATTTAAGGGACGATTAGATAAACATACGAGTGAGAAGGGAATAGAGGGGTATGGTGATAGATTTAGATGAGGAAAGACAGAAGAATGCTCAAGTGGAGCATAAACGCCAGCATCGACTGGGTGGGACGAATGGCCTGTTTCTGTGCTGTATATCCTATGTAATGTAATCTAGTAGGACATTCACAGACTATGCAGGTTGCTACAGATGACCTCACAATCCGTTGACCCTTTTAAGTTCTAGTGTTGAGTTACCTTTGTCCTTTTATCCAAATCATTGAACCTCTTCTTGCTCTCATCCACGGTCTACGAGTGGAGGCTGGGGACACAGCGCTCACTCGTTGCAGAACTCATGCCAGGCATGCTAGTGCCTGATGTTTGGGGTATTAATTCCAACTGAGCTGAAAAGAGCCTTTGTCTTTTCCAGGTCCATATCTACATGTTTGGACAGAGCTTTTCTTGTATATTGCTGAGACATAATAGTGCCAGATTTGGACTCTGCAGCTGGCCTAACATTGCCGGGGGTGGCGGGGGAGGGAGGGTGGAGGGAAATCCCTATACATTTTGACTATCATTTGCCAACTCAGGTCAAAATTTTATTATCTTACAAACTGTACTCTATTCTATTGTTTTGACATACATCTGTCATCTGCAGAGAATGGAACAAATCCTGTCATTGTAATACTCTGAATAATAATCAAACATCATTTCCTTTAAGTCATTTTTCATAAGTGCTCTGCCTCATGTATCTCACATGGGAAAACACTAGCTCTGTAAGGGGTAAATAGCAAATATTTTAAGGAGTTTCAGTTCTCATCAACAGCTTTTAATAAATGGTATTTGAATCAGTAAAACCACATAGAAAGAATCTTGTAATCCTATTGGCTGAAAGAATAACTATTAATATAAGTCTACACTTGTGCAACAAACTTAAATGCCCCGAGCTTTACAGTTACATCATGATCCCTCTACTGAGGGCCACGAGGAACCATGTGGCATGTTTTATGCTGGAATAGAAGCTTCAAGCTAATGAAACTACTCAACTATACCTCATATATTTTGATCACTTCTTTGTTCCTTATTCTACTGTAAACGATGCTTCAACTTATTGAGACATTTACTGAGCTATTCTAAGATCAGAACCAGTACCAAAGGGATTCAACTCGATCAATTCAAATGGACTGCTCCTAAAAATAGCTTTTTCAATATCAGATCAGCTTTTGAAGCATATACATCTATAAAACTGATTTTCTGTCAGTTTTTTAAGTTGGTATTAATTGAGAGTATTTTGCAGTAGGTGCATTCAAATCTGATCTTCTGATCAGATGGCTTATGGTTGGCACTCCAATTAGCTAGTTAAAATTAAAAACTGATTTAATATTTTGGGTCCAACGGGGAATACCTGCTGAAAAGGCACAACAAGTGGTAAATGAGCAGTATTCCTGATAGTGATTTCAAACCAGAAAAGTTGTCTGTGGTATATATATTATTAACCTGCATGGTAACAGTAGCGTAGTGGTAATGTCATCTGGGCTAGTAATTCAGAGGCCTGGACTAATGATCCAGAGACATGAGTTCAGATCCCACCACGGCAGCTGGGGAATTTAAATTCAGTTAATTAAATAAATCTGGAATAAAAAGCTAGTATCAGTAATGGTAACCATCTAACTATCGGATTGTCATAAAAACCCATCTGGTTCACTAATGTCCTTTTAGGGAAGGAAATCTGCCGCCCTTACCTGGTCTGACTCCAGACACACAGCAATGTGGTTGACTCTTAACTGCCCTTTGAAATGGCCTAGCAAGTCACTCAGTTGTTACAAAACACAATAATAAAAATGAAACCGGACCGACCACCCGGAATCGACCTCGGCACCAGTTATGGACACGGCAACAGCACACCCAGCCAGTCGACCCTGCAAAGTTCTGGGTCAAAATCCTGGAACTCCCTCCCTAACAGCACTGTGGGAATACCGTCACCACACGGACTGCAGCGGTTCAAGAAGGCGGCTCACCACCACCTTCTCAAGGGCAATTAGGGACGGACAATAAATGCTGGCCTTGCCAGTGACGCCCACGTCCCATAAACAAATAAAAAGAATTTTTTAAAAACTGCTCATTACTCTTTTTAAAAAATAGTTTCTCCACTAGGAGCTTCTGCTTTGTATTAATGTAAACATTTTAATATTTAAAATGAGGTAGAATCTGCTACTGCAGTATTTGCTAAGTACAAACATTTCATTTGCCATGTACTTCGATTTTTATTGGAAAATTAATAAATCTATTTCCACTTTTCTTTGAAGGAGCCAGTGAATGGACATCCTCCTTTATTAAACGACATACAGCTGATTGCTATGGAAGAATCTAAAGGTTCACTAGCTACAGAGAAGAAAGCTCTTAAGGTACGTCGAAGACAATCATCATTCAGTTCATTCTTTGATTGGTTGAGCATTCCCAGTGGCTCAGTGGGTAAATGCACCTTAAGACATCATCACAGAATCACAGAAACCCCACAGTGCAGATAGAGGCCATTTCGGCCCATCGAGCCTGCACCGACACATATCCCACCCGATCCCCGTAACCCTTACACCAACACATATCCCACCCTATCCCCGTAACCCCACATATTTTAATCCCCCTAACACTAAGGGTCAATTTATCATAGCCAATCAACCTAACCTGCACATCTTTGGACTGCACATCATACCCATGTTCGAACAGAAAATGCTGGAAATACTCAGCAGGTCAGGCAGCATCTGTGGAGAGAGAAACAGTTAATGCTTCAGGTCGATGACCTTTTGTCAGAACAGAAGGTGTCAAGTTCAATTCCTCATCTAGTAGGTTTCAGCCACAGCAGTAGACAGGGTGCTATAATTTGTCTTAGTGGCCCTGGGCTAGAGAGGGGAAAAAATAGCAGGAGCTCCCATTCTAAATTGCTGTTCAATTACTCTTGGTAGCAAGTACAAATATGAGGATATTGAGTGAGGAGAGGATTGGGCTCAGCTGCAATGCCTTCCTCAGTTGAATAGCCTACTGACACTTCTGATTAGGCTTACACATGAAGAACGATGACTAAGGTAAGGTACTGGAGGAGCATCACCACCAGTGGATCCATACCCCAGCAAGAATCATCACTATCAGGGAAAAAATTGGCAAAAACAAACCTGTAATATCTGATGTAGTAAAATCAAATTTATACAATACATGTAGCATCTGGACCTAGTGATTTACACTGCATTAACTTGCATTTAAATAGAGTCTTTAACATAAAAATGTTCCTACAAATATAAATTAACAGAGAAATGGACACTGAGCTATGGGTGGAGAGATTAAGAGGGGCCTGGTTGAAAAGATGGGTTTTGAGAAAGCGTTTATAAGAGAGAGAAGTGGAGAGATGAATTGGTTTAGGAAGGGAGTTCCAGGAAGTGGAGCCAACACAGCTGAAGGCTCTTCAGCTGATGTGGAGCAAATAGACGATGGGGGAGAGGGAAGGATGCATTGAAAACCAGAGTCAGAGGACGGGAGAATGCGGGTTGGGGGGTCGGGGAGGCTGTATGTGGCTCAAGACGTAATATGCGGCAAGGCCAGGGAGAGATTTGAGATGAAGACATGGGGGTTTAATTTTAAAATATGCTAGGGGACAAGAAGCCAGTATAGGTCAGAAAGGACTGGATTGCTGAAAGCATAGAATCATAGAAATTTACGGCACAGAAGAGGGCCACTTGGCCCATCATGTCTGTGCTGGCCGAGAAAGAGCTATGCAGCCTAATCCCACTGTCCAGCTCTTGGTCCGTAGCCTTGCAGATTATGACACTTCAGGTGCATATCCAAGTATCTTTTCAATGCGATGAGGGTTTCTGCCTCTCGCACCCTTTCAGGCAGTGAGTTCCAGGAGATTTAATAGTGGTTTCTAAGATTATGATAAAGGTTTTGGTAGGGTGAAGAAGAAAAGACAGTGACAAAGGGGTCATGAATTAAAAATTGTCAGGAGAGACTTTAGGAAACCTTTCTTTACGCAGTGAGTTCCTATTGCATGGAATGCTTTGCCATAGAGTGTAATTGAGGCAGAGACTATTGTATCTTTTAAGGGAAGAATAGATAAACATTTGAAGTAAAGGAATACACAGGAATATGCAGAGAGAGCAAGACCACTGCTTTAGATTAGTTTTGGATTGCTCTATCAAAGAGCCAATACAGACACAATGAGCCTATGATATAAACTTCTGTGGTTCTGTATATTTGTCCATCTGAGACTTGATTAAAACCACATGATGTTCCCTTCTCTTACAGCTTGCTTCTAGCAGCATTAAAATACATTCAATTAAAGCCGCAGCCACTTGGTAAACATACATTATGTGGGTTTGCAGGACATGAGCAGAACAGCTGCATAAAGTATTTTTTGCATTTCACTTGGTCTGGTTGTCAGGAAAGTTCTCCAGCTTTATAGGACTTTTTTATTTCACCGATGATATCTCTCAAGTGAGTGTCCCAGCCTCCTAATAAGTACAGTGGTGGTATTGGTGATTCATGCTTTATGATTCCATTGATCTCACCCAGATCGCATAGCAACTGGCCAGGTTTTTAAAAAAAGGACCACAAGCTTAAGAAAAGTCATGTCCTAAACTCCAATGACAGTGTCTGTGGTTCAGTCAACTTGCATGAGATAGCAAGCCTTGTCTGTGCATCTGCCCACAGCTGCAAACATATCTGCCTCCATGATCAACTCAGTGTGGTGCGTGTTTGGCAAAGGGATGTGGTATGTAATTGGTCTGTTACTGAACCCCGTTGACTTGGAACGGTCGGATTTGTGTCAAATATGTTCTCTGCGCTTTCATTGTAAACCTCTCCTTCAGTTGAGACACCTCCAGCATAAGCTGTGTGGAACTGTCAACAATTGCACATTTATTTTCATATTATTGCAGTTGCTTCTTGTAATTTAAATCATATAAATAATGCCCTCCAGGTGTCTGAACTAAATGGCATTTGTGAAGCCCTATGTAAGCACCCGATAACAGAGTCTTCAACTTCTTCCAGGAAAAATGTCAAATATAGAAAAGTATATTTAATAACAGCCTGTAAATATAAACGAATCATCAAGTGCAACAGAGCCTTCAGGACTTTGCCTTGTGCATCTAACTTTCCCCTCCCACCACCCTAAGGATGGGAGGAGCCACAACCCCACTTTCCCACAGCTCAGTTCATCATGATTGTTTCAGTCGAGGGTGAGACTAAGGATGTGAAGGCCTTAGAGATTTACAAAATGGTTCCAGGGATGAGGGACTTCAGTTACGTGGGTAGACTAGAGAAGCTGGGGTTGTTCTCCTTAGAGCAGAGAAGGTTGAGAGGAGATTTGATAGAGGTGTTCAAAATCATGAGAGGTCTAGACAGAGTAGATAGAGAGAAACTGTTCCCATTGTCGGAATGGTCGAGAACCAGAGGACAGCGATTTAAGGTGATTGGCAGAAGAACCAAAGGCGACATGAGGAAAAACTTTTTTACGCAGCGAGTAGTTAGGATCTGGAATGCACTGCCTGAGAGGGTGGTGGAGGCAGACTCCATCGTGGCTTTCAAAATTGGGAATTGGATAAGCACCTGAAGGAAAAAAAATTACAGGGCTACGGGGAAAGAGCAGGGGAGTGGGACTAGCTGAGCTGAGCCAGAGAGCTGGCACGGGCTCGACCAGCCGAATGGCCTCCTTCTGTGCTGTAACCATTCTATGATTCTATTCAGATCCAGACAATTTGAGTCAGTGGCACATCAAGCCCCTTCTTCCTATGAACCATGTATAGTCTGCTCCATAATCCCAGCCCATTTAATCTGAGGAATTGTTCTGCAAATTTCTCGCTGCCCTCTATATAAAGCCCAAGAAAGCAAAACTCCAGAATGTCTATTCAATCTTACATCACACATTTTTTGACCAGTTATCTTCCTTGACTTGACATTTCCATGATCCGCACAGTTCAGCTATCACATGGCAAACAATGACCTCGATCCATCCTCATAACTCCTGAATCACCAGGTATTCTTGCAGCTGTTGTTTAAACTAGTTACTCAACACATTAACTGCTTCAGATTCCACTTCTTTACAAAGCTTTCGGTTGCCATATCTATGTTCAATATGTTAATTATTTTAAATACTTATTATTAGACATGCATTAGAGCTAAAAGTGGGTGTAAATTGATGGGTGGAGTGGCACAGTTCCAAACACTTCATTGTAAAAATTTACACAGTAACTCCAGAAAGACAGCCCTGATAATTTACAGCATCTGCATTTTGATGGCTTGACAATGGAAAATTAGCATTAAGCCACTGTGTACCTTGTCATTTGGGTTCATACTTCAGCCAAATTCCAGATTAAAAAGGGCCCAGAGACAACCTACTAGAAATATGTCACAGCCATTTGCAGCCCATTAGTATCTGATCTTGATATGAAAATAACAGGCAGCCACAAGCAGGAAGTTTAATCAAACAATGTTTTTTTTTCTATGTATGTGTGTTTGTGTTTGAAAACTCTGTGTTCTCCTCCTCCTGTGGTTAAATAAAGCATTCTGAACATTACAGAACTCTGAAGGCATTGTTTCTATTCTTTCGTAGGCCAAGAAGAAAAAGCAACGATTAGATGAGAGATCAAAGGAACAAAGTGTTTCAGGAAATAGAGAAAGAAATGAGGAGGAAGCTGGTGAGTTTGAAAACCACAAGTAAATGGGATCCTGAAATTGTGAATGTTCAGTTAAGGGAGGAACATTTTCTGTGGCATGGATTCATTTCCTTTCCCTTTACTTCATCAGTCAATAGATCAAAGAACTGTTTTCTGCTGAATTGTGAACAAAATACTTGTAAAAGACCAGTAACACCCCATCCTGACTTGGAAGTATGTCGCCGTTCCTTCATCATCGCTGGGTCAAAATCCTGGAACACCCTACCTAAAGTACTGTGGGAGTACCTTCACCACACAGACTGCAGCAGTTCAAGAAGATGGCTCACCACCACTTTCTCAAGGGCAACTAGGGATGGGCAATAAATGCTGGACCTGCCAGCGCGCCCACATCGCATTAACCAATAAAAAAGAAAAAAGTTTGGGAATGAGGGAGAGCACATGATGATTTCGATGATGTATGATGCCATCACCAATGCTAGCTATGTTGTGAGCAATGTTCCCTGTAATTTTTTTTTTCGTGGGCGGCCTCGTTAAGTGGCTGCACGGCCCATTCAAATCTTCATGCACACGTGGTTATTCCCATTGAAAAACCAGTGAATGGCCTGCGCAGGACCTTCAGACCGCCGGCAATGTTGGTTGAGAGGTTAATTAAAATTAACTAAGAAGTAAAATAAAGTAAGCAGATGCTCGCACATATGGGATTATTCTCAGTTAGAACATAATAACAAAAGAAATAGGAGCAGGAGTACCGCCATTCGGTAAGATCATGGCTGATCTTCTACCTCATCTCCACTTTCCTGCACTATTCCCATATCCCTTGATTCCCTTAATACAGTATTCAAAAATCTATCGATCTCTATCTTGAATATACTCAATGACTGAGCCTCCACAGCCCACTGGGGTAGAGAATTCCAAAGTATCACCATCCCCTGAGTGAAGACATTTCTCCTCATCTCAGTCCCCTTATTCTGAGATTGTGACCCCCGGTTCTAGACTCCCCAGCCAGGGGAAACATCCTCCCTGCATCTACCCTGTCAAGTCCTGTAAGAATTGTATGGGGAAAAAATTCAGCTGGTTTGCGCCTCCCGTTAGCGCCTTAAGAGGGCGCTAATGGGGCGCAATGCAACTCGCGCCCGGGCGCGGCGATATTTGCGCCTCGCGAAATGGACCGGACATTTTGCGCTGGCGCTAAACAATACCGCCCGATCTCCTGCGCACGCAGATCTTGACGTCATTCGAGAGTGCAACGCCCTTGTGACGCCCTGGGATGGAAATTGAGTGGCGCCCCCCTCCTTTCCGCCTGGCGCAACCAGCGACAGGTTGACTGGAACGCTTCCCAGTCGCTGTGGTGCTGGAGGTCACTATTTAAAGGGGCCTCTTCCTGGCTTTTGTGTGGTAGCCATTTGTGCACCACTCGTTCTGAGAGAGAAAGAGAGATTTTGAGAGAGAGAAAGAGAGACTTCTGCATTGAGTCAACACTGTCTGAGGTAGTTTTGGCTTCTGACCATAACTTTGCAGGTACTTTGGTTTTCGACCTTCATAACTTTGATTGCCTAGATACTATGGGGGCTGCAATGGTCATCGTCCTGCTCCATCACATTCGGAGAGCACAGAGACGCAGAGAGAGAGTGGCAATCATGGCCAGACTGAGGAGGGCCAACAGGCCTCTGTACAGGAGACCTTACCCTCCCAGGGTTTTTCGCCAACAGTTCTCCTACATTAATATGTCTGAGGAGCAGTGTTTGCGAAGGCTGCGCTTCAGCAAGGAGGTGGTCACTGAGCTCTGCCACCTGCTTCAGCCAGATCTGCAGCCTCAACTGAGGAGCAGGACATCTCTGTCGGTGGCAGTGAAGATAACAGTGGCTCTCAACTTTTATGCCACCGGCTCATTTCAATCAGCTACTGGGGACATCGCCAATATCTCCCAGTTCGCGGTGCATTGCTGCATCCGTCAGGTCACAAATGCCCTCTTTAAAAGGAGATGAGAGTACATCTCTTTCCCCATGACCCCAGACAAGCAGCAAGAACGCGCAACGGGCTTTGCGATGATAGCGGGCTTCCCCATGGTGCAGGGCGCCATTGACTGCACGCATGTGGCTTTGCGTGCACCGCAAGAGAATGCCGAGGATTTCCGCAACCGAAAGGGCTTCCATTCCTTAAACGTTCAGTTCGTCTGTGACCACAGACAGCTGATACTCGCTGTCAATTCCCACTTTCCTGGCAGCAGCCATGATGCCTTCATCCTGCGCCAGACTTCTGTGGCAGACCTTTTCCAGGCACCGCATCACCCAGGTGGTTGGCTTCTCAGGGACAAGGGATATCCTCTGCACCTGGCTGATGACACTGCTCCGTATGCCCAACACACCTGCTGAGCTGCGATACAACGAGAGCCATCAAGCTACCAGGAACATTGTTGAGCACACAATCTGCGTGCTCAAGCAACGGTTCCGCTGTCTGGACCGTTCTGGAGGAGCCCTTCAGTACTCGCCTGAGCGAGTCCCCCACTTCGTTGTTGTGTGCTGCATGCTGCATAACCTTGCAATCCTCAGGACCCAGCCAATGCCACCAGACATTGGAGCACCACCAGAGGAGGAAGAAGAGGAGGAGGAAGATGAGGAGGATGATCATCAGCAGCACCAAGGTAGGAGGGAGGCACACAATGTACAAAGTGGAACAGCCATCCGTCAAAGGCTCATAGCAAGTCGCTTCTAGGCCCCTTCTGAGGAAATGGCTTCTGCCATTCAAACAACCTGAATGAAACCATCCCGAAACCCCTAAGCCGGTCAAGGCAACAATGATTGCAAAGACCAAACATGTACATTTTGAATACAGAAACTTATTTATTTTACAAACGCTGTGTGTCTCATTTCCGCAGGACAAACTAATAGAAAGAAACACAAAAAAAAAGTCATTAACATAACTGGCTCTCACAACCTGGAGACAATATCCAAAGCAGTTTTAAAAAATTTGACCACGAACCTCGGCCTTTAATAAAACAATGAACAACATTTTGTCACACCTCCTACTTTTTGCCCTTCGAGGGTGATCTCCTTCCCTTGTGAAATTCCCCTCTTCCCACCCTGCAGCTCCTCTGTAATGGGACCCCAGTGGCTGCAGCAAGGCTGGTGGAAGGCTGCTGAGTGTCAGAAACTGAGACTGCAGATGCCCTTGAAGGACGGCCTCGACCAGCTCTGGGCCTGGAGGGCCCGGCTGCAGACTGCACCAACTCTGCATGGGCGGCAGCAGTCTGTCCTACAGGCGGTGGCAACTGCAGTGGAGAAGTGCCAGTGGTGGCAGCAGGAATGCTGTCATCTTGAGAGAGGACAGCACCTCCCTGCTCGACCGACACACTGGCACTCCCACAGGGCAGCACTTCAGCATCCGGAGCAATCTGCTGGAGCACAGATTGCTGGCCTGCTGCGGCACGGTGAGAGCCCCGGGGAAATGTGTCCGAACCAGCAAGGATGGCAGCAGTCAGTGCTCGCGTGGCCTCAATCTGAGTCTGCATGAGAGCAGTCAGAGATGGGGTCATGGCAGCCAGTGACTGAATTGCAGCACTAAACATTTGCGTGGCATCCGCCTGTGCTACAGCGAAGTGCTCCACTCTCCTTGCCAGTGATTCAATGGATTCGGGCACCCTTGCCACTGCAGCCATGAGCTCACTGTGCCTGTGCTCCGCCTGGGCGCTCATTTCAGCGAAGACCCGCTCCTCCTCTGCGTCCAGTGCAGCAGGACTCGATGGCATATTCTCCCTCCGGGGAGAAGGCCCCCGAGCTTCCCTACCCCCATCGCGTTGCTGCAGCCCGCTGGGTCCTGGAGCTTCACCCTCATCAGACCCTTCCCCCCTGCTCCCCTCCAGGGAAGGCGTGTTCCCAGTGTGGGCATGGGCTTCCTCGGGAGAGGGTGGCGCTGATGCTCCGGCTTCCTCTTCCTCCTCGCCTTCAGCTTCACTCCCACTGGCAGCTTGAGGGCCTGCCTCCTCACCTGGTGAAACACCATCTGAAAGCAGGGAGGTACAAGAGTGGCTTTAGCGTGAGGACAGGGTGGCATCAAGGGAGGCATGAGTGCAGCGATTTAGTGATTTGTATTGAAAGTGTCAAAGGCTGGTGTTGTGAGGAACAAGCGGAAGGAGAGAGGACAAAAACGTGATGACCTCACCATTGCTGTCCAGAACGGGGTCGGCGTCTCCAGTGGCGACGGGACCAATCACCCGGCTTGCCACAATCCTGTGGACGCGTTCCTCAAGATCGCTGAGGGGTTGCAGCTGAGGCCGCCCTCCACCGGTCCGTTGCTGCTGTCTCCTATTATGAGACAGCTTGGCCTGCAAGAAAAAGGACGGCGTCTGAGTAAATATACAGCCATGGGCTTGCCTGAAATGCCTCCCATAGTTGAATAGCCCTTACTGTATGCAGCCATGGACTTGCCTGAAATGCCTTCCATAGTTGAATAGCCCTCACTGTATGCAGCTATGGTCTTGCCTGAAATGCCTCCCATAGTTGAATAGCCCTTACTGTATGCAGTCATGGTCTTGCCTGAAATGCCTCCCATAGTTGAATAGCCCTTACTGTATGCAAAGTGTGGAATGTGCGTGTGTGTTTGATGAAAGGGCCATAGGTGTTGGATGAGTGTTGGGCATTGGGGCTTTCAAGATCCTCTGGCCATAAAGTGAGGTTGAGATGGAGGGATGGAGAGGTTTTGAAAAAAAGGCACTCACCCTGACGACCCGAGTGAGGTCGTTGAACTTTTTCCTACATTGCAGATGGGTCCTAGGCACCATGCTGCTTGAGGTGACTCTCTGAGCCACCTCCCTCCACACTCTTCTATACTCACGTGGCAAAGGCCTCCTGCCACTCTCTGGGTACAGAGTGGATCTTCTGCGCCCCACCGCAGCAACCAGAGCCTCCAAGGCCCGCTCACAGAAGCGCTGTGCTCGCTCCCTGGCCCTCTCCATAGTGTTTGGCTGCTAGATTTAGTCACAGCTCTGCCCAGGCCGAGATTCAAGGCTCCAATGAGCAGGGTGTGGTTGCAGAGCAAGATCGACCCTCCCCTTTAAGAACTGACCGGCGCCAATGTGTCTGTGTTCAATCGCTAACTGGCAGCACCTGCGCTGCGCCCGCCCTCTGAGGTAGCGCCTCGCACCTCGGCCTTTGCGCCTTAAGAGAGGTGTGTAGCTCCTGATTTAGCGCTCCAATCACCTCCAGGGGCGATAAAAGCCAAGTTTGCCGTCGGAGGCGATAATTAGCGCCAGGTGCTAAACTTTGCGCACGACTGCTAATGGCGCCCCAAACAGGGTTATACTGAATTTCTCCCCCTATATGTTTCAATAAGATCACCTCTCATTCTTCTAAACTCTAGAGAATATAGGCCTAGTCTACTCAATCTCTCCTCATAGGACAATCCCTCCATCCCAGGAATCAGTCTGGTGAACCTTTGTTGCACTCCCTCTATGGCAAGTATATCCTTCCTTAGGTAAGGAGACCAAAACTGTACACAATACTCCAGGTGTGGTCTCACCAGGGCCCTATATAATTGCAGTAAGAAGTCTTTACTCTTATACTCAAATACACTTGTAATAAAGGCCAACATACCATTTGCTTTCCTAATTGCTTGCTGTACCTGCATGTTAACTTTCAGTGATTGGTGTACAAGGACACCCAGGTCCTTCTGAACACCAACATTTCCCAATCTCTCACCATTTAAAAAATACTCTGCTTTTCTATTTTGCCTACCAAAGTGGATAACTTCACATTTCTCCACATTATATTCCATTTGCTATGTTCGTGCCCACTCACTTAGCCTGTCTATATCCCCTTGAAGCCTCCTCCCAGCTTTGTATCTTCAGCAAACTTGGATATATTACATTTGGTCACCTCATCTAAATCATTGATGTAGATTGTGAATAGCTGAGGCCCAAGCACCGATCCTTGCGGTAGCCCACTAGTTACAGCCTGCCAACCCGAAAATGACCCATTTATTCCTACTCTCTGTTCAATCCCATGAGCCCTAATTTTGTTTAATAACCTCTTGTGTGGTACCTTATCGAATGCCTTCTGAAAATCCAAATACACCACATCCACTGGTTCCCCCTTACCTATTCTGCTAGTTACAACCTCAAAAGATTCTAACAGATTTGTCAAACACAATTCCCCTTTCATAAATCCATGTTGACTCTGCCCAATCCTATTATTTTCTAAGTGCCCTGTTACCACGTCCTTAATAATAGATTCTAGCATTTTCCCTACTACTGATGTCAGGCTAACTGGTCTGTAGTTCCCCGTTTTCTCTCTCCCTCCTTTCTGAAATAGTGGGGTTACATTTGCTACCTTCCAATCAGTGGGAACCGTTCTAGAATCTATGAAATTTTGGAAAATGACAATCAATGCATCCACTATCTCTATAGCCAACTCTTTCAAAACCCTAGGATGTAGGCCATCAGGTCCAGGGGATTTATCGACTTTCAGTTATCAAAGACCTGGAAGGGCTTCCTGGTAATAACCACGGAAATGGTTGGATTTGCAGTACCAGTTGATCCACTGCTGCTACTTTTGGGAAACTTCCTTTTATCTACTTGAGGAAGGAAAGTCTAGAGAGGGTACTTTTTTGTCCACAGTATGCCCCCATTTTATAGAAGAAAATAATAGCCGTAGCAGAATTTTGATTGGCGGTTTTCAAAAACTCATCAATTTTCTCACTCCATGAAGACTCTCATGGGCACCTACTTCAAACTGTCCAAGACATGCTTTGAAGCCACCGAACCCCAGGAGACCTGCTGCAGACCATGGATGGAGTTCGCGAAATAGGTTCCCATTCCTCAACCTCATGAAAATCAGCTACTTTTGTCTCATGTGAGATGAGCTCACCATGTGCATAACAGTTATGAAATCAAACTATCTTCCTCAACCAAATCAATCAAAAAGGACTTTCTGCCCTCCCTTTATCACTGACAGTGACTGAAACAATGGCCTATATTGGTCGTGGTCACTTACATATTGCAGTACATCTGTTAGCAGCAGTAGATGAAAATGCTGCCAAGTGTTAGATAGATGTAATTATCAACAGAAGTAACTGTTACTTGGATCAAATGTCTATTCTCTTGTTTTGTTTTTTTTAAATTTATATTTGTTCATGGGATGTGGGCGTCGCTGGCAAGCCAGCATTTATTGCCCATCCCTAATTGCCCTTGAGCAGGTGGTGGTGAGCCGCCTTCTTGAACCGATGCAGTCCATTTGGTGAAGGTACTCCCAACAGTGCTGTTAGGGAGGGAGTTCCAGGATTTTGACCCAGCAACGATGAAGGAACGGTGATGTACTTCCAAATCAGGATGGTGTGTGACTTGGAGGGGAACTTGGAGGTGGCGGTGTTCCCATATGCCTGCTGCCCTTGTCCTTCTAGGTGGTAGAGGTCGCGGGTTTGGGAGGTGCTGCCGAAGAAGCCTTGGCGAGTTGCTGCAGTGCATCTTGTAGATGGCACACACTGCAGCCATGGTACGCCGATGGTGGAGGGAGTGAATGTTTAAGATGGATGATGGGGTGCCAAACACGCGGGCTGCTTTGTCTTGGATGGTATCGAGCTTCTTGAGTGTTGTTGGAGCTGCACTCAACCAGGCAAGGACACTCCTGACTTGTGCCTTGTAGTTGGTGGAAAGGCTTTGGGGAGTCAGGAGGTGAGACACTCGCCGCAGAAATACCCAGCCTCTGACCTGCTCTTGTTGCCACAGTATTTATGTGGCTGGCCCAGTTAAGTTTCTGGTCAATGGTGACCCCCAGGATATTGATAGTGGGGGATTCGGCGATGGTAATGTCGTTGAATGTCAAGGGGTGGTGGTTAGACTCTAGCTTGTTGGAGATAGTCATTGCCTGGCACTTATGTGGCGCGAATGTTACCTGCCACATATCAGCCCAAGCCTGAATGTCGTCCAGGTCTTGCTGCGTGCAGGCATGGACTGCTTCATTATCTGAGGAGTTGCGAATGGCACTGAACACTGTGCAGTCATCAGCGAATATCCACACTTCTGACCTTATGATGGAGGGAATGTCATTGATGAAGCAGCTGAAGATGGTTGGGCCGAGGACACTGCCCTGAGGAACTCCTGCAGCGATGTCCTGGGGCTGTGATGATTGATCTCCAACAACCACAACCATCTTCCTTTCTGCTAGCTATGACTCCAGCCAGTGGAGAGTTTTCCCCCCCTCGATTCTCATTGACTTCAGTTTTACTGGGGCTCCTTGATGCCAGACTCGGTCAAATGCTGCCTTGATGTCACCTCTGGAATTCAGCTCTTTTGTCCATGTTTGGACCAAGGCTGTATTGAGGTCTGGAGCCGAGTGGTCCTGGTGGAACCCAAACTGTTGTTATGACAACAAATCTGTATGCAACAAATCTGTCATATGCAAGTTGGTTTATACGTTTGTAATGCAAGCTTTTTGAATGATCATTTTTTTTGCCTACATCACAACATTCACAGCACATCAATAGTAATTCATTGTGTGAAGTATTGAGATGTTTCAACATGATAAAGTGCTATATTAATGTAAGTTTTATTCTTTTATTATTTTCTAGGAGACTGGGTAACAAAAATCAGCAACCGAGAAAAACGTCAGTTGAGAAAAGAGCGTCAAAGGAAGAAGTGTGACATGACTGGTTTCTTCGATCCTAATTTTCCTTCTTATTCTGATGGAAGCAGGACTGCTTCAAGAACAGCTAAGGACAATAGGGGCTCGGATGATCAAGAAGGTATCACAAAACGCTACCACTGACCTTTTGTTGGCTATGTAGGTTGAAATTTAAAAACATGGGGCATATCTTCAGAGAGGATGTTATTAGACTTTTTCTGCCCCAGTTATTTTCCAGTTATGGCAGTAAAGCCTTCATTTAAATATTTTAATTTACTGTCAGCAGTAAAATTTAGGAGCAGGTGGTGATTAACATCCCAACCCAATTTACATTTAAATAATCACAAAAGCATTATTCTATTAGTGCTTGTGAGGGAACATAATGTACTGAGAACATTCTGAAAATTCCCCCAATTTTTCTTTAAATCAGTTCGATTTTTATTTTTAAATCTGTAGAATTGGCTAACATAAGGACCGTGATCTTTTCAAATGTGTTAGACATTTAGCTGTTAACAATTTGTTTACGGCAAACGTGCATTTTTAAGACACCTGATAATTAGTTCAATTATTGAGTACCTGGTGCTCGAATTTCCACGGGATCTCCCGATCATCCATCGTAACTTCAGCGAAAGATCTGTGGAACTCCGAGAGGAACGGCGTAAATGCTGGTTATGCTGTATCTCCGGGGCTTCCACGAACCTTCCGCCGAAGTTACGGTGGACAATCGGGAGAACCCCTACAGAAATTCAACCCTTTAATAATATTTAAGTTTTCAAACTGCACCTGTAACCTTTTCTTTGTAAATTATTTTTTTAATTATTTTTACTTCTGCGGTTTCCCAACCAGGAAGACAACCTGCTTTTGGACCTCCACAAGTGCCGATCTATTTTTGTTCACTAGGCACTGTGTGACAACGCCCAGGTTGACTGCATTTTCTTTCCCTTCTGTGGAAAACCATTAACTTCCATTTGATGTCTCTACTATGGCATACTTGAGATCAGGAACATAACATCCAAAGTATTACTGACACAAAATGTTATTCTCCAATACATTGTACTACAATGCTGTCAAGCTGGCTGCAGAAAGGAGGCTCCAGATTTTTGAAGCTTCTTAATTTAACATAAAATGAGAGAATGCATCTTTACTGTCATAGATGTGTTTAAAGGTGGTTGAGGTAGGTGGCATTCCAATATAATGTACGAGCTCACACTCATGATTCTCTGCTTGGATGTTAGGTACTATCCCACTGGGAGACGTTTGCTGCCTTGTCCTCTTGGGCTGAAAATGCCAAACTGTATGGGGGCAACAGTAGAAAGTAAATAAAAAACAGAAAATGGCAATGGAGATTTGACCTATTTGCCAGTGCACAAACATTTGGCAGTCTAAAACTGACACTGATGCAAATCCTTTCTTTAACATATGTTGGTTCAGGCATCAATGCAGTAATCTCGGTCTTCCTTCCCCCATATCTTTTAATGATACTACAAAACGTACAAGGTATATATGGATGAGCTTCAATTTCCTCCAGCTAAATATTGGAAAGACTGAAGGCATTGGGCTGGATTTTCATTGAGGAGGCGGATAGGAGGCGGGACTACAACTTTCGGGGTTGTAGTCCCGCCTCCATCGAGTTCTAGCCAACCCACGCGATTTTGACTTGATTGACCTTGCTGAGCCCGCCCAGTGGGCTCAGCAGGCCAATTAAGGGCCACCCGACAACAGGTGATGTCACAGATTGATATTTCATCTGTCAAGACCTTTTGACAGATGAAATATCAGCGTTTGACAGCTGTTTGAAGCTGTCAAACACTGACAATCTGTACTCCAGGTTAATTCCTTCCTCTCAGGATGATTTAGCGATCTCCCCGGAACAGAAAGCTGAATGCTGGAACTTTTGACAGCTCGCGGCCATTCTGCTTTCTGTGTCGGTGAGATGAGGGACTCCCGAGACCTGAAGGAAGGCTGTAAAGGTAAGTACATGTAAGTAAAACTTCTTTAAACACTTTACACACACCAAACACACTTACCTTTGCACTCATGCATCCATCACTCACCTGAACACCGGACATCTCGACCCCTCCAAGCCCTTCATCCCAACGGCCCACCTCGCTAACTTGGCGTGGTTTGGAGCCATCGGGAATCCCACATTTCACCAATGAAAATAGGGATTAGGCTAAAAACTGCCTGTTAACTACCTGTTAACAGGCAGTTAATTGGCACTAATCCCCTTCCCGCCTCGGGGAGGCGGGTCCCAGTGCGGGTCGGGTATCCGCCTCCTTTGAAACTGGCATGGAGGCGGGTTGGGGGTGGGATGGGTTCGTGCCCCCCGATTTTGGGGATTTTAACCCCCCACACGCCTCCAATCCCGCCTCCACGGCCCAATGAAAATCCTGCCCATTGTCTTCATCCCCACCACAAACTCTGTACCCTTGCCAACGATTCTTTCCCCCTCCTTAAGTCACCATCTCAGGTCAAATGTATTCGACCCCGAGCTGAGCTTCCGACCCCGGGTCCTCTTTATCACAAAGACTGCCTACTTCCACATCTAACATCATCACCGCCACCCCTACATAACCCATTTGCTTCTGAAAACCTCATCCATGCCTTTGTTACCTCCAGACTCATCTATTCTTCAGCTCATCCAAAACTTTCCAGGTTGTATCCTATCACTTACCAAGACTCACTCGCTTACCATCCATGTCTTCGCTGACATACATTGCCAACCAGTTCCCCAATGCCTTAAATTTTAAATTTGCGTGCGTATTTTAAAATCCCTTCATGGTCTTGCTCCATCCAATCTCTATAACCTCCTCCAGTACTATAACCTCGCCCCCCAAACTCTTTGTTCCTCGGACTCTGTGCTCGTGTGCAGCCCCTTCCCTTCACCCCGCTATGTGGCTATGTCTTCAGCCACCCCTGCCGCATGCTCTGGACTTCCCCCTTTAAACCCTTCCACCTTTCCACCTCCCTCTGTTCCCTGCAGCCATGATCTTATTGAATGGCGGAACAGGCTCAAGGGGCCGAATGGCCTAATAATGCTCCTATTTCTTACATTCTTAAAGCTCACCTCTTTTACCAAGTTTTTGGTCACCCATCCTAATATCTCCTTGCTTGGCTCGGCATCCATCCATTACGACTCTGAAGCACCTTGGGATGGTCTTCTATGTTAAAGATATTACATGTGAAAGTTTGGTAAATGGAGCTCACTGACTTTGCAATAAGATGTGTTCCTGATGGTAAGGCAAGTGTACTAGGAGGTCCCAGAATTCAGCCCTGTAGCTTCATAAACATCTGTTTGCCTAAAATAACCTTGTAAGACACAGATACTGATATTAGTACAGCGCCAACTAGAAGTAAATTGGAACATAGTTTTTTCATAAGAAAAATATATTTTTTTCATTACCAAAATATAACTTCTTGGCAAACAAGTGAATGGGTTGTACTGAATTTTTTTTCATAATGAGGCTCCATAGTTAGAAAGTAATGGGTTGGAATTCACTGGAGTGGGTAGGCATATATTTAATGTAAGACTCAATTAAGTTACTAAATAGTTAGAAATATTAAAAAATGTTTAGAAAGGTTTTTGGTTAAAAACAAAGCCATGTCTAAGACATAAATTGTTTTAGATCTTTTGCAGATTTATTCGGGTGTTTCAGAGCCTGTTGTGTTAGATTAGACTCAGGGGTGAAATCCTATCACTGGAGGCCTGAGGCTGAGTTGGCTGATGATATTGTAATAAATAGCTACGGCTGTCATGTCCTGTATTCTGATCTGGATTGCAACTGGCTGAAATAGAATCCTCTAATACATGCAATGTTTGCCTGTTCCATGGACGGTTACATCTCGAGGTCAACGGTTTGATGTAAACAATACCAGGGCTGGGAGTGAGCATGTTTCCTTCGAATACTAGAGTAGTACAAAATACCCACAAAATAATCTATTAATAGATAGCACAAAGTCAGACATTACTGTCAGGATAAAGATTTTTTTTTTAAACTGGAACTGAAATCTGAAATAATAAAAAAAAATGTAGGAGAAGCTCAGCAAGTCAATCAGCATCTGAAAGAGAAAGACAGGTTAACCTTTCAGCTGGGATTCTTCATCAGCTGTGATGAACACTTAACAGTTCAATTTGATGGGTGGACTCTTGTAATGAAGAATCCCACCCAAAACATTAATCTGTCTTCCTTTTTCATGTATTGCTAATCTGTAGAATTTTCTATTTTTACAATTTTCTATTGTAAGCACTCACAGATAATGCTAGCACCAACTCAAACACTACTGTCAGGGTGAACTCTTCTGGGTAAAGTATTGACCCCTCCTTAATGGTCAGTTTCATAACCAAACTCATCCCTGCTAAAGCTCTCACTGGGAAGCCCAGGAGTGAGTGGGGTGCACTCTGTAGGGTACAAGGATGGCTGTGGAGACTGTCGGCACTCATCCTGACACTAAGGCCGGAATTTTGTTCACCTGGGCGGGTCGGGTGTGGGCGATCACCGTGGCGGGTCGCGACCACGGTGTCGATTCCATCCCACTCCGGAAATTGACTTTGCGTTAATGGGGCCTATTAAGCCCGCCCTGTGCATTACCCGACCTTATTAAATGTTGCGGGTCTGATAATGCGTTTTCAGCCGGGATATTTAAAGGAGCCATGGCCACATTGCATTTGAAGGTTCATCTAGGAGTGTGCAGGCAGCACACTACTGCACAATTGGACTGCTGCAAACATTTCCAGAGATGATTGCACAGAGGCAGAGGGCTGTACCCAGGTTCTCCGATGACTCCCTCCATATGCTTGTGGAAGGAGTCAGAGCACGCAGGGCGGTCCTCTTCCCTTCTAATGGGCAGAAGAAACCTCCGCAGGAGACCAAAAGAGCCTGGCTCCAAATAGCAGAGGCGATAAACAGCAGGGATGTTGTGAGGAGGACCTGGGTGCAGTGCCGGAAACGTTTCAATGATCTCATTAGATCAGGAAAGGTGAGTACAAAGCCACACTCTACTTCATCCTGCTGCGCCTCTCATCACATCCCCATCACTCTGCCTTCCCAACCCTACTCCTGCACATCCTTACTCACACCAACAGACCTTGCATGTCCACCCATCTTTATCTACATACTCACATCCCCATCTGACTAGCCACCCTCACACTCGCCCTCATCCTAATGAAATCATACCAACTAACAACACACAAGGAGGCCACGTGGCTTTGGCACCCCACTCCATCATAGTCTCCCTCTAAAGATGTAACCCATCCATTCCCTACACTCATTCATCACTCTCACTCAACCTTCTCTTCTTTCCCGCCTTGCAGGAAAAGAGAGCCCACAATAAGAGGGAGAGGGAGAGAACTGGAGGTCGAATGCCATCATTGGCGACCCTAACAACAGCAGAGGAGACTGCCTTAGAAGTTTCGGGAGTCGCTGAGCAGCTGGAGGAGGGGGACATCTCAGCAACCTCGTGACAGAGTTACTTATATATGGCATACATCAGTCACTCCTGTGGCACTGATGTCAGTAGCGAGTGAATAGTCATCAGCTGCATAATGATATCTGTACTCATTCTTCATATGACATATCTAACTCATCTCTTTACTCTTCCACAAGTCCATCAAGAGCCCCCCCCACCACTGTCCAGAAGGAAGAGGAAGACGCCTCCTCAGAGGAGCCTCCAGCCTCTGAGGGCGCACCGTCACCAGACATAAGCGCACCCAGCACCAGCGCAGATACGCACACCTTGGTGGGTCCCATACGAGATAGAGTGGTGTTGTCACCTAGTGTCTCACAAGTGAGCAAGAGCTGATGTTGGAGACGGACAGCAGTGGAGACTCCTCGCCGGAGGGTGCAGGATGCTACCAGCTCTGCTCAGCTGCATGAAGACGCTGAGCCTCGGGGGCCATCCGGAAAGAGGGCACTCCTGGAGGTGCAGCGGGCT
The DNA here is from genome assembly GCF_052327205.1 of Somniosus microcephalus. Lineage (NCBI taxonomy): Eukaryota > Metazoa > Chordata > Chondrichthyes > Squaliformes > Somniosidae > Somniosus > Somniosus microcephalus. Next base: position 92,079,516 of record NC_140995.1, read on the forward strand.
TTGACAGGTTTTGTGAGCGCGGTGTCTGCAAATGCGCAGAAAATGGAGGAGTCCATCTCCAACATGAGCACCACTGTGTCGCAGGCGATGGTGACTGTAGGCTCTTCAATGGATAGGATGGCCACCTGCATGGAGCAGCTAATGCACCACTCACAGGAGCACAAGGTCTCTATGGAAAATAGATGGATATCTGTGGAGAATAGTTGGCAGAGACTCATAGACTTCTTCTCTAGGAGGGATGTTAATATAGACGTGGGGCCTCATGGCCCCACTGATGTGCAGCAAGGTGTTCTCGAGCTCCTTTTTAAAAATTCATTCACAGGATGTGGGCGTTGCAGGTAAGGCTGGCATTTATTACCCATCCCTAATTGCCCTTGAGAAGGTGGTGGTGAACCGCAGAGGGCAGTTAAGTGTCAACCACATTGCTGTGGGTCTGGAGTCCCATATAGGCCAGATCAGGTAAGGATGCAGTTTTCCTTCCCTAAAGGACATTAGTGAACCAGATGGGTTTTTATAACACTCTGATAGTTTCCTGACACTAGCTTTTCATTTAATTAACTGAATTTAAATTCACCAGCTGCCATAGTGGGAATTGAACTCATGTCTCTGGATTATTAGTCCAGGCCTCTGGATTACTAGTCTAGTAACATAGCCACTATGCTACCGTACCCCGTGTTTGCTAGCAGGGAAGTGCGGATGGCCGATGAGAGGGATGATGGTGAGAGGGCACATGGAAGTGGGAGCTCTTTTCAAAGTGCTCACACTTCTCCCCCGTTGCCACCCCCTCAGTCAGAGCCCCAGATGCCTCTTCGGACAGCGATGGCCGAGTCTGCACAGTTGCAGGAGGAGCAGACTTTGGTGGGGCCATCAGAGGCTCCAAAACCATGGGGACGTCCGCCAAGAGTGTCTAAGCAGTCGCAGCAGGGAAGTAAGCAGGCTGCCTCTTCTGCTGAAGCCACAGGAATAGCACCTCATAGAAGCATGCGTAAGAGAAAGATGACACACAAGTATATTCACAAGGGTAGCCACTTGGATGTTTTAGTCAGTATTTCTGTAAATTTTCCGTTCGTGTGATGTCACACATAAAAGTCTTTATTTTCACCAGTTTCCCATCTTGGACAAATTGGTGTGCACCTTTGGAAGTAGCTCAGTGAGTTGGAGTGAATGATGACACGTAACGTTACCTCCAGCAATGGTGGTCAGTGTGAAAGGAATGGCTTGGTCATTGTAGGGATGCTTTATGGTGTTGCTGTGGGGTGGTGCCAACCTGGTGCAGCATGTGGCAGCCATATGGGTGTACTGCATAAAGTTAAGTAAACCTGGCCATGATGAGGCCACCCCAGGCCTCCCGGGCAGCAATGTACTTGGGTGCTGGTGGGATCTGGACCGCAGGTTCCTCCTGCTGCTCCTCCTCCTCTGAAGAGGCTGTGTGCTCAGTGCCTTGATCCTCATGCAGCGCTAATCCTTATTGCTGTGCTATGTAGTACAGGGCGCAGCAGACCACGATGATTCTGAAAACCTTGGCTGGTGCGATCTAAAAGGCTCTTCCAGATCTGTCAAGGCTTCTGAAGCGCATTTTCAGCATGCCTATTGTCTGCTCTATGACACATCTGGTGGAAATGTGGCTTTCAATATATCTCTCCTGGGCCTCAGTACTTAACCTCCTCAAGGGTGTCATGAGCCACGTCTTCAGTGGATAGTCCTTGTCTCCAAGCAATCAGCCGGACAGTCTGTTCAGAGAACCGAAGAGCTGAGGGAGGGTGTACTGGCGCAGGATGAAAGAGTCATGGCAGCTGCCAGGGAATTTGGCACACACATTGTATGATGATCTTCCTAGGGTCGCAGACAAGCTGCACATTGAGGGAGTGCAAGCCCTTGTGGTTGACAAACACTCCTGGGTGATAATGGGATGCCCTGATGGCCACATGTGTCCAGTCGTTGACGCCCTGCACCCGTGTGAAGCCAGCCAGTGTGGCAAAGCCGAACGCTCGCTCAGTAACACTGGTTTCATCAGTGGCAAAGTTGATATAATTGGCTGACTTGTCAAACGGCATCAGTGACCTGTGTGATACATCTGTGGGCTGCCGACTGCAAGATACCGCAAACATCTGCTGCAGATCCCTGGAAAGAGCCTGAGGTGAAGAAGTTGTGGGCGCTGGTGACTTTGACAGCCGCTGGTAAGGTGTGTCCACCCGCTCCTCTGGGCTGCAGGTCTTGCTCCAGCAATCTGCAAATGTCTGTGATGACCTGGCACGACAGCCTGAGTCTCCTTTGGCACTGCTGCTCCGTCATGTTGAGGAAGCTCATTCTCTGCCTGTTTCCCCTGTGTTGGGTGTACTGCCTCTGGCGCGGCGCAGCCCTGTGCTGATGATACTGTCCTATGCAGCATCAGGTGGTTGAGGAGAAGGTTGGTGGTGTTGGTGCTGCTGGTGTTGGGGCTCATCATGCTCCGATGCTGAGGACCAAGGTGAGACAGTTTATACCCATGCTGATAGAATAGATGGCATGTCAAGTAGAGATGACAGAAGCAATCTGTCAATGATGTGATGTGTTCTAACAATGAGGTGTCACTGGATGGCGACTTTGCTGGAAACACTTGCAACCTGTAGAAAGCTAAATCTGTGCTGGCAATGAAGTCAGCAACAGCTTCTGCCTGAGGAAAGTGATCAGCTGTGAGGTGGGAGTTTTTATTGTACTTTCCATGCTGTGCACTAATCAGCTGGATCAATGGCCACTCAACTTCCGCCTCAGGTTGACAGAAGTGGTTCCCAAGCTGCGTGATTCCCGTGGTCATCCAGTGAAATTTGAAAGGTAGGTTTAAACAACTACCTGATAATTATTTAAATTAGCTTGCCCGCCTCTGCCATTTGAGTCACCGCCGTGCCGGCAAACGCGCCCGTGGGAAAGGCGCGTGGGGGCGGGATGACGGTGGGTTTCCGACCTGCTCCAAGGTATTGCAAATTTCCCATCTGATCGCACTCACACGGACCCCAGAAAATTCCAACCTAATTGTTCTCCTTTCCATTTGATCTGTGATGCGATCCTATAGTTTTAATACTGTGTAAAGAAGCACAAAAGAAAACCATGAGACTGCCATGTACTAGCGAAAGATGTTGCAGCTTTTTACCAGGAATATTGGGGAGGACTGTCTACATGAAGCACATTGTAAATTAACGAGCATTAGTGGCATTATGCCCTGGCTACAGTACCCTGTTTGTGCTTATATTTGTGTTCACTTTAAAACCTTTCTGTGTTGTAAATAGAATTATTTATTTGTGACACTTAAAGCACTGGCCCATGCTGAATAATGTTGTATTTATATACTATGGTGTTAACTAAGTGGTGCCACTAACATAGATTCATAGAGTTATACAGCACAGAAAGAGGCCCTTCGGTCCATCATGTCTGCGCCGGCCATCAAGTCCTATCTATTCTAATCCCATTTTCCAGCACTTGGTCCGTAGCCTTATATGCTATGGCGTTTCAAGTGCTCACCTAAATGCTTCTTGAATGTTGTGAGGGTTCCTGCCTCTACCACCCTTTCAGGCAGTGAGTTCCAGATTCCAACCACCATCTGGGTGAAAAAGTTTTTCCTCAAACCCCCTCTAAACCTCATGCTCCTTACCTTGAAACTATGCCCCCTGGTTATTGACCCCTCTACTAAGGGGAAAAGTTCCTTTCCATCTACCCTATCTATGCCCCTCATAATTTTGTACACCTCAATCAGGTCCCCTCTCAGCCTTCTCTGCTCTAAGGAAAACAACCCCAGCCTGTCCAGTCTCTCTTCATAGCTGAAATGCTCCAGCCCAGGTAACATTCTGGTGAATCTCCTCTGCACCCTCTCTAATGCAATCACATCCTTCCTATAGTGTGGCAACCAGAACTGCACACAGTATTCCATCTGTGACCTAACTAGCATTTTGTATAGCTCCATCATAACCTCCCTGCTCTTATATTCTATGCCTTGGCTAATGAAGGCAAGTATCCCATATGCCTTCTTAACCACCTTATCTACCTGTCCTGCTGCCTTCAGGGATCTATGTACATACACACCAAGGTCCCTCTGATCCTCTGTCCTTCCTAGGGTTCTACCATTCAATGGGCCAGAAATTTGGGTCGGAGCCTTCCCGTGGGTGCAAGCCCCCGACCTGCACTTACCTTGCGCGCCAGCCATTGTGCTGTGGGCCCGCGTGGGATTCCGATCCTGGGCCTCCTCCAACTGCCGGCGCGCAGTGCTTGCGTATCCCAGGGGCGCAGTTAATTCGAAGCGTCCCCTGGGATCACGTGGGCCATGGAGAGCCAATCATAGCAGGGAATCTCTATTCATAGATTTGACAGGAAGTCCTGTCAAATCTATGAATTAGAGATCGGCCCCAAAACCTAACTAAAACTTCAAATAATTTTTTTTTTAAATCACATTTTTAAAATAACTATAAATTACATAAAATAACTATTTTAAACTAATTTAAATTTTTGAAAAAATTAATTACAGTTTTTAACGGGGCTAAAAATAAACTTACCTTTCTTTAAAGTATTTAAAAATAATAAACCTGTGGAAAATATGTTTTAATTTTACTTAATTCACCACTTACCTTGTTAAAAGCAGGCCTTGCAACTGCGTTTTAAAAGCATAGCTGCTGGAGACTTACCCTCCCGGAGAAACCTGTAAAAAAAACGGAAGTTCCAGGCATACGCGCTGCCTCTCCAGCGCATGCGTTCGACCTGGGAACCCCTTCTTTCAAGGGAACGGAAGTTCCGGTTTTCTGCGCATGCACAGTGCATGCACGAAACCGGCACTTTCGTTGGCCCTACGAGCGAGTACCCAGCGCATACTCACCCATGGGGACCCGAATTTCTGGCCCATTGTATATTCCCTTGCCTTGTTAGTCCTCCCAAAATGCATCACCTCACACTTTTCAGGGTTAAATTCCATTTGTCACTGTTCTGCCCATCTGACCAACCCGTCTATATCGTCCTGTAGCCTGAGGCTTCCCTCCTCGCTATTTACCACTCCAGCAATTTTCATGTCAGCTGCAAGCTTACTGATCATACCGCCTACATTCATATCTAAATCATTAATGTACACTACAAACAGCAAGGGACCCAGCACCGATCCCTGTGGTACACCACTGGACACAGGCTTCCAGTCACAAAAACAACCTTCACCCTCTGCCTCCTGCCACTAAGCCAATTTTGGATCCAATATGCCAAATTGCCCTGGATCCCATGGGCTCTTACCTTCTTGACCAGTCTCCCATGCGGGACTTTGTCAAAAGCCTTACTGAAGTCCACGTAGACTACATCAACTGCACTACCCTCATCCACACACCTAGTCACCCCCTCAAAAAATTCAATCAAATTGGTTAGACATGGTCTCCCCCTGACAAAGCCATGCTGACTATCCTTGATTAATCCTTGCCTCTCCAAGTGGAGACTAATTCTGTCCCTCAGAATTTTTTCCAATAATTTCCCTACCACTGATGTTAGGCTCACTGGCCTGTAATCCCCTGGTTTATCCCTACTACCCTTCTTGAATAATGGTACTATGTTAGCTGTCCTCCAGTCCTCTGGCACCTCCCCTGTGGCCAGAGAGGTTCTGACCAGTTTGACTTTATCTTTGTACCAACACTAGCTCATATTTGCATTGGTAAGCTTTGAAAGCTATGGTAAAATTTGCACTAAAAAGTAAAAATCCTCTCCCACTTGAGGTCCCTCGCCTATCATGCACTATTCATTATCTGATAGTATGAACAGGAGACCCTTGGAACCTCTGCTAATGTTGCGCTGTGTCACTGATTTATAGGCAGTTGCTGATCTGGCCCCCCTTTTTGTGAGGATTGCCTTGCCTCCGTTCAGCAACTCCCCAATAAATTGAGCCGAGATTGGAATCTAACTGTGTGGTAAATCTCAGGCAAAAGCACATTTCTTACCGCTCCATGTCGATGCACCACAGAGTCTTGCTATCTTTATATCTGGCTTTTTATCAAACTTGTGATTTGAACAGTCACCACATTAACCGCAACCGAGGATTCCCCTCTACCGTGGTTGACACGGCCCTTGACCGTGTCCGTTCTGTCTCCCGCACTTCTGCCCTCACCCCTGCCCCTCCCTCCCGGAACCACGATAGGGTTCCCCTTGTCCTCCCCTTTCACCCCACCAGCCTCCACATTCAACGGATCATCCTCCGCCATTTCCGCTACCTCCAAAGTGATCCCACCACCAAACGTATCTTCCCCTCCCCTCCCCTTTCAGCATTCCGTAGGGACCGCTCCCTCTGAGACACCCTAGTCCACTCCTCTATCACCCCAAACAGCCCTTCCCCTTCGCCTGGCACCTTCCTGTGCAAGTGCAGGAGATGTAACACCTGCCCCTATACCTCCCCCCTTCCCACTGTCCAGGGCCCCAAACACCCCTTCCAGGTGAAGCAGCGATTTACTTGTACTTCTTGCAATCTAGTATACTGTATTCGCTGCTCACGATGCGGTCTCCTCTACATTGGGGAGACCAAACGCAGATTGGGTGACCACTTTGCGGAACACCTCCGTTCAGTCCGTAAGGGTAACCCTGAGCTTCCGGTCGCCTGTCATTTTAATTCACCGCTCCATTCCCACTCAGACCTCACCGTCCTTGGCCTCTTGTATTGTTCCATGGAAGCTCAACGTAAACTCGAGGAACAGCACCTCATCTTCCGATTAGGCAGTTTGCAGCCTTCCGGACTCAATATCGAGTTCAACAATTTCAGATCATAACCTCGGCCCCTATTACTTTTTTACTTATAATTTTTTCCACCCCTTTGTTTTGGGTCTTCCTTCCCCCCCCCCCCCCCCTTTCCTTTTGTTTCTCTCTCCCACCTGGCAGCTGTCGCTTACCTGCCAGTACACTTCACACCTAATCTCAGCTGCCTTTTGTCTCCACCGGCCTATTACCATCTCGTCTGGTTTCGAATACCTTTTATTGTCTCTTTTACTTCTTTTGTTCAATCGCAGCCCTGCCTTCGATCTATTTTCTTTTCTTTCCAGTTTTGAAAAAGGGTTTCGACCCGAAACATCAACTCAAATTTCTCTCCGTGGATGTTGCCTGACCTGCTGAGTTTTTCCAGCATTTTCTGTTGTTATTTTGGATTTCCAGCATCTGCAGTATTTTACTATCGTAATAAAATTTAACGTGTGTCTGGGGTAGTCATAAAAACAAATGCAAAGAAACTTAGAGAACAGACCTGAGTACGTCATATAATGCAGCATTGTGACAGCTACAACAATGGATGGTGCAATTACAGTAGTGCAAGGTATAAAACATTATGTACAGTGTAACAACTTCACATATTTCCTCATTTACAATGTTATCAAAAACACAAACTCCTGAAAATAATGTACTTCACGCATACAAGTATATGTCATGGCTGTCAGCAAGAGCTGATAAATATCTGCACTTATGAACCTGGCAGTGACCCACTTGTGACTGCTTCATTTTGGACTACTCCCATCAGTGTCGTTCATAGAAATAGTCATTATATCCCACTGCAGCTCAGGCATGTCCTCTTTATATTCAGTCTTCCTTTGAATTCTGCTTATTGGTTATCTGTTAAAATGGTTTGTAACGTGGGCCGGCATTGTTGTCAGCTCGACCAATCGAAATAACCACACCAGGCCAGCAGAAAAAAGAAACCCAACCAATAATGAGTAGCTCCAACAGGGCACCTCGTGGCAAAGGGCAAGCAGCAATCCAAACTTTCTTTCATAATCTTAACCCCAATTAAATTTCCTCAAAGACTCTTATCCAAAGAAAACAAGTCCAACTTCCCTAACCTTGCTTAATGATTTAATTTTTTGATTGCCTCTTCCTCTCAAGAGCAATAATATTTTTCCTATGATTAGGTAACAAGAACTATACCTAGTACCACAGCCTGTTTTGATTTATGCTCTGTTCCTTTCCTAATTCAAACTAGTATCTTGTTTCCTTTTTTTAAATTTCAGCCAAACGTTCATAAAATGGTAGGATTACATAGGATATACGGCACAGAAACAGGCCATTCAGCCCAATCAGTCCATGCCGGCGTTTATGCTCCACTCAAGCCTCCTCCCGTTTTTCCTCATCTAACTCTATCAGCGTAACCCTCTATTCCCTTCTCCCTCATATGCTTGTCTAGCCTCCCCTTCAATGCATCGATACTTCTCGCTTCAACCACTCCCTGTGGGAGCGAGTTCCATATTCTCACCACTCTCTGGGTAAAGAAGTTTCTTCCGAATTCCCTATTGGATTTCTTGGTGACTATCTTATATTGATGGCCTCTAGTTATGCTCTTCCCCACAAGTGGAAACACTCTCTCTGTATCCACTCTATCAAAACCTTTCATAATTTTAAAGACCTCTATTAGGTCACCCCTCAGCCTTTTTTCAAGAGATAAGTGACCCAGCCTGTTCATCCTTTCCTGATATGTATACCCTCCCATTTCTGGTATCATCCTTGTAAATCTTCTCTGCACCCTCTCCAGTGCCTCTGTATCCTTTTTATAGTATGGAAACCAGAACTGTACGCTGTACTCTGTGTGGTCTAACCAAGGTTCGATACAGGTTTAACATAACTTCCCTACTTTTCAATTCTATACCTCTAGAAATAAATCCTAGTGCTTGGTTTGCTTTTATTATGGCCTTGCTAACCTGTGTCGCAACTTTTAGTGATTTGTGTATTTGTACTCCAAGATTCCTTTGTTCTTCTACCCCACATAGACTCGGTGGCACCCTCCAAGTAATGTGACCTCCCTATTCTTCCTACCAAAATGTAATACCTCACATTTATCTGTGTTGAACTTCATTTGTCAATTATATGCCCATTCTGCAAGTTTATTAATGTCCTCCTGTAATTTGTTGCAGTATTCCTTAGTATTGGCTATCCCCCCCCCCCCGCCAATTTGATGTCATCCGCAAATTTAGAAATTGTGTTTTTGATTCTAAAGTCTAAATCGTTAATGTAAATTGTGAACAACAGTGGTCCCAGCACTGATCCTTGCAGAACACCACTACCCGCCTTCTGCCGCTGTGAATAGCTACCTTTTAACCCTACTGTCTGCTTTCTGCCTTGAAGCCAGCTAGCTATTCATTCTGCTGCTTGTCCCTTGACTCCGCATTCTCTGACCTTGTTCATCAGTCTATTATGGGGTACCTTATCGAAGGCCTTTTGAAAATCTAGATTAATTACATCTGCATTACCATTATCTACTCTCTCTGTTACCTCTTCAAAAAATTCAATGAGGTTGGTCAAGCAAGACTTTCCCTTTTGAAATCCATGCTGACTACTCATTACTATGTTTTTGGTTTCTAGATGTTCTTCTATTTTCTCCTTTAGTAGGGATTCCATTATTTTTCCTACTACCGATGTTAAGCTGACTGGTCTATAATTCCCTGGGCATGTTCTATCCCCCTTCTTGAATATAGGTATTACATTAGCTATCTGCCAGTCCTCTGGCACCACACCTTTTTCTAATAAATTATTAAATATGTGTAGTAATGCCTCTGCTATCTCTTCCCTAGATTCTTTTAAAATGCGTGGATGCAATCCATCCGGACCAGGGGTTTTATCCTCTTTGAGTTTCATTACTTTATTTAATATATCCCCTCTTTTTATTTTAAATGCACTTATCTCATTACTAATCTAATCATCCAATGTCATGTCCACCTGTTCTATCTCCCTGGTAAATACTGAAGCAAAATAATTATTTAATATATTTGCCATCTCTATCGTTACCTGTGGTATTACCCTTAATGGCCCTATTCCCAACCTTTTTTTATTGATGTGCCTGTAAAATATTTTACTATTTTTTATGTTCCTTGATAATTTAATTTCATAGTTCCTCTTTGCCTTCCTAATTGTTTTTCTGACTTCTCTCCTAATCTCTTCATATTCTCCATTATCATGCACTCCCCTGCTGTCTGTGTACAGGAAACTTTGGTTTATCCGGAGGTTAACTGTCCGGAATGCTTGAGCCACCGGCAAAATTCAGGAGTCGGTTCAGTAAGTTTTTTTTCTTTTCGTTGCTTTTTTTTCACCAGTCAGGCTCTGCAAGGTCTAGCTAAAGCTGTTGCTTAGCTACAGAGACGCTTGCAAGCTACGGCCGACTGTTTAGAAGACAGGGTTTGTTGCTAGATACGGAGCTCAAAAGCTTCCGTATGTTTTAACATTAGCGCTGGTTTGTCCGGCAGTTTTGATGGGACGGCAACAGCTCGGTCCCGTCGGTGCTGGATATCACAAAGTTTCCTGTACTTAATGTATGCCTCTTTCCTCACCCTCAATTGTTCCCTTATGGCTTTATTCATCCATGGAGTCTCATTATTGTTTAGTTTTTTCTTTCCTTTTAGCGGAATATATTTTTTCTGCACTCTGTTGAACACCGTTTTAAATGTTTCCCATTGCTGTTCTACATTGTTGTTTGCCAATATTGTTGCCCATTTTATTTTCCCAAGTTCTATTCTCAGCCCCTCAAAATCAGCTTTTCTCCAATCTATTACCCAGGTTTTCATCATACTTATGTCCTTCTCAATTATCATCTTAAAGCGTATTATATTATGGTCACTATTGCCTAGATGTTCCCCTACTTTTACTTCTCTTATCTGCTCTGGTTCATTCCCCATTACTAGATCCAATAGCGAATCCTCCCTTGTTGGGCTTTTTACATATTGGGCTAGAAAGGAGTCCTGTACACCTTGTAGGAACTCCATTCCCTTATCCCCTTTACCTACCTCTTCTGTCCAATTAATATCGGGGTTGTTGAAATCCCCCATGATTATTATTCTATGTTTTTTACTCATTTCCCTAATTAATCTACATATGTCTTCCTCCACCTCCCTTCCACTATTAGGTAGTCTGTAGACTAGACCTATTAGTATGATTGATTCTTTATTGGCCCAGTAATTCCGGGCACAACGCATGAGTACGGACGGGGTACTCACGCGTGTGGCCGGAAGAATTGCCGGTTTTCAGCATGCACAGCGCATGCGCTGAAAACCGGCATTTCCTGTCCTCTGACCCAAGGGGTTAAGAGGCAGAATGCGCGCGACTGCACAGGCAGCGCGTGCGCAGTAAAATTCCTTTTTTTTTTTCAGAGTTGCGCGCGTGTAAAGGCCTCCGGTCTTTACGCGTGGAAAAACAAGACGTAAGTATTTAGTTTTTCAGGTAAGTGGGCTTTTAGTACAATGTAGAATTTTTTTTTCCACAGGTTTGTTATTTTTAAAGAATTTACAGGATGGTAAGTTTAGTTTTAGACCCTATTTTTAAAAAATTTATCTTTTTCAAAAAATTGATTAATTGTTTAAAACATTTTTTAAAACTTATTTATAGTTATAATCAGTGGGATGTTTTTTAAAATTTTATTTAAAGTTAAAGTAGTGTTTTGGCAGCCCATACTTTTCATGAGTTTGACAGCTCTTACTGTCAAACTCATGAATGAGTTTCCCCTCCCCTGATTGGCTGCACAGTGCTCACCTGATCCCAGCCGGCACATCGCACTAACTACGCCGCTGGATCAGGTAAGCACATCGCGCCGACAGCTGAACCGGGCCTGTGACAGGAAATGCAAGCAGGCCCGGGCTTCAGATGTCGGCGCGCAGGGTGAGTGCAGATCGGGGGCTTGCACGCGCGGCAAGCCCCCGATCCTAATTTCAGGGCCAGTATCTTTTATCTCTATCCGTATGGATTCTATTTTTGTCTTGCTGATAGCTGCGTCACTTTTTTCTACTGCCGTTATGTTATCCCTAATAAGTACAGCTACTCCACCTCCCCTTTTTCCCTCTCTATCTTTTCTAAATATGTTATACCCTGCAATGTTTAATTCCCAGTCCTGATTTTTCTATAGCCTTTTCTCAGTAATCCCTACTATGGTTCCTCACAACGCATGGTTGCCTCCAGTTCCCCTGTTTTATTACGGACACTGTGTGCATTGCTGTACAGACAGATTAACTCATTTTTAATAGGATTTCCTCTCACTTTATTTTTAACCATCTTTTTAGACTCCTGTTCTATAACTCCATTTATTCCCTTGCCAACAATGTCCTACCTTACTTTATTCTTTCCCATGCTCTCTTTTCCTGTTTTATTTATAATTAGGTTGGTTATGTTTCTTGTAGATCCCTCCCCCCCCCCGCCCCATCTTACTAGTTTAAAGCCTTTGCCACTTCCCTATTTTCCCTTTCCGCTAGGACACGGGTCCCATCCCGGTTCAGGTGGAGCCCGATAGGATGAAAAGTAGAGTGTGTGAGTGTTTTTTGATCGTTGTGAGCACTTTACTTCCTTGGTTACTGAATGGTGGTACATATCTTTTAAATAAATACACACATGTGAAGTACATTTGTCTGTATTGTGTGATGTATGTTCCCGCTGATTTTTTCGGAGGGGGCACAGCCCATTCAAATTTCCACGCACACGCATTCTTTCCATTTTAAAGCCGCTTAGCGGCCTGCGCAGGACCTCCGCTTAACAGGGACATTGTATGTCGGGTGTTTTCTACTAAAATTAGTACATGTGGCTAAAGCGGTGTCAGCAAGTTCTATTGGCCAGCACTGTTGTAAGAGAAATAAAGAATAAACCCAAAAAAGTACTTAACTCCTTCCCTATAGGATAACTAGGAAATAACTAGGACTAGCACAACAATAAATGCAATGACATGTGCATGGAGGGTTAACGTGTAAGTAGAATGCTACTGTTCGAGATAACATCTGGAGATTGACATTATTCCAAAGTGAATACAGTACTTAGATGGACTGAGATATGATATTTAAGGTCTTTTTCCCAAGACCTATAATTCCCCAGGGAGGTTGGGTTGGCCAGCCACCCTCACTTCATATAATTTTAATAGAAATGCAGTCCCTTGATGTTGTCGTGCATGAAAGTCCAGTAACTCACTTTAGGTGGAGGGGGAAATGAGCTTTTGTTCAACAGCTCCTTTGAGAGCTGTTATTGAAGACCTAGCAGTGAAAAGAATAGCTGCGGGGGAAGATTATGGATACTGTGATTACAAAATTGATAACAACCATCAGAGGCACCATACTCTTTGTTTGTACCTAAATATAGCTTTGTGTCACTGAAAGTTTTAACAGATACTTAACATTTCGCTCTCTGTTTTTAATATTCAAAATTGAGGCCATGTCACTGTAGGCAAGTCTTGACTGGAGGTCAGGTGCCTCCCAGGGAAGTATTAACCCTAAACTGTTATCATGCACCTCCGATTCCTTGGATTAGAGAGGAATTAATGAAGATCTGGTATGAGGTAGCCCACTTGCTCTCTCAGTTACAGTTGTTGGATGGCAAAAAAAGGGGGATGGGGGAAAAAATTAGTTAGGAAAAATAATCCAAAAAGTAATGATGTAGATCTGTGTTCACAGAAAAATGTGGTTGGACACTGCAACTGTAAAATAAATATAGCAAAGTATTGACTGCTGTTATTCAAAGTGTAACCAATCATATTTAGTTGCACTCAGATTTCCACACACACGAACATAGGAACAAGAGCAGACCATTCAGCCCCTTGAACCTGTTCTGCCATTCAGTTAAATCATAGTTGATCTGTACCTCAACTCAATTTATCTGCTTTTGATCTATATGCCTTTCCTAGTCTCTCGTCATTAAAAAAAAATTCTAATTTGTCTTTCTTTGATCCAAAATGGATGGCATCACACTTCCCCACATTGAACTCCACCTGCCAAAGTTTTGCACACTCATATAATCTATCTATGTCGTGTTGTATCTTTCGGCTCTTCCTACAAAACTTCCTGTGCCTCCTAACTTAATGTCATCTGCAAATTTTGATATACAACTCTCTATTCCTTCATCCAAGTCATTGATATATATGGGGAAAAGCTGAGGTCCCAGTACATATCCCTGGGATCATCACTTGTCACATCCCGCCAATCAGAGTAGATTTACTTTATCTCTATTCTCTGTGTCCTACTTCCAAATATGCATGCTTTTATTTTTGCTAATAATCTCTTGTGTGAAACCTTATCAAATGCCTTCTGGAAATCCTAATTACTTGTTGTACCTGCATGCTAACTTTTTTTGATTCACGTACAAGGACCCCCAGATCCCTCTGTACCTCAGCATTTTGTAATCTCCCCCCATTTAAATAATAATGTGCTTTTTTATTTTTCCTACCAAAGTGGATAACCTCGCATTTTCCCACATTATACTCCATCTGCCAGATTCCTGTCCACTCACTTAGCCTATCTATATCCCTTTGGAGATTCTTTGCGTCCTCCACACAATTTGCTTTCCCACCTATCTTTGTATCATCAGCAAATTTGGCTGCATTACATGCGGTCCCTTCATCCAAGTCATTAATATAGATTGTAAATAGTTGAGGCCCCAGCACTGATCCCTGCGACACCCCACTAGTTACAGTTTGCCAACCGGAAAAATGACCCATTTATCCCGACTCTCTGTTTTCTGTTAGTTAGCCAATCCTCTATCCATGCTAATATATTACCCCCAACCCCGTGAGCTCTTATCTTGTGTAGTAACCTTTTATGTGGCACCTTATCGAATGCCTTCTGGAAATCCAAATACACTACATCTACTGGTTCCCCTTTATCCACCCTGCTCGTTACATCCTCAAAGAACTTCAGCAAATTTGTCAAACATGATTTCCCTTTCATAAAACCATGCTGACTCTGCTTGACTATATTATGATTTTCTAAATGTCCTGCTACCACTTCCTTAATGGTGGACTCCAGTATTTTCCCAATGACAGATGTTAGGCTAACTGGTCGATAGTTGCATGGTTTCTGTCTCCCTCCTTTCTTAAATAGGTGCGTTACATTTGCGGTTTTCCAGTCCGCTGGGACCTCTCCAGAATCCAGGGAATTTTGGTAGATTACAACCAATGCATTCACTATCTCTGCAGCCACCTCTTTTAAGACTCTAGGATGCAGGCCATCCGGTCCAGGGGACTTGTCCACCTTTAGTCCCATTAGTTTGCCTAGCACGTTCTCTCTAGTGATAGTGATTGTTTTGAGTTCCCCCCCACCCCAATTGCCCCTTGATTATCCATTATTGGGATGCTTTTAGTGTCTTCTACCGTGAAGACCAATACAAAATATTTGTTCAAAGTCTCTGCTGTTTCCCATTATTAATTCCCCAGACATTTCCTCTAGGGGACCAACGTTTACTTTCGCTACTCTCTTCCTTTTTATATACCTGTAGAAGCTCTTACTGTCTGTTTTTATATTTCTTGCTAGCTTACTCTCATAAGCTATCTTCTCTCTCTATCATTTTTTTAGTCGTCCTTTGCTAGTTTTAAAAAATTTCCCAATCCTCTGGCCTTTCACTATTCTTCACAACATTGTATGCTTTTGTTTTCAATTTGATACCATCCTTTACTTCCTTAGTTAGCCACAGATGGTTCATCTTTCTCATTTCTTTCTCTCTGGAATATATCTTTGCTGAGAGCTTTGAAATATCTCCTTAAATGTTTGCCCCTGCTTGTCTACAGGCTTACCCTGTAATATATTTTCCCAGTCCACTTTAATCAAGTCTGCCTTCATACCTTTGTAATTACCTTTATTTAAGTTCAGGACATTAGTTTGAGACCTAGCTTTCTCACCCTCAATGCTATCACAGAAATCACAGAAACCCCACAGTGCAGATAGAGGCCATTTCGGCCCATCGAGCCTGCACCGACACATATCCCACCCTATCCCCGTAACCCCACGTATTTAATCCCCCTAACACTAAGGGTCAATTTTTATCATAGCCAATCAACCTAACCCGCACATCTTTTGGACTGTGGGAGGAAACCGGAGCACCCGGAGGAAACCCACGCAAACACGGGGAGAATGTGCAAACTCCACACAGACAGTCACCCGAGGCCGGATTCGAACCCGGGTCCCTGGCGCTGTGAGGCAACAGTGCTAACCACTATGCCACCATGCTGCCCTCTTCTCAAGAGGATCCTTCACTTCAAGATCATTAATTAATCCAGCCTCATTACACATTACCAGATCTAAAATAGTCTTCTCCCTGGTTGGTTCCACAACGTATTGTTCCAAGAAGCCATCCCGTATACACTCTTAAGAACTCTTCCTCAAGTCTACCTTTGCCAATTTGCTTTGTCCAATCAATATGAAGATTAAAATCTCCCATGATTATAGCCGTATCTTTCTTACAAGCCTCTATTATTTCTTGATTTACACTCTGTACTACAGTGTGGCTACTGTTTGGGGGCCTGTAGACCACTCCCACCAATGACTTCTTACCCTTATTATTTCTTATCTCCACCCAAACTGATTCTACGTCTTGATCTTCGAGGCCAATATAATTTCTCATTATTGCACTGATCTCATCCCTTATTAACAGAGCTACACCATCTCCTTTTCCTTTCTGTCTATCCTTACGAAATGGCAAATACCCCTGAATATTTAGTTCCCAGCCTTGGTCAACTTGCAACCACGTCTCTGTAATGTCTATCAGATCATACCCATTTATTTCTATTTGTGCTGTCAACTCATCTTTCTTGTTACGAATG
Source organism: Somniosus microcephalus (assembly GCF_052327205.1). Taxonomy (NCBI): domain Eukaryota; kingdom Metazoa; phylum Chordata; class Chondrichthyes; order Squaliformes; family Somniosidae; genus Somniosus; species Somniosus microcephalus. Next base: position 92,096,023 of record NC_140995.1, read on the forward strand.
CTGCGTGCGTTCAGATATAGAGCTTTTAATTTTGTCTTTTTACCACTTTTCCCTACTCTGACCCCTCTTTCTGATGCACTCTTATGTGTATACGCTCTGTCCCTTCCTGTCACACTCTGGTTATCATTACCCCTTCGCTACCCTGCACTTTTGCCTTCTCATTTGCCTTTGACTTTTTCAATTTTCGCTCAGCGTATCCCTCCCCCCCACTATTTAGTTTAAAGCCCTATCTACAGCCCTAGTTATTCGATTCGCCAGGACAATGGTCCCAGCCTGGTTCAAATGAAGCCCGTCTCGACAAAACAGCTCCCTCTTATCCCAGTACTGATGCCAGTGCCCCAAGAATCGAAACCCATTTCTCCCACACCAATCTTTGAGCCACTCATTCATCTCTCTGATCTTATTTACCCTATGCCAATTTGCACGTGGCTCTGGTAGTAATCCAGAGATTATTACCTTTGTGGTTCTACTTTTTAATTTAGCCCCTAGCTGCTCATACTCCCTCAGCAGAACCTCCCTCTTTGTCCTACCTATGCCGTTGATACCTACATGGACCACGACAACTGGATCTTTCCCCTCCCACTCTTCTAAGTTCCTCTCCATCCCAGAGGAGATGTCCTTTACCCTGGCATTGGGCAGGCAAGCCTTCGGGACTCACGCTCTTGGCTGCAGAGAACAGTGTCTATCCCCCTAACTATACTGTCCCCTACCACTGCCACATTTCTTTTTGCTCCCCCGACTTGAATGGCTCCCTGTACCACAGTGCTATGGTCAGTTTGCTCATCCCCACTGCAGTCCCTGCTCTTGCCCACACAGAGAGTAAGAACCTCGTAACTGTTGGACAAGAGCAAAGGCTGAGACTCCTCCACCACTACCTCCTGGGTCCCCATACCTGCCTCGCTCATAGTCACACTCACCTGTCCCTGACCACGGACCAAATTTGAATTAATTAATCTAAGGGGTGTGACTGCCTCCTGGAACACAGCGTCCAGGTAACTCGCCCCCTCCCTGATGTGTCTCAGTGTTTGAAGCTCGGACTCCAGCTCATCAACACGGAACCGAAGTTCCTCAAGCAACTAACGCTTACTGCAAATGTGGTTGCCCTGGACCTCAGTGGTGTCCACCAGCTACCACATGTTGCAGCAGTAACACATCGCCTGCCCTGTCATCTCTAATGTATTTAATTAATTAAGTGTTTAAGTTTTGAACGTTTAGTTTTTAATCCCAGCTCTTAATTTAAACCAATGCCCAAGAAAAAGAGAGAAATACTGACCAACCAATCGCTTCCCTGCTTTCCTGTGACGTCACTCCTTGTTTATTGTCCTTCTTTAAATTGCCGGTTCCCTCACAGGTCGGTCCGCTCCCGCTGCTGCTCCCAATAGCTTGGTATGGGCCTCGGGCTTTATTTACTCACTCCGCTTTCACCGGTTCCCTCACAGGTCGGTCCGCTCCCGCTGCTGCTCCCAATAGCTTGGTATGGGCCTCGAGCCTCGGGCTTTATTTACTCGCTCCGCTTTCACCGGTTCCCTCACAGGTCGGTCCGCTCCCGCTGCTGCTCCCAATGTAGTTTTATGGGTTTTTTCTCCCTCCTTTCTTACGTATACGTGCCTCATTTGTGGCTGGTCAGAAGTTTTCCATTTTCCCAAAGTAGTAGATCATACAATTTCTAAAAACTGGCAAAGATCGTAAATCAGCTCAAAAGCTTAAATGCTTCTAAATATCCTGCCCTGGTTGTTCTATTTTTGAAGGTAAAAACCCATACATTTTGTACTTCCATTTCCTTGTGCGGTAAAACTCACTAGAAAGAAAGAAAGACTGACTTACATTTATATAGCACCTTTCACGACCACCGGATGTCTCAAAGCGATTTACAGCCAATGAAGTACTTTTTTTTTAGTGTAGTCACTGTTATAATGTAGGAAACGCGGCAGCCAATTTGCGTACAGCAAACTCCCACAAACAGCAGTATGATAATGACCAGCTAATTTGTTTTTTGTTATGTTGATTGAGGGATAAATATTTTTTTGGCCAGGACACCGGGAATAACTCCCCTGTTCTTTTTTAGAAAAGTGCCGTGGGATCTTTTATGTTCACCTGAGAGAGCAGACGGGGCATCGGTTTAACGTCTTATCCAAAAGACAGCACCTCCGAACAGTGCAGCACTCCCTCAGCATTGCCATGTCAGCCTAGATTTATGTGCTCAAGTCCCTGGAGAGGGACAGTGAACCCACAAACCTTCTGACTCAGAGGCAAGTGTGCTACGCACTGAGCCACAGCTGACACTAATCCAAGAGATTTTTTAAAATGGCCATGAAGCAGAAAGTGAGCAGATCTGTCACCACTGGGCAAATCTGAGGTGTGAGATTTTCAATAGTCAGTCAGTCGAGGAGTGAAGACACAGCCATGCAGCAGGTTTGCACCTCTCAACGCCACATAAAAGAATTCTTCTGAGAATACTTATTTTACTGTTGCTTTCCAGAAAAAGGATCCAGTCAATAACAGCATTAGTGACGATGGAAAATCTGTAGCTCTGCAGTATCTCAGATTTACCTGGGATATTTACATGTTGGCATTAAGTTGACTCATTCACACTTTGATATGCACTGCAAAGACAGAATATTTTTTGAAATTATAAATCTGTCTCTTGAACTGAATCATGAATAACTGTGCTTTATAAATAACTGTAAAAGAGACTGAAAAATGTTGCACGTTCTGTAGCAGATGATATTTAACCTGCTATTGTCTTTTCATTTCTTTCCAGAGACCATTGCATGGAATGTTCCACCTGATTCTCTAGGTGATACAGTGTCCAGCTGGAATGAGGCAACTGACAAAGCCAGCGGTTGGCAGTTCACAGGGGGAGGAGATGCCAGCACTGTGGCCTGGGGACCCTCGGACAGACCAAAGGCTACCTCAGGTTGGGGAGTAACTAGTAAGGACTTGAGCAGCAGTGGAGTCGAGTGGGACACGACAGATTCTGTTGAGCAGGACATCTTTGCCAATATAGGTCAGTATCCTTAAAGTTGTTTGTAAATGCAGTAAGAGCTAGGGACTGGATGATGCAGTGGATTAAAATGACAGCCCAAACTGGTGGGATAAACTGATGTGACAAAAGTCTCTTCCTTGTGCTGGGAATTAGGAGCCCATGTGAGATAAGCATGGGTAGTCTCAGTACGGTTCCTAGTTAATCTGATTCTAGGCACAAAACTGTCCATAATTCAACATTAAATTGTCCATAGGAGGGTTGAATGTGGAAATCTCACACTGGTGCAGTGAAATCTGTGAGGCTGGGGTTAAAGCACATTGTTGAAGCACTGAAGAGGAATTTACCTAACCCACGTTAAATGTGACGTGAGGCTGCAACTGACAAAAGCAGCCCAGCTGGTACTTCACAATGGGGGAGCGCAAGAGATGCCAAAATTGTGGCCTGGGTACTGTCAGACAGCCCTGGAAGTTATTTATATTAGATTCGAACTTTGGTACTCAAAGACTAGAGGGAGCCTTGTACGAAATATATGGCCTAGAAATTCTCCATTAAGGCTGGTTTTGTTGAAAGAAATAGCGGCCGCCTGATTTGACGCCATGACTACTATTTTGGACATCACCACACGCCATAACTCCCTGTCCTAACCACACACAGAAAAATGTGTGTGTAGCAGCCCTGCAGAGATGCTGTCAGCGCTTCTTAAAGGGACACACATCTTTCAGGTAAGTTTGGATTTCAGTTTTTGGACTGTTTTATTTTATATTTTATTGAAGTAGTGGCTTGGTGCAATACATTAAAAAAGTTAATAAAGTGTGCAGCGAGTGCTGCTGGACACTTGCAAGGCTTTGGATGGTAAAGGAAGGCCTCTGAGAAGACAGAAAATGCTGGAAATGCTCAGCAGGTCAGGCAGGATATGTGGAGAGAGAAACAGAGTTAACGTTTCAGGTTTAGATGCTGCCTGACCTGCTGAGTATATCCAGCATTTTCTGCTTTTATTTCAGATTTCCAGCATCCACAGTATTTTGCCTCTGAGAAGACAGCTTGCTCACAGTCCTGGGGGGCACAGGAGATGAAGCAGAGGCAGCAAAGGGGACAAGCCTCTCGCAGAGGGGAGAGGAAGAAGCAGAAGAAGGAATCAGGGGCAAAACTCTCCACTGGCTTGAGTCATATCTAGCACAAAGGAAGATGGTTGTGGTTGTTAGAGGCCAATCATCTCAGCCCCAGGACATCGCTGCAGGAGTTCCTCAGGGCAATATCAGAGGCCCAACCATCTTCAGCTGCTTCATCAATGACCTTCCCTCCATCATAAGGTCAGAAGTGGGGATGTTCACTGATGATTGCACAGTGTTCAGTTCCATTCGCAACTCCTCAGCTAATGTAGCAGTCCATCCCCGCATGCAACAAGACCTGGACGACGTTCAGGCTTGGGCTGATAAGTGGCAGGTAACATTCGCGCCACAGAAGTTCCAGGCAATGACTATCTCCAACAAGCGAGAGTCTAACCACCGCCCCTTGACATTCAACGGCATTACCATTGCCAAATCCCCCACCATCAATATCCTAGGGGTCACCATTAACCAGAAACTTAACTGGACCAGCCACAGTGGCTATAAGAGCAGGACAGAGGCTGGGTATTCTGCGGCGAATGTCTCACCTCCTGACTCGCCAAAGCTTTTCCACCATCTACAAGGCACAAGTCCGGAGTGTGATGGAATAATCTCGACTTGCCTGGATGAGTGCAGCTCCAACAACACTCAAGAAGCTCGACACCATCCAGGACAAAGCAGCCCGCTTAATTGGCACCCCATCCACCGCCCTAAACATTCACTCCCTCCAGCACCGGCGTACCGTGGCTGCAATGTGTACCATCTACAAGATGCACTGCAGCTACTCGCCAAGACTTCTTCGACAGCACCTCCCAAACCCATGACCTCTGCCACCTATAAGGACAAGGGCAGCAGGCACATGGGAACACCATCACCTCCAAGTTCCCCTCCAAGTCACACACCATCCTGACTTGGAAATATATCGCCGTTCCTTCATCGCCGCTGGGTCAAAATCCTAGAACTCCTTTCCTAACAGCATTGTGGGAGTACCTTCACCACATGGACTGCAGCGGTTCAAGAAGGCGGCTCATCACCACCTTCTGAAGGGAAATTAGGGATGAGCAATAAATGCTGGCCTTGCCAGCGATGGATGCCCACATCCCATGAATGAATAAAAAGAGGCGCAGAAGAGGAGGAAGCAGAAGAAGGGATGCAACCCAGACAGCCGCTTTCGGGTCGGGATAGCCAGGATGGAATCATACTAGAACATAAGAAATAGGAGCAGGAGTAGGCCATTCGGCCTCTCGTGCCTGCTCCACCATTCAATAAGATCATGGCTGATCTGATCTTGGCCTCAACTCCACTTCCCTGCCCGCTCCCCATAACCCTTGACTCCCTTATCATTCAAAAATCTGTCTATCTCCACCTTAAATATATTCAATGACCCAGCCTCCACAGCTCTCTGGGGTAGAGAATTCCACAGAATCACGACCCTCTAAGAGAAGAAATTCCTCCTCATCTCCATTTTAAATGGGCGACCCCTTATTCTGAAACTATGCCCCCTAGTTCTAGATTCCCCCACGAGGGGAAACATCCTCTCTGCATCTACCCTGTCAAGCCCCCTCAGCATCTTATATGTTTCAATAAGATCACCTCTCATTCTTCTAAACTCCAATAAATATAGGCCCAACCTGCTCAACCTTTCCTCATAAGACAACCCCTTCATCTCAGGAATCAACCTAGTGAACCTTCTCTGAACTGCCTCCAATGCAAGTGTATCCCTCCTTAAATAAGGAGACCAAACCTGTACACAGTACTCCAGGTGTGGTCCAGGGGGAAGTGGGATCTGAGAAGGAGGATAACGTATGAGGATACCAGCATCTTGTATCCTTTCAGCCCCGCCGCTGACCAAGGGCTCAGCCATGCCCCTGCCAAGAATGGCCAGCACCGTCTCTTCCAAGGGGGTGAGGTGAAGTTAGGAATGTGAGGTGTCCCTAGTGTTTAGTAGAGATTGTTGGTAGGTGAGTGATGGTGGGGGGTCGAGCATTGAGCAGTGTGTGAGGCTAGTGGTGCAGTTGGTAGGAGACAGCTTTTGAAGATGCATTCGCTGACCTTGACCACTGGCCTGAGGTTATGAAACTTCTTTGGGCACTGGAGCCAGGTCCTGGGGCGAAACTGCTGGCAGTGACAGCCTTGGCGATCTGGTCTCACATACTTCTTTCAGGAGGGCCTCTTGGACCCTGTGGGTAGAGGACCTCTCTTATAGTGTTGACCCCCTGCACAAAGCTGGAGTGCTGTGTACAAGACTCTGGGAGCCCTTTCCCTGGCTTGTTGAACCATTTGTGTTAGTGTTGAAGCACTTGTACCCTTTTTACGTACAGAAGGCAGTTCAGCTTTAAGAGCTGAAGACTGCCATTTTGGAATTATTTTTAATTTTTGTTTCAGAGCACAGTTGAGCTCTAAGGGCTAAAGACTGCCTATTTTTAAATGATTTTAATTTTTTTAATTTTAGAAGGCAGTTCCCCTTTAAGAGCTCGAGACTGCTTTCTAAAATGACAGCCTAGCTTTCAGAAAATGCTGCCTCGCTCCAGGGGCGCTATGGCCTCGCTACATTGGGCCTCCTGCTGAGCGCACTGCCTGAAACAGTGTGTTGAACTGTAGGTTCTGCGCTACAATCATTTAGTACAGCAGGCAGCACAAAAATAACGGTGCTGCCTATGCCCTTACGGGCGTGAATTAACCTTTCCCCATGGTGGCACCACCCATTTTCACATGTTACCGGATTACTCAGCCTAAATGTTTTATTACAGTTATAAAAAAGCTACAATACAAGAAGTAAAGGATTAAAATGCAAAGATTTTACTGATAGCATAGTAAAATAAGAGAGATACAACCTGTCAACATCTACAAGGTTTCGAGGTGATTAATCTTGAATCGCCTTGCGGTAACACGTGAGCATGTCCAGTCTCGCTCCGAGAACGTTCTACTATTCTATGCTTTACGTCTGCCTTATATACATTAAATCACTCATTATATTATGGGAACTTTGAGCCTGCTTTTGTGTCTATATGTCAATAGATTTCCCCAAGCCAAGCAGCCTCCTAACAGCTCCTGCACATTTCAAAATAGGCAAACACAGTCAACCAACAGTTCCCATGCTATGATCCCATAACTTAAGCTATCCACAGTAGACAAAATGTCTTCTGATGTAGGTGTATAAGGACAGTTACATAAACTGCTGACAATAACAATTTTGGGCTAGAAATTCAGTGCATTTGTGCCTCTCGTTAGCGCCCCCGGGGCGTAAACGACTTTCCGCCTGGGCGCAGCTAAATTCAGCGGGAGTTTAGTGACGGCGGTAACCGGTAGCTCTTCGCTCCGCTGCGTAGGTGATGACAAATCCGATTCAGGGGGCGGGAACGGAGTGGCAGGAGTCTCGCAGGGTGCTAACTAAAGGGGAGGTGGCAGGCGGGGGAAAAAAATCGTCTGACTTGTCGTGGCCCGTTGCGTCTTTGAACGCAGGGTCTATGTCGTGATCTGGCAGCCCGGCACTTCTCTTGAGTGCCGGGCTGCTGGCACGGCACCCCGGTAGTCCAGGTAGGGCTCAGCAGAGCTGTGGGCTTGGGCCCTCCCCTTTAATGAGGGGAAGAGCCCTTCCATGCGGCAGCGCTACGTGGCCCAGTGCGTAGTGCTGCAGAACGCGGGTGAGCACTCTAAGAAGGAAGTGGAGGGCTTGAATCAGTGCTCCACCACCCTCATGGGGCGCTAAAACTGAAATTAGCGATCGCTGGCGCTAAATTTAGCGCCCAGGCGATGTTAGCGACCCAAAGTGGTTGCTAATGAATTTTACCCCCTTAGTATCTGAAAGGCCTATTTTACTGAAAAGCCTGCAAAATCTACTTTTCTCACAAGTCCCACAGCTGCCTCAGGATGAGGAAGAAATATATTCAGTGCCAAGCAGTGACTTCAGTTAGCACAAAATTTACCTACCTTGGGACATTTTATTTATGTCGAAGTATTATATAAATGCAAGCTGTTGGTTCAGTCTTCCACCATTGTTAGATAGTGATATGTGCAACAATTGTTCCATTATATACATATTTCTTTTTAACCTGTTAAACCCGATGGTCTATTTGCCTACCAAAGAAAGTGACCAAAGAATTTTCACTCCTTTTTTTTTAGAAGCATTCAAGAGGAATTGTCTATATCACTTTCTAATTTGTCACTATCCGGTGTTGGAATTTTGTGCAGACTGCTGGGGTATGTGAGAAAGAAAAGATGAGGGAAAGGAGGCCTAGCTGGGCAACAAAAGAAGCCAAAATTTGGAGAAAAAGGGCAGGGAGGAAACAACGAGAACACAAGTGAAAGAGGGGAATGCTGGGGGGGAAGAAAAACGCTAAGGGAAGTTTGGAGCTACATAGTTAGAGTTGTATTATGCAAAGATGCTGCTACCCCTGCTTTCTAAAGTAGGTGACGTTCTGCTTTAATATTACTATATAGAAAATTTTAAAGAGCATGAGCAGATACTGTCAAGATTTATAAAAATGGACTTTGCACATCTACTTATCTGCAAGTTTTAGGGTGCGGGAGTCATGTACAAGTAGGTTTGGCTGAGAATGATTTAATGTGGAAGCTTCTACATTAACATTGCAATGTTAAAAACTTTCCAAACTAATTGTATTTTATTCATGTATATATAGGGGACTTGCACTCTGTTGACATCTTGAACAGAGCTCAGCAGGCAGCTTGTTTGCAAATAAGAATTTGGTTGCAAACTTGAAACTCTTCAGGTCTATGGCCCATTAAAATGTGAAATCACCGAATCTTACAAATTTTAAAGGACTGTTTTCCCTGATGGGGAGTTCTTGGCATCAAGCAGCTCGCACAGAGAGAGCTGGTTGGGAAAATGGGGGAGTGGTGCAGCCCTGATTTAATCAGGAGCTTCTAACTCACGATTTCCTGATCAGCAATTTCTGCGAGCAATTTTGCATGCTGGGAATGCCTGATTGGGGAATCAGCCCTTTTATAAGCATTCATTCATATTCCAACTCGAATGAACCAACTCGAAGCCAGTGATTTGAGAAGCAACTGTTTTGTTGCTTTGTCATGAATTGATCTTGCTGATTTGTGTTTAGGAACATGGGACAACAAGGCAGGTGTAAAAAGCCCTCCTGTGACCTTTGGAGCTTTTCCTGATCCTCCTGAAGCAAGTAAGTGGCAGAAAATTCTCCTGTCTACGCACTACTTTCAGTTAATTTCATTGCCAGCAGTGAGCTATATTGAAAATAACAGAAAATGCTGGAAAAACTCAGCAGGCCAGGCAACATCCGTGAAGAGAGAAACAGAGATAACGTTTCAGGTCTGGGACCCTTCATCAGAACTGGAAAAAGCTGGAGATGTAACATATTAAGCAGGTGCAGAGACAGGGGGGGGCAGGGTTAGGAGGGGAGGAAGAAATAGAAAGAACATCCTGTACTTTTGTAAGAGGCAGGAAAGATAAAATGTCTTATCTCTTCCTATCTCGACTCTTTTTTCTCCCCTTGTCCAGTCTCTTCCCACCTACATTCGCGACTCTTCCGACGCCCTCCGTCACTTTAGCAGTTTCCAGTTTCCTGGCCCCAACCGTCTCCTTTTCACCATGGACGTCCAATCCCTCTACACCTCCATCCCCCACCAGGACGGCCTTCGGGCGCTCTGTTTCTTCCTTGAACAGAGGCCCAACCAGTCCCCATCCACCACCACCCTCCTCCGCCTGGCTGAACTTGTTCTCACATTGAACAACTTCTCCTTTGACTCCACTCACTTCCTCCAAATTAAAGGTGTTGCTATGGGAACCCGCATGGGCCCTAGCTATGCCTGCCTGTTCATGGGACATGTGGAACATTCTTTGTTCCACTCCTACTCAGGTCCCCTCCCTCACCTCTTTTTCCGGTACATCGATGACTGTATTGGTGCCGTTTCCTGCTCTCGCCCTGAACTGGATAAGTTCATTCACTTTACTTCCAATTTCCACCCTGCCCTCACCTTCGCATGGTCCATCTCCGACTCTTCCCTTCCCTTCCTTGACTTCTCCGTCTCCATTTCTGGCGATCGGCTTTCAACAAACATCCACTACAAGCCCACCGACTCCCACAGCTACCTGGACTACACTTCCTCCCACCCCGCTTCCTGTAAAGACTCTATTCCATTCTCCCAGTTTCTCCGACTCCGCCGCGTCTGTTCTGACGATGCCACCTTCCATACTAGTGCTTCTGACATGTCTTCCTTTTTCCTCAACCGAGGATTCCCCTCTACCGTGGTTGACACGGCCCTTGACCGTGTCCGTTCTATTTCCCGCACTTCTGCTCTCACCCCTGCCCCTCCCTCCCAGAACCAGGATAGGGTTCCCCTTGTCCTCACCTTTCACCCCACCAGCCTCCACATTCAACGGATCATCCTCCGCCATTTCCACCACCTCCAGCGTGATCCCACCACCAAACACATCTCCCCCTCACCTCCCCTTTCAGCATTCCGAAGGGACCGCTCCCTCCGCAACACCCTGGTCCACTCCTCAATCACCCCCAACAGCCCTGCTCCTTCACCTGGCACCTTCCCGTGCAAGCGCAGGAGATGCAACACATGCCCTTTTACCTGCTCCCTTCCCACTGTCCAGGGCCCCAAACACCCCTTCCAGGTGAAACAGCGATTTACTTGTACTTCTTGCAATTTAATATACTGTATTTGCTGCTCACGATGCGGTCTCCTCTACATTGGGGAGACCAAACGCAGATTGGGCGACCGCTTTGCGGAACACCTCCGTTCCGTCCGTACGGGTGACCCTGAGCTTCCGGTCGCCTGTCACTTTAATTCACCGCTTCACTCCCACTCTGATCTCTCTGTCCTCGGGCTATTGCATTGTTCCAATGAAGCTCAATGTAAGCTCGAGGAACAGCACCTCATCTTTCGATTGGGCACTTTGCAGCCTGCCGGACTCAACATTGAGTTCAACGATTTCAGATAATTATTCCTGCCCCCATTTTTCATGCAGTATGATTTTTGCCATTCCCATTTGCAACATTTTATCTTTCCTGCCTCTTACAAAAGTACAGGATGTTCTTTCTATTTCTTCCTCCCCTCCTAACCCCCCCCCCCCCCCCCCCCGTCTCTGCACCTGCTTAATATCTATTACATCTCCAGCTTTTTCCAGTTCTGATGAAGGGTCCCAGACCTGAAACGTTAACTCTGTTTCTCTCTCCACGGATGCTGCCTGGCCTGCTGAGTATTTCCAGCATTTTCTGTTGTTATTTCAGATTTCCAGCATCCGCAGTATTTTGCAATTATATATGCTATATTGAACTGCTTTATAAATAGAGGATGCTGAATGGCAGCCAGTAAATCATAGAACAATAATACACTTGAGTTTAAATTATGCTATAAGCTGAGAGGATAATGGATTTTTAAAATATTTTTAATAAATAGCATCAACAGTAGCCTTACTGTTTGTTGTCATGGGTTTCTGTATTAAAGAAGTGCCATGTGATGCAGGACTCCACAAAGGACCTTTCTGATGTAGCACCACACAGAATACCAGTTGTTTTTAATAACTTATCACACGTGAATGTACTACTAGGACATACAGCCCCCATTTTCCAAGGCTTGTAGCACAGAACCTTACTGGTGGTAAGCTTGGATTGAAAAATTGGACCCCGAACTTTGTGGGCCCAATTTTCCAATATGCATTTTTGAGCAGAGCAAAGAATCAATGCTGCCAAGAAAAACGCACATTTCTGTAGGCAAATGATTTAAATTGTGTTGAAAGTCACAAGCCTGGCCAAGGCTCTTCCCCCAGCGTGCACCTTGCTCATTTAAAATGGGCACACGACAATTGTAGTGCGTATGGATTTTCAGAAGGCGTTCAGTAAGGTGTCCAGCGAGAGGCTTGCTAGAATAATTCAGGCTTATACTATAAGAGGAAATGTAGCAACATTGATAGAAAATAGGCTGACAGACAGGAAACAAAGAGTTAGGGTAAATGGGTGTCAATCAAGATTGGAGAAGAGCTGTAAATGATGTACCTCGGTTCAGTGCTGGGTCGACTTGTTCTTGGTATACATAAATGATTTTGGCTTGGGCATAGGGAGCATAACCTTGCAATTTACGGATGAGACAAAAATAGGGGGTTTGGTGAAATAGCAAGGATAACTGTAAAATACTTCAGGAACACACATTGAGGTTGGTTGAATAGGCAGACAGGTGGAAGATGCATTTTAACGTGGTTCAGTGTGAGGTAATTTCTTTTGGGGAGAAAAAAACAAAGAATGCTCAATAGAACGACTCTGAAGGGTGTAGATGAACAGCAAGACCTAGGGATTCAAATACATAATTCCTTGAAAGTGAAAGCGCAGGTAAAGTCATAAAAAGGCCAACAGCATTTTAGACTTTATAAATAGGGGCATAGAGTACAAGAGTAAATAAATAATGATGAATTTATACAGAACATTGGTTAGGCCGCTGTTAGAGTACTGTGTGCAGTTTTGGGTGATCCATCATAGGAAGGACATTAAAGCCTTAAAGAATGTGCAATGTAGGTTCACCAGGATGAAAAACTTTAGTTATGAGGAAAGACTTGACATACTGGAACTATTTCCACTAGAGCAGGGAAAGTAAAGAGGTGATTTAATAGATGTTGAAATCATGAAGGAATAGTGATAGAGTGAACAGGAGAAGACTAGTTCCTCTGGTTGGAGAGTCAGCAACAGAGGGTCAACAATTTGAAATTGACTCTAAGAAAATGAGGAGAGAAATTTGGAGGAACTTCTTTACATGGAGGGTTATTAGATCATTGAATGCGTTGCCACAGGAAGTGGGTGAGGCGGAGACCATTGCATCCTTTAGGGGAAAATGGAAACATATCTGAAGCAGAGGAAGATACAGAGCTATGGGGAGAGTGTGGGATTAGTTTTGGATTGTTTTAGCAAGAAACTGGCACAAACACAACTGGCAAAATAGTCTTCTATGCTGTAAACCTATATGGCTCTATTGTTCCCTTGCCAGAAAAACAGGCCTGACCAGCTTTGGAGTACCTCATAAACCAAGGTTGCTGTAGTTTCATTGGATAAAGTCCAGTGTTTTTTTTGCAGTGTGCATTTTTCTACTTGTGCAATGAGCATCTTGCTCACTTTTATTTCCCTCTACATGTTTGCTTTTTTGTGGAAGGTTTCAGTTTGATAAGACACATTTCCCTGGAGAGTTGCCAATTATTGCTGCAGTAGAAGTAGCAGCTAATAAAGTTGGAGGATGAAAATCTCTTTGCATGAATTGGATGAGGAGGATCAATTCATGACAACACCTCAAGGGATATGTTCTCTTCCATAACTACCCAAGGACACATGTTTACAGACCAGGCCATTCATACCTGGGTAAGTCACAGGACACCTGTCTTCAGTGCCTTAGCTTCAGCGAAGAGGCAGTGACCAAACTACGCCAGCTACTGCAGGATGATTTGCGGACAACGTTAAGGACTGGGATGGTCCTTTCTACAGCTGTGACGGTCACTATGGTACTAAGCTTCTATGCAGCAGGATCCTTTCAGGCCATTGCAGGGGACATCTACCAGATAAGCCAGTCTGCAGTTCATTCCTGTATAAAGCAAGTGACTGGCATCATGTTTTCCAAAGTAAGCACCTTTATCACTTTCCCACTGGAAAGGATACACCAACTGCAGAGGGCCAGAAGCCTTTACCACCTTCTCAATAGTCCAGGCCATTATAGACAGAACCCATGTGGCCATCAAGATTCCACATGTCAACCCAAATGCACACATTGGCCAAGATTTTCCGGGGGGTCAGAGGGTGTGATCGGTGGCAGGTCGGGTGGGAAAGTTTTTCCCCAGCGGACGTGTTGAAAATATAGGTTTCAATGTTTGACACCACATTAACAGAAATTTTACATGAACATTGCATAAAACACCCAAGTGGCTACCCTTGTGTGTTAGTTGGTATGATTGCACTAGGATAAGGGTGAGTGTGAGGGTTGGCTAGTGAGATGGGGACGTGATAATATAGATAGAGAGGGATGGGTGGAGTTCCAAGATAAGTTGGTATGAGTAAGGATGTGCAGGAGTAGGGTAGGGAAGGCAGAGTGATGGGGATGTGATGCGAGGCACAGCAGGATGAGGTGGAGTGTGGCTTTGTACTAACTTTTCGTGATCTTCTGAGATCATTGAAAGGGTTGCGGCACTGCATCCAGATCCTCCTGACCACATCCCTGCTTGTGCCCTCCTCTGCAATGTGAAACCAGGCTGTGTTGGTCTCCTGGTGAAGTCTCTTCCGTCCATGAGACAGGAAGAGAACCTCCCTGTGTGCTGTGACTCCCTCCATAAGCAGTCACGTGCCTGGGTGCAGCCCTGCACCTCTGTGTGGTGATTGTCAGTGTTTGCAGCACCTCAATGCTGTAGAACACTGACAGCACAAATGTCAAAATGAATGTGGCCGTGGTCCCTTTAAGGAAACCGGCTGGTGACGCGTCATCAAATGACGTCACCAGACCCACTTCCTCTAATTGGCCGGGAAACGCGCTGGACGGGCTTAACAAGCCTAATCAAGGAAAATTCATTTCAGACAGCGGGATGGAGACAGCAGCGGGGTCTGGACCCGCCACTGACATTGCCTGCCACAGACCCGCCGAGGTAAGTAAAATCGTGGCCATTGTCAGGAAGGAATCCCATCAATCAAGCATGTGGTTTCAGGCCCACGGAAATGTGACCCTGCCCATTAGCAGGCAACTGCCACCATGTTTTTATTCTGCAGAAATCCCTTGTGCTTATATTATTTGACAATCCTGAGCGAATGAATGGAGACCAGAGTTACCCTTTGCAGCCATGGCTGATGACCGCAGTTGGAAGAGCAACACACAGCAGCAGGGCACAGATACAATGAGGCCATGCCATCACCCAAGTTACTGTGGAGCACGCCACAGGGATGCTTAAGCAACAGTTCCATTTTTGGATCGCTCAGACAGGGTGCTGCTCTACAGTCCAGCCAGTCTCCGAAATTATCTATATCATTTCCATCCTGCACAATCTTGCTCCTCCGCACTTGGTGACTTGTGATTTACCCAGTGCCCCTGCTTCAAACTCACTACACTCTCCAGGGTGCTGGTATCTCAGCTGGTGTTTGGGGCAGATAAAGTGCTGGACACAGCATGCTGCAAAGTACCTGATACTGCTTTGTCTGGCCTCTGCATTTTGGGAAGAATCCAAAAGAAGAGAAAGGGAAAAATTTACAATGCATCCTTCTGACATTGGCGTCCAAGATGTGTAAGATTGTAAGACTTTTACGTGCGTCATGCAGCAGTTTTGTAAAAGTAGCCCCTGCTATGAGGATTTAGAGAGGCAGCCAGTGTAGTTTCATCTACAGTTACCGATGGGGCAGAAAGCCAGCGGTCGTGGTTCTGCCCCAAAGTACAACCCCGCCGCCCCCCCCCCCCCCCCGCAAGCTGGTATTATGCTGTAATTGCAGTCTTATGATTCCTGCTATTTCACCCCTTATATATCATACTACATGGCTGTACATTATGTATTCTAATTACATCACGTTAGGTAAGTAATTAAAATGACAAAAGATGAAATGAATATGTTAATTTTAAATGGAATTTATATCGACGAAATTACGGATACTGTGATAATGCAAAACTATTTTTCCTTACGTTGCCATTTATTAGCAAACTGTAATACTGTCTCCATGAAATGTGTAAATTAGCACATGGAGATGACGTCATTACATGTGTTATAAGTTACGTTACAAGCTTATCAATTGAGTTTTTAAGGACATTGTGAATTGGTTTGACACAAATGTTCTTTTTGCCTTCAGTTTCCCAAGACAATACATCATCTCAAGATAGTCTGTCCAGGTGTCACTTGAGTGCCTCACTGTCATCTCATACAATTGATGAAGCATGGCTTGGACTAGGTAGGAGAGTCCCATTATTTAAACCCTAATATAGTCAGTAAAGGGGTTAACAACATTTACATTGTTATAATGGAAAGTACAGTAGCTTATCTTTATGATGTGCATTATAAGACAATTAAAAAAAGGGCCCACCTGATGTTATGGACAGAGTTGAAAGCAAATGTCTTAGTTGGTATGAGAATAATGTCCAAGTGCGCAAATTATTTGTTACCAGGTTCACATGCAATACGCCCATTTGAATTGAATGCTTTGGTTTTTTAACATTAAACGGTTGCTTTTTCTAACAGTCGCTCCCAACAAATCTTGTGATTGGGTTACTGGCTTACAAAAGGGGATGAACTGAAACTGGAAGATGGAGGTGCCTCTCTCACACTGTCTGCAAGAAATAGCTTCAACCTGCATCTCTGTTGAAATCTTGTCTCCATTTTATTATGGCTTGTGCTCCTCTAACCAGCCGTCCTGCCAAGCTAAAAATATTCAATCATATTTGCCGTCCCTCCTCACTGCATCCTCGTTTTATTGAAAGCGGGACTGATTATACAGTTTCCTAATCTTAATTCATTCTTTCCCAAGGACCTGAAAACTGTGGAACTGCTAACCCACCTCAGCCTTCCCTTCCTGCTGCAGTCCTCAGGATTTTAAGACCCAAACTTAGTGTCGCCCACCCACTACTTTCTGTCGTATGTTATCTTCTGTTTTCTTTTATTGTAATTAGAGTGATGCACTTTCAGTAGGTGGTTAGTATGAGGGAGATTGACAGCATGCACCCCAGCAAGGCCCCAGGGAAGCTGCAGGGGAAGGCCAGCACCTGGCTTATCCGAGTTCCAGGCCTAATTTTTGGCCCCTCCACCAGACTCTCATTGAAGTTACGGCATGAGTGTGCTGGAAGGACCGCAGAATTTTGGCCCCTCACTGTTTAGTTCAATAACATAAATATGTTTTATTTGATTTTTTTTCTCAGAACTCGATAAAAGCATATTCCTCAGGCTTTTGGTGCCTTTCAATATTAAGTAATATTAAGAAACTACACCAACTGACATTTAAGTGATTGCAGATACTGACTGTTATGGCAGCACATTAAAAATTCTCAATTTCAATAAACTCATGAATGGCATCTAATCAGATATTGAACTTTTTTTCACGACTGTAATTGGCTCAATGGCATTTTGTGGCACAATGGAGCTCGCTACACGGTAAGTTAATAGTTTTGGTTATGGAACAGTGCTAAGCAGAGTTTGGGTCTGGGTGTTTCCTTGAATTAGAATCATAGAATGGTTACAGCACAGGAGGCCATTCGGCCTGTCGAACCCGTGCCGGCTCCTTGCAAAAGCACTTCAGCTAGTCCCACTCGCCCGCCCTTTCCCCATAGCCCTGCAAAATTTTTTCCTTCGGATACTTATCCAATTCCCTTTTGAAAGCCATGATTGAATCTGCCTCCACCACCCTTTCAGGCAGTGCATTCTTGATCTTAACCACTCACTGCGTAAAAAAGTTTTTCCTCATGTCGCCTTTGGTTCTTTTGCCAATCAGCTTAAACCTGTGTCCTCTGGTTCTCGACCCTTCTGCCAATGGGAACAGTTTCCCGCTGTCTACTCTCCACACCCCTCATGATTTTGAACACCTCTATCAAATCTCCTCTCAATCTTCTCTGCTCCAAGGAGAACAACCCCAGCTTCTCCAGTCTGTCAACGTAACTGAAGTCCCTCATCCCTGGAACTATTCTCGTAAATCTTTTCTGCACCCTCTCTAAGGCCTTCACATCCTTCCTAAAGTGTGGTGCCCAGAATTGAACACATTACTCCAGTTGGAACTGAACCAGTGTTTTATACAGGTTCATCATAATTTCCACACTTTTGTACTCTATACCTCTATTCATGAAGCCCAGGATCCCATAAAAAAATTTAACTGCTTTCTCAAACTGCCCTGCCACCTTCAACGATTTGTGCACACATACCCCTAGGTCTCTGTTTGTGCACCCCCTTCAGGATTGTACCATTTAGTTTATATGTCCTCTCCTCATTCTTTCTACCAAAATGTATCACTTCACACTTTTCTGTGTTAAATTTCATCTGCCACGTGTCCGCCCATTTCACCAGCCTGTCTATGTCCCCTTGAAGTCTATCACTCTCCTCCTCACTGTTCACTATACTTCCAAGTTTTGTGACATCTGCAGATTTTGAAATTGTGCCCTGTACACCCACATCCAAGTCATTAATATATATCAAGAAAAGCAGTCCTGGTACTGACCCCTGGGGAACACCACTGTATACCTTCCTCCAGTCCGAAAAACAACCATTCACCACTACTCTCTGTTTCCTATCACTTAGCCAATTCCGTATCCATGCTGCCACTGTCCCTTTTATTCCATGGGCTTCAACTTTGCTGGCAAGCCTATTACATGGCACTTTGTCGAAAGCCTTTTGGAAATCCATGTACACTATGTCAACTGCATTATCCTCATCAACCCTCGCTGTTACCTTCATCAAAGAACTCAATCAAGTTAGTTAAACACGATTTGCCTTTAACAAATCCGTGCTGGCTTTCCTTAATTAATCCACACTTGTCCAAGTGACTGTTAATTTTGTCCCTGATTACTGTTTCTAAAAGCTTCCCCACTACCGAGGTCAAACTGACTGGCCTGTAATTGCTAGGTTTATCTTTACACCCTTTTTTGAAAGGAGATAAGTCAGAAGGAAAGTCATTTCAAGCTGTTCTCCTGTAGCTCTTAGTGGTCAATTATAAGGCAACATGGCAGACAACTAGAAAGAGGTCACTTGCCTGTCCACCCAGGATGGTGTATGCTGTAATGCGGGTGAAATGAAAGCTGACATTTTTATTTGAAACCCAATCAGTAAATAATGACTGATGGGTGAGTAGTTCTGTCTACAGCCACTATGTGGTGCAACAACTCTGAATCACTTGATTCACCCTCTCCTTTACATTCATGTGAACCCTTTACTTTCATTTCAGTTGGTACAACCAATCAAAACGCACCAGACATTCAGCAGGCATTGACGTCAATGGAAAGGAAAATTGGACCGGGTGTATAACCGGCGGCCAATCTGTTACCACCAGTTTCCCAGCTACACCCAAGATGAAAATTACCCCCCATATCTTTCCACCCCAGGCTCAAGCCCAGCCCTGAAGATGAGATGAAAGTCTCCTTTTTCTGCCATTAGTAATGGTCTTATCCAAAATGAGTTTGGGCAGTTGCGGTTGAGTTCCTAAAGGATGTAAGTTCACAGCACAGAACAGCTCACAATTTTGCACAAGCTGGCAATCTCATTCAGAGAAATCAACAGAGTGACTGGGAATGGAAAAGTTCATGCTGGTTCAGTAGGGATGCTTAAAATTGGTGAGGAATAAGGCACATTGGTAGCAGGGCAGAAGAAACTTAATTGTGCATATGATTGTGCTGCAGCTGAACTCAGTACTTGATGCTTACACCAAGTGCAAAAAGTAGAAAGGCGATCCATTCCCCAGAAATGGCATTCCTCATCTTAGGGAACAGAGAATAAACCTGTCACTTTAAACCGGATTTCCTGATAAAATTGTAACTCCATAATTGCAGGATGCAGTGTTGCACTAAACACTTCCTGATGTATACAATACACTACACTACAAAAAAATGCAGCTTTCTGCTTTGGCCATTGAATCTATCTTCTATCTATATTTTTTATACATATAAAGCAGTTCTTCTGTCCGTCATTCCATCTGTCTGCCTGTCTGTCCGGCTATACACTCTCAAGTTATAGAGCGTACCTACACGTGTGTTACATCAAAAGAAAGCTTACGATTCTAGAATGGTCGTAAGTGTATTTACGTTTCGGTGAGACAAAAATTGTGCCAGCGGTATCCAAAAAACGTTCAAAATTCCGCTCATTATCTGCTCATTAGCATTGAGTGACGTCGAGGTCGACCAATCGTACGGTCGAGCGACCCGACGGTCGACCAATCGCTGCGTGGCGGGGGCGGGTTCCTGGCGCGTGCGGGCGGGCCCTCCTAGAGTCAAGTGACGGGACGATTGACCAATCCTACGCTTCGGTGACCTGATGGTCGACCAATCGGTGCGTGTGTGGGCAGGCCTTATCGTTCTGAACCGAGGTGAGTCGCCGCCATCTTGATTCCAAACTTTTCATTTTTTCCCGCTTTCTGCGTCTTTAAAAAAAAAGTTGCTTTTAAAACACATAGGCCTAGAAATTCGGTATGGCCCCGCCAGGTCTTTTGCGCCGGAAATTTTGCGCTCGCCAGGATTCCCGTAGCGCCCGCCTAAAATTCAGTTGCGATGGGCCAAGACGGCGGCGGGCGCTATTGCAGGGTTTGGCCACCTCGCTAGGGGCGATGAATGTCACTTTCAGGCGTCCAGCTGCCGCTGCGGCACCCGATGCGGTGCGGCAGGCTGGGGTACTGCAGGCCTCCTCCTCCTCTTAAGGAGGAGCTGCCTGCAGCCGTCAGATCGCCGGTGGATTCCCCCGGCAAATGAGCCCGGCACCACGGAGAAGTGCCGGGCTCGCGGGACTCAGACATCAATGCCGCGGGGGGGTGGTGCAGGAGTCCGGGGAGGGAGGTGCGGGCAGGCGGCCGCTGGGAAAGCGGCCGGCCGCCGCTCCACCTTTATGCGCCGGCCTTTCGGAGCTGCAAGACCCCGTTTCACAAACGCTGTTTGCGGCTGCCACGGGCGAGGCGGCCGCAACTGAATTTGGCCATCGGGCCGGAATAGCATTGCAACCGGGGCGCTGCGCACACCGATGACGTCATCGGTGCCGGCGCGGCGCTACCGGCTAACGCCGATGTTAGGGTCCATCTGAATTTCGGGCGATAAAAAACTTCAGGCGCAAACCACTTTATAGCCAATAAGTGGGCGCAAACGCAACTGAATTTCTAGGCCATATTGTTTTTAAAAAAGTTAATTACTTTCTAATCTCATTAATTTTCCTACCTTTCCCCGTTTTTGCAGGTAGGCCTCGAAGCCTGGGCGTCTGTTGCCAGCCATGCTGGACCCTAGGCAATTGTTTTGTGGCAAGCTCCTCCCACCCCCCTCCCCCCCCCCCCCCCCCACCCCTTCGGTCACCCCCCCTCTCCTCGGTCCCCCCCCCCTCTCCTCGGTCCCCCCCACTCTCCTCGGTTCCCCCCCACCCCGTCTCGTCGCTCCCGCGTCCACTGACTCAGGCGGGAGCACGGGGTCTCCTGGGCGGTTGCGCCCGTCTCTCTTCCCCGCTCGGCGATCTTGAAGCGGGCTCGGGCGGGGGGGCGGGGCTCGGAGAGCGGGGCTCTCGGGAGGGCGGGGCGGCCGGGGCTCGGAGAGCGGGGCTGCCGGGGCTCGGAGAGTGGGGTTCTCGGGAGTGCGGGGCGGGGCTCGGAGAGCGGGGCTCTCGGGAGTGCGGGGCGGGGCGGCCGGGCCTGGGAGAGCGGGGCTATCAGGAGTGCGGGGCGGGGCGGCTGGTGCTCGGAAGGACGGGGGCTCGGAAGGGGGGGAAGGGTTATCCCGGCAACCGGGCGTGGCCGTCTCTCACAGCCTCAAGGCGGCTCACGCCTGTTCCCGGGGCTTGGCTCCATTTGCGGCCGCGGGCCACTCGCCCTCTCTCCTTCCCTCTGTCTCTCTCTCCTTCCCCCCCTCCCCCCCTTCTCTCCCCCCCTCCCCCCCTTCTCGCCCCCTCCCCCCCTTCTCTCCCCCCTCCCCCCCTTTCTCTCCCCCGCTCCCCCCTTCTCTCCCCTCCCCCCTCCCTCTCCCCCCCTCCCTCCCTCCCCCCCACCTCCCTCCCCCAGTCGCTCTCTCTCTTCCCCCCAGTCGCTCTCTCTCTTCCCCCCAGTCGCTCTCTCTCTCTCTTCCAACAACAACATACCCTCGAAAAAGCCTCGGCACCTCCGGGCACTCCAGCTAGTAATAATATAAATTGGACTGTTGATCAGGCAACTGATTTTTGTCTCATTACCACCTCGTTTGCGCTTAAAAACAGGGTAGTAGCCGCCCGAAAATAAAGCATATGCTTTAAAAATAAACAGGTCTAAAACATTTCTATTTACTGGCCGAATGTTGACTCCCACTTCTTTATTTCAATACCCACCTACTTTAGCATCATCATGGTGGCAACTAGGGATCCAGCTAGAATGCAGCATCAGTATATTCTGGGGTAATTTTGCAGGTTCTGATCTATTTTTATGCCGCAAAGTTCACCGCTTTAAGGACCTCTACTTCCTTCTGCTTTGCTCATGAATTGCTCCAATGATAATATTGAGTAAAAGAAATTGCATTTATATAGCACCTTTCCCTGAGCAACTCCTTTCCCCAGTAGCGGACCAGCACTGCAGTTTCTGGCCACACGGGACAGGCGGGCACCAGGGATGCACCTGAAATGATGCTTCTGCCCGCCATCCTCATGCTAATTGGTTGCCCTCCTGCAAACTCCAGCATGGTCATCACTGGATGAAACTGGCGGGTGTGAGCCCAGCACAATCACTGGGTTCATATCACAAAGTAATTCAGCCCCTTAGTAACATGAAGCATATTATATAACATTTTCATTGGATAAATACTTGAAGAAAAATTTGCAGGGATACGGGGAAGAGCAGGGTGTGGGACTAACTGGATTGCTCTTCGAAAGCGCTGGTGCAGACTTGATGGGCCGAATGGCCTCTTACTTTGCTGTACTATTCTATGATTCTATGAAAGCCAGGAAACTGTGCAGATGGAAAGTCAGCAAACGACATATTCATGTACAATAGCAAAATACTGCGGATGCTGGAAATCAGAAATAACAACAGAAAATGCTGGAAACACTCAGCAGGCCAGGCAGCATCCATGGAGAGAGAAACAGAGTTAACAGGGGGAATTTTGCCAGCCCTGGGGAGGCGGGACTGCCAGGAAAATGGCAGAAACTGGGAGCGGGTACCGAACCCGCTCCCAACCTGCTTCCGTGCCATCTTTCCGGGAGGCGGGTCACCGACTCGCGCAGGGACTCGTCTCCTAGAGGCAGGAAGGGGATTACAGCCACTTATTAAGAGGATTATCCCCATTTTACCAACCCAAGTGCGGGCTCCCCGATGTCGGGAAATCCCGCCAGGGTCAGCGAGGCGAGCAGTGGGTCTGCGGGGGTGAGGGGGATCGAAAGTGCGCTGAGGAGGTGAGTGATGGGTGCAAGTGTGGAGAGGTAAGTATGTGAGGTGAGTGAAAAGTGTTAGAAAAAGTTTCTTACCTTTGTTTCTTCCTGCAGGCTTCAACCCTTGGGGATCCGGAGGCTCCTCATCTCCACGGCAGAGATGACAGAATGGCTGCTGCGTTCTCCGATGCAACAGCCATCTGCCTTCTGCTCATGAAAGAGCTTTGGTGAGTCTTGAGTACAAGGACTCACCAAAGAACAGAGATTGTCGGTGTTAGATGAAACGTCATACGCTGACGTTCTGTCACCGGCTTTCCCTTAATTAGCCTGCTAAGCCTGCAGGGCGGGCTTAACAAGGTCAATCAAGGGAAAATAGCGTGGGTTGGCCGGACGTCATTGGGGGCGGGACTGAAACCCGACAACCAGCAGTCCTGCCCCCAACGCGCCCCCATTGATAAAATTCCCCCCAACGTTTCAGGTCTGTGACCCTTCGTCAGACTGGTAAAAGTTGGAGATGTAACAGGTTTTAAGCAGGTGCAGGGAAAGGGGTTAGGGGAGGAAGGAACTAAAGGGACAGTCTGTGCTAGGATATATAGGACATATTCATATAACTAACCTGTTAGTGTGAGTGTCTGGAAGTAGCCAGTGTCTGCTTTGTGTTTCTTCAAAGAGGACAGTTTGTTTAAGGTAGCACCAGTTTGGTGAGTGGTGGTGGTGGAATGCCTATTTTGTTGATTATTTGGCAGCAGGAAAGTCAGTTACACGGGAAATGGAGAATAATTATCAGTCAATTATGACAATAATAATATAATAAAGGATTTCAGATGATGCCATGGGATATGAAAACGAAGATTAAAGGTTCTTAATCATCTTCATCGGACCCTTAGATCATTGCTTTCAATTCAATAGGAGGCATCTGTTCTTATTTTCTAGCATGCATTTTGCCGAGTTTTCCTTGTATTAGATGTTTTCTATCTTCACAGTATTTGTGTGTTTGCTGTTGCTGTTGGAATGGTGTATTTTGTGATGTATATATTTGTAGGAATGTTAGTTTGGTAGCTGAGGAGCTCTATGGATGCTGGCTTGTACAAAATATTGGAGGAGCAGGACTGAGGAAATTCATAATTTTTCCCCAAAAATGGAAGGTGATAGCGATGCTTGAAAGAATGTGATAACAGTTGTTTAAACCTTTTTACGCAATCAAAGCAACCTACAGTAGTGTCTGACACCACACATAGAAGAGAGAATGACACTAGGGGAGAAATGTTCAAACAAACTACAGCTGGGAAAGCCATGCTGATTCATCTTCAGTAAGCAATGTACTGTTGCCGTTTGGCATGTTATTTTTATGCTGGTAAAACCACTGGCTTTGACTTTGGATTTGGCAGGCCTGTTCTCCGCGTTACTCCATCATTAGTGGGTTTAGGATTTATGAGGAACCAGTGCAGGCCTAATAAATTTAAACAGTCAAACCTTGAAGAATGACAGACAATAAAAGGTATCACAACAAATAGAAATAGAGCATTGGCCACAGAACCCCATCTGACCCTTCCCAGCCAGACAGGTAATGAGCAGTAACAAGTTTCCCGTCCCACTGAGGCAAAGCCTAAACCCTAAGGAAGTAATTCACATAATTGAGGGTGCTTAATTTTAACATTAGTGAAATAGTTACTTCCCGAAGTTGAAACCTATGAAGGGCTTCCAATATTGTCCGATCATTTTTATAGTGAATTACAGAAAAATTCATGAATATGTTAAAATGATATGCCTTTGTTTTACAGATGACCCCTTTGCAGTTGACCTTAACTCAGATTGGAACCCACCGACAGAGGAATGGGGCAACTGGACAGGAGAGGAAACCGTAACAGCCCAGGAAGTAAGGAAAGAGAAGCTGAAGGTAATAATGAAAAGGTACTACCTAAACAGAACTGCTAATGAAAAGACTCAGGACTTCTTAATGTCCTACAATAAAACTCAATAGTAGCTCTTTTGATTTGTGTTCCAACTCAGTTTTAACACTGGAAGTCAGTTGTGGAATACTTCACATCAACTAGCACACAGCATGTGACTGAGCTATGCATAGCATGGTGCAGATTGATGTTTTGAAAATATTTAACTTGTCTCATTTACTGTAAGCTTTCTGACTAAGTCATTTTTAACCAAATTTAATATTGGCTGTCATGAAAGTACAGCTCTGGAATTTGCGTTGATGACATCAGTACATTTTTAAAGAAAGAATTTGGTTTTATAAAGCAGCTTTCATGACCACAGAAGTCCCAAAGCTCTTTAAAGCCAATTAAGTATCTTTGAAGTGTCACCATTGTTGTAACGTAGGGAAACATGGCAGCCAATTTGACACAGCAAGTTCCCACAAACAGTAGTAAGATAAATGACCAGATAATCTGGACGGAATCTTAACTCCCAAAAACGGGTGGGTAGGGGTCGGTGAGATGTTAAAACTTTATCTGCAGCTGCAGCCTCCTCTGGAGTGCTCCCCGCCTGACTGGAAGTCAAGCCTGTTAATCAGGCTGACCTCGGAGCGGAGAACCTGTCAAACCTAAACTACGCACGCTGTGGAGTCAAAACTCCACGTCATGCGGGGAAACCCGAACTTCCGGGTTTCCTGACAGAAACTTCGCCCCCCCCACCCTGCCCCTGTCAAGATTCAGGCCTCTGTTTTAGTAATAACAACAGAAAATGCTGGAAAAACTCAGGTCTCTTAATGTCTCTTCTCTTTTGTTCTCTCCCAGCCTGGCCTCTTAATCTATTTCATTTCCTGTGCTTCTTTAGTCTTGACAAAGGGTTCACCTGAAACGTTGACTCTATTTTCTCTCCACGGATGTTGCCTGGCCTGCTGAGTTTTTCCAGCATTTTCTGTTGTTATTTCGGATTTCCAGCATCTGCAGTATTTTGCTATCGTACTCTGTTTTAGTAATGTTGGATGAGGGATAAATATTGGCCAGGACAAAGGGAGAACTCCCTTGCTCTTCTTCGAAAGGTGCCATGGTATCTCTTACGTCAACCTGAGAGGGTAGCTGGGGCCTCGATTTAACATCTCATCTGAAAGATGGCACCTCCAACAGTGCAGGGCTCCCTCAGTAGTGCGCTGAAGTACCAGCCTAGTTTCTTTAACCTTTAGCAGCTTTAACATTGAAGAATGTCCCAAATGCCATGTATTTAATGTGAGTGAGAGACCAGCGATTAAAAAGGAACTCCAATGACTTCCCTATGTTGCCATTTTTTCCCATTGTCTAGGTGTCTGAAGAGGAAGAAGAAAAATCTCAGGTGAACCCTGCTGGCAGTGGGAAGTCAAAACGAAAAAAGAAAAAGAAGAAGGGCAAGCAAACAGAAGATTCTGTTGGAAGCGAAGAGGTATGTTCACTTTGTAAAAGCCTAAAATGAGTAGTTTGATCTGTTGTGTCTCAAGGGGTTTTATACCCTTACCTATATAACAATTAAGAAGGACTCCAGGGTGGAGAGTTTAGTTAACGGCCATTTTATTTACAATGTGCTGCTTCACTCAATGCACTACATTTCCCATAGTGCATTGCAAATCACCACTACGGTATCCCATGTGGGACAATTCTAATACACATTCAAAATACACAACATATTTCCTCCCCCTTAAAATAGAATGTCCACAAAACAGAATAACTGAAAATGACTATAACTTTGGAAGAGAGGGTAGACTACCTCTACACTCCGCTAACCCTGGGGATTATTCTGCCCCATGCATACCGGTTAGCACTAACTGTAACTAAGGCGCTCTGGAGGCTGACTTTCTCTTTGGGGGTAACGCCTAGTCTCAGGAGCAGGCTCTGGCTGGCTCTCCCGTGACCCTGCAGGCGTGGCTTCCTCCCTCGATGGCACAAGAGTGGATGGTGCTGCCATCTCAGGGTCGGACGACCAGTCCCTGCTGGAGCCCCCAGCAGGTCCTTGATCCTCTGTTTCTTGGGTTACCTGTGGCGACTGTCTTGGCAGTAACTGGTCTACATGCCGTCTCCATGTTCAGTCGTCTCCGGTGCGGACTCGGTATGAAACGGGGCCCGTCTTTTGAATGACCGTAGCCGGGACCCACCGCTCCGGGGTGGTGCAGCTACGCGCGAGGACTTTGCCCCCCACCACAAAGTGTCGTTCTTTGGACCTCTGAGCTCGTCTGCTGACTTGATCCTGCTGATTGGCGTGCACCACTGCTTCTGTGGACGTTGGCCTCAGCAGGTCAAGGCGTGTCCGTAGCTGCCTTCCCATGAGTAGATAAGCAGGAGATGCTCCAGTCGTAGCATGAGGCGTGTTTCGGTATTTCAGCAAGAAAGCATTCAGGCGCTGCTTTAGAGGTGCATCACTTCTTGCCGCTTTCAACGCGCGTTTCAGCATTCTGACAAATCTCTCCGCCAATCCATTCATGGATGGATGATAAGGCGCGGAGAACGTGTGCTGGATTCCATTGCTGTTGAGGAACTCCTCCATCTCCTGGGATGTGAACTGTGTTCCATTGTTGGTTACGATCTGCTCCAGCAGACCAAATCGCCCGAACATCTCTCTCAGAGTCTCGATGGTTTTCTCTGTAGTGGTAGTGGACATTACTGCAACCTCCGGCCATTTGGAATGGGAGTCCACCACGACCAGGAACATCGCTCCTTCCACTGGTCCCGCGAAGTCCAGATGGATCCGTTGCCACGGTGTCGCCGGCCATTCCCATGGATGCAGTGGCGCTGCTCTTGGCGTATACCTGGTTGTCTCGTATGATGGGCATGATTTCGCTTCAACTTCAATTTCATGATCCAGACCGGGCCACCAGAAGTAGCTTCGTGCCAGCTCCTTCATCCGGACAATACCACAATGTCCTGAGTGCAGCTCGTTGAGGACATGTTTCCGCAGCTTTGGTGGTATGATCACTCGCATGCCCCAAAGGAGGCATCCTGACGTGACAGACAACTCCTTCCCTCGTGACAGGTAAGGTAGGAGCTCAGGTGGTGCGTCTGACACCCGTGATCCGTCTTCTCGCATCACCCGATCCAGCACCTTGGATAGCGTAGGGTCCACTCTGGTCTCTTTTTTGACCTGCCGGGCCGTGACAGGGGCATTGCTCACCATGTCAAAGTAGAAAATCTTCTGCTCACAGCCTTCAGAGGGCACAGGCAGCAGAAGTCTTGACAATCCGTCCGCATTGCCATGTGCTGCTGACCTCCGGTATTTGATGTTGTAATTGTGAGCACTTAACATCAGCGCCCAGCGCTGCATCCTGCACGCTGCCAGGGAGGGTATTCCTGTGTGTGGACCAAAGATCGATGTCAGAGGACGATGATCCGTCAGCAAGGTGAATTTCCTTCCGAACAAGTAGTGATGGAACTTTTTGATTCCAAAGATTATGCCCAAAGCCTCTTTTTCGATCTGCGGGTATTTCACCTCCGCCTTGCTCAGGGACCTTGACGCGAATGCAATCGGCTTCTCTTCACCTGAGGGAAAGATGTGGGACACGACCGCGCCGACGCCATAAGGCGACGCGTCACAGGCCAGCTGAATCTGCAACGATGGGTCAAAGTGCATCAACACTCTGGGGTCAGTCAAAGCTGCTTTGGCTTTCTTGAATGCAGCTTCACACTCCTTCATTCACGCCCAGGCCTTGCCCTGACACAGCAACTCATGTAATGGCTTCAACAGTGATGCCAGCTGTGGAATAAACTTTCCGTAATAGTTCAGGAGACCTAAGAATGACCGCAGCTGGCCGACATTTGTAGGTGCAGGAGCGTCGGCAATGGCTTTCACTTTCGACGGTGCTGAGTGTAGGCCGTCCACGTCGATGACATGGCCTAGGTACTCCACTGATGGCTTGAAAAATTCGCATTTGTCCTTGCGAACACATAAGCCATATTCACAGAATCACAGAAACCCCACAGTGCAGATAGAGGCCATTTCGGCCCATCGAGCCTGCACCGACACATATCCCACCCGATCCCTATAACCCCTACACCAACACATATCCCACCCTATCCCCGTAACCCCACGTATTTAATCCCCCTAATACTAAGGGTCAATTTATCATAGCCAATCAACCTAACCCGCACATCTTTGGACTGTGGGAGGAAACCGGAGCACCCGGAGGAAACCCACGCAAACACGGGGAGAATGTGCAAACTCCACACAGACAGTCACCCGAGGCCGGATTCGAACCCGGGTCCCTGGCGCTGTGAGGCAACAGTGCTAACCACTATGCCACCGTGCTTCAAGTCTTCCCAGTGTCTTCGTCAGGTTCAGCAGATGCTCGTTGTCGTCCTTTCCTGTGACAAGGATATTGTCGAGATAACATTATACCCCTGGAATGCCGCTTAAGATCTGGTCCATAGCCCGCTGAAACAATGCTGGTGCTGACGTTATACCAAAGGGTAGGCGGCAGTACCTGTAGAGGCCTTTGTGGGTGGTGATGGTGAGGTACTTCTGTGAGTCCTCTTCTACATGCATCTGCAAGTAGGCTTGGCATAGATCAATCTTGCTAAACTTCTGACCGCCTGCTAGACCCGCGAAAAGATCTTCAATGATGGGGAGGGGGTACTGTTCAGCTGAGAGCACAGGATTCACTGTTACTTTGAAATCTCCACATAAGCGAACCGCACCGTCACTCTTCATCACTGGTACCATGGGCGTGGCCAACTCACTGTGCGAAACCAGCACCAGGACCCCTATCTTGACCATGCGCTCCAGGTCAGCCTCCACCTTTGGCCTGAGGGCGTAGGGAACGTTCCTGGCCTTCAGGAATCGTGGCTGGCTGTCAGGCTTCACCTTATGTTTGACCATAATCCCCTTCATACTCCCCAATTCTCCGTCAAAGACAGCCGCATGCTTTGTCAACACTGCCGCTAGCCCCGCCTCTTCGACTGACACCGCATTCACTTTTTTCCAATCCAGATGAATTTTCTCCAACCATGGCCTGCCCATCAGGGATGGATAGTCACCCTTGGACCACGTAAACTGGCAGCATCACGGTTTGTCCATTAAGCTCCACCTTGACCTCCGTCTTACCCAGCATTGGGACTGTTTCCCCAGTGTAGGTTTTTAAGATGAGCTTGGCCGGCGTCAGTGATAGGTGGTTCAGTTTTTCTTTGAATAGCTTCTCTGAAATCAAGGAGACAGCGGCCCCCGTATCCAGCTCCATTTTGACCGGTATTCCCTCTAGTAGTGGAGTGACTCCATAGCCTGATGAGCCTCCATTCACCGTTAACACATGGAGATTCAGCTCCCCATCAGAGTCTGTGTCACTGTCTTCCTGTTCTTGTTTCACCATGTGTAGGTTTTTCTTTTTAGAACACCAGTTGGATGTGTTTCCTTGTTTGTTTTTGTGTGTCTCTGTGTAGGATTGTTTGCTTTGCCCTTTACACACACGTTCAATGTGTCCTTTCTTTTCACATTTCCGACAAGTCAGGTCTTTACACCAGCAGTCAGATGGCTGATGACCTGACCTTCCACATCTGTAACACTCTCTGGCGCCCCTTGCATGCTTATCCGGTGTAGCTGCTACCCTGTGCACTCTTGTTGCAGCCCCCAACAGCTGTGCATCTTTAGCTGCTAACTCCATAGACACAGCGAGCTCCACTGCTGATTTAAGCGTCAGTTTGTCAGTCGTGAGCAAGCGCTTCTGTGTTGCTTCACATCTTAATCCACACACAAACCTATCACGGACAGTGTCATTTAGAGTTTCACCAAACTCACAATGCTCAGTTAGCTTCTTTAGCACTGCAACATATTTGGCTATGGACTCACCCTCCCCTTGGTTTCGTTTGTGAAACCTGAACCTCTCGGCAATCAGCAGCGGCTTGGGTGCGAAATGTGTTTCCAAAACTTCCACAATCTGGTCATATGTCTTAGCGCCGGGCTTATCCGGATGCATCAAACTCCATAACAAGCCAAATGTTTTTGCTCCGATCACACTGAGGAACGTCGCCACTTTCACGTCATCTTTAATGCCATTTGCAGTCACGAAAAATCCGAAACGCTCTGTATAAGCACTCCATTGCTCCGCCATTTCATCAAATGGTCCAAATGCTCCGGTTAGCATAGCCATTTTGTTTTTTTTTTCTTTACAGTCCTTTTCCTCCACTTTTTTTATTTTTACAGTCCTTTTCCTCCACTTCGTTTCACTGTATCGTTACTCTCCCCCTTCTTATTTGTGTAACACACGAACCGCCACCTTTACAAGGCGATTGCATCAGCACTAAACTGCGGGCGCGCCATTAAGAAAAGACAGGAACTTCTTACTTTAAACATCGCCGATTCCAGTGCAAAGTGATGCACAAGTCCGTCGTCCTCGTCGCCAGTTATGTTGTGTCTCAAGGGGTTTTATACCCTTACCTATATAACAATTAAGAAGGACTCCGGGGTGGAGAGTTTAGTTAACGGCCATTTTATTTACAATGTGCTTCACTCAATGCACTACATTTCCCATAGTGCATTGCAAATCACCACTACGGTATCCCATGTGGGACAATTCTAATACACATTCAAAATACACAACAGATCAGCCTTCAAGTAAGTCAGAAATGAAGCATTTTTTTGAGAATTTGAGAAACATCTTGATCTTTGTTATACTAACACCAATAAACACTACTTATTTAGCGTCTTTAACAGAGCAAAATACTCAAGGCACCAGGCAAGGGGGGAGAGGGAACAGACACTGAGAGGGATTTTTATCTTTTCAACAGGAGGTAACAAGGAGGGTCGATGAGGGTAGTGCGTTTGATGTAGTCTATATGGATTTTAGCAAGCCTTTTGATAAGGTCCCGCATGGCAGACTGGTCACAAAAGTAAAAGCCCATGGGATCCAAGGCAAAGTGGCAAGTTGGATCCAAAATTGGCTCAGAGGCAGGAAACAAATGGTAATGGTTGAAGGGTGTTGATACAAAAATTGGCCGTGTGGTTGATAATGAAGAAGAAAGCTGCAGACTGCAGGAAGATATCAATGGACTGGTACGGTGGGCAGAACAGTGGCAAATGGAATTCAGTCTGGAAAAGTGAGAGGTAATGCATTTGGAGAGGGCTAACAAGGCAAGGGAATACACTATAAATGGTAGGACACTGAGAAGTGCAGAAGATCAGAGGGACCTTGGAGTGCATGTCCACAGATCCCTGAAGTTAGCAGGACAGGTAGATAAGGTGGTTAAGAAGGCATATGGGATACTAACCTTTATTAGCTGAGGCATAGAATATAAGAGCAGGGAGGTTATGCTTGAACTGTATAAAACACTAGTTAGGCCGCAGCTAGAATACTGTGTACAGTTCTGGTCACCACATTACAGGAAGGATGTGATTGCACTAGAGAGGGTGCAGAGGAGATTTATGAGGATGTTGCCTGGGCTGGGGAATTTCAGCTATGAGGAAAGATTGGATAGGCTAGGGTTGTTTTCATTGGAACAGAGGAGGCTGAGGGGAGACCTAATTGAGGTGTATAAAATTATGAGGGGTCTAGATAGAGTGGATAGGAAGGACCTATTTCCCTTAGCAGAAGAGTCAATAACCAGGGGGCAGAGATTTAAAGTAATTGGTCAGAGGTTTAGAGGGGATTTGAGGAGAAATGTTTTCACCCAGAGGGTGGTGGGGGTCTGGAACTCACTGCCTGAAAGGGTGGTAGAGGCAGAGTCCCTCATCACATTTAAAAAGTACTTGGATGTGCACTTGAAGTGCCGTAACCTACAAGGCAACAGACCAAGTGCTGGAAAGTGGGATTAGGGTGGCTAGCTCTTTGTCGGCCGTCACGGACAAGATGGGCCAAATGGCCTCCTTCTGTGCTGTAAATTTCTATGATTCTATAACATTTTTGGATGAATTTTCTGCTCATTCAGGTGAGGAAGAATAGTACTGGGCAATGTAATCATTTTTCTCTTTATTCTGTGTCAGTATCATCTGTTTGAAAACAACAGGGAAACAATTGAATAATTTGCAAAACCAATCCTATAACTAATTTCTTATGCAATTCCTTTAAGATCTTTCAATGTGACACGGTGTTATGCAAATGTCATTAGATTATATAAGAACAATCCACATACCTATTAGCTTTCAAATGAATCCAGAACTATTCGGACTTTCAATATACTGTAGTCCAGAATGGTAAGTCTTGAACACTAGAGATAGATTAACTTTAGAGATTTATTGAACATTAAAATATTATTACAAGTAAGTAATACATCTAAATACTCACAAGATACCCATCAGAGAATAAGAGCTGCTCCTATCCAAGGTGTTTCTTAGCCTTGAATAACAAAGAATGCACAGCTCCATCCCATATTTATATCTTTCACTAAAACACACCTACTTTGGTCACAGGATTTAATGTATCCCTACCACCATGTGCTATCCATTGTCTAAGCCTGACATAAACCACTTCTGTCTAGTTCTGCAGTATGTTACATGGCCTGATTGACACGAAACTGCTAGCTGCTGTATCATGCTCCAGTTTTTCGAACTTTATCTAGTCTCACTACTTTTTCATCATGTGCCCAGCATGAGAACAGTTCATGTACTCTTTATACCAACTACAGATTGATTTTAACCCATTCACTGACAATGTTAACATGGGGGCATAAATATACAACAGCCATTAAGCGGTCAAATAAAGAATTTAGGAGGAATTTCTTTACACGGTTGAGTTGTGAAAATTATTTTATCCAGATGGCCCTTCCTTTATTGAGAATCAGCCTTACTTGCCTCCAGTGTTTCTCTGGCCTCCAACAGCCAATTCTTCAATGGGGACATTGTCTCCCATTTTTCTGGCCCCGCCATGTCACGTACTCCGGGAATGCCACTAAAATATTTAAATGAGCTTACCACAAGGTCAGCTCAATTTTGCAGAAATGCACGGAAAGCCCAGAACCGGGACCTCATTGTCGACCCCATAGTGTCCAAACATTCAGCTTTCCTCTTAGCGCCACCACTGACATCAGTGGATCTAACAGTTAAAAAATGTCTCAATCCAGCCTCAGCAGCTTTCCTACAACCTTCGATGTAAGGCATCCACATAGAATCATAGAACCCAGAGGGAGGCCGTTTGGCCCATTGTGCCTGTGCCGGCTCTTTGAAAGAGCTCTCCAATTAGTCCCACTCCCTTGCTCTTTCCCCATAGCCCTGCAAGTTTTTCTTTTTCAAGTATGTATCCAATTCTCTTTTGAAAGTTACTATTGAATCTGCTTCCGCCACCCTTTCAGGCAGTGCATTCCAGACCATAACAACTTGCTGCGTAAAGACATTCTCATCTCCCCTCTGATTCACCATTCATTGCTCAAAGGGTTAATAAAAGCAGGAATAAAACATGATAATTATGACCATTGCTATAAATTATTAGTGAGGTTATTATTCAAATATTTTTCACAGAAAAAGATGAAAGAAAAATGACTACAAAAGAAAAGGAATACATGATTAAAAATACTAAAAGTTGTTACAAGTGTTAGACTCAATTATTAATAAAGTGAAGATTAAATAAAACAAAATTGATCTTTTAATTCTAGGTGACACTGGAAAAATCCAGTACTCAATCACAAGCTGAACTTGGAAAAACCCATCCGGTTATTACTGGCTCTTCTGAGGTCCATTTCATTTTAACGGGTTCTGAAATAAATACGGTATGGTATTTTTATGTCCGTGGATCTTTCAGATGATCGCAGAGGTAGTGCAATACTTTGTATTGTCTTTGACATGACAGTAGTTATTTCTGTATTCTGCCCTGTTAATAAGAAGCATTGTAAAGTTTGAAACCTTTGGTTTCAAAAACTCTTAGGACAAAGATACAGTTTCAAAACGATTCACTCAGATGGACAGAGGAGAAGAGATTGTTACTCTTAAAACTTTGACAAAACCAAATTAGCTTTGTGTAGCAGTGGAGGGTACTGTAGACTCGCACTGACAGTGTCTACATAATATTTTCTCAATAACAATCCTGGGCCCTAAATTCATTCTTGCAGTCATAAAGGCACTTTGGCTGTAGCTCCATTCTGTTATCGCCACACCAAACTCTACTGGACCTCACTTTCCTCTGCCGAAGCTGCCCAATACTCTAGGATCATTCTGGAGAGCAAAGATAACCCCAGGCTCCTTTGTCTCCTTAAACTCCTCTCCCTTCGTCCCTCCGCCCTCACCTCTAATAACAAGTGTGAGGAGTTCCTGGCTTTCTTTGTCACCAGAATCGAGACCATGGGAGTGATTTTCATCTGCCTAGTGCCCTGTTCGCACTGAAAAAATGTTTATCAAACAGAAAATTTAAAGAACTCCTGGCCCCCACAAATACCTTCTAGCTCACAGCTAGCCCCCGTGCCTTCCCCCCGGGATTCCCTCACCACTTTAAGTGGTAACTTCTAGCTGCGCTCCACTGAGGAGCCGCTGGATTTCCTGAAGCTCACCAATCATGTTCAAATGAGGCCCAACCATGAAAATGGAGTCGGTGGCACTCTCAGTATAAGTTGACTGGGAGTGCATATGGTTGCAGGGAAATCCTAGATATGCCAGGCCCCAGGCTTCCATCGGGGCCTGCTTGGGGTGGCACCTCAGTCTGCCCCAAACATGTCCCGTGATGTCAGAGGGCAGGCCAGGCAGATGGCATTCTCATGCTGGGATGAACCCAGCCTGTGTAGTGTTTGAAGTGGGGTCTTCAGGCCTGGACCCACCTAAAATGGTGGCAGAAATACTTTTTTGGCCCCCTTCTTTGCGGTGGGGGCACATTTCCAACCACCCCACCCCCCTCCCCCATCCCTAGCAGGTATCGAAGATATTACCACAGTGACATAGGTACCTGCCACTTTCATGCAAATAATGTGACCTCCCCTTGACCCCAGAGACTCCACCAGGCCATCGTGCCCGCTCCACTGTACTTCTGCCATCTGAGGATTTCTGGCCCACGTTTATATTACTTCAAGACAAATTATAATTGCACGATCACAAGACAGATACGAATGAAGAAGACCATCCAGCCTATGCTAGCTATCCATTCAGAGTGAATCAACAGTGCCTGCATCAAATGTGTTAAAATTAAAATAGGGTATTGATTTAAGACTATCAGCATAAATAAAATATGGGCAGATTGTGACATATCATGCTAGTAAAGTAATAGATTTAATATATGGAAAAATTTCAAACTAGCCAATGTTAATAGCATCCTCCCCATTAATTGTCTGAATTAGTATTTTCAGTTTGTTGATAGTTGTTGCTGTATTAAATCCAGACCATGCAGTGGTAATAATACCACTAAAATACCCTTGCAAGGTCCATGATGACTCACCTAGCGTGCTATTGAGCCATACAGACCAGGAACAGTCACATTCAAGCCCTTGTCTGTGCGGAATAATCTGATCACAGCCAGGATGCAGTAAGAGTGTTGCAATTGGGCTCAGTGCCCCTGGGCTACAGAGTGGATAAGTCAGCCATGGTTCCCTCTCCTGAATAGAAACTAGTGAGCCTAACTAGAAAGTGAGTGAAATGCATGAGTGCACATATGCCTGTCGGTCTAGACCTCAGCTGAGGATCAGGCTCAGCTGTGATCTCCTTCCAATCACTGACTTAACAAACACATGAAGAATGGCTATTGGGGTGTCTGGGCTCATGGAAAATCTCAGGAGAGATTGGGAGAAAATGGTTCATGATCCTTGAACGATTTATCATGTGAAAGATTCAAATGTTATTGGAAGCACATTAATGTTTTCATGCTCTATTAAAATCACTGCCTCTGATTTGTCACACTGCTTGCCCGACATCCAGTATTGGATGAGCAGAAATTTCCTTCAATTAAATCTTCTTAGGCAGTCCCTCAGAACCGAGGATGACTTAAATTAAATATTGGGAAGTCCAAAGCCATTGTCTTCGGCCCCCACCACAAACTCAATTTCCTAGCCACCAACTCCATCTCCCTCCCTGGCCATTGCCTGAGGCTGAACCAGACTGTTCGCAACCTTGGTGTCCTGTTTTACCTTGAGCTGAGCTTCCAACCCCATATCCTTTCCATCATCAAGACTGCCTCCGTAATATCGCCCAGTTGCGCCCTTGCCTCAGTCCATCGGTTCTCTTGGCCAGCCTCCCACCTTTCACCCTCCATAAACCTCAGCTCATCCAAAACTCTGCTGCACATAGTCTAACTCTCACCAAGTCCCGTTCACCCATTGCCCCTGTGTTCGCTGACCTACCTTGGCTCCCGGTCCAGCAACGCCTTGAGTTTAAAATGTTCATCCTTGTGTTCAAATCCCTCCATGGCCTCCCCTCTCTCTATTTCTGTAACCTCCTCCAGCCTTACAACCCTCCGAGATCTCTGAACTCCTCCTATTCTGGTCTATTGCACATCCCCTATTTCCTTGGTTCCACCATTGGGGGCCGTGCCTTCAGCCGTAAGCTCTGGAATTCCCTCCCTAAACCATTCTGCCTCTCTACCTCTCTTTCCTCCTTTATGTCGCTCCTTAAAACCTACCTCTGACCTGTCCTAATATCACTTTATGTGGCTCAGTGTCACATTTTGCTGGATAACGCTCCTGCGAAGCACCTTGAGACGTCTTTCTACGTTAAAGGTACTATATAAATGCAAGTTGTTGTTGTAAAATGTATCACATTGTTTTGTTTTACATGAAAGCTCAGAGATGATTCTCAAAAGAAGATTCCGATGGATGAGGATCCAAAGGGAATGGTATTAGAAAGATCAGGAATTGGAGTGGAACAGTGTTTGACAGAGATTGCTCTTACTGAACCATGGAATACAGGGGCCAGCACATCATCCAGTAAAAGTAAGCCATGTGATTTAAAGTAGGAACAGATTTTCTTCTAGGACTCTTCCAGTTTTTCATAAACAATACTGTAATATGAAAAACCAACAGCTGAGCCACAATCTTACAAGTGTCCACAGGGATGTGAATGAAACACTTTAAAAAATATATTTAACATACTTTTATTTCATTTGAATTTTACTGTTTTGTAGAATTTGAGGTTTTAATAATTGCAAGTATTTATTTGTTAAAAGTGCTCAACTGTTTCGGGGCAATGCTGTACATTGGCATTACGTCAGCTAGTGCTAGCATCTGGTAGAAAGTGGGTTCATACCCACAGTGCTACAAGTGAGAAGTTCCTTAGCTCGGCAATGCCTCTCCATGCACAGGAAAAATGAGGTGCAAGGGAGGAAGAAAGGAAAAAAAATCAGATGGCAAGTAATCCTGAGAAAATCTCTTGAACCTCATAGCAGATGGTAATGAAGTGCCAGAGATCTGGGAGCAGGTCGTCTGCCTATGCTCTTGGATGGCACTTGGGAATCAAAATGGAGGAGTAAAGCATTTTTAAATTGGATGAGAGGATAAAGAAATACCTCAAATCAGTAGCTCCGATTTTGCAAGGCTCCGCTGGTGATCTACCACCATTTGTGGCAAAGAAAATCTGCAGGCTAAGGAAGGCTCCATGGTGGCCAGCTCAAGTCTCATTTTAATATAATTATGGCAGTCGCGTCCCACGCTGAATTTCACCCTTTCCTGTGAACTCCGCCCCCGGTACTCACCTCACCCATATAATTCACTGGCCAGGGCTGCTGAAGTTGGATTCTTAAAGCTAGATTTGTTTTGGAGTAGTTGATACTAAACTTAGAAGAAGCATTGATGTCAACTGGCTTTGCTCCCTGTGTTAGTTCTGTTGCTGTGGAGGGCACCATTTTTGCATATTGAGATTTTATTTTAACACAGGACTTTACCTCACTATTGTTGCTTGCTGCCGCAATTGCAGTTGCAGTAAACAAAGCTGAGGCTGGAAGTTTCTTTGGGGGCTCCTAGAATTTTGCACAATTTAAATAAGGAAGACAACTTTATGAGGGGGGCATCAAATGCAACTACACCTGAGGCATCAATTGTGGCAACCATCAGAACCCCAGAATCCTCTTTTATAGCTAGGAACATAGGAATTGCTGGATGAAAAAGGACCACGGTGCATCTAGTTCACCTTCTACCATCCTTGTAGTTGCATGATACAACAATAATGGAGTTGTTGACTAATCATAACAATCAATCTCCATCAATTAGTGTACAGCAGACCCAGACATGACGCGAGGAAAACCCCAGTGGTGGAAAGCTTTGGGAACCACAGGTCCAAAGTCACCTGTTCCTCCCAAGCATGCTATACTTACCACATGTCAGGTCTCAAACTATTCATATACTGTGTTATAAATCGCAACTTCTACAAGAAGTAACTCAGGAAGTACTACTGAACAGCCAGCTGAGGGCGCCGTCCGAGAAGTATAAATACTCGGGCGTGGGCCCACCTTGGCCAGAGACAATCTGGAAACAGGAAGCTAGTGACTACTAACTAGACCTCCATGTTTTGTTACAAGTCGATTAAGGCCTTGCTTTATGTACAACCAAGTGCGTAGTGAGTCTTTATTACGTCATACTGTATACCAAAATGTTATTTTCTAATGAAATCTATCTTATTTGCATCTGAATGAAACTGCTTCAACCGTCTCCCTCGGGAGTCTGTTCCATAGATTGACCTTTTATCCAAACAAAAATAACCAATTTCACTCAAAATATTCAGCCGCTTGGTTCTCAATTACTGGTTGCAGTATCACTGCAGTTGCAGTGTTAATGCTTTCCAAATGTGCAGTACTGCACTACTAGTTCCTCAAATCATTAATCTAGTAAGCAGTTTTACTAACAACTTTAGAGAACTTCTATTACAATATGGTCCATTCTGCAGAGTTGACAATTTATGAAGAAAACAATTTCCTTCACTATTTCTGTTATACACAATTGGTATTAAACCTGCATATCTTCCAGACTTCAGGCTATAAGCATTACTTTAACCTTTTCCAATAAGTACACAAAACAGGATTTGATTACAGTCATTTTATTTAAAAGATAGCAGAGTACTGGACACACAAATGATTGTATGACGTACTCAAACTCCTCAGACTTCCCAGGGCCTGTTGTTTACAGAGTTTGGGGAAGTGGAAAGGGAACATTCTAGCTTTAATATAAGCAGACTAAGGCCTAAAAATTCGGTAAGCTCGCCTGGACGCCGGAAGTCCCGCCCCAGAAGGAGCCGGGAACGCCAGCGGGATATTCAGTTTGAGCGCCCCAAACGGAAGCGGGGCGCTGAAACTGAATATCGCAGCGCAACACGTGCCGCAGCGCCACACACTGCGGCACGGCGCGCTGCGGTACTGCAGGCCTTCCCTTCTTAAAGGGGAGGGGCCTGCACCAGCGCGATCTCTGATCGCGAGTGCCGGCAAAAGAGCCCGGCACCGAGGAGAGGTGCCGGGCTCTCGGGACACAGCCGGCACTGCCCGGGGGGGGGGGGGATCAGGAGGCCGGGGAGGGCGGCGCGAGGAGGTGCTGGCAGGAGGCAACCGAAAAAAATGGCCGCCCCGCACCTCCCCTTTAATTTGCGCCACTACCGCCACAGGTAAGCCCCCCTGAACCGGTCGCGATTTGCGACCGGCGCTACGGGGGGTGGGGGGGCACGACCCAATATCACGTTCGGGGCGGTAGCGGGGTGCTGCGCACACCGATGACGTCATCGGTGGCGGCGCAGCGCTACAGGCTAACGCCACCATTAGCGCCCCGCTAA
Source organism: Somniosus microcephalus (assembly GCF_052327205.1). Taxonomy (NCBI): domain Eukaryota; kingdom Metazoa; phylum Chordata; class Chondrichthyes; order Squaliformes; family Somniosidae; genus Somniosus; species Somniosus microcephalus. The sequence goes on from NC_140995.1 coordinate 92,136,656, forward strand.
ATTTCGCGGGAGGCGTGGCCAGTGGCGCTAAAGCCACTGAGTGCCCTCTTTAGGCGCTAACTGGTGGCGCAGCCCACCAAATTTCTAGGCCTAAGTGTGACTGCAGTCTGATTGTTGAAAATCTATGTCTTCAACCCCAATGTTCCTCCTTGCCGATAAGCAGCACTATAACAATTACATAATTAATTTTTTGTCATTTCTTGAATTTCTTCTGCAATTTCTGGCCCTAAAATCTTCTTGCAGTCTTGAGCTCTGGGTTCCAACTTTTTCTCCCATTGGACTTTTGCTCTAGATCTTAACCTTTCTTCTTTGTGGTTTCCAACTCCAGCTCCAAAATTTGATTCTCTGCAGCCTCCAGCTTCAAGTCCTGAACTTCCCCCGCCCAACTCCACTCACCCCTCCCCTTTCCAACTCCACCCCTCCCCCTGCCCCCACCCCTTCCAACTCCACCCTTCCCCCGCCCCCACCCCTTCCAACTCCACCCCTCCCCCTGCCCCCACCCCTCCCAACTCCATCCCTGCCCCCACCCCTCCCAACCCCACCCCTCCCAGCTCCACCCCTTCCCCCGCCCCCACCCCTCCCAACTCCACCCCTCCCCCTGCCCCAACCCCACCCCTCCCCCTGCCCCCACCCCTCCCAACTCCACCCCTCCCCCTGCCCCCACCCCTCCCAATTCCACCCTTCCCCTGCCTCCACCCCTCCCAACTCCACCCTGCCCCTGCCCCCACCCCTCCCAACTCCACCCCTCCCCCTGCCCCAACCCCACCCCTCCCCCTGCCCCCACCCCTCCCAACCCCACCCCTCCCAACTCCACCCCTCCCCCTGCCCCCACCCCTCCCAATTCCACCCTTCCCCTGCCCCCACCCCTCCCAACTCCACCCTGCCCCCTGCCCCTCCCAACTCCACCCCTCCCCCTGCCCCTCCCAACCCCACCCTCCCAACCCCACCCCTCCCAACTCCACCCCCTCCCCACCCCACCCCACCCCTCCCAACTCCACCCCTCCCCCTGCCCCCACCCCTCCCAACTCCACCCCCACACCCATCCCCCACCCCTCCCAACTCCACCCCTGCCCCCAACCCCCCCTCCTCCAACCCCCCCCTCCTCCAACCCCCCCCTCCTCCCAACTCCACCCCCCCTCCTCCCAACTCCACCCCCCCTCCTCCCAACTCCACCCCCCCTCCTCCCAACTCCATCCCCCCTCCTCCCAACTCCACCCCCCCTCCTCCCAACTCCACCCCCCCTCCTCCCAACTCCACCCCCCCTCCTCCCAACTCCACCACCCACTTCCTCAAGGTCCTGAGCTCTTCCCATGCCTGGTCTATTCCCTTGTTTGGATGATATTGTGTAAGTACAGGAGATTGTGAATTAGCAAATGAAGATTCCAGAATACCTGAAAAATATCATCATATAATTGGTGTGGTAAACTAACAGTGTAACTGCTAATTAAATAATAATAGTACCACTGTTGATTGTGCTTATGACCCATACAAGTTAGGTGGACACTGGTGAGCTCAATTTTATATAACTTGAAATATAAATTGTTGGAACAATCTAACTTTTTACACAGATAAACTGAGAAATTGAATTTGATCCTTTACCATTTATACTCATCTTTGCTTGAACCAGATTGTATTATCAAATCACTTTGTTTGAAACAAGCAAATTGAATTCGATCTGTGTCATTTAAATGCATTTGGTTCAAGGATAGTTTTAAAGCACCATTGGGAAATGAACTCCATTTTATTCAACTTCCAAGTAAATTCAATTTTTAGCTCAAACAGTGTCCTGTGATGTCAAACAAACACTAATTTACAGCTATAGTATAAATAGGGCCATGCCATCCCCTAGCCTCCCTGACCCACCCCGCCCCAGGACTTGCCTGAGGGCTGCCGCCAGCAAGGCAAACGATCTGAAATAGTTTTTCCATGTCGGGCAAACTGCCTGTGGAGGCATGACCAGTGCTGGCAGCTCCCCACAATTATTCAGATGAGGTCCGAGGACCAATTTCCATCGATCCTAGGGTTTCTTGCTTCGGGTACGTATTGTTTTCATAGTGCTGAGTCTGGGCAGGGAAATGGGCCCAGACTAATTTCTATCATAAAATCTCCCAGATCTCACACAGCAGGCCCCAGCCTGCCTGACTCTCACCAGGAGTTAAAATCTTGTCTATGGGCCTAGAAATTCGATGGTGCCATGCCTGCTCTTCAGTCACGAAACAGATACCTAAGATTTTTGGCCTTTTTTCTGACTCTGAAAATTTAATTCTCACTGCTGTGAAGACTTTGCTGGTGCTGCACTGTTTTTGACTGCCTTCACAACAGTTGTACCACAGTCATGGGTGGACTGCCTTTGGGGCAGTGGAATTTCTAGGCCAGTCTGAATGCTGTGAAGTATATCTATGAAATACTGAAATGAAGATAATTTTTTTTAACGTTTTCATTTCGTGGTGGGAGAGGTTATGAAGTAATTTTGCAACACTGAGTATTATTAAAAACATAGGCCTCACCACTGTCCTGATCTTTAAAAAACTCAGTCTTTTGTGTTTTGTCAGCAGAGCCCTTTAAACATGCTTAGTTTGGGATTCCTGTTTTCAATGCTTACATTTTTCCTCATTTTGGTGGTTATTTTTAACCATTTTCAGTTGCAGCAAATTCAATGCTTAATCAGCGCTTTCATTTTGTTTTTTTAACAAAAGCAAAAGTCATCATAATATTGGGTAAAAGCCAAAAAACTTAAATATCAGCCTCATATTTGGGAAAGCAGACATTAAATAAGGAGGCTCATGGGGCCCGATTTAAAATCCTGCCAGGCTGTCAAACTGGCCGGCTGTCAGGTGGGAGTCTGCATTCTTTTATTTAAATAAGGCACTGCAATTAAGATCGGCAAGGCCTCCACGTCCCCCGCCTTGTTGGCTTTCCTCCGCACCCTCCCACCTCCCTGTTAACATCGGGGCCATGTAGTCTGAGAGAGTCGGTGGGTATGGTGGTGCAGAGCTGGGATTTGTGTTGCAGTTGAGCTTGTAAATTTTATTCTGCTGATTCAGTTTTTATTCTGCCGATCTTTCATACCACAATTAAAATTTAATGTTAAGAATACATCCGTAATATCGCATGCATTAATGAACAAAGACCGATTTCACAAACTTTCAGTATAAGGGATAGTTTTATTGGGTTTTATTATCAGATTGTCCCCAAAACTGGAAATCATAAACATGCTGTAAGCAGCGGACAAATTATTCTGCGAACAATATTTAATCTCAAGTACTTTTTTTTTTATTTATCACAGATAATGGCTTCACTTTAGACTGTGCCAAAACAGAGAAGAAGAAAACGAAAGCTAGAAGAGAAACTTGACACTGCCTTTTTATTCATGCAGATGGTTCAGTTTTTTAACTCTGAAATCGTCACCAGTTACTGCTAAATTAGCTACAAGCGTTCCGCTGCAGGAAGCATTGCACTAAGTCCATAAAATGAACAAAGGGACAAAACAGTAGGAAACTCTGGTCTAGTCATGGAAACCACAGAGCAAAATAAAAGGAGTTGTTGAAGCCAAATGCTTATTGTTACTGAGAGGTGAAATTCAGCCACAGATGGGATGTATTTCCTACGTACTTTGTAGATTTTTCTATTCTAGCACAAAATGGAATGCAAATTAGCTTTGCCAGTTCCAAGCAGCCTCGATATATGGCAGTATAGAAACAGGCTAGACATCATTGTTTTTTAAAATTTTGCATATTTAATTGCAATCCATTTAAAACTGTCCATGTTCTCTTGGTTTACACAGGAACAGATGCGTTGTGTCTTATTGCGAAACTGTACTTTAAAACTAACCATGGCTGCCTGTCTGTGTCTTAAATCATACTACCGGTTCCTTGTAGGTAGGATCATACAGATCAAGAGGTGGTTTCTCTCGACAGTGTTGAGGTGTACATATGGGATCACTTCCACACTAAGAACAAAGCCTGCCGTTTGTCCACTGTCAGCTCATAGCAATATTATAGCACTTCAGGTATTACTCAGTAACCTTGCTTGTCCAGATTTAATATTTAAATTATATAATTTTGCATCTTTTGGTATGAAAATGCACTAAATTTCTTTTGCAAAATGTGCAGGGGAGCATGCCATAGAACCCCAGCCTACCCAACATGTGCAGGGGAGCATGCCATAGAACCCCAGCCTACCCAACATGTGCAGGGGAGCATGCCATAGAACCCCAGCCTACCCAACATGTGCAGGGGAGCATGCCATAGAACCCCAGCCTACCCAACATGTTTTGTACCTTTTCGTCAGCGGTGCCGATACTTTCAGACTTTGTTTTTTGACAAATCCTTACTTTCATCTTTAAAAGTGTTCTGTATCAGTCAGACTGATTTATTTGTAAACCCTATTATCAAACAAAAAGGGAAATAATCCCCAGAATTAAAATAGATATTAAAATTATCTGATCAGTTGATAAAATGATTCAATTATACACTACTGATGGGAGTACCTCTTATTCTAATCAAAAGAGAATCCTTGGATTGGTGTTACAGTTATTGACCTAAATAGCATTAAAGATACATATTTTCAAGAAATGTGGTCATTTTGCTATAAACCCAACCAGGGTAGCTGCACACATGTAGCAGTGCAAGAATTAGCTGAATTGTTCATTGGGGCCTTTTGAAAAGATCCACTTTTTTTGCATAATTTTGTTACTCTGGAATTTCAAGATGCAACATGATCATTTTTACAAACTTTAAGAATTAGTCATAGGCACTCAGTCTTACAATATAATAACCTGTTCATTGCCTTCTGAAAGTTAAAGTCTATTTACATGAACTTATTACATTAATAGACTTGAATTTTTTTGAGTTTCATCCAATGTGCTTACACTTAATGAACCATTGAGCAGTAATGTGACAAATAGTGTAATCTCCTGTGAGATGTGACAGCCTAAAAAATAATGATAATTGTTTAAACTAAAGGGATTTACAGTTTATTTGTTGTGACGGAATCTGACAACATCAAAACCTGAGTCGATGCTGCCAAAATGTGGAAAACGTCAACAAGTAATCCAACACAATTGACTACGGAGGCAAGAGCACACACATCAAATTATCTTACAGAAAGTAAATCAGCATGTATGACTTCCCTAGGTATACACCTTGTGTATTATTTGCTAGAGTATTCAATATTAGACATAATCCTGTATAAGATAGAGCAGAATTTCCTATTTTATTTGGATGAAAAATCAGTTAAAGGGCAATTTGAAATCAAACCAACATAGTGTTTTATGTAAATAGCCTACGAGTTAACATACAACCGATACCTCCTAAACCAGTATCCTTAAATATAGCATTTACTATTTAAAAAGAACTAAACTATCCAGATTTATAAAGGTGTTTGCTACAGTTGCTCACCCATTACATTTTTTTAACTATCAGTGATAAACCCATGCAAGGTTCTGAATGTTCTAACTGCATAAAAATAATGTTTTTCCCAGCTGTACAAAAATACAACTTTTTAACTGGTCATGTGGTGGCCACATTAGCCTTAATGTTGACTTAACAGTTTTATAGGAGAAGATTTAACAATTTTCACTAGCGTGTTCTTGTGAGACAGTATTTCTTTCCTTTTTATAACTCGGAGTGCTTTATTTCCTACCCCTCCCCCAACAGCCACCGTTTATATAGGATTATGATGTACTTCTGTGATACATTTCTTTCAAAATATCATCTGACTTCAGTATGCTGTGAAGTTAAGTTTTATGTCTGTTTTGTGTTTAGCTGACTTTTTTTAATAAACATCTTGGGCTGCAATGATAATTTGCTACATCAATTAATATTAAATTAAATTTGAAATGCTATTGTAGCAAATAACAGTTTAGTTAGTGTTGTCAGGTGTTTTACTCAAACCTATATATAACTGTAAAATCCAGTGTATGCGTCATTTCTCTATTTTAGTTACAGTACTAGTTTAGTAACGGAACTGTTGCAAGAGGAACCAATATATAAGTCATTCCCTTATAGCTTGGGAAACTTGAAAATGTGCAGGAAGTTGCAATACACCAGATTTTATGGTAGGTTTACGCTGGGAAAAAAGGTTTAACAAGGGAATTACATTTTTACAATAAATTACTTTTGATTTTCAGATTTGAATTCTGGGTTTCTGAAGCTTACTGATTTCCTACTTGTAAAATGCTGAGCAGTCATTTGGTTAAAGTTAGTCTAGAAATAAGTTGCTGATCTTTTGATAATATGGACAATTTTTTCAGTATAGGTCTGCATTATTGTATAGTATGTTTGCACTTTATTGTAGAGTTTGTGCGATATTTTTAGTTTGTGTTATATAATGAATGTTCTATGTTTCAACAATCAATGTAACAAAACAATTTGTTAAAAAACAAGTATTTATTGTGAGATAAATACGCTACGCAATGGGGAATAGCGGAACACGCAGTTTATCCTTTCCATAGTATAGACCTGCATTTCATGAAGGTCTTAAAAAGGATAATAAAATAATACCTTCATGATAGTAAGCCACATGTGTGGTGTAATCATTGTGTTATGTTAATTTATGTAGAATAATTGTTTTAACATACCTTTTACAATACTTTTGGATGTTATTCTCAAACTTTACATATGTAGCTGTGAAAGTGGAATTTGTACAGTGGAATTGTGATTTGCGATACAGTGAATACCATGAAGGTAATCTCAGCATATGCTGGTAAATGTTTGATAATTTTTTAATGTGTAAAGAGAGTGATACTTTACTTGACAGCTGATATTGAAAGTCTCATCTATTTCGGTATTCATTTTGTTAGACCTACATAAACTGCTTTTCAGAACTACATTTGAAAATATTTTCACTAGACATCAATTGGTCTACCCAGGCTATGTTTAACAACCATCTGAGCTATGCAGTGTGCCTTTAAAATATATTCCTCAGACCAGTGATGACCCCAGGTTCAATCCTTGATCTGTACTAAGTTAACTGATCTCAGCCAGGATGATGGTAGGGTCACTACAATTAGCCTTGTCAACCAGGGTTCCCACTGTTGATCGTTGCTGGAAAATATTTCTTGTGGAAGTCTGCTGATGAAAGGATCAGGCTCAACTGTGATGCCCCCCGTAGTCAAGTGGCCTACCCACACTCATTGTCTAAGCTGACATTTGAAAAATGGCCACTTAGGCAAAATGCGGAGGGCTGCTGGTGCCCTTGGAACCGTATTTTTGAGTGAGTCTGTGCCTTCAGGAGAAGAAGAAAGAAAATTAACAGACAAGAAATTACTCTTGCACGCTTTCATAGGTGAACTATCCAAAAATTTGTCAACTGTCTTAACAGTGCTCCTCATATTCTTTTATCACTACCACAAATACCATCAGAAGGTACAGATGTAGGAAATAATGTGCTGTAGGTCAACAAAAGCCATACTGTCTTTTAAAAATACCGTTGCCTTCTCAAACAGTGTGCATTTTCTTTGCAACGTCAGTTTAAATATTTTGAAGCCAAAAGGTAAACTTGGAAGATCTATTTTTAGCTTTGTTTTAACTGATGGGAAATATGTCAAAACATGTCAGATCATGCAGTGTTGGTTTGACTCTCAGAATCTATTAATTGTAACTCTGAGGACCTGTCCTTTGAATATGTATATAATTGTGGGCTATCAAGCCATTCAATATAGTACCTGAGGCTATCAGTCTGTGCATCTTCCATTTTAAATAAATGGCAAATCATGTTATCAAAAAGAAAGTGAAGTGTTTTGTTCTTTGTTAGGCTGACAACTAACTGGACCTACAATTCAGTCTGTAGCATGAACAGTTTTTTCAAGCTGACACCTAAAAAGAAAGATCTGGGCAGGCTATGAGTCTCCCACCACATGTAATTATATGGACAAGGAGTTTGTATCCTGCTGGGTCTCCAGTAAAAAAGATATTTGCTATATCTTTTAATTCTGTCAAGAGCAGTCTGCTGCAGCTGTCCGAAAGTGTGCAGCTGTGACATCACGTAAGTCCTACGGTGAGGGCCTTACGGAAATGCGTAGTACCATGCAACAAGTAGCAGTCCCAAAGCATGAGGGAACAAATGAGAACAGCTTTCTCTCACGGGTCTGTCAGAGCTTGCTGGTAGAATTCAAATGAGGTCTACAGCTATATGGTGTACAGAACAACAGTAGTTATACTTCAAAGTACTTCATTGTCTATGCGGCACTTTGACTTTCTAAAAGACATTAATGGGGAAGAAATTCAGTATCGCCCCGTTTGGGGCGCGATTATCGGCTGGGCGTGAAGTTTAGCGCCTGGCACTAATTATCGCCTCCGACTGCAAACTTGGCTTTTATCGCCTCTGGAGGTGATTGGAGCGCTAAATCAGGCACTGCACACCTGTCTCAAGGCGCAAAGGCTGAGGAGCGAGGCGCTAACTCAGAGCACTGGCGAAGCTCATGTAATGTCAGTCAGCAATGGAACACAGACACAATGGCGCCGGCCAGTTCTTAAAGGGGAGGGTCGATCTTGCTCTCCGTCCACACCCTGCTCATTGCAGCCTTGAATCTAGGCCTGGAGAGACCTGTACATCAAATCTGTTGGAAAGAACAATGGAGAGCCCCAGGGAAAGAGCTCAGAGTGCAGCCCCCGTATTCTCTTCTAAATCGATGCAAGGAAGATCAAATAAAAAAGAACCTGCAAAGTGCTGCTCAGTACCCAAACTCCTCAACACAGCTTTGAATATCTCCTGCAGTCTCTCTCAGTCAGAATGTGTGGTGAAAAAATTTTGCCAAAAAGAAAGGCAGGAAGCGGTCGCCTTTAAATAGCGCTCCCCCAGTCCCTTCCCGACTGCAAAACGCTCCCCTCAACCTGTCGTTACTTTAAGAAGAGTAAAACAAGGTTACACTGCAGTAGGAGTAAATTGGCACAGCAGGCAGTGGAAACCAGTTTTCTAACCAATCAGCAGGGGTGACTCATTTGGCTGTAAACAAACAAACAGTATAAAAAGACCAGTCCTAGTGCGAGCAAGCACTGAGTGCGAGTCATCAAAGAGTGCTCTGAGTTTGGGTAAGTGGGGTGTCAGGTGCTCTTTTCAAACTTTAACTCTGTGGGTTGTAGTTAATAAGGCCTTTCTGGTGCAGAGTGACTGTTGGTAAACCATTTAACTGGTGTAACTAGAGGGATTGATTTAATTTAAATCCAATTAATTAAAGGGGATACTAGCATCCAAAATCGGGCAGAGGGTGTCCATAACTAACAATAAAAAATTTAATTAATTACATAGAATGGAGCAGGTGAAGTGTTACTGTTGCGAGATGTGGGAGCCGGTGAACCCCATTGAGGCTCATGGTGATTATGTCTGTGACAAGTGTCTGCTGCTACAGGAACTCCAGCTCCGTGTTGATGAGCTGGAGTCTGAGCTTCAGACACTGCGACACATCAGGGAGGGGGAGAAGTACCTGGACTCTGTGTATCAGGAGGTGGTCACACCTATGAAGTTAATTAATTCAGATGTAGCCCATGGTCAGGGACAGGACAGTGTGACTACGAGTGAGGCAGGTACGGGGATCCAGGAGGTAGAGCTGGAGGAGCCGCAGCCCTTGTTCTTGTCCAACATGTTCAAGGTTTTTACTCCCTGTGGGGACAGGAGCGGGGACTGCAGGGAGGATGAGCAACCCGGCCACAGCACCGTGGAACGGGGGGCCATTCAAGAGGGGGGAGTAAATAGAAATGTTGTAGTGGTAGGGGATAGTATTATTAGGGGGATAGATAGAGTTCTCTGCAGCCGAGAGCAAGAGTCCCGAAGGCGTGTCAGGAAGGGGCAGAAGGTATGGAGTAAAAGGTAAAGTAATAAAAAGGGCAAAAGCAGGAACTAAGTGTCACGAAACATATTTGAAAGTTCTCTATCTGCACGTAGCATTCGTAACAAAATAGACGAGTTAATGGCACAAATAATTACATATGGGTATGATCTTGTGGCCATTACAGAAACATGGCTGCAGGGTGATAATGCCTGGGAATTAAACATACCAGATTATTTAACGATCAGGAAGGACAGGCAGGAAGGAAGGGGAGGTGGGGTGGCTATGTTAATAAAGGAAGGAATCACTGTAATACAGAGAAATGATATTGGGTCAAAAGATCAGGATAATGAAACAGTTTGGGTGGAGGTAAGGAATAATAAGGGGAAAAAAACACTAGTGGGCGTAGTCTATAGGCCTCCGAACAGTTGCAACTCTGTTGGACAGAGTATCAATCAGGAAATAGTTGAGGCTTGTAATAAGGGAACATCTATAATTATGGGGGATTTTAACTATCATATTAATTGGACAAATCAAATTGGGCAGGGCTGCCTTGAGGATGAGTTCATTGAGTTTATTAGGGATGGGTTTCTTGAGCAGTATGTAACTGAACCGACCAGGGGGCAAGCAACCTTAGATCTGGTCCTGTGTAACGAGACAGGATTAATTAAAAATGTCCTAGTAAAGGATCCCCTTGGAATGAGTGACCATAACATGGTTGAATTCCATATTCAATTAGAGGGTGAGAAGGTTGGATCTCAAACAAGCGTGCTAAGCTTGAATAAAGGAGACTATGAAGGTATGAGAGTGGAATTGAGTCGAGTGGATTGGGAAAATAGATTAAAGGGTAAGACGATACATGATCAGTGGTGTACATTTAAGGAGTTATTTTACAACTTCCAAAAAATATATATTCCACTGAGAAGAAAAGGGTGTAAAAGAAAAGACAGCCATCCGTGGCTAAGTAAAGAAATTAAGGATAGTATTCGACTAAAAACAAGGGCATATAAGGTAGCCAAATCTAGTGGGAGGATAGAGGATTGGGAAAACTTTAAAAGACAGCAAAAACTAACAAAAAGATTGATTAAGAAAGGGAAGATAGATTATGAAAGTAAATTAGCAAAAAATATAAAAACAGATAGTAAGAGTTTTTATAGTTATATAAAAAGAAAAAGGGTGGCTAAAATAAATGTTAGTCCCTTAGAGGATGAGACCGGGAAATTAATGGTGGGAAATATGGAGATGGCAAAAACATTGAATGAATATTTTGTATCAGTCTTTACAGTAGAGGACACTAAGAATATCCCAACACTGGACAAACAGGGGGCTATAGGGGGGAGGAGCTAAACACGATCAAAATCACTAAGGAAGTGGTACTCGGTAAAATAATGGGACTCAAGGCGAATAAATCACCTGGACCTGATGGCTTACATCCTAGGGTCTTGAGGGAAGTGGCGGTAGGGATTGTGGATGCATTGGTAATAATTTTCCAAAACTCCCTGGACTCAGCAAAGGTCCCGGCAGACTGGAAAACTGCTAATGTAACACCCTTATTTAAAAAGGGCAGTAGACAGAAGGCTGGAAACTATGGACCGGTTAGCCTAACATCTGTGGCAGGTAAAATTTTGGAGTCCATTATTAAGGAGACAGTAACAGGACATTTGGATAATCATAATTTAATAGGACAAAGTCAGCATGGTTTTATGAAGGGGAAGTCATGTTTGACAAATTTGCTGGAGTTCTTTGAGGAAGTAACATATAGGGTGGATAAAGGGGAACCAGTGGATGTAGTGTATTTGGACTTCCAAAAGGCATTTGACAAGGTGCCACACAAAACATTATTGCTTAAGATAAAAAATCACGGGATTGGGGGTAATATTCTGGCATGGATAGAGGATTGGCTATCTAACAGAAGGCAGAGAGTTGGGATAAATGGTTCATTCTCAGACTGGCAATCAGTAACTAGTGGTGTTCCGCAGGGGTCAGTGCTGGGTCCCCAACTCTTTACAATCTATATTAACGATTTGGAGGAGGGGATCGAGTGTAACATATCAAAGTTTGCAGATGATACTAAGATGGGAGGGAAAGTAGTGAGTGAGGAGGACATAAAAAACCTGCAAGGGGACATAGACAGGCTAAGTAAGTGGGCAGAGATTTGGCAGATGGAATACAATACTGGAAAGTGTGAGGTTATGCACTTTGGCAGGAAAAATCGTAGAGCAAGTTATTATCTTAATGGCAAGAAACTGGAAAGTACTGAAGTACAAAGGGATCTGGGGGTCCTGGTGCACGAAACTCAAAAGGTTAGTATGCAGGTGCAGCAAGTGATTAAGAAGGCCAATGGAATGTTGGCTTTCATTGCTAGGGGGATAGAATATAAAAATAGGGAGGTATTGCTTCAGTTGTACAAGGTATTGGTGAGACCGCACCTGGAATACTGCATACAGTTTTGGTGTCCATACTTAAGAAAAGACATACTTGCTCTCGAGTCAGTACAAAGAAGGTTCACTCGGTTAATCCCGGGGATGAGGGGATGGACATATGAGGAGAGGTTGAGTAGATTGGGACTCTACTCATTGGAGTTCAGAAGAATGAGAGGCGATCTTATTGAAACATATAAGATTGTGAAGGGGTTGGATCGGGTGGATGCGGGGAGGATGTTCCCGATGATGGGTGAAACTAGAACTAGGGGGCATAGTCTTAGAATAAGGGGCTGCTCTTTCAAAACTGAGATGAGGAGGAACTACTTCACTCAGAGGGTGGTAGGTCCATGGAATATGCTGCCGCAAAAAGCTGTAGAAGCTACATCATTAAATAAATTTAAAACAGAAATAGACAGTTTCCTAGAAGTAAAGGGAATTAAGGGTTACGGGGAGCGGGCAGGAATTTGGACATGAGTCTAGGTTCGGATCGGACATGGCCCTGTGGGTAGCAGAGCGGGCCCAGGGGCCGTGTAGCCTGATCCTGCTCCTATTTCGTGTGTCTAATTCTGTTAGATTCAGGAGATGGCTCTGTGTTAGTAGATTGGCGGTTAGGATCTTATTGAATGGCGGAGCAGGCTCGAGGGGCCGATTGGCCTACTCCTGCTCCTATTTCTTATGTTCTTATGTTCTTAGCAGCAGGCGGTAAGGCACTCAATATCCGGTCCGGGGCGTTGCACGCTCGACTGGCGTCATGATCTGCAGGCACAAGAGATCATGGCAGTAGTGTTTAGCGCCGCCGCAAACTGTCTAGTCAATTTCGTGAGCAGCGCAAACATCGCCGCGCACGGGCACTAGTTGCTTTGCCCCCCATTAGCGCCCTCTTAAGGCGCTAACAGGAGGTGCATACCAACCAAATTTTTCCCCCAATGAAGTGCTGTATAAATATATTTTTAATGAATCTCTCTTGTTATAAAACAAAGTACCATTAAATGCACCATGAGCAACATCATGGGAGATCTGATAGTTCAGAACAAAATGTCTTTGACATTTGTTTAAAAGCTCAGTTTAAATGCTTTAATGCTCATTTTCAAAGGAGCTACTTCAGACTCACGTTTCATTAGTGAATCACAAATGACCTGTGAAGTAGGGATTTCACAAATTCTCCAATTTTCAGCACCTTCTGCCATTGTCTGTCTTACAGATTGCATCAAATACCACAACAACTTCAGCAGTTATAGGGGATGTCATATGACTTATTCCTCAGCCTATTTACAGGTCTCAGGCACTTCTAAGAGTAGAACCTCTTCCTGTTCATATATGTCACACTGTTATGGGCAGTGTTTCAAAGGCCTGTCTGGGTGCAAATAATCACCCCTTGTGCTCGTAGGAAGCCAGCAGTACAATGGATTGCATTGCCCACTCGTATTGGGGCTACTGCTCTGACAAAAGTGATGAAGCATTTGGTTTTCCCAAATAAAACATCAGTCGCAACTTAATTTCAAAAATCATTATTATTTATACGTAACTTTCCACTACCTTATTCTTGACTATGGAGGACAGTTTTTTTAAATATTCGTTCATGGGATGTGGGCGTCACTGGCAAGGCCAGCATTTATTGCCCATCCCTAGTTGCCCTTGAGAAGGTGGTGGTGCGTCGCCTTTTTGAACCGCTGCAGTTCATGTGGTGAAGGTAGCCATTACTGTATCCAGTGCGCTCAGCCGTTTCTTGATATCACGTGGAATCGAATTGGCTGAAGACTAGCTAAAGACTGGCTTCTGTGATGGTGGGGACCTCAGGAGGAGGCCGATATGGATCATCCACTCAGCACTTCTGGCTGAAGATGGTTGCAAACGCTTCAGCCTTGTCTTTTGCACTCACGTGCTTGGCTCCACCATCATTGAGGATGGGGATATACATGGAACCTCCTGGTTTAGCCATTCGCTGCCAGATCTGCCTGGACCACATAAAGCATTATTGGGTCCTGCTGTCATTTGCCAAAATTTCTCACTATTCCAGAATCATTCTGGAATGCAGAGATAAAGCCCGGCTCCTATCCTCTACTGCTAACCATCTTCTTAAATCCCTTTCCCCTGTCTCCTCTACCTTCACCTCCGACAGCAAGTGTGAGGAGCTCATGGACTTCTTTGTCTCTAAGATTGAGACCATCCGTTCAGCTGCCTCTGCCACTTCCCTTCCTTACCCTAGCCCACCGGGCCAAACTTCTTCTAAGGTTCCCCCCTGCCCCAGCCCTGATCTCACATCTTTCTCCAGTTTCTCTCCGATCTCCCCTCATGACCTCTCTGCACTCATCTTGTCCATGAGACCCACCTCAAGCTCCCTCGATCCTATTCCCACCAAACTGCTGACCACCCAACTTCCTTTTCTGGCTCCCATGTTAGCTGACATTGTTAACGGTTCTCTCTTCTCAGGTACTGTCCCTCTCTCCCTCAAATCTGTCGTCATCACCCTTCTCCTCAAAAAACCCTTGACCTCTCCGTCCTTGCAAAATACTGCCCCATCTCCAACCTCCCTTTCCTCTCCAAAGTCCTTGAACGTGTTGTCGCCTTGCAAATCTGTGCCCATCTTAGCCGCAATTCCATGTTTGAATCCCTCCAATCAGGTTTCCGCCCTTGCCACAGTAACGAAATGCCTCTCATCAAAGTCACAAATGACATCCTTTGTGACTGTGACAAAGGCAAATTATCCCTCCTCGTCCTTCTTGACTTGTCTGCAGCTTTTGACACAGTTGTCCACTCCACCCTTCTCCAACACCTCTCCACTATTGTCCAGCTAGGTGGGACTGCACTCACCTGGTCCATTCTTATCTATCTAATCGTAGCCAGAGAATCACCTGCAACGGCTTCTCTTCCCACTCCCGCATCGTTACCTCTGGTGTCCCCCAAGGATCTATCCTTGGCCCAATCCTATTTCTCATCTACATGTTGCCCCTTGGCGACATCATCCGAAAACACAGCGTCAGTTTCCACATGTATGCTGACGACACCCACCTCTACCCCACTACCTCTTCTCTCAACCATGGTCTCCATGGTCTCTAAAATGTCAGACTGCTTGTCTGACATACAGTTCTGAATGAGCAGAAGTTTTCTCCAATTATATATTGGGAAGACTGAAGCCATTGTTTTTGGTCCCCGCCACAAACTCAGTTCCCTAGCCAGTGACTCCATCCCTCTCCCTAACATCTGTCTGAGGCTGAACCACTGTTCACAACCTTGGTGTCACATTTGACCCTGAAATGAGCTTCCGACCACATATCCGCAGCATAACAAAGATCGCCTATTTCCACCTCCGTAACATCGCCCGTCTCCGCCCTTGCCTCAGTTCATCCGCTGCTGAAACCCTCATCCATGCCTTTGTTACCTCTAGACTTGACTATTCCAACGCACTCCTGGCTGGCCTCCCACATTCTACCCTACGTAAACATGAAGTCATCCAAAACTCGTCTGCCCGTGTCCTAGCTCGCACCAAGTCCCGTTCGCCTGTCACCCCTGTGCTCGCTGACCTACATTGGCTCTCGGTTAAGCAGTGCCTTGATTTCAAAATTCTCATCCTTGTTTTCAAATCCCTCCATGGCCTCGCCCCTCCCTATCTCTGTAATCTCCTTCAGCCCCACAACCCCCTGAGATATCTGCGCTCCTCTAATTCTGCTCTTTTGAGCATCTCTGATTATAATCGCTCAGCCATTGGTGGCCGTGCCTTCTGTTGCCAAGGCCCTAAGCTCTGGAATTCCCTGCCTAAACCTCTCCACCTCTTTACCTCTCTTTCCTCCTTTAAGACGCTCCTTAAAACCTACTTCTTTGACCAAGCTTTTGGTCACCTGCCCTAATTTCTCCTTATGTGGCTCGGTGTCAAATTTTTTGTCTTTTAATACTCCTGTGCAGCGCCTTGGGACGTTTTACTACATTAAAGGCGCTATATAAATACAAGTTGTTGTTGTTTTATACTCTTGCTAAATGACAGCCTAATACTTTCAGCCTCCAGTGCCAAATCTATTTCTTCTGCACAGAAATATTAGTGAGTGAAATACTTTGAACCCATTTGTCACCTAGATAAGATATTCCTTTATATGGCAGGTGTCTGTTGTAAAACAGGAGGGTTTGGATTTTCACAGATTTCAGCCGTGGCTCAGTGGCCTCTGAGTCAAAGGGTTCAAGTTCCACTCCAGAGACTTGAGCATAAAATCTAGGCTGACCATTTGGCCAGAATTTTAACTTGGAGGCGGGTAAGAAGCGGGGGGACTGGAATGTGGTCGAGAAACTCGGGAGAACAGTTTGTTTCTCTGTTTCCCGCCCGCAGCCAGCTAAGTTGAGAGGCAGCTGGCTGTCGTGCAGGTAGCAGAGAGGAGGGAGGGATCAGAGATCTGGGAGGAGCGAGGTAGGAACGCCGGGGATCAGAGGGGGCCGGAGATCAGGGCGGGGGGGAGGGTAGAAAGGCCGGGGATCGGAGGGGGCCAAGGGTCGGAAGGCTGGAGGGGAACTCGGGGGCCGAGGATCGGAGGCTGGAGAGGAGCTCGGGGTCCAAGGATCGGAAGCTGGAGAATGGCTCGGGGGCCAAGGATCGGAGGTTGGAGAGGGGCTTGGGAATCGAGGATCGGAGGCTGGGGAGGAGCTCGGGGGCCGAGGATTGGATCTGGAGAACGGCTCAGGGGCCAAGGATCGGAGGCTGGAGAGGGGCTCGGGGGCCGAGGATTGGAGCTGGAGAACGGCTCGGGGGCCGAGGATTGGAGGCTGGAGAAGGGCTTGGGAATCGAGGATCGGAGGCTGGGGAGGAGCTCGGGGGCCGAGGATTAGATCTGGAGAACGGCTCAGGGGCCAAGGATCGGAGGCTGGAGAGGGGCTCGGGGGCCGAGGATCGGAGGCTGGAGAGGGGCTTGGGGGCCGAGGATTGGAGGCTGGAGAGGGGTCAGCATCCGAGGATCGGAAGGCTGGACAGGGGCTCGGGGGCCGATTGGAGGCTGGAGGGGGGTCGGGGGCCGAGGATCGAAAGGCTGGAGGGGGTCGGGGCGAGGATCGGAGGCCAGAGAGAGGTTCGGGGGCTGAGGATCAGAAGGCCGGAGGGGGGGATTGGAGGCCAGGGGGCGAGGGGGGTGTCGGAGGCCTTGGTGGAGGAAGGTTGGAGGGAGATCGGAAAAGTCATAGGTGGAGAAATTCGGTTGTTAGCGCCACTGATTAATGCCTAAAGAAGCCGAGAAGTGGGGCGCTAGCCAATTTCCGGGCAGGAGCAAGATGTCTAGCGCCTCGCCCCATATTGAGCATGCATTTAGCGCCGGCGCTAAATCTTAGCGCCCGCTCATGGGCGCAGGCTGATTATGACGTCATTTGAGTGTGCAACGCCTTTTGGGTGCCCCGGACCGGAAATTCAGTGGCGCCCCCCTCCATAGCGCCTGGCGCTAATAGTGACAGCTTACCTGGACCTTACCAAGTTGCTCTCGGGCTGGAGGAGCGTTATTTAAAGGGGACTGGTGTGGTTTAAAAGCGGCAGCCATTTTTGGAGCACAACTTCCTCGAGAGCTACAAAGAGTTGCTGAGCTGCACACTGAGATCCATTTGACCACTGAGCCAGCGCAGGCAGACGATCTTCAGCCTTCTGACCATCACCTTGCTGTTGGTGAGCCTTGACAACGGGGAACCTTCCTGTGGGCACTTATTATGGGGGCTGCATTGGAGGGGAACGTCCTGCTGCTGAATCATCTGGAAAGGGCACTGAGACGCTGGGAGAGGGGGGGCGGGCATGGCCAGACGGAGGAGGGCCAACAGACGTCACCACAGCAGACCTTACGCTGGCAGGGTTTTCCGACAGCAGTTTTCCTACATGAACATGCCAGCGGAGCAGTGTGTCAGAAGGCTGCGATTTAGAAAGGAGGTGGTGACTGAGCTGTGCCAGCTGCTTCAGCCAGATCTGCAGCCTCAGATAAGGTGCAGGACATCTCTGTCGGTGGCTGAGAAGATGTCTGCTGGCCTGAACTTCTACGCGAGCGGCTCTTCTCAGGCTGTGCGTCAGAGGCTGATCAGAAGTAGCTTCTAGGCCCCTCTCACGGAATGCTTGCTGCCATTCCAGGAAGAGGAATGGAACCGGTCTAATACCCCCAAGCCTGTGAAGGGCAAGATGCATGTAAATAGAAGGCATGGCTATTGTAAATGAAGAAAGTGTTTCATTACACAAAATGTGGCTCCTTCAAACATGAGAAAGCTATGGCAACAGAAAGCAAAACTAATACACTGACACATAACTGCCTCTCACACCCGGGAGACTGTCTAAAACATAAATCACATTCCGACCATCTTCCTTGGCCTTGATTCCACTGCGCCAACCAAAGCATCCAATGCCCCATCAGTGAGGCGTTCCGCCCTCTGCCTCACCCTTTCCATGTCTTGCTAGGCTGGTGCGCCACAGGTAGTCTCCCACCGCTTTGAAGGCCTACAAGGCAGTGAGTGTGTCTGGTGATGCCAATTGACCTGCCCCTTTAAGAGCTGGCCGGTGCCAGTGTGTCTCAGGGAAAGTGATTATTGACAGCACCCTCGCTGCGCCCCGCCGCCGCGAAATTGGGTTGCGCCGCCGGGTTAGCGCCTTAAGAGTAGCGTGCAGCGCCTGATTTAGTGCCGCAATCACCTTTAGGGGCGCTGCAACCCAATATTGTGCTAGGTGGCGCTAAATTGCGCCTGGCGCTAAACTTTGCGCATCGTCAGGACTAGCGCCCCAAATGCGGCTATACCGAATTTCTAGGCCATAGAGTTATAACGGCACAGGAGGCCATTTGGCCCGTCGAGTCCGTGCCGGCTCTCTGTAGAGCAATCCAAGCAGTCTCATTCCCCCGCTCTATCGCCGTAGTCCTGCAAGTTTATTTCCCTCAAGTGCCTATCCAGTCTCCCCTTGAAAACATTGAGTTTCTTCACTTCCACCACTTCCATCAGCAGCAAATTCCAGATCATCACCACTCGATGCGTAAAAAAGTTTTTCCTCACATCCCCATTGTATCTCTTGCCCAAAACCTTAAATCTGTGTCCTCTAGTCCTTGTACCATCAATTAGTGGGAACAGCCATTCCCCGTCTAGCCTATCCAAACCCATCATAATCTTGTACACCTCTATCAAATCACCCCTCAACCTCCTTTGCTCTAATGAAAACAAATCCAGCTTCTCCAACCTGTCCTTGTAGCTAAGATCCCCCATCCCCAGAACCATTCTGGTGAATCTCCTCTGCACCCCTCAAGGGCCTTCACATCCTTCCTAAAGTGTGGTGACCAGAACTGGACGCAATACTCCAGTTGTGGCCTAACCAGCGCTTTATAAAGGTTCAGCATAACTTTTCTACTCAATACCTCTATTTATGAAGCCCCAAGATCCCATATGCTTTGTTAACTACCCTCTCAATATGTCCTGCCACATTCAGGGACCTATGCACATTAACTCCCAGGTCCCTCTGTCCCTGCACACTCTTTAAAACTGTGCCATTAAGTGTATATTGCCGGTCCCTGTCGCGGGGAGTCCAATCGCGGGGATTTGGCGAGGCAGGAACGTTGGATAATAGGGGGCACATAGAGATGACGTTTCCACTTTTGGGGGAGACCAGAACTCGGGGCTATAAATATAAGATAGTCACTAATAAATGATGCGTTGAAATCCATCAGCCACAATTATGTGGAAAGGCACTTACTTCCTGGATCTAACAGTCCTCACCATCCTTTAGCTGGCGGGTTCCCCAAGGTGGAAACCCAGCCAGCCAGAGTTAAATTTAAAATGGAGCTTCAAAATGAAGCACGCAGCCTCATTATTATAATATTTAAAGTGCCAACTCATCTCCTGGGAGTGGGTTGGCTGCCTGCCCCCGTCCCAATTACATTAAAACCGGATGTGGGCTGGTTGGAGGCGGGTTGGGGTCGGGATTCAGATTTTTAACAGTTCAACCTCCCACCCAATCCCAACCCACTGCTTTTTGGGGTTAAAATTTCCCCCTTTAGTGCAGTACTGAGTAAGTACTACACTGTCTGAGGTGTTGTCTTCTGGATGAGATGTTAAACCTAGGTCCTGTCTGCCCTCTCAGTTGGACAGAAAAGATCCCATGGCACAATTCAGAGAAGAACAGGGAGATCTCTCTGGTGTCCTGGCCAATATTTATCCCTCAACCAACATCATTAAAAAAACAGATTATGTAGCCAGCGAACGGTAACTTCAGAGGGCGAGTAATCCAGAGGCCTGGACTAATGATCCAGAGACGTGAGTTCAAATCCCACCATGGCAGCTGGGGAATTTACATTCAGTTAATTAAATAAATCTGGAATAAAAAAGCTAGTATCAGTAATGGTAACCATCTAACTATCGGATTGTCGTAAAAACCCATCTGATTCACTGATGTCTGCCATCCTTACCATATATGTGACATGTGGTTGACTCTTAACTGCCCTCTGAAATGGCCTAGCAAGCCACACAGTTGTAACAAACCGCTATGAAACCTGATGGACCACTTGGCCCCGGCTACGGACACGGCAATGGCACACCCAGCCCAGTCAACCCTGCAAAGTCCTCCTCACCAACATCTGGCGACTTGTGCCAAAATTGGGAGAGCTGTCTCAACAGCCTGACATAGTCATAGTCACAGAATCTTACGTTTCAGCCAATATCCCAAGCTCCTCCATCACCATACCTGGGTATGTATGTTCCACCGGTGGCGGCATAGTGGTATACAGTCGGGAAGGAGTGGCCCTGGGAGTCTTCAACATCGGCTCCGGACCCCATGAAGTCTCATGGCTTCAGGTCAAGCATAGGCAAGGAAACCTCCTGCTGATTACCGTCCTCCCTCAGCTGATGAATTAGTACGCCTCCATGTTGAACACCACTTGGAAGAAGCACTGAGAGTAGCAAGGGTGCAGAATGTACAATGGGTGGGGGACTTCAATGGCTCGGTAGCACCACTACTGACCAAGCTCTGAAGGACATAGTTGCCAGTCTGGGCCTGCGACAGGTGGTGAGAGAGCCAACACGAGGGAAAAACCTACTTGACCTCGTCCTCACCAATTTACCTGTCGTAGATGCATCTGTCCATGACAGTATTGGTAGCAGTGACGACCGCACAGTCATTGAGGAGATGAAGTCCCGTCTTCACACTGAGGACACCCTCCATCGTATTGTGTGGCAGTACCACTGTGCTAAATGGGATAGATTCAGAACAGATCTAGCAGCTCAAAATTGGGCATCCATGAGGCGATGTGGGCCATCAGCAGCAGCAGAATTGTATTCCACCACAATCTGTAACCTCATGGCCTGGCATATCCCTCACTCTACCATTACCATCAAGCCAGGGGACCAACCCTGGTTCAATAAGGAGTGTAGCAGAGCATGCCAGGAGCAGCACCTGGTGTACCTAAAAATGAGGTGCCAACCTGGGGAAGCTGCAACACAGGACTACATGCATGCTAAAAAGCAGAAGCAGCAGGATATAGACAGGGCTAAGCGATCCCACAATCAACGGATCAGATCAAAGCTCTGCAGTCCTGCCACATCCAGTCGTGAATGGTGGTGGACCATTCAACAACTAACGGGAGGAGGTTCCATGAATATCCCCATCCTCAATGATGGTGGAGCCCAGTACGTGAGTGCAAAAGACAAGGCTGAAGCATTTGCAACCATCTTCAGCCAGAAGTGCTGAGTGGATGATCCATATCAGCCTCCTCCTGAGGTCCCCACCATCACAGAAGCCAGTCTTTAGCTAGTCTTCAGCCAATTCGATTCCACGTGATATCAAGAAACGGCTGAGCGCACTGGATACAGTAATGGCTACCTTCACCACACGGACTGCAGCGGTTCAAAAAGGCGACGCACCACCACCTTCTCAAGGGCAACTAGGGATGGGCAATAAATGCTGGCCTTGCCAGCGACGCCCACATCCCATGAACGAATATTAAAAAAAACTGTCCTCCATAGTCAAGAATAAGGTAGTGGAAAGTTACGTATAAATAATAATGATCTTTGAAATTAAGTTGTGACTGATGTTTTATTTGGGAAAACCAAATGCTTCATCACTTTTGTCAGAGCAGTAGCCCCAATACGAGTGGGCAATGCAATCCATTGTACTGCTGGCTTCCTACGAGCACAAGGGGTGATTATTTGCACCCAGACAGGCCTTTGAAACCCTGCCCATAACAGTGTGACATATATGAACAGGAAGAGGTTCTACTCTTAGAAGTGCCTGAGACCTGTAAATAGGCTGAGGAATAAGTCATATGACATCCCCTATAACTGCTGAAGTTGTTGTGGTATTTGATGCAATCTGTAAGACAGGCAATGGCAGAAGGTGCTGAAAATTGGAGAATTTGTGAAATCCCTATTTCACAGGTCATTTGTGATTCACTAATGAAACGTGAGTCTGAAGTAGCTCCTTTGAAAATGAGCATTAAAGCATTTAAACTGAGCTTTTAAACAAATGTCAAAGACATTTTGTTCTGAACTATCAGATCTCCCATGATGTTGCTCATGGTGCATTTAATGATAGTTTGTTTTATAACAACAGAGATTCATTAAAAATATATTAAAAGAGCACTTCATTGGGGGAAAAATTTGGTTGGTATGCACCTCCTGTTAGCGCCTTAAGAGGGCGCTAATGGGGCGCAAAGCAACTAGCGCCCGTGCGCGGCGATGTTTGCGCTGCTCAGGAAATTGACTAGACATTTTGCGGCGGCGCTAAACACTACTGCCATGATCTCCTGTGCCTGCAGATCATGACGTCAGTCGAGCGTGCAACGCCCCGGACCGGATATTGAGTGCCTTACCGCCTGCTGCTAAGAACATAAGAACATAAGAAATAGGAGCAGGAGTAGGCCAATCGGCCCCTCGAGCCTGCTCCGCCATTCAATAAGATCATGGCTGATCTGATCCTAACCGCCAACCTACTAACACAGAACCATCTCCTGAATCTAACAGAATTAGACACACAAAATAGGAGCACGATCAGGCAACACGGCCCCTGGTCCCGCTCCGCTACCCACAGGGCCATGTCCGATCCGAACCTAGACTCATGTCCAAATTCCTGCCCGCTCCCCGTAACCCTTAATTCCCTTTACTTCTAGGAAACTGTCTATTTCTGTTTTAAATTTATTTAATGATGTAGCTTCTACAGCTTTTTGGGGCAGCATATTCCATGGACCTACCACCCTCTGAGTGAAGTAGTTCCTCCTTATCTCAGTTTTGAAAGAGCAGCCCCTTATTCTAAGACTATGCCCCCTAGTTCTAGTTTCACCCATCATCGGGAACATCCTCCCCGCATCCACCCGATCCAACCCCTTCAGAATCTTATATGTTTCAATAAGATCGCCTCTCATTCTTCTGAACTCCAATGAGTAGAGTCCCAATCTAATCAACCTCTCCTCATATGTCCATCCCCTCATCCCCGGGATTAACCGAGTGAACCTTCTTTGTACTGACTCAAGAGCAAGTATGTCTTTTCTTAAGTATGGACACCAAAACTGTATGCAGTATTCCAGGTGCGGCCTCACCAATACCTTGTACAACTGAAGCAATACCTCCCTATTTTTATATTCTATCCCCCTAGCAATGAAAGCCAACATTCCATTGGCCTTCTTAATCACTTGCTGCACCTGCATACTAACCTTTTGAGTTTCGTGCACCAGGACCCCCAGATCCCTTTGTACTTCAGTACTTTCCAGTTTCTTGCCATTAAGATAATAACTTGCTCTACGATTTTTCCTGCCGAAGTGCATAACCTCACACTTTCCAGTATTGTATTCCATCTGCCAAATCTCTGCCCACTTACTTAGCCTGTCTATGTTCCCTTGCAGGTTTTTTATGTCCTCCTCACTCACTACTTTCCCTCCCATCTTAGTATCATCTGCAAACTTTGATATGTTACACTCGATCCCCTCCTCCAAATCATTAATATAGATTGTAAAGAGTTGGGGACCCAGCACTGACCCCTGCGGAACACCACTAGTTATTGATTGCCAGTCTGAGAATGAACCATTTATCCCAACTCTCTGCCTTCTGTTAGATAGCCAATCCTCTATCCATGCCAGAATATTACCCCCAATCCCGTGATTTTTTATCTTAAGCAATAATCTTTTGTGTGGCACCTTGTCAAATGCCTTTTGGAAGTCTAAATACACTATGTCCACTGGTTCCCCTTTATCCACCCTATATGTTACTTCCTCAAAGAACTCCAGCAAATTTGTCAAACATGACTTCCCCTTCATAAAACCATGCTGACTTTGTCCTATTAAATTATGATTATCCAAATGTCCTGTTACTGTCTCCTTAATAATGGACTCCAAAATTTTACCTACCACAGATGTTAGGCTAACCGGTCTATAGTTTCCAGCCTTCTGTCTACTGCCCTTTTTAAATAAGGGTGTTACATTAGCAGTTTTCCAGTCTGCCGGGACCTTTGCTGAGTCCAGGGAGTTTTGGAAAATTATTACCAATGCATCCACAATCCCTACCGCCACTTCCCTCAAGACCCTAGGATGTAAGCCATCAGGTCCAGGTGATTTATCCGCCTTGAGTCCCATTAATTTACCGAGTACCACTTCCTTAGTGATTTTGATCGTGTTTAGCTCCTCCCCCCTATAGCCCCCTGTTTGTCCAGTGTTGGGATATTCTTAGTGTCCTCTACTGTAAAGACTGATACAAAATATTCATTCAGTGTTTTTGCCATCTCCATATTTCCCACCATTAATTTCCCGGTCTCATCCTCTAAGGGACCAACATTTATTTTAGCCACCCTTTTTCTTTTTATATAACTATAAAAACTCTTACTATCTGTTTTTATATTTTTTGCTAATTTACTTTCATAATCTATCTTCCCTTTCTTAATCAATCTTTTTGTTAGTTTTTGCTGTCTTTTAAAGTTTTCCCAATCCTCTATCCTCCCACTAGATTTGGCTACCTTATATGCCCTTGTTTTTAGTCGAATACTATCCTTAATTTCTTTACTTAGCCACAGATGGCTGTCTTTTCTTTTACACCCTTTTCTTCTCAGTGGAATATATATTTTTTGGAAGTTGTAAAATAACTCCTTAAATGTACACCACTGATCATGTATCGTCTTACCCTTTAATCTATTTTCCCAATCCACTCGACTCAATTCCACTCTCATACCTTCATAGTCTCCTTTATTCAAGCTTAGCATGCTTGTTTGAGGTCCAACCTTCTCACCCTCTAACTGAATATGGAATTCAACCATGTTATGGTCACTCATTCCAAGGGGATCCTTTACTAGGACATTTTTAATTAATCCTGTCTCGTTACACAGGACCAGATCTAAGGTTGCTTGCCCCCTGGTCGGTTCAGTTACATACTGCTCAAGAAACCCATCCCTAATACACTCAATGAACTCATCCTCAAGGCAGCCCTGCCCAATTTGATTTGTCCAATTAATATGATAGTTAAAATCCCCCATAATTATAGATGTTCCCTTATTACAAGCCTCAACTATTTCCTGATTGATACTCCGTCCAACAGAGTTGCAACTGTTCAGAGGCCTATAGACTACGCCCACTAGTGTTTTTTTCCCCTTATTATTCCTTGCCTCCACCCAAACTGTTTCATTATCCTGATCTTTTGACCCAATATCATTTCTCTGTATTACAGTGATTCCTTCCTTTATTAACATAGCCACCCCACCTCCCCTTCCTTCCTGCCTGTCCTTCCTGATCGTTAAATAATCTGGTATGTTTAATTCCCAGGCATTGTCACCCTGCAGCCATGTTTCCGTAATGGCCACAAGATCATACCCATATGTAATTATTTGTGCCATTAACTCATCTATTTTGTTACGAATGCTACGCGCATTCAGATAGAGAACTTTCAAATATGTTTTGTGACACTTAGTTCCTGCTTTTGCCCTTTTTATTACTTTACCTTTTACTCCATACCTTCTGCCCCTTCCTGACACACTCTGGTTTTTAATTTCCCCACTGCTACCTAAGTCTATGACCTTCTCTGTTGTCATTTTTATTATTTGCTCTCTAGGAACCTCCCCCCCACTTGTTAGTTTAAAGCCCTCTCTACAGCCCTAGTTATATGATCCGCCAGGACTCTAGTCCCAGCACTGGCCAAGTGAAGCCCGTCCCAACGGAACAGCTCCCTCCTGCCCCAGTACTGGTGCCAGTGTCCCAGGAAGCAAAACCCATTTCTCCCACACCAGTCTTTGAGCCACGCATTTAACTCTCTAATTTTATTTGTCCTAGCCAAATTTGCTCGTGGCTCAGGTAATAATCCAGAGATTATTACCCTTGAGGTTCTGTTTTTTAATTTGACCCCTAGCTGCTCATACTCCTTTAACAGAACCGGCTTCCTAGTCCTATCTACGTCGTTTGTACCAACATGGACCACAACAACTGGATCCACCCCCTCCCACTGCAAGTTTCTTTCCAGCCCAGAGGAGATGTCCTTAGCCCTGGCACCGGGTAGGCAACACAGCCTTCGGGACTCTTGCTCTCGGCTGCAGAGAACTCTATCTATCCCCCTAATAATACTATCCCCTACTACTACAACATTTCTATTTACTCCCCCCTCTTGAATGGCCCCCCATTCCACAGTGCTGTGGCCAGGTTGCTCATCCTCCCTGCAGTCCCTGCTCCTGTCCCCACAGGGAGTAAGAACCTCGAACCTGTTGGACAAGAACAAGGGCTGCGGCTCCTCCAGCTCTACCTCCTGGATCCCCGTACCTGCCTCACTTATAGTCACACCGTCCTGTCCCTGACCATGGGCTACATCTGAATTAATTAACTTCATAGGTGTGACCACCTCCTGATACACAGAGTCCAGGTACTTCTCCCCCTCCCTGATGTGTCGCAGTGTCTGAAGCTCAGACTCCAGCTCATCAACACGGAGCTGGAGTTCCTGTAGCAGCAGACACTTGTCACAGACGTAATCACCGTGAGCCTCAATGGGGTTCACTGGCTCCCACATCTCGCAACAGTAACACATCACCTGCTCCATTCTATGTAATTAATTAAATTTTTTATTGTTAGTTATGGACACCCTCTGCCCGATTTTAGATGCTAGTATCCCCTTTAATTAATTGGATTTAAATTAAATCAATCCCTCTAGTTACACCAGTTAAATGGTTTACCAACAGTCACTCTGCACCAGAAAGGCCTTATTAACTACAACCCACAGAGTTAAAGTTTGAAAAGAGCACCTGACACCCCACTTACCCAAACACAGAGCACTTTTTGATGACTCGCACTCAGTGCTTGCTCGCACTAGGACTGGTCTTTTTATACTGTTTGTTTGTTTACAGCCAAATGAGTCACCCCTGCTGATTGGTTAGAAAACTGGTTTCCACTGCCTGCTGTGCCAATTTACTCCTACTGCAGTGTAACCTTGTTTTACTCTTCTTAAACCAACAGAATCCCAAATATTTAACTTTTCCCCTTTACTTAAACTGCTTAAGTAATCTTATCAAGAATGATTTAAAGAGAAATAACAATTAAAGAACTCTCACACTTACCCAAACTCACAGCACTCTCTGATGACTCGCACTCAGTGCTTGCTCACACTAGGTCTGGTCTTTTTATACTGTTTGTTTGTTTACAGCCAAATGAGTCACCCCTGCTGATTCGTTAGAAAACTGGTTTCCACTGCCTGCTGTGTCAATTTACTCCTACTGCAGTGTAAGTTTGTTTTACTCTTCTTAAACCAACAGAAGGCCATGAGAGATGGCAGGGTCGAGGAGGTAGCCGTGAATATGGGTTGGGGAGTTTACATGGAGGAAGAGATTAAGGGAGGATAGGAGGCTAGTGAAATCAGAGGAGTGAGAGCATGATGAATTGACATAGAGGTTGAAATCACTGAGGATGAGAAGTAATTTGGTGCAGAGGCTGAGGGAGGAGAGCATTGAAGATATCTCAATAATAAAATTTTTATGGTACTTGGGTGGGCGGTAGAGAACAAGAATTTTAAATGAGAGGTGATGGGTGGAATAAGGTGAGATGCTCAAAGGAGGAGAAACTGCTGGACGAATAAGGAGACAGACCAAGGTGTGATTTGGTGATCAGAGCCACACCGCCACCACGATGGTCTGAGCAGGGCAAGTGGTGGAAGGTATAGCCAGGTGGAGCAGCTTCATTTAAGGGTAAGGTGTCATCACCCCTCAACCAAGTTTCTGTCAGGGCCATGATGTCGATGCAATCATCCACGATAAGCTCATGGATGGCAAGGGCCTTGTTCGCAAGTAAACGGACATTAGAGTCATAGATTTATATAGCACAGAAAGAGGTCCTTCAGCCCATCATGTCCGCACCAGCCATCAAGCCCTATCTATTCTAATACCATTTTCCAGCACTTGGTCCATAGCCTTGCATGCTATCGCATTTCAAGTGCTCATCTAAATGCTTCTTGAATGTTGTGAGGGTTCCTGCCTCCACCACCCTTTCAGGCAGTGAGTTCCAGATTCCAACCACCCTTTGGGTGAAAAAGTTTTTCCTCAAATCCCCTCTAAACCTCCTGCCCCTTACCTTGAATCTCTGCCCCCTGGTTATTGACTCCTCTACTAAGGAGAAAAGTTCCTTTCTATCTACCCTATCTATGCCCCTCATAATTTTGTACACCTCAATCAGGTCCCCCCTCAGCCTTCTCTGCTCTAAGGAACACAACCCAAGCCTGTCCAGTCTTTCTTCATAGCTGAAGCGCTCCAGCCCAGGTAACATCCTGGTGAATCTCCTCTGCACCCTCTCCAATGCAATCACATCATTCCTATAGTGTGGCGACCAGAACTGCACACAATATTCCAGCTATGGCCTAACTAGCGTTTTGTACAGCTCCATCATAACCTCAGTGCTCTTATATTCTATGCCTCGGCTAATGGAGGCAAGTATCCCATATGCCTTTTTAACCACCTTATCTACCTGTCCTGCTGCCTTCAGGGATCTATGTACATGCACACTAAGGTCCCTCTGATCCTCTGTCCTCCTTAGGATCCTACCATTCATTGTGTATTCCTTTGCCTTGTTAATCCTCTCAAAAATGCATCACCTCACATTTTTCAGGGTTAAATTCCATTTGCCATTGTTCTGCCCATCTGACCAACCCGTCTATATCGTCCTGTAGCCTGAGGCTTCCCTCCTCGCTATTTACCACTCCACCAATTTTTGTGTCATCTGCAAATTTACTGATTATACCTCCTACATTCATATCTAAATCATTAATGTACACAACAAACAGCAAAGGACCCAGCACCAATCCCTGCGATACATCACTGGACACAGGCTTCCAGTCACAAAAATAACCTTCGACCATCACCCTCTGCCTCCTGCCACTAAGCCAATTTTGGATCCAATGTGCCAAATTGCCCTGGATCCCATGGGCTCTTACCTTCTTGACTAGTCTCCCATGCAGGACTTTGTCAAAAGCCTTACTGAAGTCCATGTAGACTACATCAACTGCATTACCCTCATCCACACACCTCGTCACCCCCTCAAAAAATTCAATCAAATTGGTCAGACATGATCTCCCCCTGACAAACCATGCTGACTATCCTTGATTAATCCTTGCCTCTCCAAGTGGAGACTAATTCTGTCCCTCAGAACTTTTTCCAATAATTTCCCTAACACTGATGTTAGGCTCACTGGCCTGTAATTCCCTGGTTTATCCCTACTACCCTTCTTGAATAATGGTACTACGTTAGCTGTCCTCCAGTCCTCTGGCACTTCCCCTGTGGCCAGAGAGGTTCTGAAAATTTGTGTCTGAGCCCCTGTAATCTCCTCCCTTGCCTCACATAGCAGCCTGGATACATCTCGTCTGGGCCTGGGGATTTACCACTTTTAAGCCCGCTAAAACCGTTAGTACCTCCTCACTCTCAATACTAATTTGTTCAAGTATATCACAATCCCCTGCCTGACTTCTATGCCTACATCGTCCTTCTCCAAAGTAAACACAGATGCAAAATATTCATTTAAAACCTCACCCACATCTTCCGGCTCTACACACAGATTGCTACTTTGGTCCCTAATGGGCCCTACTCTTTCCCTGGTTATCCTCTTGCCCTTAATATACTTATAAAACACCTTGGGATTTTCTTTTATTTTGCCTGCCAGTGTTTTTTCATGCCCCCTCTTCGCTCTCCTAATTTCTTTTTTATGTACCATCCTGCACTTTCTATACTCCTCTAGGGCTTCCACTGTTTTTAGTCCTTTGTATCTGCCAAAAGCCTCCCTTTTTTTCCTAATCCATTCTTGTATATCCTTTGACATCCAGGTTTCCCTGGGCTTGTTGGTCCCACCCTTGACCTTTACAGGAACATGTTGGTGTTGTACTCTCTCTATTTCCTTTCTGAAAGACTCCCACTGCTCTGATATGGATTTTCCTACAAGTAGCTTATCCCAATCCACTTTGGCCAGATCCTGCCTTAACTTATTAAAATCAGGTTTCTCCCAATTTAGAACCTTTATTTCTGGTCCATCTTTGTCCTTTTCCATGACTACCTTAAATCTCACCGAATTATGGTCACTGTCACCAAAATGCTCTCCTACTGACACTTCTACCACTTGCCCGGCTACATTCCCTAGAATTAGGTCGAGTACCACCCCCTCTCTTGAAGGACTTTCTACATGCTGGCTCAAAAAGCTCTCCTGGATGCACTTTAAAAATTCCGCACCCTCTAAGCCTTTCATCTCTGACTATCCCAGTTAATATTGGGGAAGTTGAAATCCCCTATTATTATTACCCTATTATTTCTACAGTTCTCTGAGATTTGCCGACATATCTGTTCCTCTATCTCCCGCTGACTGTTTGGGGGCCAAAGTGCTTCACCCCTTTTTGTTTTTACGTTCTACCCATATGGCCTCATTAGAGGAACCTGCTAAGATATCATCCCTTCGTACAGCAGTAATTGACTCCTTGATTAATATTGCGACACCCCCTCCTCTTTTACACCCCCCTCTGTCTCGCCTGAAGATTCTATACCCCGGAATATTGAGCTGCCAGTCCTGTCCCTCCCTCAACAATGTCTCTGTGATAGCAACAATATCATATTCCCATGTGTTCATCAACACCTTCAATTCATCTGCCTTACTCGCAAGACTCCTTGCATTAAAATAAATGCCATCCAGCCTTGCCATACTCCCTTGTGTCATTTCATATTTGCTCTGCCTTCCAGGCTGACTTGTTTTTTCCTCTATATTTGGCTGTGCATCACCCCCTACTATAGCTCCACTCCATATCCCATCTCCCTGCCAAGTTAGTTTAAACCCCCCTCCCCCCCAACAGTACTAGCAAACCTCCCCGCAAGGATGTTGGTCCCCGTTCTGGTTCAGGTGCAACCCGTCCGACTTGTACAGGTCCCACCTTCCCCAGAAACAGACCCAGTGATCCAGGAAACTAAAGCCCTCCCTCCCACACCAACTTTTTAGCCATGCATTCATCTGCTCTATCCTTCTATACCTATACTCACTAGCACGAGGCACCGGGAGGAATCCAGAGATTACAACCTTTGAGGTCCTGCTTTTTAATCTGCTACCTAGCTCCCTAAATTCTTGTTGCAGGACCTCATCCCTCTTTCTACCTATGTCGTTGGTATCAATGTGAACCACGGCCTCTGACTGTTCGCGCCCCCCCCTTCAGAATGCCCTGCAGCTGTTCAATGACATCCTTGACCCTGGTACCAGGGAGGCAACATACCATCCTGGAGTTGCTGCATTCCCCTGAGAAACCATCTCCCCCAGCAGTATCCAAAACGGAAAATCTGTTGGAGAGGGAGATGGACCCAGGGGACTCCTGCGCTACCTTCCTAGTTCTTTTACTCTGTCTGGCAGTCACCCATTCCCTGTCTGACTGTGTACTCTTTACCTGCCGTGTGTCCACCTCGTTAAACGTGCTATCCACGAAGATCTCAGCTTCGCAGATGCTCCACAGTGACTCCAGCCGCAGCTCCAGCTCCAAAATGCGGATTTCAAGTAGCTGCAGCTGGAGACACTTCCTGCACATGTGTTCGCCCTGGACACTGAAAGTGTCCCTGACTTCCCACATAGCACAGGAGGAGCACTCCATGCTGCCAATCTGCCCTGCCATGTCCTAACCTTAACTTACTCCCTTTACTTCCTTTAAATTAAAGAATATTAAATACACTAGGGACCTTACTTCACTTTAAACACTACTTACTCTAAACTAGAGACCTTACTTTTACTTCAACGATTGGACTGTAGAAATACTCACCAGGTCCTACTTACCAATCAGCTCCATGCAGGACAGAATGGCATGGTGTGAATTTGCAAGAGAAGGCTCAAGTTGTGAGAAGGAGGATCCAGAGGAGGGTTTCACTGCTGTTCCATCCAAATGGGCCAGACCAGATATGGGTGACAGGTTCCATTCCCTAAAGGACATTACTCAACCAGTTGGGTTTCCCTTTACAGCTCACAAATTACCAGTAATGCCAAACCCATCGTTTCATAAACCAAGAGACAAAGGGGGAGAAATTGGGTGAGTAGCGCCACCTGTTAGCGCCTAAAGAGGCAGTCAGTGGCTGTAGCGCCACTGGCTGTGCCTCCCGCGATATTCAGCAGGGGCGCTAATGGTGGCATTAGGCATTTGCGCTGCGCCACCACCGATGACGTCATCGGTGTGCGCAGCGCCCCATTCGCGCCCCGCGCCCCATTCGCGCCCCGTTCGCGATATTTGGTACCGTTCGCTACCCGCATCCAGTTCACGGGGCCTTACTGTGCCAGCAGCGGCGCAAGTTAAGGTGGAGGTGCGGGGCGGCCGACTTTTTCGGCAGCCGCCTGCCAGCACCTCCGTCCCCGGCCTCCTGACCTCCCCCCCCACGGCATTGCCGGCTGTTTCCCGAGAGCCCGGCACTTCTCCTTGGTGCCGGGCTCATTTGCCGGCACTCACGAGCGGGGATCGCGCTGTTGCAGGCACCTCCCCCTTAACAGTGGGAGGAAGGCCTACAGTACCGCAGCGTGCCATGCCGCAGCGCGTGGCGCTGCGGCACGTTGCGCTGCGATATTCAGTTTCAGCGCCCTAAGAGGGACATGGAGCGCCTCGAGCCTCGCCCCATGTCCCTCGAGGGGCAATGAAACTGAATATCTGACGATCGCTAAAGCCTCGAACGCTGCGCTAAATCCTGCGCTCAGGCGACTTTTGCGCCACTTTGGCGCCCCAACCCAATTTCTAGGCCAAACTCTTTAAAAATCATGAGATTTGGTATAGAATTCATGAGTTGCTTTTTTCTCAAACATAAATCAATGTAGATTGACAGTTGGTTTATAAACCTCAGTAGTGGCTTATTTAATCTCTAACAGGTCACAGCTCTTTACAAAAACTATATTACTGTATCTGAAAATGCTTCACAAAAAACTTTTAAAAAATCCTACCTGTTATCACCATGTTGCAATGTTTAGGTATTCCTCTTGAGTTTCAGGCGGGTGATTTTTCAGTATCAGGTAAGCACAAAATTATTGTATTCTAAATAAAAGTTAAGATTTTTAATGCTCGGTTTTTCAAACACTCAACGAGGCATGTGACAGTGCTAATGATATTGATGTGGGATCTGACGGTGGGTGATATTTGGGCTCAAGCCGCTGTGGCCTCAGTACGCAGGCCTGTCCCTGGAGTGACAGCCACAGTCCTGCTCTGCAGCTCACTGTCCGTCCTGTAGACTGTTTACTATTCCCATCACAGCACCAACAGCTGCCTGTGCCGTCTTCAATGAACAAAGTATTACTATATTTTTTTTATTCTTTCACGGGTTGTGGGCGTCACTGGGAAAGCCAGTATTTATTGCCCATCCCTAATTGCCCTTGAGAAGGTGATGTTGAGCCGCTTTCATGATAACTGAATGGTCTGCTATGTCATTTGAGAGGGCAGCTAAGAGTCAACCACATTGCTGTGGGTCTGGAGTCACATATAGGCCAGACCAGGTGAGGACAGCAGATTTCCTTCCCTAAAGGACATGGGTTTTGTGGTGTATGTGCCTTTAAGAGCAATTATGGTGTATGTGCCTTTAAGAGCCCCAGGTGTGCGTAATGCCGGTAATTGCCACTTGGGCTATATAAGCCTGTGTATTGTGTATATCCTTTAGAAGCCCCCCCCAGACTTGCTTAGTAAATACCTATGAACCAACTCCTGTCTTCAGTGTCTTTATCTACACACGGACACTACAGTGGCGACGAAGTGGAAACGGACTTACCTGCAATTCGGCAGCACCTCAAGGACATCGATTCCTCCAGCGTCCAGAAGACTCAAGGAAGTAAGAGAAACTGTGGTTTCACCAGCTGGCCAAGCTGGTGACAGGTACTGCGTTAATCCTTCCTGGGCGTCAGGCTGGAGCTCCAGCGGCGGGCTCTACAGCTGAGACAGGCAGCGAAATCGGAGGCAAGCAATAACGGACTGGGAGGGTGCACTTGAGAGACGGCCGGCGCGGCAAGCAGGTCAGCGTTTAGACCTCCGTCGGGAACGAGTCTCCAACAGTGAATAAACGGAAACCACAGTAAAACAGCGTTGTTATCGGTAGCAGCGGCGGGAAAGCACGGGAAGCGCCATATCGTTGCTACAGAGAGAAAAAAAAAGCGCGGGAAGCGCCATATCTTTTCTGAAATGCCTAAATCTGGTAATATTGAGGCTTTTGATGGCGAAATAGAAGATTGGACCACATACGTGGAAAGAGTAGAGGTTTATTGCACTGCAAATGGAATAACAGATGAAAAAAAAGCTTCAATACTTCTGAACTTAATGGGCGTGAAGACATACGGGCTGTTACGAAATTTAATCACTCCAGCCAAACCAAAGGACAAGACTTTTAAAGAAATTGTTGATACCCTGCAGGAGCATTTAAACCCAACACCGCTGCTGATAGCGGAACGATTCAAGTTCTTCAAGAGAAATCAACACAAGAATGAAAGTAACGCTGATTACCTAACCGAATTAAGAAAGCTATCAAAGTACTGCCAATTCGGAGCAGGACTATCGGATTATCTTCGAGACAAATTTGTTTGCGGTCTCTTAAGTGAAGGAACACAAAAAAGACTGCTTTCTGAAAAAGATTTAACATTGGACAAAGCTTTCAGTATTGCTGTATCATACGAAGCAGCAGCAAAAGGAGCTGCAGAGATACAACAAGAGACACAGGACTTCGGCACCCATAAAATGACACAGGAGTTCGGAAGATGTTATCGCTGTGGCAGATCCACCCATAACCAGAGGGACTGCTGGTTCAAGGGCAAAGCATGCAGGCAATGTGGTAAGATTGGACACATTGCACGGGTATGCCAATCTGGACAAAATAAATCCACTGACAGAAAACAAAAAAATCAATAAAGAAAAGTACAGGAAGGTACAAATGATGACGGACAATAGCTCCGAAGACCAGAATAGCGATAGCGACTCCGGAAACAAGAGACTAAGCTGTCTCAAATTACATAATGTACTTGCCAAAGAGGATTACCAAACCATTTGGGTTACCCTCACAATAGCAGGGTCCCCAGTTAAAATGGAGCTAGATACAGGATCAGCTCTAACCGTAATAAATAGACTAGATTACGAGAGGCTATTTTCGCATATACCTCTAAAAGACACATCCATTATCTTAAAAACATATACGGGGCAGAAAGTCTACCCCAAAGGAAAAATAAGGGTGCCTGTGGTATACAACGGCAAAGAAATACAAAAGTTGTATTTATACATTCTACAAGATGGTGGTCCACCGTTGTTGGGACGTGAATGGATAAGGAAGATACGTTTAGACTGGCACTCCATTCAGGCACTGACGGTGACCAGTAAGGAAAAAAACAGTGATGACATCATACCTGAACGATTAAAAGACATCTTGGCCAACGCCAAAGAAGTGTTTCAAGAGAAACTAGGAACCTTGAAAGGCATCACCGCCTCAATAAAAGTGGAAGATACTGCAATTCCAAAATTTTTTAAGGCAAGACCGGTGCCATACGCAATACGTCCGGCAGTCGAGGCAGAGCTGAAGAATTTGGAAAAGGCAGGCGTATTATCCAAAATAGATTGGAGCGAATGGGCAACACCCATCGTTCCAGTCATGAAAAAAACATTGAAAAATAACTCTGAGGAACAGAAAAAAATTCGCATCTGTGGGGACTTTAAGGTGACTGTAAACCCGGTCCTTCACACGGTACAGTATCCTCTTCCGAGGATAGAAGATATTTTCGCCTCACTATCCGGAGGGAAACGTTTCACAAAAATTGACTTGGCACAGGCATATCTACAGATGGAGGTTGAGGAGACCTCTAAAAAGTATCTCACAATAAACACACACAAAGGCCTGTACCAGTACAATCGACTGGTTTTTGGAATAGCATCAACTCCAGCTGTCTGGCAAAGAGCTATGGAGCAAGTCCTGCAAGAGATTCCGGGGACTCAATGCTACCTAGATGACATCCTTATAACAGGAGAAAACGACAACGAGCACCTTGCCAATTTGGAGCAGGTGCTCACTAGGCTGAAAGAACGGGGCCTACGAGCAAATCGCCCCAAGTGCGAATTTTTCCAAAATCAGATATCATATTGTGGCCACATAATTAATAAGGAAGGGTTGCATAAGTCACCTGAAAAAATTGAAGCAGTTATAAAAGCCCCAGCACCTGAAAATGTTTCACAATTAAGGTCATTCCTGGGATTAATAAATTACTATCATAAATTTTTACCGAACTTATCAACTATTCTACACCCTCTTAATGATCTTCTACAGACAGGAGTGATTTGGAAATGGAACGAAGACTGTAAACGTGCCTTCCATAAATGTAAAGACTTAATCACATCCGAGAAAATTTTGGCTCATTACAACCCATCACTACCAATCAGACTGGCGTGCGATGCATCCCCTTACGGCATAGGAGCGGTATTGTCCCATAGATTCCCTGATGGCTCGGAACGGCCGATAGCTTTTGCGTCACGCTCATTGAACTCAGCTGAGCGTAACTATGCCCAGATAGACAGGGAAGCACTCAGCCTGGTATGGGGAGTGAAGAAATTCAACCATTACCTACACGGACAAAAATTTACCTTGCTGACTGACCATCAACCCCTCATCTCCATATTCAACCCTAAAAAAGGTGTCCCCATTATGACGGCACAAAGACTACAGAGGTGGTCCCTTTTTCTAGGGGCACACCAATACAACATTGAATACAAAGGGTCAAAACAGCATGGGAATGCTGACGGTTTATCACGCCTACCGTTGCCAACGATAGAAGAGGCACCTACAGTAGACCCAGTAGAGATATTCCACTCTACCATAGTGGAATGTCTACCGGTGACAAATTCTGCCATTGAAAGGGAGACAAGAAATGACCCTACTCTCTCACGGGTCTACGATTTAACAGTGAAGGGATGGCCAGCACATGGCGAACCACTGTTGCCAGCATTCTCGCAAAGAAGAGAACAGCTGTCAGTGTGCCGAGGAACCTTGATGTGTGGATCCAGAGTGATGATTCCACCCAAACTCCAGGATAAAGTGCTAAAGGAGCTTCACGAGGGGCATCTGGGTGGAGTGAAAATGAAGAACCTAGCTAGGGCGTTTGTATGGTGGCCAGGTATCGATGGAGACATCGAAGACATGACCAAGAGCTGCCTAGGATGCCAGAAGGTCCAAAATGCTCCGCCACAGGCCCCTCTACATCCATGGGAGTGGCCCTCATCTCCCTGGCAAAGGGTGCACATCGACTTTGCTGGTCCATTTATGGACTCAATGTTCTTAATCGCAGTTGATGCACACTCCAAGTGGCCGGAGGTAATAAAGATGTCCTCCACCACCACGGAAAAAACCATCACAGTATTAAGGACCATATTTGCCAGGAATGGGCTGCCGGAGCAGATATGTTCTGATAATGGACCGCAATTTGTGTCCGAAGAATTCAGAAAGTTCTTAAAGAACAATGGGGTAAAGCACTACACGTCCGCCCCATACCATCCCGCCACCAATGGATTGGCTGAAAGGTTTGTCCAGACCTTCAAGAAGGCCATCAAGGCCATGGGTAATGAAGACATAAAACTTCAGCACAAGGTGGATAACTTCTTATTTGCATATAGGAATGCAACGCATATGGTTACTAACCAAACTCCCGCCATGATGTTCTACAATAGAAACCTAAGATGCCGGCTGGATTTGGTCAAGCCCAACATCCGAAGGGACGTGGAGAACCGGCAGTTTCAGGGCATGAATGAAAGGCCAACTAGGGCCTTCCAGATAGGCCAACCGGTTTTGGCCCGGGACTACCGTACCGAGAAATGGCAGCCTGGAACTATCTGCACACGATTAGGACCACTGATGTATACCGTGGACATCGGAGACAGCATAATAAGGCGCCATGCTGACCAAATCATCAAGTCATCCGAAAAGGGACAACCTACACCACCACTCTATACATCTAACGATGAAGTAGAGATACCCATATCTACCTCCGATCCGGTGATACTGGAGCCCGATGAACCCGACACTGGCCTTCAAGCCGAATCAGCCTTGCCAGAAGAACCTACTACACCACCAGAAACTACTACACCCCCGAGGCGTTATCCGGACCGAGTCAGGAAGCCTCCTGAGAGACTAACTTATAATTAATTAATACAGCAATGTATATTATTTTGCATATAACATGTAATTAATAATTACTTAAAATATGATGTACTAGTTAGCTAGAAGGGGAGGAATTGTGGTGTATGTGCCTTTAAGAGCAATTATGGTGTATGTG
The DNA here is from genome assembly GCF_052327205.1 of Somniosus microcephalus. Taxonomy (NCBI): domain Eukaryota; kingdom Metazoa; phylum Chordata; class Chondrichthyes; order Squaliformes; family Somniosidae; genus Somniosus; species Somniosus microcephalus. Next base: position 92,175,523 of record NC_140995.1, read on the forward strand.
CCTTTAAGAGCCCCAGGTGTGCGTAATGCCGGTAATTGCCACTTGGGCTATATAAGCCTGTGTATTGTGTATATCCTTTAGAAGCCCCCCCCCCCCCCCCCAGACTTGCTTAGTAAATACCTATGAACCAACTCCTGTCTTCAGTGTCTTTATCTACACACGGACACTACAGGTTTCTACACCAACCTGATAGTTAATTGGTTACCATTACTGATACTAGTTTTCTTTTTAATCCCACATTTATTTAATTAACTGAATTTAAATTCCACAGCTGCCGTGATGGCATTTTGAACTCATGTCTTCAGATCGTTAGTCTAGGCCTACTAGATTACTAATCCAGTAACATAACCACTATGCTACTGTTCCTCGAGATGTAAGATGCTCATGCTCAGTATTTCCTGAGCGCATCAGGCCATGTGCTTCAAAGCTGCAGAATAAATTTGACAAACCTGCTAAGGAGTTCCTGAAACAGTCCAACGTGGTGAGCTCTCGGTTATTATAATTTTTTTTTAATACAAGTATTTTCCCTCACAATTCGGGAGGGAAAGCAGCACATCATGTGAGGCCTCCGGCCAGGTCCCCAACAGCATGAGCCATGAGTTGGGGTACACGCGAAGAGAGTGCTGGGTGCACACAGCACAAGAATGGAACACCCGCTACCGAAGGTTCCAATCCCTGTGCGCGTGCCCCTGGGGAGCGTTCCAATCCCCGTGGCCTATGCTGAGCAGTGCTGCCACGCACTGATCAATCGGAGAACTCCTTGCCGTTCAATATACGACCAGCGTCATTGCGTCATTCCCTGTCCAGTGTCATTTAATGTTCCATTTAAGGGCCGCAATTTCCCCTACCTGGGTGGGGTGAAGGTGGGAGATGGCGATGGCGGGTGATGAACCCGCTCCTGCGGCGATCCCAGCCAAAAATTAAATCTTACCATTAAGAGCCTTGTTAGGCCTGCCCTACGCATTTCACTTTCCAATTAATGGGAGCGGGTCCGGTGACGTCACCGGATGACGCGCTTCTTACCAGTATATTTAAAGGGGACATGGCCCCGTTTGCTGACAGTTGGATTTTCTTTCGTGAAGCTTCTGTTACTGAGTGGCGGCCTATACCATGACATCTGAAAGGCAGAGATCTGCGCCTCGTTTCAATGATGAGTCCCTCCAGCATCTTGTTGAGGGAGTGAGGGCATGTAGAGAGGTTCTCTTCCCTGTGGATGGCAGGAAGAGGCCTCCCCAACATACTAAATCAGCGTGGCTTAATATAGCCGAAGAGATAACGGTGAATTCAGTAGTGCGTCACACCTGGGTACAGTGCACGAAAAGGTTTCATGAACTTCTAAGATCAGGAAAAGTAGTATAAACCTACATTTACCTTGATGATGCTGTGTCTGTCATCACATCCCCATGACTGTGCATTGCCAACCATACTCCTGCACAAAGTTACTCAGTCCAAGATCCCTTAGACCTTCATCCATCCATCTCTCTCTATTTACATTATAAAGTCCTCATCTTAATTTCCACCCCTCACACTCAGCATCATCGTTATGCCATGAAAGCAAGTAATAGCACAAAAGGAGGCAACTTGATATTGCCAAGCCACTCCATCAAAGTCTCCCTGTGAAGCTGTATGCCATTGCATTAATGACAGTCATTCCATCAATCTCTTTAAATCTTTTCTTCTTTGCCTCCTTGCAGGAAAAGATTGCCCACAATAAGAGGGAGAGGGAGAGAACGGGAGGAGGCCCTCAGTCCATCTTTCATTTGTCAAGCACGGAGGAGGCAGCACTTGATATTGCTGGTGTGATGGAGGTTCTGGAAGTGCGGGATGGAGAGAGGGGCTCAATAGAAGAAGCTGGTGACAGAATTATTACCTATACAGTTGCAGGCATTTCAACAGTCACTCATATGAGGTGTTATGTGATTAGAAAATTAATGGTGATGATGTGTATAATGGTATGTGTCTGCACTAAAGATGTCATATATTTAAATCACGTCTTTACTCTCCAACATGTCCCTCAGGAGCCCCACCCTCCCACCCCCACTGTCCACGAGCAAGAGGAGCCTTCTGCTTCTGAGGGCGCTGCGTCACCTCACAGATCTCAAACCAGCACCAGCGCAGCTACGCACACCTCAGTGGGTCCGTCGCGCGATAGAGTAGTGTTATCACCTGGTATCTCACAGATCACAAGTGAGCACAAGCAGATGGTGGAGACAGTAACAGCAGTGGAAACTCCTCATCAGAGGGCACTGGAATCTCCTAGCTCTGCTTGGTTGCATGCAGACGCTGAGCCTTGGGGGCCATCCAAGAAGAGAGTGATCCTGGAGCTGCAGCAACAAGTGCAGGAGGCTCTGACTGGTTTTGCGACCACGGTGACTGCAAGTATGCAGAGAATGGAGGAGTCCATCTTCAACATGAGCTGCACTGTGGCGCAGTCACTGGCATCTATAGCTTCCTCAATGGATAGGATGTCCACCTGCATGGAGGAATCATAGCACCAGTGTAATGACAACATGGTTTCTCTTCTAAATAGATGGTCATCTATGGAGGATAGATGGTAATCTATGGAGGATATGGAAAAGAGAAACCAGAGGCTCATAGACATCCTTTCTAGGAGGGATGTCAGTATAGACATGGGCCCTAATGTCCACACTTAAGTGCAACAAGTACTCTTCAGCTTCTTGCTAGCAGGGAAGTGTGGGTGTCCCATGAGAGGGATGATGGTGGGAGGGGACATGTAAGTGGGGGCTCCGCTCCAAGCATGCCAACTTCCACCCCCTTGCCAGCCCCTTGGTCAGAGCCGCAGATGCCTCCCCGGAGAGCGATGGCCTGCCCCTGCACAGGCGCAGAAGGAGCAGACTTTGGCGGGGCCCTCACAGGCCCCAAATCCCAGAGGACGACCGCCAAAGGCGTCTAAACAATTGCAGCAGGGAGGTGAGGAGGCTGCCTCTACCTCTGCTGAAGGGGTAGCATCACGTAGAAGCACCAGGAAAAGAAAGATCCCACCCAAATAGTCACAAAGGTTTTCACTCGGATGTGTTTATCAGTATCATTATGATGGTTGTAAAAATATGATGCTATGTAATTAAATCATTTATTTCACTCACTTTGCAGTCGCAGCCAGATGCGTGGGATAGAATTGAGGTGGCAGAGTGTATGGTCAGGGCTGATTGGACATGCAGCAATGGTGCTGATGATGAAAAGAAGGAATTAGTCATTGATTGAATGGTTTATGTTGCTGGTGTGGGATAATGCCAACATGTGGATGCCTGTGCCAGGCAAATGTGTGACATCCACAAAGTTGGCATTTATGAGGGCGTCCCTGGTGTTATGGCCAGAAACGTTCTTACGCACTGGTCTTAATGGCTGTGCCGGCTCCTCCAGGTCTTCCTCATTGGCATTGCCAGCCTCATGTTGCTCCTCCTCCGATGAGGCTCTTCACTCTGTGCCGTCTTCATCATCTAGCGCCAGTCCTCGCTGCTGAGCGATGTTGTGAACGGCGCAGCAGACTACGATTATTCTGGATACAGAAGGGCCCCTCCAGATTTATCCAGGAATCTGAACCACATTTTAAGCAACCCTATAGTTTGCTCGATGATAGTTCTCATGGAGATGAGGTTCTGATTGTACCTTCTATCAGCCTCGTTCGCTGGCCTCCTCAAAGGTGCCATCAGCCATGTCTTGTGGGGATAGCCCTTGTCCCCAAGTAGCCAACCTGAAAGACTGGTTGGTGGTTCGAACAGCTGAGGGACGGTGGAGTGGCGCAGGATGTATGAATCATGGCAGCTGCCAGGGAACTTGGCGCATACATGTATGATGATGATTTTATTGTGGTTGCACACCAGCTGAACATTTTGGGAATGGAAACCCTTGCGGGTCACAAAAGCTCTCGGATTGTGATGGGGTGCCCTGATCACCACATGTGTGCAGTCAATCACTCCCTACACCCATGGGGAGCCAGCCAGAGCAGCGAAGCCGATCGCACGCTCAGTCACACTGGCTTGATGAATGGTAAACTTTATATAGTTGCCCAACTTGTTAAACAGGGCATCGGTGACCTGTGTGATGCATCTGTGTGCGGCAGACTAGGAAATGCCGCTAAAGTCTGCGGCAGATGCCTGGAAGGAGCCTGAGGTGAAAAAGTTGAGGGCAAGGGTGACTTTGACAGCCACTGGTAATGGCTGTTCACCCCTTCCTCTAGGCTGCTGGTCTTCCTCCAGCAATGCGCAAAGGTCGGTGACCACGTGGCGCGATAGCCTGTGTCTCCTTCAGCACTACTGCTCCATCATGTTTAGGTAGCTCATCCTCTGCCTATAGACCCTGCGCTGCGGGTAATGCCTTCGGCACGGTACATCTCTGCGCTGATGCCCTTCGCCCTGTGCAGCATGAGGTGGTTGAGGAGAAGGTTGACACTCTTGTTGCTGCTGCTGGTGTGACTGGTTCTGCTGCTCCTGTGGCTGTTCCTCATCAGACTCGGAGGGCCAAGATGAAAGAGCATAAATCGTGCCCATTTTGATTGTTGATATGCCAGATCCAGTTGAGTTGATAGACGCAATCTGTCACTGGTCAGAAATTTTCTTCAAAGAAGGTTACAGTTCATTATAAACAATTCCAAAGTGCATGAGGCTGAAAAGACTCTTCCGAACACTGAAGGCTACTGACATAAGAAACAGTAGCAGGAGTAGGCCAATCGACCCCTCGAGCCTGAAAGTGAACAGCTGTAAAATGGCAGCTTTTATAGCACTTTTGCAGCTGTCACCTATTGAAAGCAATGGAGAGTCATTGAGAACCTGACTCCACTTACCTGACATGTTCCCCAAGGGACGGCAAACTCATAAAAAATGTGGTAAAATTGTAAGTGTCTGCTTTTAATCCTCTTAAATAGCTTTAAACTACCTGTTAAGTACTTTAATTAACTGGCCCGCCGCTTGGTGTCGGGTCTGCGCCCGACAGTTGATCTCTTTGGTGGTTGAATCATTTAACTGTAACTTAAAGGAACTTTAAATAAAACTTATCAAACTAAATTAAAATAACATTGGCCGGGGAGATGATGAACTCCAGTCCCTGCGGCGCCCACCGGTCTCGGAAGGCCTCGAGCGTGCCGGCGGACACCGCGTGCTCCATCTCCAGGGCCACCCGGGCGCGAACATAGCCGCGGAAGAGAGGCAGGACCGACAGTTGAGAAACTTACACGGAGGCGGGTTCAGAGTGGACTTCTGCCCCGTTGTCAATCAGGGCCATTTTGACAGCGGGCCCATCTCCAAACCCGCACTCGCAGGGTTGGGAAGATTCTGGCCAAGGTGTGCGGCCACGCACCAATCGCGAGGTCCCACGCAGGCCCCGCACTAGCGCTGCTGCCGGAAGAGCTTTCACGCAGTAAATTTAAAGGGCCCACGACATTGGCATCATTGTGTTCTGCCACTTTGATGGGCATTTGAGTTGGTCTGCTGCTGGGCGCTGGAACCAATGAGAAATGTGCTACTGCAAGTTTAGAAAAAAAAGTGAGATTTCTGTTATGTCTTCTAGCGCTCGTAGTGCTTTGTAAAGACGCCTCTGGACTCGGTAGTTTGTAATTATAAACTACTGTTTTATTTGAGTTGTAATGGCTGCCTGCCGCATGGTGCGGGGTGATATTTCCAAGTGCACTGTGCGGCGCCTGCGCACTACTTTCCCAGCATCGTAGTGCTGCTACACTTGATTTGAGTGTTAGTACACTTGTACAATGTAGTCCCAACATAACTATGTAACATCCCTCTTTCCCAACAAAACTAATTACATCAATGTTTCTATTTTACAATGTTTCCAGTTGAATAACGTTAACAAAATACAGAACGTGAGCTTTCTTTGCTCAATTTATATGCAGATATTTGTCCATGTTGTTTTACTGTTCTGTGCAAATTATAATTGTATTTATAATTATTCGCGATACCGCTCAGGTGATTGTATGTTATTCCTCCATCTTGTGGACTTGGCTGTAACTATTCCTTTCTGCGGTGTTTTGGTGTGTTCATTTCTTGTTGCCGGTGCTGTCGTGTTTGGTTCTGGAGAGTGCATGTTTGCAGTTGTTGTATTTGAGGTGTTTGTTTCTGGCGTTATATTGTTTTCCGTGTCTGGTACCGTAACTGCTGTTAATGTTGTCCGCTGTTTGACAGCTTCAGGTGAGGGTTTGATATGGATCCTGTTTCGCCTGTATTGGTTTCCAGGTTCTGTCTCTACCAAGTAAGATCTTGGAGTATCAGCTTTTCCAATAACCTTGGCTGGACTCCATGTTCTCAACAACGGATCTTGTATATGCACTGATTGCCCATTTAGCAGCTCCGGTAGTGGTTTTGCATGCTTGTTATAGTGTATGCTCCCCATAGCTTGTGTTTCCATCAGCTTCTGCCGAACGTCCTCTTGGTCCTGGGGAGGATATATATTTGCTGGTAGAGTTGTTTTGTATTTTCTACCATTTAGTAGTTCTGCTGGTGATTTCGAGTCTGCTCTCAAAGGTGTCGATCTGACTGCCAAAAGGGCGAGGTCTTGGTCTTCTCCCATCTCCTTGCTTTTAATGAGAGCTCTTTTGACTGTTTGGATCTGTCTTTCAATAAATCCGTGTCCCCTTGGGTAATGTGGGGATGAGGTAATTATTTTAAATCCGTATTTTCCAGCCAGTGCTCTGAATTCGCTGGAGGTGAATTGTGTCCCATTGTCGCAGATGACCTTCTCTGGGATGCCCTGTTCTGCGAATAATTTTTTCGCAATTTTTGTGATTGTTGTGGCTCTCATGTCGTTTATCCTTCTGACAAAAGGAAATTTTGAGTAGTAGTCTGCTACTATGATGTACCACTCCTGGTTGCACAGGAACAGATCTGTTTCGACCGTGTGCCATGGTCTCAGGGGTACTTCCATTTGAATCATCTCCTCCTTCTGCTGTGTGTTTCGGTATTTCTGGCATATGCAGCATGTGGAGACCATTTGTTCTATGCTTTTGTACATGCCTATCCAGTACACAGCTAATCTGGCTCTTAGTTTACATTTCTCCATCCCCATATGGCCTTGGTGTATTAAGCGGAGAAGTTCCGTTTGCATCGTTTTTGGTATTATGATTCTTGAGCCAGCAAGGAGAACACCGTCCTCCACCGAGATGTCATCTCTGATTGTCCAGTACTGTCGGATTTGGTTTTGGACCTGCTGGATCTTCTCCGGCCACCCCTGTATTACCTGTTGCATGAGTAGTAGCAACTCCTCTTCTTTACCAGTCTCCTCTTGAATTTGGCTAAGCTTTGTGGGAGTAACATTTATGAGGTGGTGTATTTTTACTGTCAGGCCCTTCATCTCGTGTTTTTCATGTGGTGACAATCGAGACAATGCATCTGCCAATGCCATTTCTTTTCCTGGCCGGTATTTTAATTCGAAGTCGTAACTTTGGAGTCTTAACAGTAACCTTTGCAGTCTTGCTGGGGCCTTGCTTAGGTTTTTCTTGTAAATTTGTTCGAGTGGATGATGGTCACTCTCTACCTCGAATTCTCTTCCGTATAAGTAGGTGTGGAACTTCTCGCATCCGTATACTACTGCCAATAGCTCTCTTTCGATGTTTGCGTATCTTGTCTCTGTTGATGTCAATGCCTTCGATGCAAAATCTATTGGTTTTCCTTCCTGCATGAGGGCTGCCCCTAGCCCCCTGGTAGAGGCATCTACCTGTAGGGTGACAGGTTTTTTTTTTCTATCGTAATAAGACAGGCTGGTTTCTTTACATAATAATTCCTTTAGGTGTTTGAAGTTCCTCTCATGGGATTCTGACCATTGGTATTCAGTGTCTTCTTTTAGTAATTCTCTTAGGTTCGCTGTGTAGTCTGACATGTTCGGGATGAAAGAGCTCATATACTGAACCAAGCCGAGGTAGCTTCTCAGCTCCTTCTTGTCGTTTGGAGGTTTCATCTCTGCTATCGCCTCGACCTTTTTGGGATTAGGCTTGACACCCTCCGGTGTGTAGATCATGCCAAAAAATTTGCATTTCGTACTTTTAACGATGCACTTCTTGGCGTTCAGCTTGATGCCAGCCGTTCTGGTGTGTTCCATGGCCTCGTGCAAGTGCACATCGTGGTCTCTTTCATTTGTTCCGTAAACTTGGATGTCATCAGCGATTCCAATGGCTCCTTCACAGCCTTTGTATGTTTCATCGATCTTTTGTTGGAAGATGTCTTGGCTGACTTTCAACCCGAATAGCAGCCGCAGGAATTTATAACGCCCCAATGGTGTATTAAAAGTCATCAGGTTAGTTGATTCTTCGTCCAGTTTTACGTTCCAGTAGCCGTTTCTGGCATCCAGTTTGGAGAAGACTTTGGCTCCTGCCAGTGCTGGTGTGATTTCTTCTAATGTTGGTGTGGGGTAGTGGTCCCGCTTTATCGCCTGGTTTAAGTCTTTGGGGTCCAGACAGATTCTGAGCCGCCCGTTCGGCTTTTCCCGTACCACAATTGAGTTTACCCAGTCTGTGGGTTCAGTGACCTTTGCGATTATTTCTTTCTCTTCCATTTCTTTTAGTTCGGTGCATAATTTTTCTTTTAGCTCGATGGGTATTTTTCTTGGAGCGTGGATGACGGGTTTTACCTCTGGATCTATTGTTATATGGTACTTGAACTCCCCGAAGCATCCTACAGTGTCATCAAAACACTCTGGATACATGTCCATCAAATGTTTCGTGTCCATGATTTGTGGACGATTTTCCAGTGGGGTGTTGCTGTCGACTTTCAGTGATGTTTTTGTTAGTTTGTGGTTTACCGAGATTAACCCCAGCTTCTCGCAGCTGTTTAATCCCAGGATCGCCGGTCCCTCGGAGTCGATCACATAGAACATGCAGTTGATGTTTCTGCTTTTGTGTGTTCCTTTTATATAGGTTGTTCCGAGTTGTCTGATCTCGCTCCCCCCATACGCTGTCAGCGTGACGTTGCTTGCTTTTAAACATCGTCTTTTCAGGTATCTATCTTCGCCCAAGTTTTCGGGGAAGATCCTCTGGTGTAGCCTCAGTGGAAGGATGTTGCTCTGAGCTCCTGTGTCCAACTTTACTTTTAGGTTGACGGTTGTGGGCTGTCCTTCAATCCTCTTTTTAATCTGGATGATAGTGTGCCATTCTTTCTTTGGGGTGCTTTCCGCTCTGGACGTTTCGTGTAAGAGAACCTTTATGGTTTCAATGTTCAGAGCTTTGTCGTACCCGTAGTCTTCGTCATCTTGCTCACCCATGGTATGGATTTTGTTTTTCTTTTGTTGGTTCTGCTGTCCACCTCTGCTTTTAGTGTGTAGCCCCTCTCTTTTATCTCTGCACATCTTTTGCCAGTGGTTTGCTTTACCACACGTGTTGCAGCTTGTTCCATACGCTGGGCATTTTCTTCTGTCTGTGTAGTCGTGTTGTCTTCTGCATTTTCTACACATATTCTTCCTGCTGTCATATACTTGTTTTTGTGTGCTGTGCTTTTCGTGCACTGCATCTACTCTGTGATCCGGTTCGGGAGTTGTCCGCACGTCAGCCGTATGAGTATTCAGCATTTTCATCTGTTGTTTTGTGGCTTCATGACTCCTCGCTGTATCTATGGCTTCTGATATTCCGAGCTTTTCTTTTCCTATTAGTTCTTTTTGCACTTCTGTATGTGCTGATCCCCATATTAGTTGGTCTACCAGCCTTTCTTTTAGTTCCGTAAACTTGCATTTGCTGGCTTCGTTTTTTAATCTCATCAGGAAATTGTCAGCCGTTTCACCAGGTTCCTGTCTTAAGCTTTGGAATTTATACCTGTGTATGCGGTGGTTTGATTTAGGTTCGAGATGGTTACTGAACTTTTCATAAATCTCCGTAGGGTTCGTTTTATCCTCTTCGGATAAACTCCAGCTGTTATAGAGATTTAAGCCTTTTTCTCCCGCCCACAGTAGAATGTAGCTGACTTTTTCCTCATCGGAGGAGCCTTTCAGGAAACTTTTAAATGTAAGCTCGCATTTTTGCTTAAATTTCCGGAAAGCTTCCACGATATCGTCAGCTTACCAGTTCATGATGGGGAGCATATTTGCGGTCAGTGCATTGGACACAGCCATTTTAGCTGCCCGTATCATTCGCGGTTAAAACGCTGCAGAGTTTACTTTTAAATTTCTTTCGTCAATCTGATATCGTTTTTATTTGCGTAAGTTTTACTCACTTATACCACTGCCACCATGTTATGTCTTCTAGCGCTCGTAGTGCTTTGTAAAGACGCCTCTGGACTTGGTAGTTTGTAATTATAAACTACTGTTTTATTTGAGTTGTAATGGCTGCCTGCCGCATGGTGCGGGGTGATATTTCCAAGTGCACTGTGCGGCGCCTGCGCACTACTTTCCCAGCATCGTAGTGCTGCTACACTTGATTTGAGTGTTAGTACACTTGTACAATGTAGTCCCAACATAACTATGTAACAATTTCGGTGTTGAATCACGAGATCGTGAGTTGGGCTAAATTTTCATTAAAAGTCGCATGTCTCACGGTTAAGTTGTGTGAGTTTGCATGACTGAATTACCAACTTTATTAAATTCAGTTTCACAACTTGCTTTAGTGGGATTTGAACTTACAACCTATATAGAATTGGCAGTCTACCATCAGTAATTAAACCAGTGCATTTTTTTTCCCCAAAAACTACATTTATGGAGCTGGCAGGTCAATGAGGCCTCTGCCACACGGAACAAACATGTTTCTAACTCCACCCTTCTCTGCAAGGGCAGCCGGTACCCACATCCAGCTCGCAGTCCGGGCAGTGTGACGGCTGAGGGCAGTGATGAATTGAAAGTGCAACTCTGTGACGACTTCGCTCAAGTCCCGCCCTGAGGCCCTCTCCCGATTGGTCCACTCGGGTAGGTGCCCTTCAGTGCGCTGGGATTGGAGGAGGTGGCTGTCAGTCAGGTGACGCGAGCCGGGTGTTGGGTGGGCGGGGTGAAGGCCGCTACCAGTCGCCGGAGTCGGGACGCGGGCATCGGACGGATTGTGTTAGCCGCGGGCGCCATCATGACTTTCAAGTCGGTCGGCAGCCGCCTGTACAGCACCCGGTGCTGCGTCTTCTGCCACGTCCGCACGGGGACCATTATCCTGGGCACCTGGTACATGGTGAGTGGGCCCGGAGGGCGCCTCGCAATTCAATCTGCGCAGCCGGAAGCGGGGCAGAGTCGTAAGCAAACGGCCGTCTGGGCCCAGGCCTGGGCCTGTGTCCGAGCCACACCCCGTGTACGGAGCCCCGGGGAAGGGGGGTGAAGGGCTCCTCTCCGCCCAGGGTGGGCTGTAAGTTGGCTGAGTGACGGGTTTAAAGGGTAAAGATGAGCGAGGCCCGGGAGAGTCACCGCCTTCAGTCAGGGCCAGCGGGCGGTTCCGCCCTCCCTCTGGCGGGGTAGAGTCTGTCCCCCCTCTCTCTCTCTCTCTCTCTCTCTCTCTTTCCCCCCCTCCCCTGTTTGAGGCCAAGGCTCCGGGTCCATTCGACGTGTCCGTTTCTAGTTGGGAGCTCGAGCCTCGCCTCGTTGCGGTAAGTGACGCCCGCAGAGGCCGGGGCTGTGCTGGGGGATTGGACACGGTGCCGAGTTAACCAACTCTCCGCTTCATGGGTTGGCTGTGTGACGTTCGTTAGTGTCATTACTGGGGAATGGGTAGTGTTTTTAAAAACCAACAGCTTCACGGTTGTTTCTGTTCGTGGTGAGTATTTTTAAATGAAAGCAAGTACTTTGCAAATCAAAATATCTCGTATCTATATCTAAATACATCGATCTAAGTAGCTGTATAATTAGCTTAAGACCACAAAATAACCATGCCTAGTGTGAATTCAAGTGTTAATATTTTCTTGTGTACCTTTTTGCAAAGACTCACTAAATTAACAGGTTTGGTTCTCTACTATTGCTGCATCTTTTCTAGTGAATTGCTTGATGTAGCTGGATTCAGTTTGCTAACCCACCTAAAAATACCAGTCTCATTAAGGGTAATTAGGTGTGGCTAATAATTGCTGGCCTTGCCAGTGAAGACCACATCCCATGCATTAATTTTTTTTAAAAGAGACTTCCTTTGAGGTCAATGTGTCATTCCTGATCCTACTGAGCCCAATTTCCTAAGCCCATGCCTACTGCCTCCCCCCAGGCTTGGTGGAATCCCAGAAAATCAATCTTATTCACTGCCCTATTTCCACCTTTAATATCATATTCTGTTCCTACTTTACCACCACTACTGAAACTTTTTCATGCCTTTGTCGTCTCAGGCTTGACTTTTCTAATTGGGTGCGCACCTGAAATGTTTACTGACTGCCCTTTACAGATACTGATTGACATGCTGTGTGTTTCCAACTTTTTCTGTTTTTCACTTCTTTGATGCTCTCCTTGCTAGTATCGAGGGCAGTACTCTACATTACAACAGTGACTACACTTCAAAAGTATTTCATTGGCTGTAAAGTGCATTGGGATGTCGTGAGGCTGGGGAAGATGCTATAGAAATGCAAGTTCTTTTTACTGTACACGATCTTTAACTTGTCCAAAACTCTGCTGGTCATGTGGTAGCCTGTAGCCTATGTCAAATCATCTACAACTCATTGCATTGAGTTCAGACAACTTATTCTTGATACAGATCCCTCCATGGTCTTTTGTCTTGTCTCTGCAACCTCCTCCAGGGCTACATTCCAGCTCACTTTCTGCTCTTTGGGCATTGGCCTACAGTGTGTTATCTCTAAGTTACATCAGTTGTGCCCCTGCCTGCTGTAATTTTCTTAAATCTGTTACCTTGTTCCAACTCCTCTTCAAAATCCTCCTCAAAAACTATCTTTGACCATGACTTTGGTCACCCCTCCTAACTCATGCTTGGTGTCTGTTAGTTTTCCACTCTCTGGTGGGTGCTATGTGCCAGCTAATGGTATTGGAGTAGCAACCCAGGTTGAGTTCAAATCCTATCATGCTGTGTTGTAGGCTGGCACCAGAAGAGTGACAGTGAAAGCTGTGGGGTTGTTATACATATCTAGCATCTGGGTAGTGAACCTACCCAGTCTGGCATACATGCAACTCCAGTCCCACACTGATTGAATTTTAGTAAAGTACATCTATTGATGCATCATGGGTAACCTTGGTCTTTTGAAACTTGATTTCTTTAAGCAGTTGTGAAGCATGCCCCAAGGACATTGACTTAAATTGACCTGAGGTGGTCTTTTCTCTTTTTTTTTGCCTCCCAGGAATTAACATTACTCATGATTGTTAATAGTGGTGTTTGAGGGGGCACTGTTTAACTGGTTAGATGGGCCTAATGATTGTAGGGGTTGTGGGGAGGCTGTCTGCATGACCTCAAGAACTTTAGGTTTTAAAATCTATACTCGTTACTTCAACAGCTTCTAAGCATTATTTCCACCTGCTTTTATATTTCCGTTACTTTCCTGGTGCTTTGCCATCCTCTTTAGGGTCTCACTTCCTAGTTTCAGTGACTTTTCTTGCTCCTGTGGTTTTGTCCTCGCTGTGCTCTGTAGCTTTTGCTTTCATGATTCTCATTTTCAAGTGAGGTTTTTTTCTTCAGTATGTTCAGCTGGAAAACAATGTACTAAGACATTTTGTGTAATTTATTGATTTATTGCTCACAGTTGCTGTTTATTCTGCATCACAAATCAGTATTAAACTCCAGGGATGCATAAACTGTTCTTGGAAGTGAACACTGTGTCACTAGACATGGTTCAGAAAATCCCACCCAGACCTGTGTTCAAGTTGGCTCCATTTTCCTAACTTCTGCTAGTCTGTTTGGAGAGACCATGACTTGCTCAAGTAATGTAGGTATAAATTATGGCTGGCTTGAAATAACATTCCCTAGTCTGCTCAGTGTCACAAATTACCACAGTAGTGTGATTAAACCCTTTTTCAGTAGGTGCTAAAGTGCATGAAATTGCATTTATATCCTTTTGGAGCAGTTTTTCTTTTATGAAGGATCAATTGTGCAGAGAAACTATTTGGACATGACTACTTTTCAATGTTTCTGCTTGTCCATCCTACTTGATTGGTGCCACTGGACTCTATCCACCCCCTTTGCAGTATGTATTATCTACAGGATGCTCTACAAAAACTCATCAAGCTTACTTTGACAGTAACTTGCAGCACTGTGGCCTCTACCACCAAGGACAAAAAGCAGCAAGATCATGAACACCATTGGCTCCAACTCTCACACTACAAAGTATTTACAGTACAGAAACAGGCCATTCATCCCAATAGGTCCATGCTGGTGTTTATGCTCCACATTAGCCTCCTTCCATCCATCTCCTCCTAACCAGCAACATATTCTTCTATTCCTTTCTCCCTCATGTGTTTATCTAACTTCCCCTTCGATGCATCTATGCTATTTGCCTCAACTATTCCTTGTAGGTAGTCCTCGCTAGACTGACTTGGACATATATTGCTGTTCCTTCATTGTAGCTGCTTCAAAATCCTGTAATTCCCTACCCAGCACCATAAGCATAAGGGCTGCAGCAGTTCAAGGAGAAGGACAAATGGGGGTTGTCAATAAATGTGGCCATGGCATCTTTGCCCACATCTCAAACACTTGGAGAAAATAAATGCTAATCATTGGAGGTTACATAAAGATCTTGAGGACTAAGTTCATAAGCTCCAAACTTTGGTGTGTGAGGTGAGGCTACAGAGGAGTTTAGAGGTTTACGGTAGTGGTTGATCTGGGGTAAGGAGGAGCCTGGGGTTTCATAACCCACCAGGAAAATCTTGGTGTAATTGAGTCATTTTGGCTGATGATGTTTGATATGGTTAAGCCAGAAATGGATTTGTGGAAGGATTTTAGCTAAGTTATGCAATTAATCAGGCAAATGGCAAATGAATTTTAGTACTGAACATTTATGTATGCATAAAGTTGGGGGGGTGGGGGGTTAATAATCAGCGACATGGATATACAATGAAGGAAATAGCACAGGAAGACATTGAAAGGGACCTTGCAGCAACATAAAGAACTGTTAGTTTGGGCTTTGTTCCCCCAGCACTTTTGTTCTGCTTATGGATACAGGTCTGGCTGCCCACAACAGATTGCTTTGTATAACCAAGACATATCTTTATTCTTCCCTTGGTATAACTACCCTAAATTATTTACTGTAAGGTGTGTAGATGGCCCATTTTTCCCCCATCACCTCCAGAAGACAAAGAATGCACACTACTAGACCATCACATAGAGGTAAAACCACTCCAGATTTATTCACAAAAGCAGACAGGTAGGGGAGATGTAATTGGGCAGAAAAATCAATCTTGCACTTACTATATCTGGGTTAGTAGTTTAATACAGACACCATCCATAGCTTTTGCTGTTCTTAAACTGTTTCTAGTAAAATGCATGAGATTTCATGGCATACCTGTGGTCCCAAATTATGTAACAATAGATGATTTACAAAAGGTAAATCATGCTTGACTAATCTACTGGAATTTTTTGAGGATGTAACTGGTAAAATAGATAAGGGAGAACCAGTGGATGTGGTGTATTTGGACTTTCAGAAGGCTTTCGATAAGGTCCCACATAAGAGATTAGCGTGCAAAATTAAGGCACATGGGATTGGGGGCAAGGTATTGACTTGGATAGAGAACTGGTTGGCGGACAGAAAGCAAAGAGTTGGAATAAACGGGTCGTTTTCCGAGTGGCAGGCAGTGACTAGTGGGGTACCGCAAGGATCGGTCCTAGGACCCCAGCTGTTCACTATATATTAATGATCTGGGCGAGGGAATTGGATGTAATATCTCCAAATTTGCAGATGACACAAAGCTGGGTGGGAGGGTAAGCTGCGAGGAGGATGTCGGGAAACTCCAGTACGATTTGGACAGGTTGGGTGATTGGGCAGAAACATGGCAAATGCACTATAATGTGGATAAATGTGAGGTTATCCACTTTGGTGGCAAAAACAGGAAGGCAGATTATTATTTGAATGGCAATAGATTGGGAGAAGGGGAAGTGCAAAGAGACCTGGGTGTCCTTGTGCACCAGTCGCTGAAGGTAAGCAGGCGGTTAAGAAGGCAAATGGTATGTTGGCCTTCGTAGCAAGAGGGTTCGAGTACAGGAACAAGGATGTCTTGCTACAGTTGTACAGGGCCTTGGTGAGACTGCACCTTGAGTATTGTGTGCAGTTTTGGTCACCTCACCTGAGGAAAAACGTTCTTGCCATGGAGGGAGTGCAGCGAAGATTCACCAGGCTGATGCCTGGGATGGCAGGAATGACGTATGAGGAGAGATTGTCGATTGGGCTTATACTCACTGGAGTTTAGAAGATTGAGAGAGGATCTCATCGGAACCTATAAAATTCTGTCATGCCTGGACAGACTAGATGCAGGAAGGATGTTCCCGATGACCGGGGAGTCCAGAACCAGGGTCATAGTCTAAGGATAAGGGGAAAGCCATTTAGGACTGAAATGAGGAGGAATTTCTTCAGAGAGTGGTGAACCTGTGGAATTCTCTGCCACAGAGGGCGGTGGAGGCCAGTTCATTAAATATATTCAAGAAAGAGTTGGATATATTTCTTGAGGCTAAAGGGATCAAGGGATATGGAGAAAAGGCAGGGACAGGGTACTGAATTTGGATGATCAGCCATGATCACATTGAATGGTGGAGCAGGCTCAAAGGGCCGAATGGCCTACTCCTGCTCCTATCTTCTATGTTTCTATGAAATGAGAGTCCCTGGATTGTAAGGACCTGATTTTCCATCTATTCGTAGTTAATAAGTAGAACATTTTAGCCTAAAAGTGTGTCGTCTTTGAAATATAGAGCATACCACTTGATGACATTACCCATCAGCTTTGATTGAATTAACCGTCAAAGCACCAATGGTTTCTTACTCTGACAAATACACTGATTCCAATTCATACTTGCTTAGTATAGACAAAGTATTTCAATTTAACTCTGGCTAGTAGGACACAGTGGCATAAGTTCATATCTACCTGTCATTTTGCACTGTATGTCATGCACTCCATATTTGGGCATGACCATTCTGTGGCAGTCTTGCCTGTAGCTGTACACTTCTAGTACTAGCTGGAGCTCTACAAGCTTCAGATCCCCATACCTACAGCATCACTAATGTACTTGGGCAAATTTGCATTGTCCTAACTTGCCACGGCAAAGTCACAAAATCCACTAGGGAGTAAGTTTAAAACCCTATTTAGAAAGCTTTTCTTTACGCAGAGGGTGAGGAATGTATGGAATAATCTAACATACCTAATAGACGAGGGCATTCAAAATGTTAATTGGCTGGATAAATAGGAGTACCAGACAGATGAGTTTTGATGGGCCATATAGCCTGCTAAACCATATTTTCATGCAAATTTAAACATCTGCATTTGTTCTGCTAATCCTGCTGCTGTATAACATGGGTGCTGTCTTCAGTACCAAGACCCTAAGGCATCTTTGGAGACTTCTTTAAATATGCAGTGAATAATTTTGGCTTGATATGCAGAAGCAGATGTCATATTGCTGTTGAAGTTTTGAAATCTGATCATTTAAAGTTGCTTTTTTAAAAAGTCTAAAGCAACACGGTGGCATAGTGGTTAGCACTGTTGCCTCACAGCGCCAGGGACCCGGGTTCAAATCCGGCCTCGGGTGACTGTCTGTGTGGAGTTTGCACATTCTCCCCGTGTTTGCGTGGGTTTTCTCTGGGTGCTCCGATTTCCTCCCACAGTCCAAAGATGTGCGGGTTAGGTTGATTGGCCATGATAAAAATTTGACCCTTAGTGTTAGGGGGGATTAAATACGTGGGGTTACGGGGATAGGGCTTGGGTGGGATGGCTGTCGGTGTAGGGACCGGGTGCTAGGGTTTGGATGATCAGCCATGATCACGTTGAATGGCGGAGCAGGCTCGAAGGGCCGAATGGCCTACTTCTATGTTTCTATGTAATGCTATAATGTGGGAATTTGTCCATGGCTGATGCCTGATGTGTTTTATTATAATTGATTTCTCCTCATGTTACTACAGTGCTGCTTTGCAGAAGCATTGAAGGATGAGTTTAACTGCTCACTGTCTTGCTAATAATTTCATATAATATGGTTCAGTATATCAATAAACACATTCCTATTCTACCCATTTTATGCAAAACTTTCTAACATAGCATCCATGTTGTCAAACAGACAAGGTAGTCATTTAAGAATTCTATGCATCATAATTCAGTAATCAAGCTTATTTTGCACTAAATAAATATGGTCATTGCATATGTAAATATTACATGAACTAGCCTTGTGTAGGTAATTTTCTACTTTATAACATTAGGTGCATATCTTATAAGACAAAATGTAGTATTAAATTGGTGTTAAAGTCTAAAATTTATTATTGTATAGTATTACTGTGTATAAAACTTTTTTTTGAATAGGTGGTGAATTTACTGATGGGCATTTTGCTGACTGTGGCAATAACTCATCCTGAAACTGTACCCCCACTGGACATACAATATGAAGTTATTGGAAACTACTATTCCTCAGACCGAGTAACAGGTATGCAAAATGTTAGATATGCTAAGATTTTTATTCAGTACTTAAGCAGCACACTGCAATGGAAACTTTTACAGAAATCCTTTTTTTAACTGTAGAATGCATCCTTCTAAATAAGAACATAAGAAATAGGAGCAGGAGTAGGCCAATCGGCCCCTCGAGCCTGTTCCGCCATTCAATAAGATCATGGCTGATCTGATCCTAACCGCCAATCTACTATCACTGAACCATCTCCTGAATCTAACAGAATTAGACACACAAAATAGGAGCAGGATCAGGCTACATGGCCCCTGGGCCCGCTCCGCTACCCACAGGGCCATGACCGATCCGAACCTAGACTCATGTCCAAATTCCTGCCCGTTCCCCACAACCCTTTATTCCCTTTTCTTCTAGGAAACTGTCCTTCTGTTTTAAATTTATGTAACGATGTAGCTTCTACAGCTTTTTGGGGCAGCATATTCCATGGACCTACCACCCTCTGAGTGAAGTAGTTCCTCCTCATCTCAGTTTTGAAAGAGCAGCCCCTTATTCTAAGACTATGCCCCCTAGTTCTAGTTTCACCCATCATCGGGAACATAGTCCCCGCATCCACCCGATCCAACCCTTCACAATCTTATATGTTTCAATAAGATCGCCTCTCATTCTTCTGAACTCCAGTGAGTAGAGTCCCAATCTACTCAACCTCTCCTCATATGTCCATCCCCTCATCCCCGGGATTAACCGAGTGAACCTTCTTTGTACTGACTCGAGAGCAAGTATGTCTTTTCTTAAGTATGGACACCAAAACTGTATGCAGTATTCCAGGTGCGGTCTCACCAATACCTTGTGCAACTGAAGCAATACCTCCCTATTTTTATATTCTATCCCCCTAGCAATGAAAGCCAACATTCCATTGGCCTTCTTAATCACTTGCTGCACCTGCATACTAACCTTCTGAGTTTCGTGCACCAGGACCCCCAGATCCCTTTGTACTTCAGTACTTTCCAGTTTCTTGCCATTAAGATAATAACTTGCTCTATGATTTTTCCTGCCAAAGTGCATAACCTCACACATTCCAGTATTGTATTCCATCTGCCAAATCTCTGCCCACTTACTTAGCCTGTCTATGTCCCCTTGCAGGTTTTTTATGTCCTCCTCACTCACTACTTTCCCTCCCATCTTAGTATCATCTGCAAACTTTGATATGTTACACTCGGTCCCCTCCTCCAAATCGTTAATATAGATTGTAAAGAGTTGGGGACCCAGCACTGACCCCTGTGGAACACCACTAGTTACTGATTGCCAGTCTGAGAATGAACAATTTATCCCAACTCTCTGCTTTCTGTTAGATAGCCAATCCTCTATCCATGCCAGAATATTACCCCCAATCCTGTGATTTTTTATCTTAAGCAATAATCTTTGGTGTGGCACCTTGTCAGATGTCTTTTGGAAGTCTAAATACACTACGTCCACTGGTTCCCCTTTATCCACCCTATATGTTACTTCCTCAAAGAACTCCAGCAAATTTGTCAAACATGACTTCCCCTTCATAAAACCATGCTGACTTTGTCCTATTAAATTATGATTATTATCCAAATGTCCTGTTACTGTCTCCTTAATAATGGACTCCAACATTTTACCTACCACAGATGTTAGGCTAACCGGTCTATAGTTTCCACCCTTCTGTCTACTGCCCTTTTTAAATAAGGGCGTTACATTAGCAGTTTTCCAGTCTGCCGGGACCTTTGCTGATTCCAGGGAGTTTTGGAAAATTATTACCAATGCATCCACAATCCCTACCGCCACTTCCCTCAAGACCCTAGGATGTAAGCCATCAGGTCCAGGTGATTTATCTGCCTTGAGTTCCATTATTTTACCGAGTACCACTTCCTTAGTGATTTTGATCGTGTTTAGCTCCTCTTTCCCCCCCCCCCCCCCCCCACATAGCCCCCTGTTTGTCCAGTGTTGGGATATTCTTAGTGTCCTCTACTGTAAAGACTGATACAAAATATTCATTCAGTGTTTTTGCCATCTTCATATTTCCCACCATTAATTTCCTGGTCTCATCCTCTAAGGGACCAACATTTACTTTAGCCACCCTTTTTCTTTTTATATAACTATAAAAACTCTTACTATCTGTTTTTATATTTTTTGCTAATTTACTTTCATAATCTATCTTCCCTTTCTTAATCAATCTTTTTGTTACTTTTTGCTGTCTTTTAAAGTTTTCCCAATCCTCTATCCTCCCACTAGATTTGGCTACCTTATATGCCCTTGTTTTTAGTCGAATACTATCCTTAATTTCTTTACTTAGCCACGGATGGCTGTCTTTTCTTTTACAGTGGAATATATATTTTTTGGAAGTTGTAAAATAACTCCTTAAATGTACACCACTGATCGTGTATTGTCTTACCCTTTAATCTATTTTCCCAATCCACTCTACTCAATTCCGCTCTCATACCTTCATAGTCTCCTTTATTCAAGCTTAGCACGCTTGTTTGAGATCCAACCTTCTCACCCTCTAATTGAATATGGAATTCAACCATGTTATGGTCACTCATTCCAAGGGGATCCTTTACTAGGACATTTTTAATTAATCCTGTCTCGTTACACAGGACCAGATCTAAGGTTGCTTGCCCCCTGGTCAGTTCAGTTACATACTGCTCAAGAAACCCATCCCTAATACACTCAATGAACTCACCCTCAAGGCAGCCCTGCCCAATTTGATTTGTCCAATTATAATATGATAGTTAAAATCCCCCATAATTATAGATGTTCCCTTATTACAAGCCTCAACTATTTCCTGATTGATACTCCGTCCAACAGAGTTGCAACTGTTCGGAGGCCTATAGACTACGCCCACTAGTGTTTTTTTCCCCTTATTATTCCTTACCTCCACCCAAACTGTTTCATTATCCTGATCTTTTGACCCAATATCATTTCTCTGTATTACAGTGATTCCTTCCTTTATTAACATAGCCACCTCCCCTTCCTTCCTTCCTGCCTGTCCTTCCTGATCATTAAATAACCTGGTGTTTAATTCCCAGGCATTGTCACCCTGCAGCCATGTTTCTGTAATGGCCACAAGATCATACCCATATGTAGTTATTTGTGCCATTAACTCGTCTATTTTGTTACGAATGCTACGTGCATTCAGATAGAGAACTTTCAAATATGTTTTGTGACACTTAGTTCCTGCTTTTGCCCTTTTTATTACTTTACCTTTTACTCCATACCTTCTGCCCCTTCCTGACACACTCTGGTTTTTAATTTCCCCACTGCTACCTAAGTCTATGACCTTCTCTGTTGTCATTTTTATTATTTGCTCTCTAGGAACCTCCCCCCCACTAGTTAGTTTAAAGCCCTCTCTACAGCCCTAGTTATATGATCCGCCAGGACTCTAGTCCCAGCACTGGCCAAGTGAAGCCCGTCCCAACGGAACAGCTCCCTCCTGCCCCAGTACTGGTGCCAGTGTCCCAGGAAGCAAAACCCATTTCTCCCACACCAGTCTTTGAGCCACGCATTTAACTCTCTAATTTTATTTGTCCTAGCCAAATTCGCTCGTGGCTCAGGTAATAATCCAGAGATTATTACCCTTGAGGTTCTGTTTTTTTTAATTTGACCCCTAGCTGCTCATACTCCTTTAACAGAACCGGCTTCCTAGTCCTATCTACGTTGTTTGTACCAACATGGACCACGACAACTGGATCCACCCCCTCCCACTGCAAGTTTCTTTCCAGCCCAGAGGAGATGTCCTTAACCCTGGCACCGGGTAGGCAACCCAGCCTTCGGGACTCTTGCTCTCGGCTACAGAGAACTCTTATCTATCCCCCTAATAATACTATCCCCTACCACTGCAGCATTTCTATTTACTCCCCCCTCTTGAATGGCCCCCCGTTCCACGGTGCTGTGGCCAGGTTGCTCACCCTCCCTGCAGTCCCTGCTCCTGTCCCCACAGGGAGTAAGAACCTCGAACCTGTTGGTCAAGAGCAAGGGCTGCGGCTCCTCCAGCTCTACCTCCTGGATCCCCGTACCTGCCTCACTCGTAGTCACACCGCCCTGTCCCTGACCATGGGCTACATCTGAATTACTTAACTTCATAGGTGTGACCACCTCCTGATACACAGAGTCCAGGTACTTCTCCCCCTCCCTGATGTGTCGCAGTGTCTGAAGCTCAGACTCCAGCTCATCAACACGGAGCTGGAGTTCCTGTAGCAGCAGACACTTGTCACAGACGTAATCACCGTGAGCCTCAATGGGGTTCACCGGCTCCCACATCTCAACAGTAACACATCACCTGCTCCATTCTATTTAATTAATTAAATTTTTGATTTAGTTATGGACACCCTCTGCCTGATTTTAGATGCTAGTATCCCCTTTAATTAATTGGATTTAAATTAAATCAATCCCTCTAGTTACACCAGTTAAATGGTTTACCAACAGTCACTCTGCACCAGAAAGGCCTTGGTACACCACAACAACCTTAAAAACTATAAACCACAGACTTAAAGTTTTAAAATGAGAGAAATACTCCAACCAATCACCTACCTGTTTTGTGGTGACGCCACACCTTGAATACTTTTTACCTCTCTCCTTGCTGGAGATTGGTGAGGCCTACCTGAGCCTCTGGGGCCTCTTGTAGTCGCTCTGCCGCGCCGCTCCGCCTCCAGCCGCTGCCGATGCCGCATGTTCTTAAAGTATTATAAATTTATACAATTAAAAGCAATGATTGTTCCTTCACATGATATACAGCAGTGATGGTGAATCTTTTCAGCTCAAGTACCATCAAATGTGAAAAATTGGGTTATTTCCCAATGTGTCTCTTGTTCCCGGAGCCCACTCTTATCTCCTGAGTGGGGACTGCCAATGAACAGCATCCACTGCCTTTTGGGGGAGAGAATTCCACATTTCCACTACACTCTGGGCAGTGGGGGGAGGGGGAGGGCGGGGAGTGCTCCCTGATTTCACTCCTGAATGGGTTAGCTCTAATTTTAAGGTTATGCCCCTTCGTTCCAGATTCTCCCACCAGAAAAAATAGCTTCTCTGTATCTGCTCTATTGAATCTTTTTATCATTTTAAACGCCTCAATTAAATTATCCATTAACCTTCTAAACCCGAGGGACTACAACCCAAGTTCATGCAACCTGTATCAGAATTTAATCCTTTAAGCCCCAGTATCATTCTAGTAAACCTGTGCTGTACCCATTCCAAGGCCAATACATCCTTCCTGAGGTGCAGTGTTTAGAACTGAATGCAATAGTCTAGATTGGATCTGATCATGGCTTTGTACGAATGAAACATAACTTCCTCCCCTTTGTATTCCAACCTTCTTGAAGCAAAGGTCAACATTCCATTAGCCTTTTTGTACACTTGTGTCTAGGACTTGATACAATCCTTCTCTGCTTTCTGTCGGAGCATGATGTACAGGGGTGGGGGGAGGAGAAAGACTTGCATTTATATAGTGCCTTTCACAACCTCAGGCTGCCCCAAAGCGCTTTACAGTCAATGACGTACTTTTGAAGTGTAGTCACACTTGTAATGTAGGAAGTGTGACATCCAATTTGTGCACAGCAAGGTCCCACAAACAGCACTGTGATAATGATCAGATAATCTGTTTTCAGTGATATTGGTTGAGGGCTAAATTTTGGCCAGGACTGGGGAGAACTCTCCTGATTGGTGCACAAATGCAAAATAGTACTGTAGGATGTTTTACGTCCACCTGAGAGCGGACCTGCTCCTCTGCTTAACATCTCATCTGAATGATCGCACCTCCAACAGTGAAGCGCTCCCTCAGTTCTATACTGGAGTGTCAGCCTAGATTTTTGTGCTCTTCCGAAGTGGGACTTGAACCCTCAACCTTCTGACTCCGCGGCGAGCCACAGCTGACGCCTGTTCCATAAGTAATGCGTCCCAAGATTAACATTTTAAACCCTTTTTTACTTCACCTGTTTCAGACATCAAGATAAAATAAACAGTTGCCCAGTTGTTGCTGTCCAGAGGAAGGACTGTACAATTAATTTAATGTAATATAAACACCTTGATAGACATTCAAGAGGGTGGGTTGGGCACTGGCCTTGTGTATGTCAAGCCATTTATGTGATGTCACAATATAGAACACCTGGATTACCCAGGTGAAATAGAAAAAAAATCTGCCTGACTGGTACAATTCATTAAAGTGGTTGTGAGACATCTACTTTATAAGCACTATAATTGAAGTACCTGCCACAGATTTTATTCTGGAATCAATACCTTCCCTTTCAAACGTGACTCCAGCAAAAATCCCTGCGCCTCACGTGGCATGCTCCTGTTAAAGAACCTGATTTTATATGCACAGCAGCAGTGCTAAAAATTGATCCTTCAACAATGTGCATTTATATAGACCATTAAAGTACAAAAACGCTCCAAAGCATTTCAAAGGCATAATCAAAAAAGAATTTTGACAGAAAAGTAAATCCCACAGCAGCAGAGTTGTTTTATTCCTGTAACTGCTTATTGATAATATGGCCCACTTGTTGCAGGATAAATTTACATGAGAATTTTGACAAATTATATTGACACAATGAATTATATTTAAACTGGCTTGATGGAGTGCAGCCTCTACTTATGTAACTTGGGTTAGGACCAAATCTAAACTAGGTGGAGACATACTTCCACAGTCTGGGCACTGTTCAACTTGGAAGGTACACATCTGAGCAGTTTGGGGATATTCAAGTATTGACAAAGTGGCAATGGACATTAGTCAGCATTACTTGGCGCAGTCAGTATTGGAAGAGCTTTGAAGTAACTTGTATGCTGTGGATGTAAAGGTGCTCATTTACACTTTGCATTCTTCTCTGCTTATTCTTTCCCTTGTTGAAGATGTAACTTTTAAACGGAGGAAGGAAAGAGGAGGTGCAAATCATTACCATAGAATGCATAGTCCTAGAGAATCAACTTCCAAATGTAGGGAATGAATTCCTAACCCACCCTTGGATGTTGTTCATATGAAATTTCTGTCAAAGCTTAAAAATGTACAGTAATTGTGTCTGAGTAGGAGATTTATTTACTCTATCTAGTTATGGAGTGCTTTTGATTGTGTCCATGGAGAAATCTACAACCTAGCCCTAATATTTTTAATTGTTGAAGCCTCTTAAACAGCTGTATCTGTGGTATTTATTATAGTTAACTTTTTCCTCCATTTTGAAATTCTATTAGGGCTTCTAGCAATCGAATGAAGCCTCAATCGTAAATGTGTGAAGTTCAAATGGTAAACCTGTGTGTTTTTCAAAATTTGCTGCAGACCAGATATATTTAACCTGTTGAATAAACTCTGTAATTAGTATCATTAATGAATGTTTCATTATCTTTTTCCTTTTCCTTCTGTTTAGAAAATGCTTGTGTTGGGTTTACCATCTCACTTTTGATGTTTACAATCAGTGCCATGTTGGTTTATGGAGCTGTCACTGTAAGTATTTTCATACTGAACAAATTGCCCAAAACATTTACTTGTAGTTCTTAGATTATAATTGCTAGATGTGCAAATTTTTCTAATTTTCTTTTTCCATTTTTCCCCCTCTCCCAGCATCGTGGAGGATGGCTGATTCCATTCTTCTGCTACCTGTTGTTTAATTTTGCCCTTTCTTGCCTTGTTGCTATCAGCTCTCTCACCTATGTGCCCAGGATCAAGGACTATCTTGACCAGCTGGTAAGTTTAGTAATCTCTAGTTAAATGTGCATTTTTGTAACAATTGGGATCAATCCCAACCACGGAGATCTGTTTTCAATAGTCCTGTGTTTACCTCCTTTTTAAATTCAGTTTTGACTTTAGTATCAAATGTGTAGTATAGCTTAAGTTTAGCTTTTTAAAGTGCAAATTTAATTGCAAAAGGATAACTGCATCCAACTAGTAATGTATGAAAATTACAATTTTTTAATTCATGGTTTTATTTTCTATTGCAACATTAGTGCTGCTTGTATGCTTTGGAAGTTCTGAATCAGTGCTGAAAGCTTAAAAGCTAGCTTACATTAGATAACTGCCTCCTCCTATGATCACACTTTATTTCATGCTTTATAGCTTGAGTCACGCTTGGTTTTACCTGTACTGTTTGAGATACTTCAACGATTGTGTTGAGTTATAAAAGATTCTTTTAATAATTCTAGTGAATCTTATTTTTGGAAGGGTAACTTTTATGATCTGTTCTATCAAAAGAAAACTAGGAAATTAATTGTCAAAAATGAGTATTATATCCTATTAACTACTGTTTGGCGGTTTTGAATTTATTCTTGCATGTGTGGTTTCCTACAGTACATCATGAAAGATTCTTCTTGGTGTCCTAGCCAACAACCAGCAACCCCAAAAACAGAGTAATTGGTCATTCATCCCATTTGTTGTGGGATCTTGCTATGGCCATTGGTTGCCATGTTTGTTTACATAATAGCAAGTACACTTCAAAAATAATACACCTGGATGTAGACAGAATACAAATGCAAATTGTTTTAATGATTTGAATCAATTTATTTATATTCAACATTGACAAATAGTACAGCTAGAATATATTGGTCTGACTGAATAATCAACAAGTTTATTTTTCATATACATGCTTTGGAAATATTTTTAATTAGTTTTTATCCATTGTTCAGAGTGATGCTGTAATACTGTTTTTAGTGTGTTAAATATAAGATGCTGTGGTTAATATTTCAAATGCACAGCACAAATTTTATGTTTTCTTTTACAGCCTGACTTCCCTTACAAGGATGATCTTCTTGCTTTGGACTCTAGCTGCCTTCTGCTGATAGTTCTGCTTTCCTTCACCATTATTATTACTGTTAAGGTAAGGCAGTAGAAGCAGAGCCATAGTAAAGTTTTTTTAACTTAAACATGTATGCCATATTTCTTGAGTAAAAGATGCATGTGTTTAAAACTTTTTTTTAAATTTCCATAGTTGATCATTGGACAAATTAAAAGCTTTAAGCACAAACCTAAATATCGAAAGATACCTACAGGAAAAAATACTTCTATTAAATGCATACTTTAAAAAGTATGCTGACCTATAATGTCCCATGTAATTCACTAAAACAGCCATTTTATTGACTGTTGCAGCCGTAATCATTATGGGCCTAATTCTATAAATGTATTGTCGTACCCTGTAATATTCAATGAAAAAAGTGCGACTCATGGTACAATATCAAACCAATTAAGTATGACGTTATATCTTGCAAAATAAACATTTTCAAGTTAGACTTTTTTAGCACAAATCTCAAAGACTTAAACATTTGCGTCTGTCTATATTGTGACTGAGCTGCCGATCAGTTTTCTTCATTAATTGTGTTTAACTCTGGGCTTTTTTTCTCCTTAGCCAGTTAGAAATGTTTTACTCTTCATTCATATTGCATAACTTTTCTCTCCAATTTATTTCCCCCCCAATCAGGATTGGCTATGTGATTATTCCTCACCCAATTTTTTTTTTAAATCACGTGTTTAAAATGTGCACAAAATAAATTGTAAAAAAAAAAGGCACAAAAGAAATTATAAAATTACCATAAACTTGGAGCCAACAACCTTTTCTCTCGCTCCAAAAAAATCTCTGTAGACTTTCGGTACAACTTTCTCATTTTCTCTGATCTTTCTTCCCCCCCCCCACCCGTACCAGTATCTTTAGCTAGAGGGGCATGAGAGTCTGAGAATCTTTTTATGAGCCCAATATTCAATAATCCCTGTGACATCTGACATGTAAAAGTCCATTTCTCAACGTACTCCTGGCTTTTATTTCAGCAGTGTTGTGACCCAGGGCAAGAGATGCTGTTGGAGGAAAATTGAGATACCTTCTTGTTGATGGGAAAGATGAGCCTGCAGGAGGAGGAGAAAACCCCCTGCTGTGGGGGAGGTGCTTAACTCTGCCCCTGCTTGGCATGGGAGGGGATAGTTGCTGTTGGGATTTTAATTAAACCACATCATAAACAGTGCATTCTCTGTCTGTGAGCAATTCCATGATCCAATAGTATAGTAAAGCATGACTGGTTTTGACATCCTTCCTTCTCTTTCTCTCCCCCACCATACTTGAATGTTCACTCAGTTTGCCATCCAAAGTCTTTGGTTACAATGCTAAGACATTAACTTAATGTTCTAATTACTATAGCTTTGACCCTTTATTGCCTGGCTAACCACAATTTGCTAACTTTATTAAAACCAGACATGTTACTTTATAAAAGCAAACAAAACCCATTTAGCTGTATTATGTCTTATTTAGTGTTTAGGTTATTAGATTTAAAAATGGCTGAGTAAATCTATCTAGATTTTGCTGCATTCAATAAAACTGCAGCTAATGAGCAAGTACATATGCTTCTGTTTTGTTTTACAGGCTTACTTCATTAACTGTGTTTGGAACTGCTACAAGTACATCAACAATAGGAACACACCTGAGATAGCTGTGTATCCAGCATTTGAAACACCTATACAGGTATGCAAAATACTGTAAATTGCACAAAAAATCCAATATAGATGGGCTTATGGGAGTTACATCTTCACTTTATTTTCCCCTTTTTCTCCAATTTTACTCATTGTCCTCTTCTCTCCTTATGGTGACTGGCTTCTTGGTAATTTATGGTTTTATTCAGGGGACAAGGAGGCAGGCAACCTCGTACATCACCCATTAGGCAATTACTCATAAGTCTGGGCAGGCTGTCTGACTACGGAATATACTGGTGCGTGTTGCCAGAGTTTCTGGATAGCGATCTAAAGATATTTTTCCTCCCTTTCTCTCCCTAGGGATATTGAAGACAATTGCAGTGACACTATAAATATATTTGCTGTGTTACACTGAGCCACACAGCTGAAAAGGCTTCTATTAATCCCTGGGTTGTACTGATTTTTGAACATCCCAGCTGAGGTGCAATGCAGATGAGACAATTGGCCTCAATGTCTGGATTGGGGAAAGGGAAAAATCAGACTTTCCACTTCTGATCACTATTCAAGTACCTTTGCTTTGAAGTGCATACATATGGATTCTGGGTTAGGCATTTATTGAGCTTGTTTTTAATAGTTCTTGCAGTGGATTTGAGGCTAGGTTTTGACATGAAACATGACCTAGTGAGATGCTACTACCTCAAACTGTACCTTCGCTTGAGACACTGCCTTCAGGATTAGAGAGTAAATTAAAAGGGCAAGCAATTGCCCATGCTTATTTTCAAGTTATAAGATGAAGTACAAAAACACTCATCCACTGATTTATTTTTCATTCCTGGGATGTGGGCATCATGGGCAGGGGTGGCATCTGTTACCCATCCCTAGTTGCCCTTGAGAAGGTGGTGGTGGGCCTTCTTGAATCACTGCAGTCCGTATGGTGAAGGTGCTCCCACAGTTCTGTTGGGTAGGCAGTGCCAAGATTTTGACCCAGTGACGATGACTAGTGCTGGAACTGCATTTTAATCAATGCCAAATCTTTATACATCAGTACAACAGACTTGTTAATTCAGGGTGGGATAACTGGTCCACAGTGGAGGACAATTTTTTGGGAGGGTATTTAAAAATTATTTTAATAAAATGGAACAAAAATATTGTTATGCTATAATGAGCATTTTTAAAAATGTATTTGAATAGGTTGGTTTATGTGGATGTGAACCCTTGACTGTTGATGTGCTGCTTATCTCTGACATCAAATCGTGAATAAGTCTATTTTCTCCAGCTTAACAGTAGTAAAACATGCCATCCTATTCAGCTCCTGATCAACATCCACTAAAAACTGCTCACTACAGGTGTTGATTCCATTCCTCCTCTTGGCAACTTGCATGGGCTGGATCTGATGGTGTGCATCTTCCAGTGTCCTGTCTGATCCTGAGCTCCACTTCAAATCCCACATCCAATCCATCCTTTTCACATGGCATGTCTACATCTCTACAGAATCCTCATCCACCCCTTCATGTTCACCAGGCCTAAATTCTTCAATGTTCTGCTTGCTGATCTGTGAAATGTCACCTTGCATAAGTTCTAACCCGTACAGAACTCTACTGCTTGAAACCTGGCCTCCACTCTTTATTGGCTGACCTACATTGCCTCCCCCAACTTTTAAATCCTTATCCTAGATTTCAAATCTTCCAAGGTCTCGTTCTCCCTACCTCTACATCTCTTCCAGCTCTGGTCTACTGAGCGTCCTACCCTCTCCTCCTATACATCGATTGTCTTTCAGCCAGGATACACTGGGACTCTAGAATTTGCTTCCTAAACCCTTCACGTTTTCTACCTCTCTCCTCATCTTTGCAAACCTCCTCAAACTCTACACTTGCGGTAATGGTAACCAACCTTCCTGCTTGGATTTTTTTTTGTTTTTGTTTCCCACCCAATAATGTGCCTTGGGAAATTTCACTATATTAAAAAGGCAAGCTGTTACAGAAATTAAAATTTTAGTTGGGTGTGTGTAAAATGGAGATAATTATAATGAGAGTAGATGTTTCTCAAATTTAATTAATCTAATTAGATTACTAATTGAACCCCCATCGTGTGAAGCACCATGTTCAGCAAATAATTCAGTTTTGGTATAATGAGGGGCGGAGCACTAGGCAAAATCGTTAAAGCTCATGGGCAGCAACTATCTGAAGCATTCCTGGTATTCTGTGCAGATTATTTGGATAGATACCGAATGTTGGAGTGCTGCTCTTGAGATAATGCTGTGGTCATGATCTTGAACAGGTCTTGACTCCTAGCAGCAACACTTTTATAAAGAGGATGCACTCTGACTTGGAAGTAGTCAAATCCACTACCCTAGACTCCTTTAGTACAGACTCCAGGTACAAGGGATGAGTTTGTCTGCTGCCTCCAAACAGGATTGCAAGACATCTTCATTTGGGTGGATGTAGACTTTGTAGAGCAATGAGTCTGAACGAGTATGGTATGATTTCTAGAAGATTCCCTCTGAGTTTTTTGTTGTCTTCACTCGTTAGACCCAACACACATCAAATGTGATTATCAAGCCAAGGAATGGAATGTTTAACAAAGATGTTATAATTCTGATGGTGGAAGTAGCTAGCTGACATAATGGCTAATCTTTATTGACTGAATTATTAATGTAATTTGCTCAATCGTGGAGATGTATCACTTCTATGTGGCTGTAATGATTGTGCACCACTTGACTTTCAGGTAATGCGTTGACTCTACAATAGGTTCTATCAATATGATTTTAATAAGTGCCTCACTAAAGCATGTTTTTTGGCCCATGATTTGTTTTCAACCATAACACTGAAAATATAACTATACAGTAGTCTTGTCCCAAAATAGAGAACACTTGTAAAATTGCTTGCCAATAATTAACTAATTTTTGTAGCTTGCCCTTGCCTTCATTCATCCTGGTTGTTTTTAAATGGAAGTTGAGTTGTATTTTTGACTAGTTTCATTGGTTTCTGTGGTCATTCTAGACCAGATTCAATAGCTAGTGTGGTAGTTAATCTATCGTATATGTCATACATTGAAGTGTTTCTAGTGCTTCCAAATTCTAGTATGGCATGTTCAAAATTAAGTTGAATTTAATGGAAAACTTTACTGCCCCAAATTTCTGGGAAGAGTTCCAGTGCAGGAATTCAGTCTGTAGTATTGAGCATTATTTGGTGCATATTCTACAGCTAAAAATATTTGGAATAATTTAACCTGTAGATTGACTCCTTATTGCTCCTTTCTTCCTCCTTTCTTTCACATTCTCCCCCCCCCCCCCCCCCCCCCGATACAACAAACCTTATTTGTATATAAATATTTGCAGCCTTCAGTGGGTTACAAAAGGCTGATGGCTTGTAAGAACATAAGAATTAGGAGCAGGAGTAGGCCATATGGCCATTTGAGCCTGTTCCTCCATTCAATAAGATCATGACTGATCTTCTACCTCATCTCCACCTTCCCGGCCTATCCCCATTTCCCTTGGTATCCAAAAATCTATCGATCTCTGTCTTGGATATACTCAACGTGAGCCTCCACAGCCCTCTGGGGTAGAGAATTCCAAAGATTCACAGCCCTTTGAGTGGAGAAATTTCTCCTAATCAGTCCTAAATGACCAACCCCTTCTGAGACTATGACCCCTAGTTCTAGACTCCCCAGCCAGGGGAAACATCCTCCCAGCATCTACCCTGTCAAGCCCCTTAAGAATATTATATGTTTCAATGAGATCACCTCTCATTCTTCTGAACTCTAGGGAATATAGAATGATGTGTCCTATTGAATGTAACACTTGATATTGCTGTACCAACAAGTGTTGCCTGCAACACTCAATTTGCTCACTGCTAGATTTTATAATAGGCAGGGCGCGACTGCCTCAAGAAACACTGCTTTTTAAATCGAGCACAGGGCAGGTCCTGACTGTAACAGAAGGTATCTTTTTCAGTTAAATCAATGTCTGTTGAAAACAACACTACAACAGTATTTTTGATAATTCAAATTAACTGCTAAATCTGTCCGGTTTAAGTTCCCAAGTCAAACATGAGTGGTCAAAATTCATTGTCTAAAAGGCTATTTTCCAACCAACTGAAAATCCCAATTCTTCAGAATGAAATGTTTACTCTAGGAAGGGCTCTGCTGAATAGAAATATTGATGGGAGCTCCAGGAGTACCACACTTGGACAAGTAAAGTTCTCTGACATTTATATGGGTTACATTTTCTGTTTATTGTCTCGGGTGCTGTTAAAAGCTATGTTTTCTAGGAATGGCATAACAACTGGTAGCTTTTTTATTATACTGTTTTCAAAAACAATGAAAAGGATAGTTTGGATACATATTGTAATACTTTAATTGGCACTTGTGAAGATGGACTGTCGTGCTTTTTCTTGGTACATCACAGCTTGTGTCTGAAGTCTGCCATCTGGCTAATTAATGAGCAAAACTTGTGAACATGTATCTATCTACCTGCACTGGCTTCCATTGATGAGATGACTAAATTGCATTTATATTTTTAGATCTATATCCTGCGAAATGGCACAGCTCCAGTATTTAATTGTGCTTTGACATTTATTTTTGTTTTTTTAGTATGTGCTACCAACTTATGAAATGGCTGTGAAGATGCCGGAGAAGGAGCCTCCACCTCCTTACATGCCTGCTTGAACACAATGTAAATCAGTAACAAAATGAGCATTTTTCTCAACAAATTCAAGCCTGATAACCTTGCATTTAAACTTTGAGACTTTGTAAGAGGTATTCTGTATTTGTGTAAACTTTCGAGTATCTAGAAAATTATATTTTGTATGTAAACACACGATTGAAACTAAAAGCCTTGAATATGGAAATGTTTTTTAATCTATTTCTTGTTACTTAACTGGGTGAATATTTTTGATCCTTCTGCACCAGGCTGAGATTTTTTTATTTGAATTGCCTTTCATTCAAAATTATCTGGGTGTATTTGTATTTTTATATCTTCCTCACAGCATCAAATGGAGAGTGGCATGGCTCTGGGAATAAATACAGGACAAAACTGGTCACTAATTTTGAAATTTGACCATTTGAAGTAGATGAGCAGTTAAAGCACTTGTTGGAATACAGTGCAGAACTTGAAGTTGAAATAGACAATACTTAGTTTCTACCACTAGAGGTTCCAAGTGATCTATCATTAAATGTTAGTGCAACCTCCTGAGGCAGAAATCATGTACAACACTAGTTTTCCACTGGTCCATCCAACTTTGCACTTATTTTTTCTGCAGGCCATAGACTTCAAACTGTTGGAACTTTCAATTCAGACTGGTGAATTATGTGTCCATTGACAATATGGAAATGTACTGTTGGATGTATGGATCAAATGTATTTGTGCACTTTTCCTTCTGTTAATTTGTTTCAAGATTCCTTTCAGTCTAATATGGTATCTTTTAGGTGAGGGAGAGGAAATTGTAATGCTTAAACAAAATGTTGCTGTTTTCTGCATTGTATAACTGATACAAGTGTAAATCGTTTCATTTTAAGGATTGTATGACTGCTTTTTGTCATTTTGATCTAAAAATTTCATTAATAAATGTTTCAATTTATAATGTAGTTAAGTTTCTCTTTAAACTGAGAGATAACCTGCTTAATTAAAAGAACTGTTGGCATTGCCTTTCCATATACCCATGTGCAGGTTGATGTGGAGTAAAAGTTTTGTGGTTAATTATTTTAAAAATATAAAAAGCACTAGCCTTAAACTGATCCATCCCCAGTAGAAAGGCTTTAGGTCTGGAAGTAGCAGTTTATTTACAAAACTGACAAGTTTATCTCTGGATTTTCTTAATAGAATAATTCACCATCCTTTATTTAATAAAAACCCCAAAAACTTTTGTACCATGCTTCCCAGTTGATCACCCTCATTTAGATCTACAACAACTTACGTTTGTATAGTGCCTTCAACATAGTAAAATGTCCCAAGGCCGTTCATAAGAGTGTATTCAGACAAAAATTGATGCTCATTAGGAACAGTAACCAAACGCTTTATCAAAGAGGAAGGTTTTAAGCAGCGCCTTTAAAGGAGGAGAGAGAGGCAGAGGTTTGAGAAGAAAGTTCCAGAGCTTAGGGCCGTGATAGCTGAAGGCACAGTGGCCAATGGTGGGACAAAGGAAGTGGGGAATGCACAAGAGGCCAGAGTTGGAGATGTGCAGAAATCTGAGGGTTGTTGTCCTGGAGAAGGTTACAGAGATGGGGAGGAGTGAGGCCATGGAGGGATTTGAACACAAGGATGAGAATTTTAAAATTAGGGCGTTGGTGGATTGGAATTCAGTGTAGGTCAGCACAGGGGTGATGAGTGAATGGGACTTGGTAAGAGTTCAGATACAGGCAGCAGAGTTTTGGATGAACTCCAGTTTATGGAGGATGGAAGATATGTAATTATGTTCTCGCCACATCCTCAGTTCTTTCTCTTAACACTTGGCAGCAATCGTAGCTGTTTCAGTAAACTAGAAAAAGTTCAGATTCTGCAAATCCATTGATTTTCATGTTCCTCACCATTCAGGTTCAAAGTTCTGTATATTCTTTTCTCCTTCCTTGCACTGCCCCTTCCCTACCAGCACTACCTGATGAGATGAAAGTCTCCTCTGTGCTGGCTCTGAGAACTGTAGAAGCATCAGCCAGCTGACTCTCTTGTGTGAAATGTGATCTGGGTAGTTTCAACCCAGTTCCTAATAGGTGAATGAATCCACAGTGCAATATTGCCCCCCATTTGCTCCAGGCCATAAAGACAGCTAGTTTGGAAAGTGGAAAATAACATCTCGGGAACGCTAGCATAGTGGTTATGTTACTGGACTAGTAATCCAGAGGCCTGGACTAATGATCTGGAGACGTGAGTCCAAAATTCCACCATGGTTAATTAAATAAATCTGGAATACAAAGCTAGAATCAGTAATGGTGACTAAGAAACTATCATTGTTGTAAAAACCCATCTGGTTCACTAACTGTAGTGTAATTGGTGGGATTGATTTGATTTAATTTAATTGCAATTAAAGGGTAAGTCATGGTAGGACAGCCCGGTGCCGTGGTATGCTCCTCCTGTGCTATGTGGGAACTCGGACACTTCCAGTGTCCCTGACAACTGTGTGCAGGAAGTGTGTCCAGCTACTGGCAGACTGCATTGCGGCGCTGGAGCTGCGATTGGATTCATACTGGACCATTCGCAAAGCTGAGGACATCGTGAATAGCACGTTTGATCAGTTGGTCACACCGCAGGCAAAGGTTGGACAGGCAGAAAGGGAATGGGTGACCAACAGACAGAGTACTAGGCACAGGCAGGTAGTGCAGGGGTCCCCTGTGGACATCCCCCTCTCAAACAGATACACCACTTCGAGTACTGTTGGGGGGGTGGCTTATCAGAGGAAGGCAGCAGCAGCCAACTTCCTGGCACCAGGGGTGGCTCTGCTGCACAGGACGGGAGGAAAAAGTTGGGTAGAGCTATAGTAATAGGGGATTCTATTGTAAGGGGAATAGATAGGCGTTTTATGCGGCCGCAAACAAGACTCCAGGATCGTGTGTTGCCTCCCTGGTGCCAGGGTCAAGGATGTCTCGGAGCGGCTGCAGAACATCTTGGAAGGGGAGGGTGAACAGCCAGTTGTCGTGGTGCATATAGGTACCAACGATATAGGTAAAAAGCGGGATGAGGTCCTAAAAGCGGAATATAGGGAGTTAGGAGGTAAATTTAAAAAATAGGACCTCAAAGGTGGTAGTCTCAGGATTGCTACCAGTGCCACGTGCTAGTCAGAGTAGAAATAGAAGGATATTTCAGATGAATACGTGGCTAGAGTAATGGTGCAAGGGGGAGGGATTCAAATTCCTGGGACATTGCAACTGGTTCTCGGAGGTGGGACCAGTTCAAACCGGACGGTTTGCACCTGGGCAGGGCCGGGACCGATGTCCTAGGAGGAGTGTTTGCTAGTGCTCTGGGGGAAGGGTTAAACTAAAATGGCAGGGGGTTGGGAACCTGAGCAGGGAGACAGAGGAAAGGGAAACGAGGATAAAAGCAAAAGATAGGAAGGAGAAAAACAAAAGTGGCAGTCAGAAATCAACAGTTTAAATCAAACATGGCCACAGTAAATAATAATTCTAATAGGTCTAAGTGTTAAAACAAGCCTGGAGGCTGAGGCCTAGAAATTCAGTGCCCTTAGCGCCGATTTTGCGGCGCTAGAGGGCCTAGCGCTGCAATTGGCGCCGGCGCCGGAATTGCCTGGGGCCCTTCCGCCGCGGTAGACCGTTAGCGCTGCGCCGGCACCGATGACGTCATCGGTGTGCGCAGCGTCCCGGTTGCCATGCCAACGGGCCCCAGCGCCGAAATTCAGTTGCGGCCGCCTCGCCCGTGGCAGCCGCAACTAAGACTCTGGCAACAGAGTCTTACATGACTTTGCGCCGGCGCATTAAAGGCCCCGCGGCGGCCGGCCGCTTTCCCGCCGGCCGCCTGGCCGCAGCTCCCTCCCCGGACTTCCCTCCCCCCCCCCCCGCAACAGAAGCAAGCCCGGCACTTGTCCGAGGTGCCGGGCTCATTTTTAAAAAGATTTTCGCGGGCCGCGGCCGGGTGCAGGCAGCTCCTCAAGGGAAGGAGGAGGCCTGCACTTCCCGAACCTGCCGCACCGCAGCGGGCGCCGCAGCGCCGGAATAGCGCCGAAATTCAGCGCGTTGCGCCAGTTTTCAGGCGCAAACAGCTCTCAGCAGCGCCGGCAGCCGTTTGGGCGCAGAACTATTGAATTTTGGGCCCGACCAGCGCGACTTAACTCCGGCACTAACTTCCGGCGCTAAAGCCCTGGCTGCGCCAAAACTCAATTTCTAGGCCTTTGTGTCTTAATGCGAGGAGCATTCGTAAGAAGGTAGATGAATTAGCTGCGCAAATAGAGGTAAACGAATATGATTTGATTGGGATTACGGAAACATGGCTCCAGGGTGGCCAAGGCTGGGAACTCAACATCCAGGGGTATTCAATATTCAGGAAAGATGGGCAAAAAGGAAAGGGAGGTGGGGTAGCATTGCTGGTTAAAGAAGGGATTAACACAATTGTAAGGAAGGATATTAGCTCTGATGATGTGGAATCTCTATGGGTAGAACTGAGAAATACCAAGGGGCAGAAAACATTGGTGGGAGTGGTATATAGACCTCCAAACAGTAATGCAGAGGTTGGGGATGGCATTGAAAGGGAAATTAGAGAAGCGTGCAATAAGGGCACAGCAGTCATCATGGGTGACTTTAATCTACATATAGATTGGGCTAACCAAATTAGTAACAATACTGTGGAGGAGGAATTCCTGGAGTGTTTAAGGGATGGCTTCCTGGACCAATATGTCGAGGAACCAACCAGAGATCAGGCCATCTTAGATTGGGTATTATGTAACGAGAAAGGATTAATTAGCAATCTTGTTGTACGAGGCCCCTTGGGTCGGAGCGATCATAATATGATCGAATTCTTAAGATGGAGAATGAAGTAGTCAACTCTGAGACTAGGGTCCTAAATTTAAATAAAGGAAACTACGATGGTCTAAGGCGCGAGTTGGGTAGGATTGATTGGGGAATGTCACTCAAAGGGTTGACGCTGGATAGGCAATGGCAAACATTCAAAGACTGCATGGATGAACTACAGAATTTGTTCATCCCAGTTTGGCATAAAAATAAAACAAAAAAGGTGACTCAACTGTGGCTAACAAGGGAAATTAGGGATAGCATAAGATCCAAGGAGAGGACATATAAATTGGCCAGAAAAAGCAGTAAACCCGAGGATTGGGAGCAGTTTAGGATTCAACAAAGGAGGACAAAGGGATTAATTAAGAAAGGGAAAATAAAATGAGAGTAAGCTTGCAGGGAACATAAAAACTGACTGTAAAAGCTTTTATAGATATGTGAAGAGATAAAGATTGGTGAAGTCAAGCGTAGAGGTACATTGCAGTCAGAATCACGGGAATTTATAATGGGGAACAAAGAAATGGCAGACCAATTAAATACATATTTTGGTTCTGCCTTCACAAAGGAGGACACAAATAACCTTCCAGAGATGTCAGGGAACATAGGGTCTGATGAAAGGGAGGAACTGAAACAAATCAGTATTTGTAGGGAAATGGTGTTAGGGAAATTGATGGGATTGAAGGCCGATAAATCCCCAGGGCCTGATAATCTACATCCTAGGGTACTTAAGGAAGTGATCCTAGGGTACTTAAGGAAGTGGCCCTAGAAATAGTTGATGCTTTGTTGATCATCTTCCAGCGTTCGACGGAATTTGGAACAGTACCCATGGATTGGGGGGTAGCTAATGTTACCCCACTATTCAAAAAAGGTGGTAGAGAGAAAACGGGGAATTACAGACCGGTAAGCCTGACATCGGTAGTGGGGAAAATGCTAGAGTCAATTATAAAAGATGTAACAGCAGAGCACTTGGAAAACAGTGACAGGATCAGACAAAGTCAACATGGATTTACAAAAGGTAAATCATGCTTGACTAATCTGGAATTTTTTGAGGATGTACCTGGTAAAATAGATAAGGGAGAACCAGTGGATGTGGTGTATTTGGACTTTCAGAAGGCTTTCGATAAGGTCCCGCATAAGAGATTAGCGTGTAAAGTTAAGGCACATGGGATTGGGGGCAAGGTATTGACTTGGATAGAGAACTGGTTGGCAGACAGAAAGCAAAGAGTTGGAATAAACGGATCTTTTTCCAAGTGGCAGGCAGTGACTAGTGGGGTACCGCAGGGATTGGTCCTTGGACCTCACCTATTCATAATATATATTAATGATCTAGACGAGGAAACTAGATGTAATATCTCTGAATTTGCAGACGACACAAAGCTGGGTGGGTGTGTGTGCTGTGAGGAGGATGCCGAGAAACTCCAGGATGATTTGGACAGGTTGGGTGATTGGGCAAAAGCATAGCAGATGCAATATAATGTGGATAAATGTGAGGTTATCCACTTTGGTGGCAAAAACAGGAAGGCAGATTATTATCTGAATGGCAATAGATTGGGAGAAGGGGAGGTGCAACGAGACCTGAGTGTCCTTGTGCACCAGTCGCTGAAGGTAAGCATGCAGGTGCAGCAGGCGGTTAAGAAGGCAAATGGTATGTTGGCCTTCGTAGCGAGAGGGTTTGAGTACAGGAACAATGATGTCTTGCTGCAGTTGTACAGGGCCTTGGTGAGACCACATCTTGAGTATTGTGTGCAGTTTTGGTCGCCTTATCTGAGGAAGGATGTTCTTGCCATGGAAGGAGTTCAGCAAAGATTCACCAGGCTGATACCTGGGATGGCAGGAATTATGTATGAGGAGAGATTGAGATGATTGGGCTTGTACTCGCTGGAGTTTAGAAGA
Source organism: Somniosus microcephalus (assembly GCF_052327205.1). Classification (NCBI taxonomy): domain Eukaryota; kingdom Metazoa; phylum Chordata; class Chondrichthyes; order Squaliformes; family Somniosidae; genus Somniosus; species Somniosus microcephalus. The sequence continues at coordinate 92,215,665 of NC_140995.1, forward strand.
ATGAGAGGGGATCTCATTGAAACTTATAAAATTCTGACAGGACTGGACAGACTAAATGCAGGAAGGATGTTCCCGATGGTCGGGGAGTCCAGAACCAGAGGTCACAGTCTAAGGATAAAGGGTAGGCCATTTAGAACAGAAATGAGGAGGAATTTCTTCACCCAGAGAGTGGTGAACCTGTGGAATTCTCTACCATAGAAGGCAGTAGAGGCCATTACATTTAATGTATTCAAGAAGGAGTTAGATATATTTCTTAAGGCTAAAGGGATCAAGGGGTATGGGGAGAAAGCAGGGACCAGGTACTGAATTTGGATGATCAGCCATGATCGCATTGAATGGCAGAGCAGGCTCGAGGGGCCGAATGGCCTACTCAGAAATCACAGAAACCCCACAGTGCAGATTGAGGCCATTTCAGCCCATCAAGCCTGCACCGGCGCATATCCCACCCGATCCCCGTAACCCCTACACCAACACATATCCCACCCTATCCCCACGTATTTAATCCCCCTAACACTAAGGGTCAATTTATCATAGCCAATCAACCTAACCCGCACATCTTTGGACTGTGGGAGGAAACCGGAAACCCACGCAAACATGGGGAGAATGTGCAAACTCCACACAGACAGTCACCCGAGGTCGGATTCGAACCCGGGTCCCTGGCGCTGTGAGGCAACAGTGCTAACCACTATGCCACCGTGCTCCTGCGCCTATCTTTTATGTTTTTATGTTTAATGTCCCTTAGGGAAGTAAATCTGCCATCCTTGCATGGTCTGGCCTATGTGACTCCAGACCCACAGCAATGTGCTTGACCCTTAACTGCCCTTTGAAATAGCCTAGCAAACCACTCGGTTGCAAAAAAACCGCTACAAAAACAAAAATAAAACCGGTTGGACCAGCCAGCATTGACCGTGGCACCGGCTACAGACATGATAACAACACACCCGGCCCAGTCAACCCCTCAAAGTCCTCCTCACCAACATCTGGGGACTTGTGCCAAAATTGGGAGAACTGTCCCACAGACTAGTCAAGCAACAGCCTGACATAGTCATACTCCCAGAATCATAGCTTTCAGCCAATGTCCCAAACTCCCATCACCATCCTTGGGTATATCCTGTCCCACCGGCAGAACAAACCCAGCAGGGGTGGCGGCACAGTGGTACACAGTCAGGAAGGAGTGGCCCTGGGAGTCCTCAACATTGACGCCGGACCCCAAGAAGTCTCATGGCTTCAGGTCAAGCACAGGCAAGGAAACTTCCTGCTGGTTACCACCTACCGCCTTCCCTCAGCTGATGACTCAGGACTCCATGTTGAACACTTGGAAGAAGCACTGAAGTAGCAAGGGCACAGAATGTACTCTGGGTGGGGAACTTCAATGTCCATCACGAAGAATGGCTTGGTAGCACCACTACTGACCGAGCTGGCCGAGTCCTGAAGGACAAAAGACAAAGCTGAAGCGTTTGCAGCCATCTTCAGCCAGAAGTGCCGAGTGGATGATCCATATCGGCCTCCTCCTGAGGACCCCACCACAACAGAAGCCAGTCCACATGATATCAAGAAACGGCTGAGCGCACTGGATACAGCAAAGGCTATGGGCCCCGACAACATCCCGGATGTCGTGCTGAAGACTTGTGCTCCAGAACTAGCCACGCCTCTAGCCAAGCTGTTCCAGTATAGCTATAACATTGGCATCTATCCGACAATGTTGAAAACTGCCCAGGTATGTCCTGTCCACAAAAAGTAGGACAAATCCTATCTGGCCAATTACTGCCCCAGCAGTCTATTCTCAATCATCAGCAAAGTGATGGAAGGTGTCATCGGCAGTGCTAACAAGCAACACTTACTCACCAATAACCTGCTCACTGATGCCCAGTTTGGGTTCCGCCAGGACTATTCGGCTCCTGACCTCATTACAGCCTTGGTCCAAACATGGCCAAAGGAGCTGAATTCCAGAGGTGAGGTGAGACTGGCAGCATTTGACCGAGTGTGGCATCAAAGGGTCCTAGTTAAACTGAAGTCAATGGGAATCGGGCGGGAGAAAACTCTCCACTGGCTTGAGTCATACCTAGTACAAAGGAAGATGGTTGTGGTGGTTGAAGGTCAATCATCACAGCCCCAGGACATCGCTGCAGGAGTTCCTCAGAGCTGTGTCCTAGGCCCAACCATCTTCAGCTGTTTCATCAATGATCTTCCCTCCATCATAAGGTCAGAATTGGGGAGGTTCGCTGATGACTGCACAGTGTTCAGTTCCATTCGCAACTCCTCAGATAATGAAGCAGTCCATGCCCGCATGCAGCAAGACCTGGACGACATTCAGGCTTTGGCTGATTAGTGGTAGGTAACATTCACGCCACACAAGTGCCAGGCAATGACTATCTCCAACAAGCGAGTGTCTAACCACTGCCCCTTGACATTCAACGGTATTACCATCGCCGAAACCCCCACCATCATTTTCCTGGGGGGGTCACCATTGACCAGTAAGTTAATCGGAACAGCCACATAAATACTGTGGCAACAAGAGCAGGTCAGAGGCTGGGTATTCTGCGGCGAGTGTCTCACCCCCTTACTCCCTAAAGCCTTTCCACCATCTACAAGGCACAAGTCAGGAGTGTGATGGAATACTCTCCACTTACCTGGATGAGTGCAGCTCCAACAACACTCAAGAAGCTCGACACCATCCAAAGCAATGCACCGAGGCTGCAGTGTGTACCATCTACAAGATGCACTGCAGCAACTCGCCAAGGCTTCGGCAGCACCTCCCAAACCCGCGACCTCTACCCCCTAGAAGGACAAGGGCAGCAGGTGCATGGGAACATCACCACCTCCAAGCTCCCCTCCAAGTCACACACCATCCTGACTTGGAAGTATATCGCCGATCCTGCATCGTCGCTGGGTCAAAATCCTGGAACTCCCTCCCAAACAGCATTGTGGGAGTATCTTCACCACACGGACTGCAGCAGTTCAAGAAGGTGGCTCACCACCACCTTCTCAAGGGCAACTAGGGATGGGCAATAAATGCTGGCCTTGCCAGTGATGCCCACATTCCAGGAACGAATAAAAAAACAATTTAAGTAAATGCGTTCTGTGCTTGGTAAAGTCTTACCCTCAGATGGAAACTAATTCAACATACTGCTGTACAGGATGTTCTGAAATGATACGACAGAAGAGTAAGGATAGCTTTATGTATTGAGAATTTGAAAATTAAGGAAGATGAATTAATCTCCCTGGGGAAGATCTAGTTCAAAGATGAAATACTGCGGAAACTGGAAATCTGAAATATAACAGAAAATGCTGGAAATACTCAGCAGGTCAGGCAGCATCTGTGGAGAGAGAAACAATTAGCGTTTCAGTCAATTATTCTTCATCAGAACTGGAAAATGTTAAGATGTAACAGGTTTTAAGCAAGTACAGAGATGGTAAAGCGGGAGCGGAGGAAAGAACAAGAGGAAAGATCTATGATAGGGTGGAAGGCAGGAGTGATTAAATGACAAAAGGGATGATGGTGTAAGGCAAAAAGGGAGTGGTAATGGGACAAGTAAAGAAACAAAAGATGGGTCTAGAGAAGCTGTAAATGGCAACAGCAGAATCATTAACAGCACCTGCTATCCAAAAAAATGGGAGCAGTGGTTATGATCTGAAATTATTGAACTCGATGTTGAGTCCAGAAGGTTGTAAAGTACCTAATTGAAAGATGTGGTGCTGTTCCTTGAGCTTGCATTGCGTTCAAGTTTTTTGTTGACAATCAGCAGAACAGGATTAATTAGGTTTGCTACAGACCATCTGAATAGGATGAGGATAACCTATATAATGAAGGGAATGTAAAGACCATGTAATGGGTGATGTCAAACAATGTGACTTAAGCTGAACACTTGTAAATGGAACAGAATGAATGAATATGGCGCAAGATTGCTTCTGGATCCAATGTGTCTATGACACCACTAATTCTAATCTCAACCTGGTTCTTGTAAGTGATTAGGATAGCATCCATTATTAACAGCGAGGGACCAGTGACCAGGGTAAATTTTACTATCAGACAATCAGCACCAGTAAGGAGAAGAGAATACAAATTTAAATGTCAAAATTCAAAGGAATGAGGTGTAAATATAATTAACTAGAAAATATTGCTGAACATTGAGGGGAAACAGATTACACATGTATGCAAGATGCAAGCATCTTCAATTGGATGAATAGGTTAATAAAAATGGGAATTAAAAAAATACATATCTAAAGCTACCTTTGTGGGGTGGGGGGAGGGGGAGGAGTATCTGAATTATCTAAAACAAGTTAGAATATAAAAATGTGAAGAAAACACCAAATATAAATATATTTGGCAGCTGTTGAGCACAACACTAACTTTCAAGTATAACAGTAAGAGTAGAGAGGAATTTAGAACTTTAAAAGTGCAAGTGAAATTAAAAGCAACATAGTTGAAATCATTCATAGAAGTATTCTTGTGAAAGGATATGATCACAAATTTTTGAAGTATACCTTGTATCTTAAGAGTACTTTGAAATAGTAGTATATATCTTGTGGGAAAGATGCATTCTGTGCTATATACCATAGATAGGGTTAGATATATACTGTTAGATATATACAGAGGTCAATAAAATTCATGGGACACAATGGTTCTTGTTCTGTGATTTATGTGCAGGACACAATGGAGGTGAATTTCCACAATGGTGCCGTTTCCTGCTCTCGCCCTGAATTAGAAAATTTCCACCCTTCCCTCACCTTCACATCGTCCATCTTCCGACTCTTCCCTTCCCTTCCTCAACTTCTCTGTCTTCATTTCTGGGGATAGGCTATCGACAAGCACCCACTATAAGCCCATTGACTCCCACAGCTACCTGGACTACACTTCCTCCCTCCTCGCTTCCTGTAACGACTCTATTCCATTCTCCCAGTTTCTCCATCTCCGCCGCATCTGTTCTGACGATGCCACCTTCCATACTAGTGCTTCCGATATGTCTTCCTTTTTTCTCAACCGAGGATTCCCATCTACCGTGGTTGACATGGCCCTCGACCGTGTCCATTCCATTTCCCGCACTTCTGCGCTCACCCCTTTCCCTCCCTCCCAGAACCACGATAGGTTTTCCCTTGTCCTCACCTTTCATCCCACCAGCCTCCACATTCAACGGATCATCCTTCCTTCATTTCTGCCACCTCCAGCGTGATCCCACCACCAAACACATCTTCCCCTTCCCTCCGTTTTCAGCATTCTAAAGGGACTGCTCCCTCCACAACACCCTGGTCCACTCCTCAATCATCCCCAACAGCCCCTCCCCTCCCCACGGTACCTTCCCGTGCAAGCGCAAGAGATGTAACACCTGCCCTTTTACCTCCTCCCTTCCCACTGTCCAGGGCCCCAAACATTCCTCCCAGGTGAAGCAGCAATTTACTTGTACTTCTTGCAATTTAGTTTGCTGTATTCGCTGCTCACGATGCGGTCGCCTCTACATTGGGGAGACCAAACGCAGATTGGGTGAACGCTTTGCAAAACACCTCCGTTCAGTCCGTAAGGGGGACCCTGAGCTTCCGATCGCTTGTCACTTTAATTCTCCGCTCCACTCCCACCCTGACCTCTCCATCCTCGGCCTCGTACACTGTTCCAATGAAGCACAATGTAAGCTCATGGAACAGCACCTCATTTTTCTATTAGGCACTTTACAGCCTTCTGGACTCCACATTGAGTTCAACAGTTTCAGACTATAACCTCTGCCCCTATTTTTTCAGGCAGCAGTTGTTGATGATTCTACCTTCCTCATTTACAACATTTAACCACTGCTGCCTTCCACCCTATCCCAGACCATCCCTTTTGTTCTTTCCTCCCCTCCCCCCTTTCCCTGCCTCTACACCTGCTTAAAATCTGTTACATCTCTAACTTTCTCCAGTTCTGACGAAGGGTCACAGATCTGAAACGTTAACTCTGTTACTCTCTCCATGGATGCTGCCTGACCTGCTGAGTATTTCCAGCATTTTCTGTTGTTATTTGTGAATTTCCTCAATGGTTTTCCTGTTCGTCTGCTGTATCTTTGGTGGAAGAGCACGGAAACCCCAATAAAACAGCATAAATACAATTTTTCTGGGATTCGCACACTTCTGCCAAAGTTACAGCAGACGATTGGGAGACCCCCACCCACCAGCACCCTTTGTGGAAATTCTGTGGATGGGAGTAGACCAGGGTTGAATAATGAAGATAAGTGTTTGGGTGGTGATCTGGAGCTTTAGCTGATTACCTTTGGATATCATGGAATATTTATTTTCCAATTTTCTCTGCTGAAGGGATTGACTTCTGCTGGGTATGGTTCCATGGGAAAAGCACCTTTGGTATCTTGCCCAAGCAGCAATTCTTCAGATGTGATATCAGTCAGTTAATGTTGGTGGGCTGTTCAATATTGAGGGGTATCACAGCTGAGCCCCATCTCTACTTGAATGTACTTTCCAGCAGATGTCACTAGATAGCGATCAGGAGCAGGAGCCCTGGGCTAATTTCCCCCTCCCCAGCTCAAGGGCACAAAATCCAATGGGAGTATTCTAACTGCCACCCTGCTGAAAGCAGCCTACGTGGCACAGGTTGGGAATCAAACCTGGAAGCTTCTGGTCTGTATGACTCAGTCACACATTACTATACCAACTGGGCCAACGGGAATACCTGGAAAAACATGCAAATTTCCTCTCAGGCAATTAAATGGATGATGTAAAGCCCATGATAAAGTAAATTGTACATGGTTTTGGAGGGAGCAGGCTTGGTGGGCTAAATAGCCTTTTGGTGTTCTGTATTTTATGTTAACTGTTTTTGGAATTTGTCAGTGCAGTACTAACATTGTACACGTCTTACTGTGATTTGCTAGCCCCCATTGTGGATTTTTCTTTCCTGTTGAAAGTAATTATTGCTTTGTTACAATAAATATCAAAGTTACCATCTATTAAAAACTCTTTTCATTTCACAGGAAAACAAAGCCCATTCTTGTTCCCATGGTTCCAATGTGCGATGGAATCTCCTGAGCAGTTTATATACTTTCATTGGATGTTGAGGCGGTCTTGGATTTAGATCTTCAGAGTCCTGCCTCCAGTTTCTTTGATGTAATATTTGTTTCAGGTGATTGAAGAGGAAGAATACATTAAATGCCCACTGTTTTCCTCATTTGATTTGTCAGTTTCTAATCTCTTAAATCATTTCACCCCACAAATCTGTTTTTTCCAATGTGAGCTAAATCTTTCTTCATGGTTTAGTTATTTAAAATCTGGAACCACTACTCGCCTTCAAACAGCCACCTAACCTCAAACAGACCATCGTTCGCAGCAAATTACCCAGCTTTCAGGAGAACAGCGACCACGACACCACCCTGCCACGGCAACCTCTGCAAGGCATGCCAGATCATCAACACAGATACCATCATCACACGTGAGGACACCACCCACCAGGTACATGGTACATACTCATGTGACTCGGCCAATGTGGTCTACCTCATACGTTGCAGGAAAGGATGCCCCGGAGCATGGTGCATCGGCGAGACCATGCAGACACTGCGACAACAGATGAACGGACATCGCGCAACAATCGCCAGGCAGGAGTATTCCCTCCCAGTCGGGGAACACTTCAGCAGTCAAGGACATTCAGCCTCCAATCTTCGGGTAAGCATTCTCCAAGGCGGCCTTCGAGACACACGACAACGCAAAATCGTAGAGCAGAAACTGATAACCAAGTTCTGCACTCATGAGGACGGCCTCAACTGGGATCTTGGGTTCATGTCATGCTACATGTAACCCCACCTGACATAGGGTCATCCAGACTCGAGTCGTCGCTGGCTTGTTCTCTCTACACAGATGCAGCTGGACCTGCTGTGATTTCCAGCAAAGAAAATATTTTTTGTCTGTTTTTTGTTTTTCATACAGACCCCAGCATCTGCAACATTTTACCCCTTGTGACCCCACCTCATTGTTCTTTGATGTAATGTTTTCCTGACTGACGTGTTTGGACACCATTCACACCTTTGGTTGCTGTGATTATCTCTCTGCCGAGGTGTGATAAATGGCAGTTAGAAAGATTACCTGTAATCATCTGGCATTATTCTCCGACTATATAATCTGTGTCTATAGGCATCTCTCCACCTCACCTGACGAAGGAGCAGCACTCCGAAAGCTTGTGATTTCAAATAAAACTGTTGGACTATAACCTGGTGTTGTGTGATTTCTTACATTTGTCCACCCCAGTCCAACACCGGCATCTCCACACCATCTTTACTTTGTTTTTGATAATTCACCGTAATTTTTTCTCCAATTGGTTTTCTCCCTCTCCACAATTCTGAGTTTCTGGTTGCTGTAAGGGGGTTACATAAATGACCTGCTTCTGGGTCTCCGACAGTGATACACTGTAGCTAACTCCAGGCGATCTGCAAGAGTCGTTTGGTGTGACTCCCTCTGATTATCTTCTCTTTTCTTCCAGTGAGGAAATGGCTGACCTCTGCTCATCAACTCTCCTTAACATCAGGGATTCACAGTGTGAGGAATCTAGGGTGCAAACCAGCCTGTTGGTGTTCCAATATGCACCTTTGTTGTTTTTTTCTTAAGTATAATGACCAGCTGGACACCTGTGGTTTCAGCAACGTTTTAGAGAGCATCACTGTTACATTATTGGGGCTCTTTAGAAAAGAGAAGGCTGAGGGGTGACCACCTAATGAGGTCTCTAAAGTTATGAAGGGATTTTATAGGGTAGACATAGAGTAAATGTTTCCGCTTGTGGGGGAGACAAAAATTAGGGGCGTGGTGGTTAGAATGTGGAACTTGCTACCACAAGGAATAGCTGAGGCAAATAGCATGGATGCATTTAAGGGGAAGCTAGGTAAGTACAGGAGGAAGAAAGGAATAGAAGGATATGCAGATATGGTGAGATGAAGTTGGGTGGGAGAAGGTTCGTGTGGAGCATAAAGCAGTTGGGCCGAATAGCCTATTTCTGGGCTTTAAATTCTATTTAATTGGACTAATATTTTATGGATTTGTTCATGCAACTCGCTTTGTATTTCTCCTTGCAACTGCTGTCCTATATAGTGACAATATGCTTTAGACATTTTCACACATTTCTGACCCACCTTATTAACAAAATACATTTTATAATCATGTTTGCTACTTTTGCACCAATATGATCTAATTTATATTTGTCAATATTAAATGTTGCCTGTCATTAATCTGTCCTAATCTCTAAGGAGTAGATTTCCCATCTTCCGTGACTGGCAGATTTTGGGGGACAGGTGATTACACAGGGACATTATGCAATTTCCTGGAAGCCTTTAATATGGGTGAACAGTGCTCCTGCACAAATCACACAGAGCTGCATTTCCATATGTAATTTGATGCAGATTAACTCAGGAGTAATTTCACAATGCTGCTGCTTGATTTATGCAGTGAGATTATCCTGCTCATACATGGGTGTTGTAAGATTCGCAATTTTCAGCAAAATTCACGCAAGAAAACTGGATAAAATAAGACTGTTTATTGACCAAAGTAAGCTTGCACAGAGAAACCTTTGATAAAAAGGGCATACAAAATGGCCGCCAGGCCCCGTGATCAGTTTATGAACCATTTTATTTCTGTTACTGCAAGCCAGACAGGCTTGTGGATTGAAGACAGTGAGCCCACGAAAGCCAGTATCTGGGAACCGAAACTCAGAGCAACAGCATACATATTCAATGGATTATAAGTACAGGATGGGGCCCATCAAGATATGGGCGGACAATGTAAAAACACTTATACCCATTTATCGTACAAAGGAAAAACCGTTTAGCAGCCATCAAGGAAAATGTCCGGACCGATCAATATGCGAACCGAGCCGCGGTGACAATGCAAAGGACATTAAAAGACATTGTCGGCCAGGAAGGCCAGTTTAAGTTATCACCGGCTCCGTTACAAGACAAAGCGCCCCTGCAGAGATTTTCTGCCCGCCAAAATTAATACAAAGACAGGACTATGATTTGGCGGGAGATAAGACTGTCCCAAAAGAGTATAACTATGGATTGAAAGTCCATCAAAGTTACTTCTTCTTCACTGCCACGGCTTCTTGTTGGGCGACTTCAGGCTTCCATTTTTTCAAGAACTTTCTTCTACGAGGAACGAACGAAGGGCGGACGGTGCCCGGATCGGCGCCTCTTCCACTTCGGCAGATCGATGAAAACGTTTTCGTCTTTTTAAAGACGGACGGTTTCGGTAAAAGGACAACGTGGTCGGTGTTCAGCCAAACAAGGCTCGGCCACGACGAGAAGACGACGAGGGTGGCCCGGGTACTGGGGTCGGGAGATCATCGACGACCCAGGCCGACGGAGAAGAAACCCTCTGGAGGACTGGCGATCTAGGCCACAAGATTCTCCCATGTGCATAACCTGCATCTAGGTCTACTCCATGAACAAAAATCCACGATTGTGGATCTCAACCTTGACGAGCGCTCATCGAGGCTGTGTCTACCCCACCGCTTCGAGAGAGAGAGAATATCGACTGCGCCAGAAGTTTCCAAATCCACGTGACGACGGAAAGCGGTGCCAAAAAGGCTGCGAACCCCCTTTCTCGCGATTTCGAGAGTGGTGAGCATGATCCCAAGTTCCCCAGGTCGAAACTTAGTTTAGGTATAGGGGAGGGAGTTAAGGGAAATCGTAATGTGTTTCCCCTTTTACGATGTGCCGTGTGTTCCCCATTTCCATAGAGTCAAGTTCATAAATTTGTGCATGATTGTAGTTACTTTAATCTGTGCCTATGACATGTATTTTGTAATGCTTCAAACTGTTCAAAAATAAAAGCATCCATTTCGTGCTATTCAGCCTGGTCTATTGAGTCCTCTTCTCTGCACTACTGTTCTCTGCATCTAAGTCCAAGGTCTAGAACCGTAGGGGGGGTGGGTCGAACCACTCAAGGGTAATTCTTGCACGAAGCCTGGCAGGGGGCCAGAACGGGCAAGAGAGCAGGAAAAAACCCCTACAGAAATGGCGACCGCGGCAGGACCTTGGCAGCAGGAAAGTAGTGTGTTAGATCAAGATCTGAATAAACGAAATGTGATGGATGAAAGAATAGCAGATTATGTTTTCGGAAAAGTCAACCTCACAAAACAATGGATATCTGATCTACTAAGAGATAGGCGCCCGCTAGACGCAGCCATCAAGTGGACAGCGGGTAGAGAGCATAAGAAATCTGTAGAAAAGGCGGTCTGGCTGATGTGCTACAAGAAGCAAGTCCAGCTTTTGGACCAGGTAGTTGCAGCACAGACAGTCCAGATCAACGGCTTGCTTAAAGGCGTAGAGGAAAAGGTTGCGGGAGGTCAAAAACTGATTGAATCGCTTGACGCGCTGAACCAGGAATTCGCTGCCACGAAACCCGGGTAGAATATTTAAAATGTCAGGTCATTGAGGCCAAGGCCAGTGAAAGTAGAATGAGAGAGAGGTGTTCCCGTCTAGCCAAACAAGTAGATGCCCAAGAGGAAAAGCTCCTGGGAGTCAGGGCAGCATATAAGATGGCCATGGAGGATAGATCTGAGAACACCGACCACAGCACTTGCCGCCGGGAGCTAGAGGACCTGAGAAAGGCCCTAGCGAAGGCAAACGGGTTGGTGTGTCTCATAAATCCACCAGCGAGTCAGCTGTTGCTAGCCAAGGAATCCAAAAGACCGATTCCACAAGAGGCAGTTGGGGTACCAACCCCCGAACCTTCTGCGCCTCCTGCCTATGAGGAGTCTTGGACTCCGGGACAGGAGACGGAGACGGTAGAGGAAGAGAGCCCTGAGGTAGAGCAACCCCAGACAGTAGAGTCGGGGTCGGCGCCAATGTGTCCAACGAGACACCGGAGGATCGGTCCAAATGAAGAAAATGGCGATGACGGACCCCTTGAGAGTCAGATCATAATGCCTCATAGCGCACGACAGCTAAGAGAGATGATAAGTCACATCCCAAAACTCTCCGAGTCAGGAGATCCCTCCGTGCATTTCAGGGACGTGGAGCAGACCGCAGCAGTCAATGACTGCGACGGGGTTGAACAGTCTAAAATGCTGCTGTTCTCCCTGGACAGTTCGCTCCTCCAGTGTCTCCCTGACGAGAGCAAGAGAGGGCACAGGGACTATGAGTTGCTACGGGATGAGATTCTGGAGATCATGGGAGAGGGGGACGGAACTCCGTTCCTCCGTTTAGAAAAGACAGTGCAGCTAGAGGGAGAACCCCCACGGGTTTTCGCCGACAGGTTGTGGCCAGTGTATCGGCGCAGCTGCCCGGGCGGGCCGGCCCGGGCCGGGCTGGATGGCGAACAAAGGGCTCACTGGCTTCGGTGCCTGGTAGCAGGTTGCCTGCCAGTAGTGAAGGAACAGGCCAAAGCATGGTTTGACCCCACTAACGCCCGCTCCACGGAGGAAGTAGTACTAGATCAGCTCACGATCAGTTATAGAAACAACAAGGGCAAGAAAACGCCTGTTGTGAAAGGAAAGGTGCATGAGGTGAGACCCGCAGCCTCTGCTAAAAAGGAATGGCGTAAGGAGGGAAATCGCCATCCCCAAGCAAATAGCAGTTGTTACGGGTGTGGGAAGGAGGGTCATTGGCGCAAGGACTGTAGGAATCCTTGGAAGGATAAGAGGGAGAGAGCGTTCGCCGCAGCCCAAGATCAAGCCCAAGCCCGAGTCGCCAACGGCCCGAGAGTTTACCCAACACCAGCACAACCACAAGTGCAGGCCGCTGCCCCAACACCAGTCCAGAACCCAACCGTAGCCTCTGCCCCGAATAAAGGGGGTGGTGCGGTTGTGGACCCCGCTGCGATCGAGTCAGTCTTGGAGACTATGCGGTCTCTGATGACCTGGCAGGGGAAGGTAGCGGTTGCTAACAGCCCTATCGCCCCCGAGACCCCAGCCGAAACACCTAAATGACTGACGCCCGCGCAGCCCATCTACTTGTGTCCGCTCCGCTATGACGCTTGGAGAAGACCTGTGGTGGAGATGGAGGTGGAGAAACAAAGGGGTAGTTACCTGTTGGATACGGGAGCTTCGTGTACCGTGATCCACACGGACAAACCTTTTGCCTCACCTCTGTCCGCCCAGGCTCCATATTTAGTAGCGGGTTTCACAGGTAGAGCACAGGCTGGCGCGCACTCCCTCCCGCTCTCCATTCAGTTGGGAGCGCTCCACACCACATGGACGTGCATCCTATTGAAGTGGAAAGAGGGGGGGGAGAAAGGCATCCTCGGGGCTGATTTCTTGGTGGAACACGGGATCCTCGTGGACCTGAGAAATCACTGTCTCTGGGGAGCCGAGGGCGGTTTAGGTAAGGTAGTTGTAATCCCGGGGAAGGAAGAAAAGGGGGCCCTGTGCACTATGAAGCCGTCAGGAGGTTACGATCTCGAGCTCATGATAACAAACGTCCCAACGGACTTGCAGGCGCGTGTGTCAGAAAATCTGACCGCGTTCGCCACCCACAAGCATGACTGCGGGAGAGTCACTGGGTTCGAAGTCAGCGTAGACGGGGACCCCATGATCCGACCCCAAAAGCAGTATAATTTCCCCAAGGAGGCAGAACCCGACATGGAGACAGCAATATCTTCATTGGTACAGCAGGGCGTGTTGAGGACGATAGCCACCCACGTGAACTCCCCATTATGGCCGGTAAAGAAACCGGACAATTCGTGGAGAGCCACGGTGGACTATAGAGTCCTCAATAGTAATATCCCAGCCTGCGCGCCCACGGTAGCAGCAGTTGCAGACTTAATAGGGAGTATTCCAGCATCGGCGACCACATTCACGGTGCTGGACATCTCGAACGGTTTTTGGTCCATTCCGCTGCGGCGGGAGGACCAGTACAAGTTTGCCTTTACTTTCAAAGGGCAACAGTACACTTGGAACTGCTTACCACAGGGTTTTCACAACAGCCCCAGCATTTTCCATCAGTGCATGGCGGGGAGTTTGAAAGAGTTCAGCCAGCCCAACCAGATAGTGCAGTATGTGGACGACTTACTCCTGTTCACAGATACAAGGGAGCAGCACGGCCCACTGTTAGCCGAATTGTTGGAACTGTTAGAAAGGAAGGGTTTCAAAGTAAACCCAAAGAAAGCCCAGATCGGCCAGCAGGAAGTTAAATTCCTGGGTCTGGCCATCCGCGCTGGGGAAAGAGCCATAGATAAGGCCAGACGGGAATCTATACAAGATCTGCCGATTCCCAACACAGTAACGGGTGTAAGGTCCTTTTTGGGATTGACCGGGTACTGCAGAGATTTCATCGAGGACTATGCTGCCACAGCGGCCCCGCTACTTCGACTCTTACACAAGGGAGTCGAGTGGTCTTGGGACGAGGGGTGCCAGGCAGCATTCGAGAAGTTGAAAAGAGATCTGCAGACCGCGCCAGCCCTAGGGGCCATAGATGGGGGAGAGGAGTTCTTTCTGGAGGTAGCCGCTAGTGGGGACAGCCTGAGCGCAGTGCTGCTCCAAGAGCGGCACGGCAAGCTAAGACCAGTAGTTTATTCCTCCAGGGTGCTCACAGATGTGGAGAGGAGTTTCTCCAATTGCGAACGGCATCTCCTGGCCACGCATTGGGCTGTGAACAGATCAGTGATCTTCACAGGGACCTCTCCCATTACGCTCCTCACCCATCACACCCCCACGAAGATGCTTCTGGACGGGAGGATTAAGGATGGGACCGTAAGCAGCGCTCGGATTGCACGCTGGACCCTCCTCCTTTCCCAGATGGATCTCAAAGTTAAAGGCCTCTGCGCGCCAAGGCTCGCAGCCAATATGGCATATCCCGGGACAGCCCATCAATGTTCCGTAGAAGGGGTATGGGAAGTTAACATAGGTTTACGGGCCGGGATACATCCCACGGGCCGCAAGATCTACGTAGACGGTTCTAGCACTGTAGCTGACGGCAAGCGACTCACAGGGTGTGGAGTTTATGACCCTGCGGCAAACATTGCCCTGGCAATTAAGCTCCCCAGCACTATGAGCGCGCAGCAGGCTGAACTGTCCGCGGTGGCGTACGTGGTTACCCACCCCGAGATTTTCCCAACCCCATACACGATTTGCTCAGACAGCATGTTCACGTGCAATTCGTGTACAGAGTACCTCGCCATCTGGTCCCGACGCGGGTACACCTCTGCGGACGGGCGGCCTTTAACAGTTAAGCCTTTGCTGGAGAAGATCCTAGCAGCTGTGGGGGAGAAAGGAGAGGTGTTCATCCATAAGGTGAAGGCTCACTCCACTACAGAACCCCGCAGTCAGGGCAACCAGCAAGCGGATGCGCTAGCCAGGGAGGGTGCCCGCAACGGCATTCTCTGGGACCTATACGAACCCGGACCCGTGGCGGCGATCCAAGGCAGGGAGGGAATTCCCGGGAACTCAGGGGTGACACCGCCCCCAGACCTAAAGACTGTCCAAACCCTGGATCCCGCCCTAAAAGCAGTCCTAAAAGCCATCACAGAGGGCAAACAGGTAGAAGGTCCGTACAGTACGGCAGCCCTCACAGTCAAAGAAGGTATGCTGTTCCGAGAGGAGCAGTGGGTTGTGCCGCAGCAGCACCGAAGGGAATTCCTGCAATTGGCCCACGAGGGTCCAGGAGCGGGACACCCCGGACCTGAGGTCACCTGGCAACGGGTGGAGCAGGCGGGATGGTGGCCAGGACTTCGGGACGATGTCCGCGAGTTCTGCGCAAGCTGTCTTGTGTGTGCTGCTAACAACCCAGACCCCCACAAAAGGAAGGTGCCCATGGGGCACATCAGGAGGGTAGAGGGACCATGGCAGTCGATTCAGGTCGACTACATAGGGCCCCTGCCCGCCGCCCAGGGAGGCTATAAGTACTGCCTTGTCCTGGTAGATGTGTTCACCAAATGGGTAGAAGCCTTCCCGTGCAGAACAGCTACGGCACTGGGTACTGCTAAGATCTTGATTCGGGAAGTGTTCTCACGATGGGGACTCCCCCGTTTTGTAGAGTCCGACCAAGGGAGTCAGTTCACCGGTCAAGTAATGCAGAACGCCCTCATGCTCTTGGGCATTGAGGGAAAGTGGCACGTAGCATACAATCCCCAGTCATCCGGGATTGTTGAGCGTATGAATCGGACCCTCAAGGAAAAGCTGAGGAAAGAGACAATGGGTTCGCCCCAGAAATGGGCGGAGGTCCTGCCTTTAGTCCTCATGGGGATCCGAGCCAGCCAGTCCAAAAGCACGGGGTATTCCCCGCACGAGTTAATGACTGGAAGGATCATGCGAACACCCACCCATGTGCTAGCCCCGGTGCTCACTGAGGTGAAATGGGACAAATTCGCCCAAACCCTCTTGGAGCGCCTGAGACAGATTTATGGGCAGGCGGCTGGGAACATGGGAAGACAGCACCAGGGAAATAAACTGTTGTTGGAACCTCGGAAACAACAAGAGTGGGTAGTCGGGGACCAGGTCATGGTCCGAAACTACGCCAGGGTAGGGAGTTTTGAACCACTGTACATGGGGCCATACAGCATTGTAGACAAAGCCAGCCCCATGGTTTATGCAGTGAAGACGCCCCGACGTACCAAATGGTTTCACATCAACCAGTGTAAACTGTTTAAACCGGGTACACAAGGGCCACCAAAGGGGACCAGGTCTGAGAACAAAGATCCTCAGCCTGTAACAGAGTCAAAGACCACACAGGCTGGAGCAGTAGCCTGCGTGAAGGGAGAGGCCATCCCATTGGAGTGGGAGGTCTCATCTTTTGAATGGGATTTAGGCAGGGGAGAGCCCGAACAGCTCAACCTCGCTTTAGACCCAATCACGGAGGAGGAAGAGTCAGAGGACGGCAGTCCCGCCCTCGACTCAAGCTTGGGGGAGGTAGGGAGTGGGGGTGGAGACTCGTTACCTGTAGGGACAGGTGAGGTGGAGTCGGAAGCCACAGATCCCGACCCCGGGGGGGCGGAGCCTGAGGGAGGGGAGCTGGAGCTGGCAGCTGTGGAGGAACCACAGGCTGTAACGGTAACAGTCACGACCCCAGGTCCATCGGCCCCGGGAGCCCAACCCAAAGCAGCCCCTCGTAGGTCGGCTCGAGCGCCCCAGCCCAGAAAATTTTGGCCAGATTCTCCCCATCCTCCCCAACCACGGTTTAAAGCAGCCCCAGGAAGACATGATCCCCGTTCAGCAGCGACAGGCTGCGGGGGATCAAAGCCAAAGCTCAATGCAGCCCCACCGCAGGGTGTGGCACACGACAGACCTCACAGGGATTCGGAAAGCCGCCCCACGGAGGGCGGCGCTGTACATAAGTTAAGATAGGTAATTATGGTCATAGTTTAAGGAATGTAAAGTATATGGTGTTAAGAGTACAATTTTGAGGTCTGCCCGGTATGTGTGTTTGTTAGGGAGCGGGGTCCAGGAACCCGCGTGTCCAATTAATTTAGGCCAGCACCTATCGGGAGCCCGGCTACATCATTTTGTTGGTTACAGAAACCTGGGATACGATGGAAAGGATTGTCGTCGCGTTCATGGCGATCGGGTGCGGGTGGGCCTACCGAGGCCGCACCAAGGACGTCATCATTTTCGGGTGCTCCGGGGACACGGCCCCCATCGCAACGGATGGGACGGGGGAGCGAGAGGTAGAGGAAACCGCCACCTACTTCCACCAAGGGAGATGGCCAGGTTGGCTGGGAACGAATTCTACGGAATATTCCAGCAATTTCGGTTTTGCCTACCAAGAGACTTCATTAATGTGCCCTCGAGTGAGGATCCTAGCGCCCAGAGTCAGCGTCACCGTGGGAAAGAGGATTTGTCTGGTGTGCAATGGGAACGTACCACCAAGGCGATGGTGGTGGCTACGAAAGCTGGGAAAGGACATGAGAAACTCTACGGTCGAGTGGGAGCGACTGGGTAATAATACCCATCGGACTATTACGGGAACTCACGGACAATTACGTGTGTGTTGGGACAAATGGTGGGAACCGGATGAGGGAATATATGTCTGTATGTGGGGTTCGAGACACGTCTGCCCCAAGGGCGTGTCCATCTTCTTCCAGAGGCAGTGGCAGGATGAAGGGAAGGGGATGAGATGGGATGTTAGCACTCGAGCGTGCGGAGCCCCATACTCCCCTATTCCGGTGAACGCCACTGAACTCATCACCCGCCCACGCAAGCCCCTGCCCACGCTTCCGGTAGCACTAGCCCAGAAAGGAGGGTGCCCAACCACCACCAAGGGACCCGGGAACGGTTTAGTATTGGTACCCACCGGTCAGGTGCTGTACCAAGGGGTACACTACGCGGTGGCCTCAGTGATTTTAAATCTCACTGAGGTAAGATTGCCGGAGTGGTGTCCCAAAGAAACGGAACAATTATACCAGGTCCTGTTAACCCGTATGTTTAGACAATTTTACGAATTTGACTTTGCCGACATCGACAGAGACAAATTATACACCACACCGCCAGAAGTTTTGGATCGAGTCGGGAGGCAAAGAAGGGGTACTGTAAATGACATATTCACTGCTTTTAATACCGGGACATCTGTTGTCAACGCTCTAGATAACGTGAAGCTGCAGACACAGATCAACGGTTTAAAAGCCCAGTTAAGGAACATATTGACAGACGGAAACAAGGTCGTGGGTTCTGAGTTGCATGAGGACCAGGCCATGACACTACACTTTAAGGACATAATTGCTGAGCTGGAGAAACACGCGAGAACGGTAAATGCACTCATTAAGGAGGATCGGAATGCGTCCGATCAAGCTGCGCAAAACGAGGCCTGTGTGCTGTACGGGGCGTGGTTACTGGGCGAGGGCCGCAGTAATCTTGAGGATTTAAAACAGGGTTTGGTCCCGTCCTGGATCAGCAACAAGCACTTGCAAGCGCTCCACCCTTTTGAGAATGCATTAAGCCCGTGCCAGCTCAGGCTAGCCGCAGAAGCATACCCAGTTCCAGTGGACTGCGGACATTCGAATCACACTATTATGGGAATAGTAGTAAGAATGCCGGTGTTGGGTCCCGCAGCAAAGCCCGCCCCGGTATACAGAGTAGAGAACATTGGAGTCATTCGGGGGGGCACACACATTCGTTACGCAGTGGTCCCGCCTTACGTCATCAGATGGGAGCGTACGATGACAGGCACCGACCTCTCGGAATGTCGGAGCCGGGGGGCACACATCATCCTGTGTCCCCAGCACTTGAATGCCTTTTTGAAACCACAGTGCGGGTTCAGAACCGCTAGCGCGAAGCCGGTGAATTGCACCATGGAGGCAATGGCAGAGGACCATGTGCCCCCACAGGTAGCATATATCGGGGGTGGGACATACTGCGTCACCACTGCAGCGCCTCAGTACCGATATGGACAACACGAGTGGTGTTCGGTCGGTGATAGCAGTTTCTGTTTCAAACCCAGGGCCGAGGTTCAAGTGGCACAACAACGAATTGTTCCCATTCCTGCGCCCTCCACCGTACACATCACTATCAAAGAGAATTTCACAGACTTACAACGATTTGTCGCGCATTTTGGTTATGTCATTCCCCCTCTTCCCGAACACCTCACCAAGATTTTAAAAGCCGTTATAATTTCGCAGAAACATTTCTACACACTGGAGCAGAAGACTTTAGAGATAGGAAAAGACATATTGGACATAACCATCCCACCATGGTGGGGCTTGTTCACCAACATAGAGGTCCCCGCCTGGATTAGAATAGCATCCTATATCCTAGTAGTATGTCAGGTTTTGATTGTGATATTTTTGCTCTTTGTGCATTGCAAAAGAGGCAAACGCCTCCAGAGGCACGAGAACACAGGAGAATGGAGAGAACGCTATGTGCGAATGGGGGAAGCAGATACCCCACTCTAAGCTGCTAGTATAAGATTAAGCGTCCCTCCATTTAAAAAAATTTTTTGTTGATTGTTTTGGGTTATAAGGAAATAAGTATTGTTATGTTATTAGTTGTTCTTAAGTTTTTTTGGATTAATAAAAGATGCATGCAGATGGCGCAAAAGGGTATCAACCCCTGCCCATCTGACAGGTGAAGGTGTTATAGTTTAAGATTTGCTGTCTATGATTCCAAATGTGCATGAGGTAATTTTCATTTTCTCCGGAAATGGGAACTGCATGTGTCGTGAGGGGCATAGATAGTTAAGTGCCAGGAATGTTTGGATGTGGGGAATCAGGGAAAATTTGCTCATCAAGGATTATTGATACTTTGAGCAAGCTATCGGTATCACAGGGGGGCCTGTAAGATTCGCAATTTTCAGCAAAATTCACGCAAGAAAACTGGATAAAATAAGACTGTTTATTGACCAAAGTAAGCTTGCACAGAGAAACCTTTGATAAAAAGGGCATACAAAATGGCCGCCAGGCCCCGTGATCAGTTTATGAACCATTTTATTTCTGTTACTGCAAGCCAGACAGGCTTGTGGATTGAAGACAGTGAGCCCACGAAAGCCAGTATCTGGGAACCGAAACTCAGAGCAACAGCATACATATTCAATGGATTATAAGTACAGGATGGGGCCCATCAAGATATGGGCGGACAATGTAAAAACACTTATACCCATTTATCGTACAAAGGAAAAACCGTTTAGCAGCCATCAAGGAAAATGTCCGGACCGATCAATATGCGAACCGAGCCGCGGTGACAATGCAAAGGACATTAAAAGACATTGTCGGCCAGGAAGGCCAGTTTAAGTTATCACCGGCTCCGTTACAAGACAAAGCGCCCCTGCAGAGATTTTCTGCCCGCCAAAATTAATACAAAGACAGGACTATGATTTGGCGGGAGATAAGACTGTCCCAAAAGAGTATAACTATGGATTGAAAGTCCATCTAAGTTACTTCTTCTTCACTGCCGCGGCTTCTTGTTGGGCGACTTCAGGCTTCCATTTTTTCAAGAACTTTCTTCTACGAGGAACGAACGAAGGGTGGACGGTGCCCGGATCGGCGCCTCTTCCACTTCGGCAGATCGATGAAAACGTTTTCGTCTTTTTAAAGACGGACGGTTTCGGTAAAAGGACAACGTGGTCGGTGTTCAGCCAAACAAGGCTCGGCCACGACGAGAAGACGACGAGGGTGGCCCGGGTACTGGGGTCGGGAGATCATCGACGACCCAGGCCGACGGAGAAGAAACCCTCTGGAGGACTGGCGATCTAGGCCACAAGATTCTCCCATGTGCATAACCTGCATCTAGGTCTACTCCATGAACAAAAATCCACGATTGTGGATCTCAACCTTGACGAGCGCTCATCGAGGCTGTGTCTACCCCACCGCTTCGAGAGAGAGAGAATATCGACTGCGCCAGAAGTTTCCAAATCCACGTGACGACGGAAAGCGGTGCCAAAAAGGCTGCGAACCCCCTTTCTCGCGATTTCGAGAGTGGTGAGCATGATCCCAAGTTCCCCAGGTCGAAACTTAGTTTAGGTATAGGGGAGGGAGTTAAGGGAAATCGTAATGTGTTTCCCCTTTTACGATGTGCCGTGTGTTCCCCATTTCCATAGAGTCAAGTTCATAAATTTGTGCATGATTGTAGTTACTTTAATCTGTGCCTATGACATGTATTTTGTAATGCTTCAAACTGTTCAAAAATAAAAGCATCCATTTCGTGCTATTCAGCCTGGTCTATTGAGTCCTCTTCTCTGCACTACTGTTCTCTGCATCTAAGTCCAAGGTCTAGAACCGTAGGGGGGATGGGTCGAACCACTCAAGGGTAATTCTTGCACGAAGCCTGGCAGGGGGC
The DNA here is from genome assembly GCF_052327205.1 of Somniosus microcephalus. Taxonomy (NCBI): domain Eukaryota; kingdom Metazoa; phylum Chordata; class Chondrichthyes; order Squaliformes; family Somniosidae; genus Somniosus; species Somniosus microcephalus. The sequence goes on from NC_140995.1 coordinate 92,237,314, forward strand.
CAGAACGGGCAAGAGAGCAGGAAAAACCCCCTACAGTGTTAAATGCCAGTCCTGCTCCTTTTTCAGGAAACAGTTTCTTAAACGTTGTAATGATATCAGCAAATAGTGATGGTATTTGCCTGTTTGATTATTTATGCCTTACCAGCATATTTGCCTGATTGATTATTTATGCCTGACCAGCAGAGGGCATGTGACAGAGGCAAGCAGTTTAGTTTTAGTTTCGTTTTAGATGGATCTCTAAGATGGTGTCTCCTGTAATGCTGTTAACTGAGTTGAACATACTTTAGATAAAAAGACAAGCTCTTTCATGAATGTGTCATCATTGAACCCACATACAAATCAATACATGGTGTCAGAAGTGATTGAAAGAGATGAAGAGGAAAAATCCGAAGTTAAATCAGCTCTCCAGATATTCGTTACTTACCATTGGAGAATAGCTAACAAAGTGAAAAATGGAAGGTTTACACCCACCGGTGAAGCTTCAGTTGACAGGTAATGTGGCTGAAAATTGGAGAAGGTTCAAACAACGTTTGGAGTTGTATTTATCAGCAATCGGAGCTGATGAGAAAAGTGATAAAATGAAAGCGTCAGTGTTCTTACATGTCGTGGGTGATGAAGCGCTGGAGGTGTATAATAACTTCACATTCGCTGCTGATGGAGACAAAATGAAGTTGGATAAAATAATGGAACAGTTTGAGGCCTACTGCATACCTAAACGTAACGTGACATTTGAGAGGCACAGATTTTTCACATGTGTACAGAAAACGGGAGAGACTATTGATCAGTATGTGACTGAACTGAGAAACAGAAGCAAAACATGTGAATTTGGGGGACTGACAGACTCGCTGATAAAAGACAGACTGGTGTGTGGTATTCCAGATAATGGTCTAAGGGAAAGACTGCTAAGAGAGCAAAATCTAGACCTGGGAAAAGCCATAGCACTGTGTAGGGCTACAGAGACTGTGAAGTCGCAGGCAAAGGAGCTGTTCAGTGACAGTAGCTGCAACGTGGATGCAGTGAGTAAGAACGGACACAAACCGTTTAACAAAAAGAGCGCCAATGTGAAAAAAGAGGCATGGCCAGCGAACAAAAATGAAAGGGGCAATCGAAAGTCATGTAGTCGATGCGGTACACAGCATCCACCAAAAAAGTGTCCAGCATATGGTAAAACATGCAATAGTTGCAACAAAAACAACCATTATGCCCGTTGCTGTAAGAACCAAGCGCAACAAAGCAAGGTCCATGCAGTAGATGAAAGCGAGATAGAGGAGTTCTATGTAGATGTTGTGTCTGAAAACAAAAAAGAAAAAAGAGACTGGATGTTGACACTAAAAGTGAATGACATACACATTCCATTTAAATTGGATACTGGAGCACAAGTTAATGTGATATCAGAGACTGATTTTAAGAAAATTAGACCCAGACCAAGGATACATGGAATAAAAGTGAAAGTGACAGGATACTCAGGTACTAATATACCAGTGAAAGGAAGATGCATTGTCAAAGTGACACACAAGGACAGAGAGCACACGCTAGCATTAATCGTGGTGCCAAAGGATGTGCAGGCCATACTAGGTTTAAAAGCCTGTGAGAGACTGAACCTGGTAAAGAGAGTCCTCATTGTGGAAAGCAAAGGAGAGACAGTCTATGATGAACTCATGAAAGAGTACAACAACCTATTTAAGGGTCTAGGCTGCCTTCCAGGAGAACACACGATCAGAGTAGATAAAAGTATGCCAACGGTCATACATCCATGCAGAAAAGTTCCGTTTGCTCTTCAAAAGCAACTGAAGGCAGAGTTGGACAGGATGGAAAGCCTGAACGTGATTCAGAAGATAGATGAGCCAACTGAGTGGGTGAGTTCCCTCGTCATTGTGGACAAAAAGAATGGAAAGCTCAGAATTTGCCTGGATCCAAGAGATCTAAACAGAGCAATAAAGAGAGAGCACTTCAAGCTTCCTACACATGAGGAAATCATGTCACAGTTTGCAAATGCAAAGTATTTCAGCAAGTTAGATGCATCATCAGGATTTTGGCAGATGAAACTGGACGAGGCAAGTTCAAGACTGTGCACGTTCAACAGTCCATTTGGCAGATACAGATTCCTAAGGTTACCATTTGGCATTGCCTCAGCTCCTGAAGTGTATCACAAAACTATCCATATGATCTATGAGCACCTGGAGGGAGTTGATACATCAATGGATGACATCATAGTATGGGGAACCACGAGAACTGAGCATGACAAGAGACTGAAAAAAGTGCTGGAAGCAACAAGGAAAACAAACCTGAAGCTGAATAGAGAGAAATGCCAGCTCAGGGTGACAGAACTGACATTCGTGGGAGATATCCTTAGCGGTGAGGGCATCAGACCAGATCCCAGAAAGGTGTCCGCCATTGAGAATATGCCAAAGCCACAATGCAAAAAGGACGTGCAGAGGTTTAATGGAATGATCAACTACATGGGTAAATTCATATCCAACCTCTCAGAAAAGATGGCGCCACTGAGAAGACTAACTGAAAAGAACATAGAATGGGAATGGAATCATGAGCATGAGAAATCATGGAGCGAGCTAAAGAAACTGCTCACAGAGGAACCAGTTCTGAGGTTTTATGACCCAGCGAGACCCATCAAGATATCATCAGATGCATCACAGAGTGGGCTCGGTGCCGTTCTTCTGCAAAAATATGATTACTGGTAACCTATTGCATATGCATCGCGCTCAATGACAGACGCGGAGACGCGATATGCTCAAATAGAAAAGGAGCTGCTCAGCATCACATACGCCTGTGAAAGATTTCACCAGTTTGTGGCAGGACAAGCAATCAGTGTAGACTGACCATAAGCCCTTGATTGCATTGTTCCAAAAGCCACTAAATAGCTGTCCGCTTAGAATACAAAGAATGATGATCAGGCTGCAACGCTATACACTGAATGTTGCGTACACACCGGGTAAGCTGATGTATATAGCAGACACGTTGTCCAGAGCTGTAGACCCAAGTGAGCCCGCAAACACCAAAATGGATGAAAAAGTTAACGCCTACGTGGACATGATCATAAGTGCACTGCCCATAGCAGATGCAAAAATGGAGCTCATAAAGACAGAGACAAACAAAGATGAAACAATGAGACGACTGAGGAAAAGCATCTTGGATGGATGGCCCAACATGAAGCAAGACTGCTCACCTGACATGGCAGAGTACTGGAACTGCAGGGCGGAACTATCAGTGGTCGAAGACATCATCTACAAAGGAAGTAAAATAGTTATCCCAAAGAGTCTGAGAAAAGAGATGCTAAAAAGGATCCATGGAGGACATCTGGGAATCGAAAAGTGTAAGAAAAGAGCACGAGAGGTGATGTATTGGCCACGAATCAACCAAGATGTGACAAATGAGGTGTCAAACTGCACAATATGCCTGAAATATCGAGCAAGCAATCCGGTAGAACCATTAAAGCCACACCCAGCGCCAGACAGACCTTACCAGAAGGTAGGCGCTGACTTATTCGTATGTCAAGGGAAGGACTATCTTGTAGTCACAGACTATTACTCCCTGTATCCAGAGGTTTGTAGACTGTACACCACCATTGCAGATGCTGTGATAACATGTATGAAAGCCATATTCTCCAGGCATGGCGTGGCAAGCGAGGTCTTCACAGACAACGGACCCCAGTTTTACAATGCAAGTTTCCGACACTTTGCCAAAGAGTGGGACTTTGTCCACACAACGTCAAGTCCTCACTTTCCACAGTCCAATGGACTAGTGGAAAAATCGGTCCAGACAGTGAAAAGACTGATGTACAAGGCAAAAGACAGTGGAACTGACTTCTACCAGAGCATGCTTGTATACCGCACAACGCCGCTCGAGTGTGGTATGTCACCAGCCCAACTTCTTATGGGACGTTGGCTAAGGTCAAACCTACCCATCCCGGAGAACCTCCTGAAAACAAAAGAGGGGGAGAAAGTGAGGAAGTTCAAAGAACAACAGAAAGAAAAGCAAAAGTACTACTATGACAGAGGAACACAAAACCTACCTGAACTCCACACTGGTGACCAAGTAAGGTTCAAAGACAAAACAAACATATGGACTCAGAAGGGAACTGTCCTGAGTGAAGTACAACCAAGATCACACACCATTCAGACAGATGAGGGTGCTGTTCTGCGAAGAAATCGTCGGGATCTTCTCATGGGACCAGCCACAGCAAGTCAAAAGACTGATACTGTTGAACAACCTGATCACACAGCAGGTCAAAAGACTGATACTGTTGAACAACCTGATCACACAGCTGAGAAACCATCATCTGAGGCAACAACTCAGATTCAAGGACAATCAATCAGAAAATCCTCAAGACACGTGAAGCCTCCTGAGAGACTCATTGAGCAAATTTAAGGACTCTTGTTATAGAAGGAAGTAATGTTATCTTATTCTTTCTTCAAGTTCTAGTGTATTTACATATTTCATGTGAACACACAAAACAAGGTTAAAAAACCTTGATAATGATAATGATAATGTAAGTTCATTAAGTGTTACAGTTAAAATGCAGAGTAATACAAAGAAAACATGTTGTTAGATAAAAGTAAAATACTTTTGTTTTAAGAAAGGGAGATGTAATGATATCAGCAAATAGTGATGGTATTTGCCTGTTTGATTATTTATGCCTTACCAGCATATTTGCCTGATTGATTATTTATGCCTGACCAGCAGAGGGCATGTGAGAGACAAGCAGTTTAGTTTTAGTTTCGTTTTAGATGGATCTCTAAGATGGTGTCTCCTGTAATGCTGTTAACTGAGTTGAACATACTTTAGATAAAAAGACAAGCTCTTTCATGAATGTGTCGTCATTGAACCCACATACAAATCAATACAAACGTGAACTATTCAAAGTGATTGCTAAAAACATCACTACCTAAATAGGTATAATATTCAGTTCTCCTCTATCACTGAGGTTTGTTTTAAAAGGAAAGAATCTCAGGGTGCCAGGGAGGTTCATCTGCGCAGGAAATGGGTCACTCACTCCTACCATTATCCACTGACGCTTGCAGCCACCATTCTTTTCCTTTAATGTAATCCTCTGTGCTGGAAGGAGAAGGCTGAATTTAAAGATTGTTTCTAAGGGATGAAAAGATTTTAGAGGATGTCTCCTCTGCAGCCCAGGAAAATTTAGAAAGTGAATGCTGATAACAGCGACACCCCTGCATCCACCCAAAGGATCATAGAGAAGACTACTGGGCCTAGAAATTCAGTTGGGCGCGCCAGCCGTTAGCGCCTTAGGAGGAGTAGATCTCGAGCGCTAGGCGCTTATCACCCGGGCGCAGCGCGATCTGTGCCTCTCCCCAACTTCAGGACACATTTAGCGCCGGCGCAAAGTCTTAGTGCGCGCCCTGCTGCGCGCGCAGATCATGACGTCATTTAATAGTGCAACGCCCTTTGTGCGTCCCAAACCGGAACTTCACTCGCGCCGGCCCATTGTGCGCCGGGCGGCCCGAGCGACTGTGAAGTGGAATGGTACACAGCCCAGCCGGGCCGCGGGGAGCGCTAATTAAAGGGCACTTACCCAGCAGTATAAAGGCCAGCCATTTTGCAGCATTCACTCTTGTGCAACGGTTTTTTGGACAGAGACCAAGGAGGAGAGTTTACTGGTTTGGACCAACACTTGGACAGGTATTTTTGGCTCAGGCCAGAGCTTACCAATTATCTTTGCCTTCATTCAGAGCTCAGTGTTTGCCAGCATATAATGGGGGCTGCATTGGGTGGCAACGCTGAATTTCAGCCTTATGCCAGAAGGACTTACAGACGCCATGAGAGAGTGGCAGCCCTGGCTAGACGCAGAGGGGGCAACAGGCGTCGCCAACTGAGGCCTTACCCACGCAGGGTATACCGCCAGCAGACCTCCTATCTGACCATGTCTGCCGCGATGTGTGTTAGAAGGCTGCGATTCCGAAGGGAGGTGGTTGCAGACATCTGCCGGCTGCTTCAGAGAGATCTGCAGCCACAGCTGATGCGCAGGACGTCTCTGTCGGTGGCAGTGAAGGTGACGGTGGCTCTCAACTTCTATGCCTCCGGCTCCTTCCAATCCGCTACTGGGGACATCGCTAACATCTCCCAGTTCGCCGTGCATTGCTGCATCCGCCAGGTGACCGAAGCCCTTTTCAGAAGGAGACATCAATTCATCTCCTTCCCCATGACCCTGGACAAGCAGCAGCAGCGTGCAGTGAGGTTTGCAAGAATAGCGGGCTTCCCCATGGTGCAGGGCGCCATTGACTGCACGCATGTGGCTTTGCGGGCACCTCTTGAGCATGCCGAGGATTACCGCAACCGGAAGGGCTACCATTCCCTCAATGTACAGCTGGTGTGTGACCACAGGCAGCGCATCCTAGCTGTCAATGCCCGCTTTCCAGGCAGCAGCCACGATGCCTTTATCCTGCGACAGACAACTGTGGCTGACATGTTCCAGGCACAGCCTCCCCCAAGAGGATGGCTTATCGGGGACAAAGGCTATCCTTTGTGTACCTGGCTCATGACCCCGCTCCGCGCGCCCACGACCCCTGCTGAAGAGGCATACAACGAGAGCCATCAAGCGACGAGGAACCTCATAGAACAAACAATCGGCGTGCTCAAGCAATGGTTCCGCTGTCTCGATCGCTCCGGGGGAGCCCTCCAGTATTCGCAGGATCGAGTCTCCCAATTCGTCGTCGTTTGCTGCATGTTGCACAACCTGGCTATCCGCAGGACTCAGGCACTGCCACCTCACGTTGGACCACCACCTCAGGAGGAGGAGCAGGAGGAGCATGAGGACGACGAGGACGAGGAGTACCAGCCCAGGAGGGAGGCACAAGGTCCAAGGGCCGCCCGTCGGCGGCTTATTGAACGTCACTTCTAGGCCCCCTGTCAGGGAATGGCTTGTGCCAATGATAGAACATGATTGCAGCCGCTCCGCAAGCCCTCAGCCGGTTAAGGCAACAAACACTTCAAAGATCAAACATGGACAATGTGAATAAATAAAATGCTTTATTGTACAAACTCTGGGCCCTTCCCACATGAAAACCAAAAACAGACGAAACCCCCAAAAAACACTCAAACACATTACTCGCTCCCACAACCTGGAGAGGATTAACAAAATAGGGCAACTAAAATGGCCGTCATTCTCGGCCTTCGTCAAAAACAAACATCACATCACCGGCCTTCAAAAAACAAACATCCAATTCTCGGCCTCAAGAAACAAACACAAATGGCCACACATTCGACTATTTGGCCTGCTAGGGCGATGCCTTGGCCATCTTTGGGTGGCCCCTGCCCGAGGTCTGGCCGTTGAGCGGGCGGCTGTTGATTGCTGCAGCTGTGGCTGGCCAGCATCAGTCGCTGCAGCAGCTCCTGGCAGCTCCACTGGGGGACTGGCAGTGGCGGCTGGAGGAATGGCAGCAAGCTGGCGGATGGCAGGCGCTCGCTGGTCGCCTGAGGCACTGGCACTCGCCCGGGCCAGCACTGCAGCATGCGCACCAATCTGCCGAGGGACAGACCGCTGTGCTGCTGCAGCGCGCCGGGTGCCCTGGCGATGCCTGGCTGACACAGCGAGTGTGGCAGCAGTGAGTGCCCGTGTTGGCCTGTTCACTGACCGCATCAGAGCAGCCAGTGACTGGACGGCACCACTGATCACCTGGCCAGTCGCTGACAGAGCTGCCCCGAATTCCGCCCGACTCGCTGCCTGATCTGCCCGGTATTCCGCCCGACTGGTGGCTTCTGAGGGCCCGAACTCGGCCACACTCCGAGAGAGGGAATCGATGGACTCAGGCAACCGTGCCACTGCCGCCATGAGCTCCGTGTGCCGGCGCTCCGAGTCCGCGGACAAGTCCTCGAGGCGTTCCATCTCCTCGGCGAAGAGCATCTCCTGACTGGAGGCCGGACTCTCCCTCTGGGGAGAAGGCCACCGAGCTGGCCGACCCTTCCTGCGTTGCTGGAGGCCGCTGGGCCCAGCAATTGGACTCCCCTCCGACGCATTCCCCCCTCTGGGGAGAAGGCCGCCGAGCTTCCACCCCCCTCCCGCCTTTCTGCAGGCCGCAGGTCCCATGAGCTCCCCTCCCCTTCGACACTTCCGCCACGCTGCCCTCCAGGGAAGACGTGTCCCCTACGTTGGCCTGGGTGGCCGCGGCTGAGGGTTCCCCTGATGGGCCGCCTTCCTCTTGCTCCTCCTCCTGCTCCTCTTCGGAGGGTCGGTCACTGGCAAGTTCAGGGACCTCCTCTTGACCATCTGAAAGCAGGAAGGCACAAGAGTAGCTTTAGAGTGAGGAGAGGGCGTCAGTGCGGGATGCATGAGTGGTGGCATTCAGCGCATTGGTCGGACAGTGGCAAAGGATGTAGATCTGATGCGCAAGTGGGACGAGAGAGGTGCAAAAGGTGATGTCCTTACCATTGCTGCCCAGAACAGGGTCGGCATCTCCACATGCAACGGGCCCAATCACCCGGCCACCCATGAGGCGCTCCACGCGATGTTGCAGGTCGGTGAGTGGCTGGATATGGTGTCGGCCTCCCCCGGTCGCAGTCCGGCTCTTGCGATTATTCGCCAGCTTGGCCTGCAAGAGAAAGGACGGCCTCTAAGTACAGTGTGTCGCCGTGATCTTGTGTGCACTGCCTCCCATGGTGGAATAGCTTGGCCAGTGTGTCGCCATGATCTGGTGTGCACTGCCTCCCATGGTGGAATAGCCTGGCCAGTGTGTCGCCATGATCTGGTGTGCACTGCCTCCCATGGTGGAATAGCCTGGCCAGTGTGTTAAGTGCAGAATGTGCAATTGATGCTCATGCCTGTCCCATAGCTGCTGGATGAAGGCTGGCCATTAGAGCTTTCAGGTCCCTTTGCCCATAATGTGAGGTGCACATGCAAGGATGAGGAGGTCACTGGAAAGGGTACTCACCCTGACAATGCGTGTGAGGTCATTTAACTTTTTGCGGCATTGGGCACCGGTCCTGGGGACGTCGCTGTTGGCTGACAGCTTGGTGGCGACATGCCTCCAGGCTCTCCTGTAGACGCGGACCGTCGCCTTCTTGCCATTGTCCGGGTACAAAACGTGGCACCTCTTCTCCACAGCAGCAAGCAGCACACTCAGATCACGCTCTGAGAAGCGCTGCGCACGTTCACGGGCCTTCTCCATGTCTTCAGGCGCTATTTGGGTCCAGCAGCAGTGTTCAGGCCTAGCTGGAGGGCTCCACTATCCAGGGCGTGGCAGCAGACACAGTCGACCCTTCCCCCTTAAGAGCTGGCCGGCGCCAGGGCGTCTGCTGTCAATCACGAGATGGCCGCACCTGCGCTGCGCCCGGCCTCGGCGCTATCGATCACCACCTCCGGCTTAGCGCCCAAAGAGAGGCGTCCAGCAGCAGTTTTAGCGCTCGCCCGAACTCCTAGGGCGAAGCTAATGAATATCGGAGAAGTGGCATCGATTTGGCGGCGGCCGCAAACTTTAGCGGACACCCCACTTTAGCGCCCCAAAAGTGGCGTCAATGAATTTCTAGGCCCTGACTTCTTGAAACTTTCCTTCAGATGCTTGGACTGGTCAGGTGCCATCTTGCAGTAACGCCATGACAAGTCTCCATTGCCTGTTGCATACTGCACAATTTCACCATCTAGAGAGGCCTAACTGTGGAACAGGTGGAGCAGGGAGCTAATTTGAAGTCAATGGAAGGTCAAACCTGGCAGGGTGTATAACGGGTGGCTATTTCGATATCGCCTGTTTCATACCATCGTCTGAAGCTAAAACTACCCCCGCCCACCGCCCCCCACCCCCCCAACCTTATGCACTGGCTTGTTCTGCAAGTAGAGAAGTACCATTGAGATGTAAATTCCATGAGTACATATAATGACATTAAGGTTTGCCAGAAAATTTTTGGACGGTAGTCTTTTAAGATATCCGTGTGCCGATGTTTCAGTAATAACATGCCCCGGAATTTGCAGCCTGCTACATCAAGGACATCAATCATAAGCATTTAAACGGCTGTAAATAAGCCTAAGTGGTTTGCATAAGCCCGTGGTGTATGAGAATGTGAGGAAGCATTTTGTGACATGCATACTTTGCCTATTTTACTTGGTATAAGGTACTGGTTGAATATTTTCTTTAGGTGTGAAAATATTTGATGCCAATGTCGGTGGTGCAAGCTGAATTGAGGAATTCTGCCACCTCCTGCCTAGTACTGTTGACCACTCTCCTGTATTTGTTAAACAGGAGTAATTTCTTGCATCAACTGCCCTAATCCTGCATGTGAAAATCTGGGGGCCCCAGCTTGCCAGTGCACCATTATCAGCCTACAGCTTTTCATCGAAAGTAGTCTTCTGAATATTTGCCAGAATTACTGGGCCTGACTTTTAAAAGGATGCTGCAACCGTTTTAATAAATATTCTGCCTCCAAATCAACCAGTGGTGAATAACATGTTTGGAGCTTCTTTGGAGTATGGAATTGGGCTCATCCCAGAAGATTTGTCTGGATCAGATATGCATCGCTCAGGTAGGCACGAGACCCACAATGCAATATCCCCCCACTTTCCACAGTTATGGTACAAAATTGACCCCTGGATGTTTTTGAATTTCCTTCTAGTTGTTACATGTTGTTGTGTATGTAATATGTGTGCTACTTTGAACCTATGGACAGGACTGCACTACTTGTTGGGCGTAGTGATACGCAGTACCACTCCTGGCCATAGGGGTATAAATAGTACTGTGGGTACTGATCTCCCCTCAGTTCCCGCCTGTGGGCATGAAGTAAAGACCTATGTATAGTCCCTACCTCCAACCAGTAAAGACCTGTTTGAGTTATACGTTTAAGTCTTTGTGTTAATTGTTCAATACAATACACATACTTAACACTGGCGACGAGTCAGGTTCTTACCCTGCGGCAGTTGAAGAGAGGTTTCAAACATCACCACCCCACTAGAAGCGACAGGCTTTAGGACTCTGAAGCCTCCATCAGCGACTGAGCACTGGAGTGCAGCAAACATCCTGACAGCTTCCAGCGACTGACAGAAGTCTTTCTGCAGTTTCCTTGTTCAACCTAGGTGGTGGGGTAAGCCGTGCAGTGTTGGCTGCAAAGACAGGGCTAGGGAAGTTGGAGAAGATAAGGGCGATCGCAATCCCTGATAAGAGCCGCGGTGAAACGCGCGAGCGGGTAAGCCAGAGCCCGGGAGGGAGCGAGCAAGAGCCGCGCGAGCGGGTAAGCCAGAGCCCGGGAGCCGCTTCAAGTGCGAGGCGCAGCGCGGGCCAGCGATCGGAACCAAAGATAAGGGCCGCACTCGGGGGCTGAAGGGAGATGGCGTCGGGGGACGGGTGAAGACCGCCAAGCGCGGGAAAACCGCCATTTTGTGGGCGGAGGACGATGGCAAGAGCGGGAAGCCGCCATCTTTGATAACAAGTAAACAAAATAAAATCTGAGAAATTGCAAATCTACAATGCCTAAACACGGGACTATTAGCACCTTTGATAGTGACCTCGAAGATTGGGCCATATATGTTGAAAGAGTAAAAAATTATTGTAAGGCCAATAAAATTCATGACCAAGATAAAGCTCTAACATTATTAAATTTAATGGGTGCGAAGACATACGGGCAATTGAAACACCTGTTATCACCAGATGAACCGGCGGATAAGACGTTCGATGAGATTGTTACTGTCCTGAAAGATCATCTAAACCCCACGCCGCTGATGCTAGCGGAACGATTTAAATTTTACGACAGAAGGCAGCTACAGCATGAAAGCAATGCTGATTATTTGCTGGAACTGCGTAAATTAGCGAAATATTGCCAGTTTGGAACGGGACTGACAGAGGCACTTCGAGACAAATTTGTGTGTGGTTTATTTAAACAGGATACACAAAAGCGACTGCTTGAGGAGAATGAGCTGACGCTTGAGAAGGCGGTCACTATGGCAGCAGCACACGAAGCCGCAGCGAGAGGCACGGCAGTAATGCAGCTACGGTCACCGGAGCTCAGTGCACACAAATTGGGTGTGAGTTCTGGCAAATGTTATCGTTGTGGAAAGACAACGCATGATCAGAACCAGTGTTGGTTTAAAAACCAAGAATGTAGAACTTGTGGTAGGCTTGGACATATAGCTAGAGTATGCAGGTCAGGGAAGAAGACCAGCAACAAGAAGTCACCGCAAGGAAAATACGCAAAGGTACACAAGGTGACCGAACAGGAGTCCGATTCAGACGCTAGCAGTAATGAACTGGCTAGCTTAAGCTGTAATGAACTGGCTAGCTTAAGAGTACTCAACGCTGGTAAGGGTGCAGACCTCCAGACAATTTGGGTCACTCTTCAGATAGAAGGAGTCCAAGTAAAACTGGAATTGGACACTGGATCGGCATTGACGGTCATAAATAAGAAAGATTACGGAAAGTTATTCCAACATATTCCCCTACAGGATACGGGGATTATATTGAAAACATACACGGGGCAAAGAGTGTACCCCATCGGGAAAATAGAGGTTGCAGTGGTCCACAAGGGCGAAGACAGTCAAATAATGGACTTATATGTGATATCTGAAGGAGGTTCTCCACTACTAGGACGGGAGTGGATTAGGAAAATGAATATGGACTGGCATTTCCTACAAACAATAACGAGTGAGAACTCGGTGAAGATAGTCGGCCCAGACTCTGGAACGGATGATGGTAAGCCCAACTCAGGTGCAAAAGACAAAGTTTCAGCACAGAATTCCACTGAGCAACAACAACATAGTTTAACTGTGGATTCTGAGTCTGGCAAGTCTACTGATGTGCCCATTTCTGAGGGACACCGGGCTCGAACTCAACTCCATTTCAAACTACAACAGCAATTAGAACAAATGCTTCGCCGTTGTGAGCAAGAGTTGAATGCAACGAAAGAGTTCTTTGATATAGAGTTGGAGAATCTGGAAAGACAACAGAAGCAGCTGATGGAGAAAATGGAGCAGGAGCACACAAAACGTCTGATGTCAGAGGAGTTAACGGTCAGCCAACTCCTGCATATGCTGAAGGACAGGACTCTGAAATGGGAAAAACTTGAACACAAACTTCAATATTCAAACGAAAGGGGTTCGGAGCTCTCAAAGGTTATTGGAAGAGCTGAGGTGGCAACACAGACTGAGATGACTGCAACAGAGCAGCCCTTGGATGCCAAAAGTACGCTGACTCACGTCAACGTAGAACAACAGACCGCTGAAACAGCTGCTCCGGTAGAGGGATTGAATAGTCCGATCAATCAATCTCCAAAAGAAGTTGAAGTAGTAAAATCTCAAATGAGGTTATTAGTAAACGACTTGCTGAAAGCCCAGAAAAAGCTGGATGAAGAGGTACGCATGAAGAAGTCTCTTCAGGAAAGATGTCTGGACTTGGAACAAAAGCTGGCTAACGCCCAGCTGGGTATGGAGGAAATAGAAGACCCTCTCGCTGGCCTAGATCAGGACGACACCGAATATTACTATGTCCTGTCCTGCCCAACTTGTAACTTTGACTCCCACCATACAGAAATCATGGAGGAGCACCGAAAGTCTACGGAACATCGGGAGAAGGTGGCTCTACTACGGAAAAAGGAGGGAGAGAAGGAGGAACTGCGCATGCAGCTGGCAGCTGACAGTGGAGCCCAGAGAGTCTCCAAGAAGCAGAAAAGGAAAAGTCGAAACAGAATATGACCCATCTGAACCATTATTACCTCTACCAGATCACACACGTGGTCCCTCCAAACGGAGCCAATTCAGTTCGGAAGTTCAAACTGTTAAATCCATGGAAGGACTATTGAATGAGTCACTCCAGCAACGTGAACCGACTCCACCACAGAGATTGAATCTGTGAACTGTTTTCCGCAGAGACTGAATCTGTGATCTGTTTTGACATGAAGTTATCTATGTATCTATGTTATTCTGTTATGTAAACCTGAAGTTATATATGTATATATGTTATTACGTTATGTTAAATGGGGAGATGACTGTAAAGCTAGGAAGGGAGGAATGTTGTGTATGTAATATGTGTGCTACTTTGAACCTATGGACAGGACTGCACTACTTGTTGGGCGTAGTGATACGCAGTACCACTCCTGGCCATAGGGGTATAAATAGTACTGTGGGTACTGATCTCCCCTCAGTTCCCGCCTGTGGGCATGAAGTAAAGACCTATGTATAGTCCCTACCTCCAACCAGTAAAGACCTGTTTGAGTTATACGTTTAAGTCTTTGTGTTAATTGTTCAATACAATACACATACTTAACACATGTTTGGGTGTTTTTTGCCTCTCTTAGAAACTTTGGCTGCTGTATTTTTAGATTACCCTGTTTGGTGAATCTTAGCTCCCTACTGTCTGGAGGGTATCTTCACTCACACTGATATCTAGGTAAGTTTCAGATAGCTTGCCCAGGACACTTAAAGGAAAACCTTTCTGTTCACTAGTTTAGCTACAGGATCAATCTTGCACCTCCACAGGAATTTTCTTCTGCCTTTGAAAAGCAGTACATCATCAGTACACCACATCTTACTTTAGGTTTTAAACTATCAAGCAAATGTATTGAACAAAAGATGAACAAGAAAATATATGAGTATATACATATACTTACAGTAGATATACTAACCAATTCTGAACAAAAGATAAAAAGTTGCAATCTGTATACTCAGCTATTCTTTTATACTTGACTTATATTTGCACCATTTTCTATTCTGGTCTATTCTAACTGTGGGACCTAGCTAGTCTAACCCATCTTCCTCTGAAGGTTCAAACCCACTCAACTTGATTCCATTCACCTCACCTCTGCTTAACTTAGTTTGTTGAACAGTTTTATCTCATGAAATATCCCTGAAAACAGTTTGCAGGGCTTCTTGAATTAGAATAAGTGTCCCAGCCAGATAACTGTCAGTCACACACATAACTGAGCAAATCACGCAGTGTATGTTTCAATGCAGCTTGGTTCCTCCAAGCTTTGGAGACAACCAACAAAACTTTGCAACATTTGTATCGATTAAGGCTATCGCATGGATTTTAACTGCAGCTGGCTTTCCTGGCATCAAAAGTCTTCTCTGCTCTAAGGGGAACAATCTCAGCTCCTCCAGTCTATCCACGTAACTGTAATCCCTCATCCCTGGAACCATTCTAGTAAATCTCTTCTGTACCCTCTCCAAAGCCTTCATGTCCTTCCTTCACGCCCTTCCAAAATTGGACACAATTCTCCAGCTGGGGCCGAACTAGTGTTTTGTATATGTTTGGATTAACTTCCTGGCTTTTGTACTTGTTGGGGGACTTTTAACCTAAAAAAATGGGTGAGTTTGGAGCGTGGGGGTAGTTAAATTGTTAAAAATCGGATTCCCAAGCTGAACCTGCCTCCAACCCATCCACTTCTGGTTTTAACGGGAGCAGGCAGCCAATTCGCTGCCAGGAGGCGGGACGTAAATTTAAATATTACAATGAGGCTGAAAACCTCTTCAACCTCCATTCTGTTTTTAACTGCAGCTGGACGGGTTTTACACACTTCGTAAAACCCGGCAGTTACAGCAAGGCGAGGACTGCAGCATCCTGGAGGTATACTTACCTCCTGGATCCAGGGTCCCTGTCTATCCCCACCCCCCCACCACCACCATGGTCCTCAGGCCAGCCACGATCCTCTGGTGGCCAGCCCCAATCTTCACCCCTGGTCCCACGACGCCCCGAACCTCTCTTCTCCCCCTCCCCCCCCACCCCAGTCCCACAAGGTCCCCCATCTTCTCTTCTCCCCCCCTCCCCCCAAACCCAGTCCCACGACATCCCTGATCGTTTCTTTTCCCCCCCCACCCCCACCATCCTCTGGAGGCTGGCACCAGCCCCCACCCAATCCCTCCCTCCCTCCTCTGTGCGGCCTAGTACCACAAGTCTACCCGCCCGCAGTCAGCCAGCCTCTCCATCTGGCTGGCTCCAGATGCAAATCAGACCCTGCCATTAAAGTCGGCAGGGTCTGCGAGAAACCTGTTCTCTCAGGCTGCCCACCTGCATCGGAGGCCCCCCCCCCCCGCCCACCTCCCACAATCCACCTTCTCCATGAAAATCCAGCCCAATGCCTCTATTTATAAAGCCCAGGATCCCATAAGCTTTGTTAACTGCTTTGTTAACCTGTCCTGCCACCTTTAATGATTTGTGCACAAACACCACCAGGTCTCCCTGTTCTTGCAACCCCTTTTAAATTGTACCATTTGGCATGTATTATCTCTCCTCATCCTTTCTACCACATTTCTGCATTGAATTTCATCTGCCATGTGTCCGCATTCCACCAGCCTACGTCCTCTTGAAGTCTATTACTATCTTCCTCACTGTTTACTACACTTTCAAGTTTTGTGTCATCTGCAAATTTCGAAATTGCACCCTGTACCCCCAAGTCCATGTCATTAATGTATATCAAAAACAGCAGTGGCCCTAGTGCTAAACCCTGGGGAACACCACTGTATACTTCCCTCTGTTGTGTCGGTACCTTTCTACCTAGACACAATTTAGGACTCAGAACTCAGAGATTCAAACATGAAGTGCTTTATTCAGGAAGGAAAAGAAGTTCTGGAAAGTTCCGAACAAAGAGAGCTAAACTTAACCAAGAGAACACTCAACCATGTATCTGCTGTGACAGCGCCACCACAGGTGGGAGGAGAACACACAATACATAACATATTCCTCCCCTCTTAAATGAAAGGTCCACATTATTCCTCAACAGGTAAGTTACTTTCAATGCACTCACTAACCAAGGGTAGAGGTAGACTGCCTCAAACCCTGACTTTACCCTGGGGTTTATTCTGCCCCAGTCTCATGGTTAAGTCACTAAGCTTACAGATCCAGGCGTCTTGGAGTCCGCCGCTCTCTGACAGGATACCGGCGGTCATCGCTGGCTTCCACTGCAGTAGGCACTGACACAGGCCTAGAGGGAGAAGGTGCCTGTGTCAGTCGAAAGTCAGGAGTTTGCACAGGTGGAACAGTCTCTATGACTTTCTGTGTTGGAGAAGAGCACTGTGGCAAAGGATGTTGGTTTGCGGTATCATCCGTAAACAGTTCAGGCCAACCAGCCGTTGGAGCCTCTGTGGCTGTCTCTGCTCCTAGCAACAGTTGATCTGTGTGTCTTTTCCAGACAACGTCCTCGGCAGTCTCAACCATGTAAAACACAGGGCCTGTCTGCGCGATCACCGTAGCAGGAACCCATTTTGGTCCAGTGTTGTAGTTTCGAGCTAGGACGTGCTCTCCAGGGTGAAACCGTCTCTCCTTGGCTCTTTTCTCTCTCTTTTCAACTTGAGCTTGTTGCTGACAATGGACAACCTGTTCTGCCCTTGGAGGTTTGAGTAAGTCAAAACTTGTCCGCAACTGCCTCTTCATCATGAGCGAAGCGGGGGAAGTTTTGGTTGTGGCATGCGGCTCATTCCGCTAATCCCAGGGGTGTAGGGTTGCCAGCTGTGGAACATTCCGGACCCTTTGACATGGGGAACATGTTTTGGCTTTCTCCTCAATATTTCCATCAAGACCTGGCCACCAGAAGTAGCTTCTTGCCATTTCCTTCATCCGAACTATCCCACTGTGGCCTGTATGAAGTTGTTGCAGTATAGGTTCCCTCAGAGGTGGCGGAATGATGACACGGCGTCCCCAAAGAAGACAACCTGCCTGGACGGAGAGCTCATTTCTTTTTGAAACGTAAGGTTTCAAACTAGGAGAATCTCCTATAGCTCTCCCTCGAATGACATCGTCCATTACCTCAGACAGGACTGGATCGTTGCGGGTGTACCTTCGCACCTGAACTGCCATGACAGGTGCTCCCTCCACTTGTCTAAAGTAGAAGATGTCTATCTGACGAGGCTCTGGGGGAGTAACAGGCAAGGGTAGCCTCAAGAGACCGCCTGCATTGCCGTGCAAGTCTGATTTGCGATATTTGATATCGTATGTGTGTCCTGACAACAGTAAAGCCCACCTTTGCATCCTGCTGCAGCAAGAGACGGAATTGCGGTGTGGGGCCCGAAGATTGAAGTCAATGGCCGGTGGTCCGTGAGGAGTGTGAAACTTCTCCCAAACAGGTACTGATGAAATTTTCGAATTCCAAAAACGATTTCCAAGGCCTCGCACTCAATCTGTGCATAGTTACTCTCGGCCTTGTTCAAGGTGCGTGATGCAAAGGCGATAGGTTTTTCTTCACCAGAAGGCATGATGTGGGATATGACTGCTCCCACACCATATGGTGACGCATCACATGCTAGCTGCACGGGTAGCTTTGGGTCGAAGTGTGTCAGGACCTCCGATTTCAGCAATGCTTTCTTTGCTTGGGCGAAAGCTTCGTTGCACAGTTCAGTCCATTTCCATGTTTTGCCTTGACATAGCAACTGATGTAACGGCTTCAGCAATGTTGCTAAGTCTGGAATAAACTTCCCATAGTAGTTAAGTAGCCCCAGAAATGAACATAACTGGCTCACATTCTGGGGTGCTGGGGCCTCCACAATCGCCTTGACCTTTGGCGGCGCCTTATGCAGGCCAGTAGCGTCAATCACATGCCCCAGGTACTCAACTGAAGACTGAAAGAATTCACATTTGTCCTTACGAACTCTGAGTCCATACTCTTTCAGTCGTTGTAGTGTCGCATCCAAGTTCAGAAGATGATCCTCCTCATTTGTCCCAGTGACAAGGATGTCGTCCAGGTAGCACTGGACTCCTGGCAGTCCACTCAAAATCTGATCCTTTGCCCTTTGGAATAGAGCAGGGGCCGACGTAATTCCAAATGGAAGGCGGCAGTACCTGTATAGCCCCTTGTGTGTCAGAATTGTCAGCAGCTCCTTTGATTTGTCATCGACATGCATTTGTAGATAAGCCTGGCATAAGTCTATTTTGCTGAACTTTTGCCCTCCGGCCAGGCCCATAAAAAGATCAATGAGGGGAAGAGGGTACTGTTCCGCAGACAGCACCGGGTTAATAGTCACTTTAAAATCCCCACAGATTCAAACAGATCCATCCTTTTTCAGGACAGGAACAATGGGTGTGGCCCATTTGCTCACGCTCACAGGCTCCAGGACTCCATTCTTGACTAAGGCCTCCAAGTTAGCCTCAACTTTTGGCCTAATTGCATAGGGTACAGATCGGGCTTTGTGAAACTTCGGCTTGCAGTCAGCTTTAATGTCCAGTCTCACGCTGATCTTTTTCATGCTCCCAAGTTCCCCATTGAAGAGTTCTGCATGTTTGTTTAACACTGCAGTCAGACCTGACTCCCCTTTTGACATCATGCGGACTGCAGGCCCGTCCAGCATGATTTTCTCTAGCCACGCACGTCCCAGTAGCGATGGGTAATTTCCCTTTACCACATATAGTGGCAGTTTCGCAGTCTGTCCGTTCAATTTAACTGTCACCTCAATGGCGCCTCTCATGGCCACAGGTATACGTCTTTAGCACAATGTTTGTTGGCTGAAGGGTAAGATGCTTTAGCATTTTGTTGTAGACAGTGTCTGAAACAAGGGACACAGCCGCGCCTGTGTCCACCTCCATCTGCACTGATTGTCGCTCCACCAGTGGTGATACCCAGTAGCCATTTGAACCACCTGCAACCGTCAGTATGTGCACCTCTTCCCCCTCAGAGGTGTCGCTCCCCTCTGTTTTGCTTGTTCCATCATACTGCACTGAATGAACACTCCTTTTCCTCTCTTGTCCAAATACAGACATTTTGCTTTCATGCTTTCCAGCTCTGTCTGTTCTTTTTTTTACCTCTACAGGCGCATTCAATGTGACCCTTTTTGCCACAATTTCAGCATCCAGCTCCATACACCAGCAGTCATTAGCGTGATGGCCCATTTTCCCACAATGGTAACATGTGCCATTCCGCGCACCTTTAGGCTCAGACGACACCTTGTGAACTCTCCCTGTTGAACTCAACTGGTGAGCCTCCTTTTCCGCCATCTCCATGGAGACACTAACTTCAATGGCCTTTTCAAGAGTAAGGTTGTCCTCAGTAAGAAGGCGCTTCTGTGTGGCTGCATTTTGCAGACCACAGACGAGTCTGTCTCTAATGGTGTCCTTCAGCACCTCCTTGAACTCGCAGTGTTCTGACAACCTTTTTAAAGCAGCAATAAACATCGTCACTGATTCCCCCTCCTCTTGATTCCGTTTGTGAAATCTAAATCTCTCAGCAATAACCAGAGGTTTTGGTGAAAAATGTGCTCCAAGAATTTCCACTAGTTGCTTATATGTTTTAGTTCCTGGCTTACCTGGCTGCACGAGGCTGCAAAGTAAATTGAATGTCTTCGGCCCCATTACACTCAAAAAGGTAGACACGACCTTTTCGTTTGCCACCGCATTTGCCAATACAAAATAGTCAAAACGTTCTGTATATGCGCTCCATTGCTCCACATTTTCATCAAAATCACCGATGTTTCCTAATATAGTAGCCATCTCACGTTTCAAATTAAAATTTCTGTTTACTCACTGCCTTAACATTAATGTGATGCTGTTCCGAGTGTTTTGTAGTTGAAAACAAGAAAGTTCCCACAACGCAGATTCATCCGATCCTCGTCGCCACTTGTTGTGTCGGTATCTTTCTACCTAGACACAATTTAGGACTCAGAACTCAGAGATTCAAACATGAAGTGCTTTATTCATGAAGGAAAAGAAGTTCTGGAAAGTTCCGAACAAAGAGAGCTAAACTTAACCAAGTGAACACCCAACCATGTATCTGCTGTGACAGCGCCACCACAGGTGGGAGGAGAACACACAATACATAACACCCTCCAGCCCAAAAAAAGCCATTCACCACTTGGTATAGCTCCCTGGGTGCTGGTATCCCTCTGCTACCTTGCCCAACCACAAATGTTCATGTCTTCAACTAGACAGTGAGTGCCAACAGGTTATTCAAACGTGCCCTGAGCCCGATCCTTGCCCTCAAATGATGCCCACAGATACACAGGTACTGCAAGAAATTTTTCCTTAGCCAGTGGGTGCTAAGGTGACTGTAGCACACCTACTGGCATCCCAACTGAGATCAGCTAACTTTAAAATTAGAAGATATCAGTTAAAAATGTAACTGCATTGTGGTGGATTCTTGTCCAGTATACTAGGCTTGCTAACATCATAGTGCACTTATATCGGGTTCCATGAAACGATGCCATATAAAGAAAACAATTTTATAATTAATTTTATAAAGGGCAGTGTCCTAGGCCCAACCATCTTCAGCTGCTTCATCAATGACCTTCCCTCCAACATAAGGTCAGAAATGGGGATGTTCGCTGATGACTGCACAGTATTCAGTGCTATTCACAACTCCACAGATAATGAAGCAGTTCATGCCCGCATGCAACAAGACCTGGACGACATTCAGGCTTGGGCTGATAAGTGGCAGGTAACATTCGCGCCACAGAAGTGCCAGGCAATGACTATCTCCAACAA
Source organism: Somniosus microcephalus (assembly GCF_052327205.1). Classification (NCBI taxonomy): domain Eukaryota; kingdom Metazoa; phylum Chordata; class Chondrichthyes; order Squaliformes; family Somniosidae; genus Somniosus; species Somniosus microcephalus. Next base: position 92,258,658 of record NC_140995.1, read on the forward strand.
GCGAGAGTCTAACCACCGCCCCTTGACATTCAATGACATTATCATCGCCGAATCCCCCACCATCGACATCCTGGGGGTTACCATTGACCAGAAACGTAACTGGGCCAGCAACAAGAGCAGGTCAGAGGCTAGGTATTCTGCAGCGAGTGCCTCACCTCCTGACTCCCCAAAGCTTTTCCACCATCTACAAGGCACAAGTCAGGAGTGTGATGGAATACTCTCCACTTGCCTGGATGAGTGCAGCTCCAACAACACTCAAGTAGCTCGACACCATGTAGGACAAAGCAGCCCGCTTGATTGGCACCCCATCTACCACCTTAAAAATTCACTCCCTCCGCCACCGGCCTCTTCGGCAGCACCTGCTAAACCTGTGACCTCTTCCACCTAGAAGGACAAGGGCAGCAGATGCATGGGAACACCACCACCTCCAAGTTCCCCTCCAAGTCACACACCATCCTGACTTAGAAGTATATCACCAATCCTTCATCGTCGCTGGGTCAAAATCCTGGAACTCCCTACTGATACGCTTATCAATTACTCCATAAAAGGCGATGAATTAGGAAAGTAATGAAAAGGTTTTTATTAACTAAAGAACAGAGCATGCCTCTCGTGGACGACTGGTTCCAAGAAGGAAGTGGGTTGCCGGGCAGCCACCTTTATACCAGGTCATGTAGGCGGAGCCAGCTGAGGCATGCATTGGTACACAGTGAGTAGCAAGAGGTAACAATGTGCAATAACGATAACAGTAGTGAACGACAGTGAAAACAATAACAGTGGTTTACCACATTCACCCCTTGTTTAAAATTGAGTCCGGCGGGGTGAAGTGTACTAAAAGTTCATGTAGGTAAGTCTATCAGGAGGCCTTGTATGCCGTCCTGATCGTCGTAGCAGCGGCGGTGGTGCAGTATCCAACGTCGAGTCTGGTGTCTGAGTGGTCGACGAAGGGTCCTGGGGCTCCGGCATGCCGTCTACAGGGGTTGGGTTGGGAGAAGTGGTGGATAATAACGGTGGTGATTCAGGGGCGCCCGAGGGTGTGAGGTCTCGTATGGAGACCGTGTCCTCCCGCCCGTCTGGGTATGCCACGTAGGCATACTGGGTGTTGGTGTGTAGGAGGTTCACCCTCTCGACCAGGGGGTCCATTTTATGGGTCCTCACGTGCCTCCGCAGTAGGACGGGCCCAGGAGAAGTCAGCCATGTCGGTAGCGAGGTTCCCGATGTGGACTTCCTGGGGAAAACGAACTTTTGCTCATGAGGGGTGGCATTAGTGGCAGTACAAAGCAGTGACCGGATGGAGTGGAGCGCCGCAGGGAGGGCCTCCTGCCAGCGAGAGGTCGGAAGGCCCTTAGATTTTAAGGCTAAGAGGACGGCCTTCCAAACCGTCGCGTTCTCTCTTTCCACCTGGCCGTTCCCCCGGGGGTTGTAGCTGGTGGTCCTGCTCGTAGCAATACCTCTCGCGAGCAGGTACTGACGAAGTTCGTCGCTCATGAAAGATGAGCCCCGGTCGCTATGTATATAGCTAGGGAACCCGAACAAGGCGAAGAGGTCATTCAGACATTTGATGACCGTGGTACTGGTCATGTCTGGGCAAGGGATGGCAAACGGGAAACGGGAGTACTCATCAACAATGTTGAGGAAGTACACGTTGCGGTCAGAGGAAGGGAGGGGGCCCTTAAAGTCGATGCTCAAGCGCTCGAAGGGGCGAGTGGCCTTGATCAGGCTTGCTCTGTCTGGCCTATAAAAATGCGGTTTGCATTCGGCACAGATTTGGCAGTTCCTGGTCATAGTCCTGACCTCCTCGATGGAGTAGGGCAGGTTGCGGGACTTAATGAAGTGGCAGAATCTGGTGACCCCGGGATGGCAGAGGTCGTTGTGGAGGGTCCGCAGTCTATCAACTTGCGCGTTGGCGCATGTACCTCGTGATAGGGCATCTGGGGGCTCATTGAGTTTCCCGGGCCGGTACAAGATATCGTAATTGTAGGTGGAGAGTTCAATTCTCCACCTCAAGATCTTGTCGTTCTTGATTTTGCCCTTCTGCTTATTATTGAACATAAAAGCAACTGAACGCTGGTCAGTGAGAAGGGTAAATCGTTTTCCGGCCAGGTAATGCCTCCAGTGTCGCACCGCTTCCACAATAGCCTGGGCCTCCTTTTCGACAGAGGAGTGCTGAATCTCGGGGCCCTGGAGGGTCCTTGAGAAAAAGGCCACGGGTCTCCCCGTCTGGTTAAGGGTTGCAGCTAGGGTGAAGTCGGATGCATCGCTCTCCACTTGGAAAGGGATGGACTCATCCACTGCGTGCATTGTGGCCTTCGCAATATCACTCTTGATAAGAGTAAAGGCAGCACCCGCCTCTGATGTCAGGGGGAAGGAGGTGGACTTGATGAGGGGCCTGGCTTTGTCCGCATAGTTGGGCACCCACTGAGCATAGTAAGAGAAAAACCCCAGGCATCTCTTCAGTGCTTTTAGGCAGTGGGGGAGGGGGAGCTCCATAAGGGGGCGCATTCTGTCGGGGTCGGGCCCGATGACTCCGTTCTCCACTACGCAGCCGAGGATGGCAAGGCGCTTGGTGCGAAACATACATTTCTCTTTATTGTATGTTAGATTCAGCCGCTGGGCCGTACGGAGAAATTTCGCTAGATTAACGTCGTGGTCCTGCTGGTCGTGGCCGCAGATGGTGACGTTATCCAGATAGGGAAAGGTGGCCTGCAGCGCGTTCTGGTCAACCATCCGGTCCATCTCCCTTTGGAAGACCGAAACCCCGTTGGTGACGCCGAAGGGGACCCTAAGGAAGTGGTAGAGGCGGCCGTTTGCCTCGAAGGCAGTATACTGGCGGTCCTCATGGCGGATAGGGAGTTGGTGGTATGCTGACTTAAGGTCAATGGCGGAGAAGATGGCTGCCCCCACGGTTCACACGCGGCGCTGCTGGCGTTCGCGGGTTTCCCTCTGCAGGCGTTGGCGTAATGGCCTTTCTTCCCGCAGCCAGAGCAGGTAGCGGTCTTCGCCGGGCAGCGCGCTCTAGGGTGTTTTAACTGGCCACAGAAATAGCATTTTTGGGCCTGGTTACGGGACGTCGTTGCAGTAGTTGGTACCGGGGGCGGCGGTCCCAGTTGCTTTCGGGACATCGCTGCAGTAGTTGGTACCGGGGGCGGCGGTCCCATGTCCCAAGATCGCGATGACCATGGCGCGGCCCCGTTACGTGCGTATGCTTCGAGGTTTCGGTGGGCCGCATCTAGCGATAGCGCGAGGGCTACGGCCGTCTTCAGGTCGAGCTCCTTGCTTTCGAGCAGTCTCTGCTGGGAGTAGTCGGACTGGAGGCCCTTAACGAAGGCATCACAGATAAGTCCCTCCGCGTGCACCGCAGCCGTTACCGCCTTACAGTCGCAGTCCCTGCAGAGTGTCTGTAACGCCCGTAAAAATGCATCTACCGATTCCCCCGGTTGCTGCCTGCGGGATCCCAGGAGGTGTCTGGCGTAAATCGTATTCACTGGGCGCTTGTATTGCCCTTTTAGTAGGTCGAGGGCCGCCGTGTACGTAGTAGCGTCCCGGATGAGTGTATATACTTGAGGGCTCACCTGGGCGGTCAGAACTTTTAATTTGTTCTCCTCCGATGTCACGGCAGAGGCTTCTAGGAAGGATTCAAAGCAGCTCAGCCAGTGTTCGAAATTGGTAGATGAACCCGCCGCTTGGGGGTCGAGGTCCAGGCATGCTGGTCTGAGGGCTCGCAGCAACGCCTGCTGTTGTTGCTGCTCAGTTCCGGACATTTTACTTTTAGTTAATAAAATTGATACGCTTATCAATTACTCCATAAAAGGCGATGAATTAGGAAAGTAATGAAAAGGTTTTTATTAACTAAAGAACAGAGCATGCCTCTCGTGGACGACTGGTTCCAAGAAGGAAGTGGGTTGCTGGGCAGCCACCTTTATACCAGGTCATGTAGGTGGAGCCAGCTGAGGCATGCATTGGTACACAGTGAGTAGCAAGAGGTAACAATGTGCAATAACGATAACAGTAGTGAACGACAGTGAAAACAATAACAGTGGTTTACCACACCTACCTAACAGCATTGTGGGAGTACCTTCACCACATGGACTGCAGCGGTTCAAGAAGGCGGCTCACCACCACCTGCTCAAGGGCAATTAGGGATGGGCAATAAGAACATAAGAACATCAGAAATAGGAGCAGGAGTAGGCCAATCGGCCCCTCGAGCCTGCTCCACCATTCAATAAGATCATGGCTGATCTGATCCTAACCGCCAATCTACTATCACAGAACCATCTCCTGAATCTAACAGAATTAGACACACGAAATAGGAGCAAGATCAGGCTACACGGCCTCTGGGCCCACTCCGCTACCCACAGGGCCATGTCTGATCCGAACCTAGACTCATGTCCAAATTCCTGCCCGCTCCCCGTAACACTTAATTCCCTTTACTTCTAGGAAACTGTCTATTTCTGTTTTAAATTTATGTAATGATGTAGCTTCTACAGCTTTTTGGGGCAGCATATTCCATGGACCTACCACCCTCTGAGTGAAGTAGTTCCTCCTTATCTCAGTTTTGAAAGAGCAGCCCCTTATTCTAAGACTATGCCCCCTAGTTCTAGTTTCACCCATCATCGGGAACATCCTCCCCGCATCCACCCGATCCAACCCCTTCACAATCTTATATGTTTCAATAAGATCACCTCTCATTCTTCTGAACTCCAATGAGTAGAGTCCCAATCTACTCAACCTCTCCTCATATGTCCATCCCCTCATCCCCGGGATTAACCGAGTGAACCTTCTTTGTTCTGACTCGAGAGCAAGTATGTCTTTTCTTAATATGGACACCAAAACTGTATGCAGTATTCCAGGTGCGGTCTCACCAATACCTTGTACAACTGAAGCAATACCTCCCTATTTTTATATTCTATCCCCCTAGCAATGAAAGCCAACATTCCATTGGCCTTCTTAATCACTTGCTGCACCTGCATACTAACCTTTTGAGTTTCGTGCACCAGGACCCCCAGATCCCTTTGTACTTCAGTACTTTCCAGTTTCTTGCCATTAAGATAATAACTTGCTCTACGATTTTTCCTGCCAAAGTGCATAACCACACACTTTCCAGTATTGTATTCCATCTGCCAAATCTCTGCCCACTTACTTAGCCTGTCTATGTCCCCTTGCAGGTTTTTTATGTCCTCCTCACTCACTACTTTCCCTCCCATCTTAGTATCATCTGCAAACTTTGATATGTTACACTCGGTCCCCTCCTCCAAATCATTAATATAGATTGTAAAGAGTTGGGGACCCAGCACTGACCCCTGTGGAACACCACTAGTTACTGATTGCCAGTCTGAAAATGAACCATTTATCCCAACTCTCTGCCTTCTGTTAGATAGCCAATCCTCTATCCATGCCAGAATATTACCCCCAATCCCGTGATTTTTTATCTTAAGCAATAATCTTTTGTGTGGCACCTTGTCAAATGCCTTTCGGAAGTCTAAATACACTACGTCCACTGGTTCCCCTTTATCCACCCTATATGTTACTTCCTCAAAGAACTCCAGCAAATTTGTCAAACATGACTTCCCCTTCATAAAACCATGCTGACTTTGTCCTATTAAATTATGATTATCCAAATGTCCTGTTACTGTCTCCTTAATAATGGACTCCAAAATTTTACCTACCACAGATGTTAGGCGAACCGGTCTATAGTTTCCAGCCTTCTGTCTACTGCCCTTTTTAAATAAGGGTGTTACATTAGCAGTTTCCCAGTCTGCCGGGACCTTTGCTGAGTCCAGGGAGTTTTGGAAAATTATTACCAATGCATCCACAATCCCTACCGCCACTTCCCTCAAGACCCTAGGATGTAAGCCATCAGGTCCAGGTGATTTATCCGCCTTGAGTCCCATTATTTTACCGAGTACCACTTCCTTAGTGATTTTGATCGTGTTTAGCTCCTCCCCCCTATAGCCCCCTGTTTGTCCAGTGTTGGGATATTCTTAGTGTCCTCTACTGTAAAGACTGATACAAAATATTCATTCAGTGTTTTTGCCATCTCCATATTTCCCACCATTAATTTCCCGGTCTCATCCTCTAAGGGACCAACATTTACTTTAGCCACCCTTTTTCTTTTTATATAACTATAAAAACTCTTACTATCTGTTTTAATATTTTTTGCTAATTTACTTTCATAATCTATCTTCCCTTTCTTAATCAATCTTTTTGTTATTTTTTGCTGTCTTTTAAAGTTTTCCCAATCCTCTATCCTCCCACTAGATTTGGCTACCTTATATGCCCTTGTTTTTAGTCGAATACTATCCTTAATTTCTTTACTTAGCCACGGATGGCTGTCTTTTCTTTTACACCCTTTTCTTCTCAGTGGAATATATATTTTTTGGAAGTTGTAAAATAACTCCTTAAATGTACACCACTGATCATGTATCGTCTTACCCTTTAATCTATTTTCCCAATCCACTCTACTCAATTCCGCTCTCATACCTTCATAGTCTCCTTTATTCAAGCTTAGCACGCTTGTTTGAGATCCAACCTTCTCACCCTCTAATTGAATATGGAATTCAACCATGTTGTGGTCACTCATTCCAAGGGGATCCTTTACTAGGACATTTTTAATTAATCCTGTCTCATTACACAGGACCAGATCTAAGGTTGCTTGCCCCCTGGTCGGTTCAGTTACATACTGCTCAAGAAACCCATCCCTAATACACTCAATGAACTCATCCTCAAGGCAGCCCTGCTCAATTTGATTTGTCCAATTAATATGATAGTTAAAATCCCCCATAATTATAGATGTTCCCTTATTACAAGCCTCAACTATTTCCTGATTGATACTCCGTCCAACAGAATTGCAACTGTTCGGAGGCCTATAGACTACGCCCACTAGTGTTTTTTTCCCCTTATTATTCCTTATCTCCACCCAAACTGTTTCATTATCCTGATCTTTTGACCCAATATCATTTCTCTGTATTACAGTGATTCCTTCCTTTATTAACATAGCCACCCCACCTCCCCTTCCTTCCTGCCTGTCCTTCCTGATCGTTAAATAACCTGGCATGTTTAATTCCCAGGCATTGTCACCCTGCAGCCATGTTTCTGTAATGGCCACAAGATCATACCCATATGTAGTTATTTGTGCCATTAACTCGTCTATTTTGTTACGAATGCTACGTGCATTCAGATAGAGAACTTTCAAATATGTTTTGTGACACTTAGTTCCTGCTTTTGCCCTTTTTATTACTTTACCTTTTACTCCATACCTTCTGCCCCTTCCTGACACGCTCTGGTTTTTAATTTCCCCACTGCTACCTAACTTTGGCAGCAACGCCTACATCCCATACATGAATTTTTTTTAAATGATTTGCTATAGCTATTAATAGCATACATTCCATCAAAATTGCAAATGCTTTGTAAACATTTATGTGTCCAAATTTGAGAGTGTTCCTCAATGATTTTAAATTTTTGTTCATTCTTTAAATGAGGGATTCCAATCTTTTGTCTTCATGAGCGACAACATTTTCCAAGTTTGTGTTGCTGGTGAGAAGCCTCTCCCACTGGCTGTGCTTATTAGAAATCAAGGACATTTCACTCACAACTTCCTGATATTGGCCCCCTGCCAACAGCACAAACTTGGAAAATTGACCCTAAAGTTTAAGTTTAAATCCATATTTCCATTAATCTGCATATATCTCAAGTTGCTAGTACTAACCAATCTTAAGAGTTCTAGGGCTGCAAGTTGGTCATCCCTGCACTAAATCTTTCTTGCTCTTTTAGTCTTTTCCTTTTGTCCTATTCCATACTTTCTGCTACTCCCGTTTCCCCCTTTTTGCTTCCCTTATAATGTCACACTAGCACATTGAAAATCTGTCTGACAGTGGCCCTTAAAGTGCAGCATAACAACAACAATAGTTTCAGGCACTATCTTCAAGAAAGGGCTTGAGCAAACCATTTTTGTTTGCAAACCCAAAATGAAGTGCATCGCTGTCATTTACATGGTGTGTCACCGTGATATCACCGTGATGTCACCGTGACGAAAGAGACATTTGTCTGTTCCCCTTCCCAACGAAAATAAATGATGTAGCAGCTTTTTGTGAAGATGGAGCCCCTTTAATACTTTTACAGAATGCCTTTAATGCAGCCAACTTCCCAAACTCTACACCTGCGCTATTCAGTATTTGTTCCATAAGGAAAGCTTGATGGAAAAAAAATCCAGACATCAGAATTCCAGAATTCCTAAACTGTATACAAAACTGACCCACTTGGTTTAAACAAATTTTGATGTAAAAATGCCCATTAACAGCACAATTGGTTGGTCTACTTAATCACCAGATAATTATCATACTGCTGCAACTATTTTAATGAAATAGGCCATAGGGGTGTTTTGTTGCAGCTTCTTTTGAAAGCTAGTCAAGTCATTCAGTTGAACACATCATTCAAAAAAGCAATTCATCAACTGGAGAGTCGGGTTTGAATTCCATTCGTACTAGCAAGAATAGTACGGAGCCATTTGAAAGATCATTCCAATCCAAAATAAAGAACTTAAAAGAACTCTTCTCTATTTCTACATGGCACGTATGCACATTTTGCTCTCAAACACAATTTTGAAACTGGATTTAAACACAGACACATAGTCACAAAAACACATATATAGCTGCACAGACCCACAGTCGCTCACACACATCCACATGAACAGTCACATGGACACAGAGTGTCGGTGTCCCACACACACACATACAGTCACATAATTAATTCTATTCGGAAAAATCCAACAGATCATCCTTATTTGAACATTGAAAGTTAAGAAATATGATATGAGTCTGCATCTTTCTCTGATTTTTATGGTTATTTTTGTCCCAAAAGCTATATATACCCCATATAAATAAGTCTTGTAATGACTGTCAATGTCGAAAAGCAGGCAATTGATATGGAATGGTAATATTTGAACTAGATCCACAATGTAATGAGAGTTATATTTATTTCTATATTTGAAAAAATGAAGAGAACTGAACAGCTTTAAATGAAATGTATATTCTTACATCCAGACACCCACCCATCCACCTCACGACACACAGCAAGACCCCCACCCACCGGCTCCCATAACAACACACAGCAAGACCCCCACCCACCATCTCCCTCACTGACACACAGCAAGACCCCCACCCACCATCTCCCACAACACACAGCAAGACCCCCACCCACCATCTCCCTCACTGACACACAGCAAGACCCCCACCCACCATCTCCAACAAACAGCAAGACCCCCACCCACCGTCTCCCTCATCAACACACAGCAAGACCCCCACCCACCGTCTCCCTCATCAACACACAGCAAGACCCCACCCACCATCTCCCATAACAACACACAGCAAGACCTCCACCCACCGTCTCCCACACTGACACACAGCAAGACCCCCACCCACCGTCTCCCACAACACACAGCAAGACCCCCACCCACTGTCTCCCTCATCAACACACGGCAAGACCTCCACCCACAGTCTCGCTCATCAACACACAGCAAGACCCCCCACCCACCATCTCCCATAACAACACACAGCAAGACCCCCACCCACCATCTCCCACATCAACACACAGCAACACCCCCACCCACCGTCTCCCTCACTGACACACAGCAAGACCCCCACCCACCATCTCCCATAGCAACACACAGCAAGACCCCCACCCACCATCTCCCACACTAACACACAGCAAGACCCCCACCCACCGTCTCCCTCACTGACACACTGCAAGACCCCCACCCACCATCTCCCACAACACACAGCAAGACCCCCACCCACCATCTCCCACAACACACAGCAAGACCCCCACCCACCATCTCCCACAACACACAGCAAGACCCCCACCCACCATCTCCCACAACACACAGCAAGACCCCCACCCACCATCTCCCACAACACACAGCAAGACCCCCACCCACCATCTCCCACAACACACAGCAAGACCCCCACCCACCATCTCCCATAACAACACACAGCAAGACCCCCACCCACCGTCTCCCACACTAACACACAGCAAGACCCCCACCCACCGTCTCCCTCATCCACACACAGCAAGACCCCCACCCACCGTCTCCCACAACACACAGCAAGACCCCCACCCACCGTCTCCCTCACTGACACAGCAAGACCCCCACCCCCCGTCTCTCACACTGACACACAGCAAGACCCCCACCCACCGTCTCCCACACTGACACAGAGCAAGACCCCCACCCACCGTCTCCCTCACTGACACACAGCAAGACCCCCACCCACTTTCTCCCACATCAACACACAGCAAGACCCCCAGCCACCATCTCCCTCACTGACACAGCAAGACCCCCACCCACCGTCTCCCTCATCAACACACAGCAAGACCCCCACCCACCGTCTCCCACAACACACAGCAAGACCCCCACCCACCGTCTCCCTCACTGACACAGCAAGACCCCCACCCCCCGTCTCTCACACTGACACACAGCAAGACCCCCACCCACCGTCTCCCACACTGACACAGAGCAAGACCCCCACCCACCGTCTCCCTCACTGACACACAGCAAGAACCCCACCCACTTTCTCCCACATCAACACACAGCAAGACCCCCAGCCACCATCTCCCTCACTGACACAGCAAGACCCCCACCCACCGTCTCCCTCATCAACACACAGCAAGACCCCCACCCACCGTCTCCCACACTAACACACAGCAAGACCCCCACCCACCGTCTCCCACACTGACACACAGCAAGACCCCCACCCACCGTCTCCCACACTAACACACAGCAAGACCCCCACCCACCGTCTCCCACACTGACACACAGCAAGACCCCCACCCACCGTCTCCCACATCAACACACAGCAAGACCCCCACCCACCATCTCCCATGACACACAAGACCCCCACCCACCGTCTCCCACATCAACACACAGCAAGACCCCCACCCACCATCTCCCTCACTGACACAGCAAGACCCCCACCCACCGTCTCCCATGACACACAAGACCCCCACCCACCGTCTCCCACATCAACACACAGCAAGACCCCCACCCACCATCTCCCTCACTGACACAGCAAGACCCCCACCCACCGTCTCCCATGACACACAAGACCCCCGCCCACCGTCTCCCTCACTGACACACAGCAAGACCCCCACCCACTTTCTCCCACATCAACACACAGCAAGACCCCCACCCACCATCTCCCACACTGACACACAGCAAGACACCTACCCACCGTCTCCCTCACAGACACAGCAAGACCCCCACCCCCCGTCTCTCACACTGACACACAGCAAGACCCCCACTCACCGTCTCCCTCACTGACACAGCAAGACCCCCACCCACCGTCTCCCACACTGACTCACAGCAAGACCCCCACCCACCGTCTCCCACATCAGCACACAGCAAGACCCCCACCCACTGTCTCCCTCACTGACACAGCAAGACACCCACCCACTATCTCCCACACTGACACACAGCAAGACACCTACCCACCGTCTCCCTCACAGACACAGCAAGACCCCCACCCCCCGTCTCTCACACTGACACACAGCAAGACCCCCACCCACCGTCTCCCTCATCAACACAGCAAGACCCCCACCCACAGTCTCCCACACTGACACACAGCAAGACACCCACCCACCGTCTCCCTCACTGACACAGCAAGACCCCCGCCCACCGTCTCCCACACTGACACACAGCAAGACCCCCACCCACCGTCTCCCACACTGACACACAGCAAGACCCCCACCCACCGTCTCCCACATCAACACACAGCAAGACCCCCACCCACCGTCTCCCACACTGACACACAGCAAGACCCCCACCCACCGTCTCCCTCACTGACACATCAAAACCCCCACCCACCATCTCCCACACTGACACACAGCAAGACCCCCACCCACTATCTCCCGCATCCACACACAGCAAGACCCCCACCCACCGTCTCCCACACTGACACACAGCAAGACCCCCACCCACCATCTCCCACAACACACAGCAAGACCCCCACCCACCGTCTCCCTCATCCACACACAGCAAGACCCCCACGCACCGTCTCCCTCACTGACACACAGCAAGACCCCCGCCCACCGTCTCCCACATCAACACACAGCAAGACCCCCACCCACCGTCTCCCTCACTGACAGAGCAAGACCCCCACCCACCATCTCCAATGACACACGACAAGACCCCCGCCCACCGTCTCCCTCATCAACACAGCAAGACCCCCACCCACCGTCTCCCTCATCAACACACACCAAGACCCCCACCCACCATCTCCAATGACACACGACAAGACCCCCACCCACCGTCTACCTCACCAACACAGCAAGACCCCCACCCACCGTCTCCCTCATCAACACACAGCAAGACCCCCACCCACCGTCTCCCACATCAACACACAGCAAGACCCCCACCCAGCGTATCCCTCACTGACACACAGCAAGACCCCCACCCACCGTCTCCCACATCAACACACAGCAAGACCCCCACCCACCGTCTCCCTCATTGACACAGCAAGACCCCCACCCACCATCTCCCACTACACATAGCAAGCCCCCTACCCACCGTCTCCCTCATCAACACAGCAAGACCCCCACCCACCGTCTCCCTCATCCACACACAGCAGGACCCCCACCCACCGTCTCCCTCATCAACACACAGCAAGACCCCCACCCACCATCTCCCATAACAACACACAGCAAGACCTCCACCCACCGTCTCCCACACTGACACACAGCAAGACCCCCACCCACCGTCTCCCACAACACACAGCAAGACCCCCACCCACTGTCTCCCTCATCAACACACGGCAAGACCTCCACCCACAGTCTCGCTCATCAACACACAGCAAGACCCCCACCCACCATCTCCCATAACAACACACAGCAAGACCCCCACCCACCGTCTCCCTCATCAACACACAGCAAGACCCCCACCCACCGTCTCCCTCATCCACACAGCAAGGCCCGCACCCACCGTCTCCCACACTGACACACAGCAAGACCCCCACCCACTTTCTCCCACATCAACACACAGCAAGACCCCCACCCACCATCTCCCACACTGACACACAGCAAGACACCTACCCACCGTCTCCCTCAGTGACACAGCAAGACCCCCACCCACCATCTCCCACACTGACACACAGCAAGACACCTACCCACCATCTCCCTCACTGACACAGCAAGACCCCCACCCACCGTCTCCCTCATCAACACACAGCAAGACCACCACCCACCATCTCCCACAACACACAGCAAGACCCCCACCCACCGTCTCCCATGACACACAAGACCCCCGCCCACCGTCTCCCTCACTGACACACAGCAAGACCCCCACCTACTTTCTCCCACATCAACACACAGCAAGACCCCCACCCACCATCTCCCATGACACACAAGACCCCCATCCACCATCTCCCACACTGACACACAGCAAGACCCCCACCCACCGTCTCCCACATCAACACACAGCAAGGCCCCCACCCACCATCTCCCACACTGACACACAGCACGACCCCCACCCACCGTCTCCCACATCAACACACAGCAAGACCCCCACCCACCGTCTCCCACACTGACACACAGCAAGACCCCCACCCACCGTCTCCCTCACTGACACATCAAGACCCCCACCCACCATCTCCCACACTGACACACAGCAAGACCCCCACCCACTATCTCCCGCATCCACACACAGCAAGACCCCCACCCACCGTCTCCCACACTGACACACAGCAAGACCCCCACCCACCATCTCCCACAACACACAGCAAGACCCCCACCCACTGTCTCCCTCATCCACACACAGCAAGACCCCCACGCACCGTCTCACTCACTGACACACAGCAAGACCCCCGCCCACCGTCTCCCACATCAACACACAGCAAGACCCCCACCCACCGTCTCCCTCACTGACACAGCAAGACCCCCACCCACCATCTCCAATGACACACGACAAGACCCCCGCCCACCGTCTCCCTCATCAACACAGCAAGACCCCCACCCACCGTCTCCCTCATCAACACACACCAAGACCCCCACCCACCATCTCCAATGACACACGACAAGACCCCCACCCACCGTCTACCTCACCAACACAGCAAGACCCCCACCCACCGTCTCCCTCATCAACACACAGCAAGACCCCCACCCACCGTCTCCCACATCAACACACAGCAAGACCCCCACCCACCATCTCCCTCACTGACACAGCAAGACCCCCACCCACCGTCTCCCATGACACACAAGACCCCCGCCCACCGTCTCCCTCACTGACACACAGCAAGACCCCCACCCACTTTCTCCCACATCAACACACAGCAAGACCCCCACCCACCATCTCCCACACTGACACACAGCAAGACACCTACCCACCGTCTCCCTCACAGACACAGCAAGACCCCCACCCCCCGTCTCTCACACTGACACACAGCAAGACCCCCACTCACCGTCTCCCTCACTGACACAGCAAGACCCCCACCCACCGTCTCCCACACTGACTCACAGCAAGACCCCCACCCACCGTCTCCCACATCAGCACACAGCAAGACCCCCACCCACTGTCTCCCTCACTGACACAGCAAGACACCCACCCACTATCTCCCACACTGACACACAGCAAGACACCTACCCACCGTCTCCCTCACAGACACAGCAAGACCCCCACCCCCCGTCTCTCACACTGACACACAGCAAGACCCCCACCCACCGTCTCCCTCATCAACACAGCAAGACCCCCACCCACAGTCTCCCACACTGACACACAGCAAGACACCCACCCACCGTCTCCCTCACTGACACAGCAAGACCCCCGCCCACCGTCTCCCACACTGACACACAGCAAGACCCCCACCCACCGTCTCCCACACTGACACACAGCAAGACCCCCACCCACCGTCTCCCACATCAACACACAGCAAGGCCCCCACCCACCATCTCCCACACTGACACACAGCACGACCCCCACCCACCGTCTCCCACATCAACACACAGCAAGACCCCCACCCACCGTCTCCCACACTGACACACAGCAAGACCCCCACCCACCGTCTCCCTCACTGACACATCAAAACCCCCACCCACCATCTCCCACACTGACACACAGCAAGACCCCCACCCACTATCTCCCGCATCCACACACAGCAAGACCCCCACCCACCGTCTCCCACACTGACACACAGCAAGACCCCCACCCACCATCTCCCACAACACACAGCAAGACCCCCACCCACCGTCTCCCTCATCCACACACAGCAAGACCCCCACGCACCGTCTCCCTCACTGACACACAGCAAGACCCCCGCCCACCGTCTCCCACATCAACACACAGCAAGACCCCCACCCACCGTCTCCCTCACTGACAGAGCAAGACCCCCACCCACCATCTCCAATGACACACGACAAGACCCCCGCCCACCGTCTCCCTCATCAACACAGCAAGACCCCCACCCACCGTCTCCCTCATCAACACACACCAAGACCCCCACCCACCATCTCCAATGACACACGACAAGACCCCCACCCACCGTCTACCTCACCAACACAGCAAGACCCCCACCCACCGTCTCCCTCATCAACACACAGCAAGACCCCCACCCACCGTCTCCCACATCAACACACAGCAAGACCCCCACCCAGCGTATCCCTCACTGACACACAGCAAGACCCCCACCCACCGTCTCCCACATCAACACACAGCAAGACCCCCACCCACCGTCTCCCTCATTGACACAGCAAGACCCCCACCCACCATCTCCCACTACACATAGCAAGCCCCCTACCCACCGTCTCCCTCATCAACACAGCAAGACCCCCACCCACCGTCTCCCTCATCCACACACAGCAGGACCCCCACCCACCGTCTCCCTCATCAACACACAGCAAGACCCCCACCCACCATCTCCCATAACAACACACAGCAAGACCTCCACCCACCGTCTCCCACACTGACACACAGCAAGACCCCCACCCACCGTCTCCCACAACACACAGCAAGACCCCCACCCACTGTCTCCCTCATCAACACACGGCAAGACCTCCACCCACAGTCTCGCTCATCAACACACAGCAAGACCCCCACCCACCATCTCCCATAACAACACACAGCAAGACCCCCACCCACCGTCTCCCTCATCAACACACAGCAAGACCCCCACCCACCGTCTCCCTCATCCACACAGCAAGGCCCGCACCCACCGTCTCCCACACTGACACACAGCAAGACCCCCACCCACTTTCTCCCACATCAACACACAGCAAGACCCCCACCCACCATCTCCCACACTGACACACAGCAAGACACCTACCCACCGTCTCCCTCAGTGACACAGCAAGACCCCCACCCACCATCTCCCACACTGACACACAGCAAGACACCTACCCACCATCTCCCTCACTGACACAGCAAGACCCCCACCCACCGTCTCCCTCATCAACACACAGCAAGACCACCACCCACCATCTCCCACAACACACAGCAAGACCCCCACCCACCGTCTCCCATGACACACAAGACCCCCGCCCACCGTCTCCCTCACTGACACACAGCAAGACCCCCACCTACTTTCTCCCACATCAACACACAGCAAGACCCCCACCCACCATCTCCCATGACACACAAGACCCCCATCCACCATCTCCCACACTGACACACAGCAAGACCCCCACCCACCGTCTCCCACATCAACACACAGCAAGGCCCCCACCCACCATCTCCCACACTGACACACAGCACGACCCCCACCCACCGTCTCCCACATCAACACACAGCAAGACCCCCACCCACCGTCTCCCACACTGACACACAGCAAGACCCCCACCCACCGTCTCCCTCACTGACACATCAAGACCCCCACCCACCATCTCCCACACTGACACACAGCAAGACCCCCACCCACTATCTCCCGCATCCACACACAGCAAGACCCCCACCCACCGTCTCCCACACTGACACACAGCAAGACCCCCACCCACCATCTCCCACAACACACAGCAAGACCCCCACCCACTGTCTCCCTCATCCACACACAGCAAGACCCCCACGCACCGTCTCACTCACTGACACACAGCAAGACCCCCGCCCACCGTCTCCCACATCAACACACAGCAAGACCCCCACCCACCGTCTCCCTCACTGACACAGCAAGACCCCCACCCACCATCTCCAATGACACACGACAAGACCCCCGCCCACCGTCTCCCTCATCAACACAGCAAGACCCCCACCCACCGTCTCCCTCATCAACACACACCAAGACCCCCACCCACCATCTCCAATGACACACGACAAGACCCCCACCCACCGTCTACCTCACCAACACAGCAAGACCCCCACCCACCGTCTCCCTCATCAACACACAGCAAGACCCCCACCCACCGTCTCCCACATCAACACACAGCAAGACCCCCACCCAGCGTCTCCCTCACTGACACACAGCAAGACCCCCACCCACCGTCTCCCACATCAACACACAGCAAGACCCCCACCCACCGTCTCCCTCATTGACACAGCAAGACCCCCACCCACCATCTCCCACTACACATAGCAAGCCCCCTACCCACCGTCTCCCTCATCAACACAGCAAGACCCCCACCCACCGTCTCCCTCATCCACACACAGCAGGACCCCCACCCACCGTCTCCCTCATCAACACACAGCAAGACCCCCACCCACCATCTCCCATAACAACACACAGCAAGACCTCCACCCACCGTCTCCCACACTGACACACAGCAAGACCCCCACCCACCGTCTCCCACAACACACAGCAAGACCCCCACCCACTGTCTCCCTCATCAACACACGGCAAGACCTCCACCCACAGTCTCGCTCATCGACACACAGCAAGACCCCCCACCCACCATCTCCCATAACAACATACAGCAAGACCCCCACCCACCGTCTCCCTCATCAACACACAGCAAGACCCCCACCCACCATCTCCCATAACAACACACAGCAAGACCCCCACGCACCGTCTCCCACACTAACACACAGCAAGACCCCCACCCACCGTCTCCCTCATCCACACAGCAAGGCCCGCACCCACCGTCTCCCACACTGACACACAGCAAGACCCCCACCCACTTTCTCCCACATCAACACACAGCAAGACCCCCACCCACCATCTCCCTCACTGACACAGCAAGACCCCCACCCACCGTCTCCCTCATCAACACACAGCAAGACCCCCACCCACCATCTCCCACAACACACAGCAAGACCCCCACCCACCGTCTCCCATGACACACAAGACCCCCGCCCACCGTCTCCCTCACTGACACACAGCAAGACCCCCACCTACTTTCTCCCACATCAACACACAGCAAGACCCCCACCCACCATCTCCCATGACACACAAGACCCCCATCCACCATCTCCCACATCAACACACAGCAAGACCCCCACCCACCATCTCCCATGACACACAAGACCCCCATCCACCGTCTCCCTCAGTGACACAGCAAGACCCCCACCCACCGTCTCCCACACTGACACACAGCAAGACCCCCACCCACCGTCTCCCACACTGACACACAACAAGACCCCCACCCACCATCTCCCTCACTGACACAGCAAGACCCCCACCCACCGTCTCCCACAACACACAGCAAGACCCCCACCCACCGTCTCCCACACTGACACACAGCAGGACCCCCACCCACTGTCTCCCACACTGACACACAGCAAGACCCCCACCCACCGTCTCCCACATCAACACACAGCAAGACCCCCCACCCACCATCTCCCTCACTGACACAGCAAGACCCCCACCCACCGTCTCCCATGACACACAGCAAGACCCCCACCCACCGTCTCCCTCAGTGACACAGCAAGACCGCCACCCACCGTCTCCCACACTGACACACAGCAAGACCCCCACCCACCGTCTCCCTCACTGACACATCAAGACCCCCACCCACCATCTCCCACACTGACACACAGCAAGACCCCCACCCACTATCTCCCGCATCCACACACAGCAAGACCCCCACCCACCGTCTCCCACACTGACACACAGCAAGACCCCCACCCACCATCTCCCACAACACACAGCAAGACCCCCACCCACCGTCTCCCTCATCCACACACAGCAAGACCCCCACGCACCGTCTCCCTCACTGACACACAGCAAGACCCCCGCCCACCGTCTCCCACATCAACACACAGCAAGACCCCCACCCACCGTCTCCCTCACTGACACAGCAAGACCCCCACCCACCATCTCCAATGACACACGACAAGACCCCCGCCCACCGTCTCCCTCATCAACACAGCAAGACCCCCACCCACCGTCTCCCTCATCAACACACACCAAGACCCCCACCCACCATCTCCAAAGACACACGACAAGACCCCCACCCACCGTCTACCTCACCAACACAGCAAGACCCCCACCCACCGTCTCCCTCATCAACACACAGCAAGACCCCCACCCACCGTCTCCCACATCAACACACAGCAAGACCCCCACCCAGCGTCTCCCTCACTGACACACAGCAAGACCCCCACCCACCGTCTCCCACATCAACACACAGCAAGACCCCCACCCACCGTCTCCCTCATTGACACAGCAAGACCCCCACCCACCATCTCCCACTACACATAGCAAGCCCCCTACCCACCGTCTCCCTCATCAACACAGCAAGACCCCCACCCACCGTCTCCCTCATCCACACACAGCAGGACCCCCACCCACCGTCTCCCTCATCAACACACAGCAAGACCCCCACCCACCATCTCCCATAACAACACACAGCAAGACCTCCACCCACCGTCTCCCACACTGACACACAGCAAGACCCCCACCCACCGTCTCCCACAACACACAGCAAGACCCCCACCCACTGTCTCCCTCATCAACACACGGCAAGACCTCCAACCACAGTCTCGCTCATCGACACACAGCAAGACCCCCCACCCACCATCTCCCATAACAACATACAGCAAGACCCCCACCCACCGTCTCCCTCATCAACACACAGCAAGACCCCCACCCACCATCTCCCATAACAACACACAGCAAGACCCCCACGCACCGTCTCCCACACTAACACACAGCAAGACCCCCACCCACCGTCTCCCTCATCCACACAGCAAGGCCCGCACCCACCGTCTCCCACACTGACACACAGCAAGACCCCCACCCACTTTCTCCCACATCAACACACAGCAAGACCCCCACCCACCGTCTCCCTCATTGACACAGCAAGACCCCCACCCACCATCTCCCACTACACATAGCAAGCCCCCTACCCACCGTCTCCCTCATCAACACAGCAAGACCCCCACCCACCGTCTCCCTCATCCACACACAGCAGGACCCCCACCCACCGTCTCCCTCATCAACACACAGCAAGACCCCCACCCACCATCTCCCATAACAACACACAGCAAGACCTCCACCCACCGTCTCCCACACTGACACACAGCAAGACCCCCACCCACCGTCTCCCACAACACACAGCAAGACCCCCACCCACTGTCTCCCTCATCAACACACGGCAAGACCTCCACCCACAGTCTCGCTCATCGACACACAGCAAGACCCCCCACCCACCATCTCCCATAACAACATACAGCAAGACCCCCACCCACCGTCTCCCTCATCAACACACAGCAAGACCCCCACCCACCATCTCCCATAACAACACACAGCAAGACCCCCACGCACCGTCTCCCACACTAACACACAGCAAGACCCCCACCCACCGTCTCCCTCATCCACACAGCAAGGCCCGCACCCACCGTCTCCCACACTGACACACAGCAAGACCCCCACCCACTTTCTCCCACATCAACACACAGCAAGACCCCCACCCACCATCTCCCTCACTGACACAGCAAGACCCCCACCCACCGTCTCCCTCATCAACACACAGCAAGACCCCCACCCACCATCTCCCACAACACACAGCAAGACCCCCACCCACCGTCTCCCATGACACACAAGACCCCCGCCCACCGTCTCCCTCACTGACACACAGCAAGACCCCCACCTACTTTCTCCCACATCAACACACAGCAAGACCCCCACCCACCATCTCCCATGACACACAAGACCCCCATCCACCATCTCCCACATCAACACACAGCAAGACCCCCACCCACCATCTCCCATGACACACAAGACCCCCATCCACCGTCTCCCTCAGTGACACAGCAAGACCCCCACCCACCGTCTCCCACACTGACACACAGCAAGACCCCCACCCACCGTCTCCCACACTGACACACAACAAGACCCCCACCCACCATCTCCCTCACTGACACAGCAAGACCCCCACCCACCGTCTCCCACAACACACAGCAAGACCCCCACCCACCGTCTCCCACACTGACACACAGCAGGACCCCCACCCACTGTCTCCCACACTGACACACAGCAAGACCCCCACCCACCGTCTCCCACATCAACACACAGCAAGACCCCCCACCCACCATCTCCCTCACTGACACAGCAAGACCCCCACCCACCGTCTCCCATGACACACAGCAAGACCCCCACCCACCGTCTCCCTCAGTGACACAGCAAGACCCCCACCCACCGTCTCCCACACTGACACACAGCAAGACCCCCACCCACCGTCTCCCTCACTGACACATCAAGACCCCCACCCACCATCTCCCACACTGACACACAGCAAGACCCCCACCCACTATCTCCCGCATCCACACACAGCAAGACCCCCACCCACCGTCTCCCACACTGACACACAGCAAGACCCCCACCCACCATCTCCCACAACACACAGCAAGACCCCCACCCACTGTCTCCCTCATCCACACACAGCAAGACCCCCACGCACCGTCTCACTCACTGACACACATCAAGACCCCCACCCACCATCTCCCACACTGACACACAGCAAGACCCCCACCCACTATCTCCCGCATCCACACACAGCAAGACCCCCACCCACCGTCTCCCACACTGACACACAGCAAGACCCCCACCCACCATCTCCCACTACACATAGCAAGCCCCCTACCCACCGTCTCCCTCATCAACACAGCAAGACCCCCACCCACCGTCTCCCTCATCAACACACAGCAAGACCCCCACCCACCATCTCCCATAACAACACACAGCAAGACCTCCACCCACCGTCTCCCACACTGACACACAGCAAGACCCCCACCCACCGTCTCCCACAACACACAGCAAGACCCCCACCCACTGTCTCCCTCATCAACACACGGCAAGACCTCCACCCACAGTCTCGCTCATCGACACACAGCAAGACCCCCCACCCACCATCTCCCATAACAACATACAGCAAGACCCCCACCCACCGTCTCCCTCATCAACACACAGCAAGACCCCCACCCACCATCTCCCATAACAACACACAGCAAGACCCCCACGCACCGTCTCCCACACTAACACACAGCAAGACCCCCACCCACCGTCTCCCTCATCCACACAGCAAGGCCCGCACCCACCGTCTCCCACACTGACACACAGCAAGACCCCCACCCACTTTCTCCCACATCAACACACAGCAAGACCCCCACCCACCATCTCCCTCACTGACACAGCAAGACCCCCACCCACCGTCTCCCTCATCAACACACAGCAAGACCCCCACCCACCATCTCCCACAACACACAGCAAGACCCCCACCCACTGTCTCCCATGACACACAAGACCCCCGCCCACCGTCTCCCTCACTGACACACAGCAAGACCCCCACCTACTTTCTCCCACATCAACACACAGCAAGACCCCCACCCACCATCTCCCATGACACACAAGACCCCCATCCACCATCTCCCACATCAACACACAGCAAGACCCACACCCACCATCTCCCATGACACACAAGACCCCCATCCACCGTCTCCCTCAGTGACACAGCAAGACCCCCACCCACCGTCTCCCACACTGACACACAGCAAGACCCCCACCCACCGTCTCCCACACTGACACACAACAAGACCCCCACCCACCATCTCCCTCACTGACACAGCAAGACCCCCACCCACCGTCTCCCACAACACACAGCAAGACCCCCACCCACCGTCTCCCACACTGACACACAGCAGGACCCCCACCCACTGTCTCCCACACTGACACACAGCAAGACCCCCACCCACCGTCTCCCACATCAACACACAGCAAGACCCCCCACCCACCATCTCCCTCACTGACACAGCAAGACCCCCACCCACCGTCTCCCATGACACATAGCAAGACCCCCACCCACCGTCTCCCTCAGTGACACAGCAAGACCCCCACCCACCGTCTCCCACACTGACACACAGCAAGACCCCCACCCACCGTCTCCCTCACTGACACACAGCAAGACCCCCACCCACTTTCTTCCACATCAACACACAGCAAGACCCCCACCCACCATCTCCCTCACTGACACAGCAAGACCCCCACCCACCGTCTCCCTCATCAACACACAGCAACACCCCCACCCACCATCTCCCACAACACACAGCAAGACCCCCACCCACCGTCTCCCACACTAACACACAGCAAGACCCCCACCCACCGTCTCCCACACTGACACACAGCAAGACCCCCACCCACTGTCTCCCACACTGACACACAGCAAGACCCCCACCCACCGTCTCCCACATCAACACACAGCAAGACCCCCACCCACCATCTCCCTCACTGACACAGCAAGACCCCCACCCACCGTCTCCCACACTGACACACAGTAAGACCCCCACCCACCGTCCCCCTCACTGACACAGCAAGACCCCCGCCCACCGTCTCCCACACTGACACACAGCAAGACCCCCACCCACCGTCTCCCACACTGACACACAGCAAGACCCCCACCCACCGTCTCCCTCATCAACACAACAAGACCCCCACCCACCGTCTCCCTCATCAACGCACAGCAAGACCCCCACCCACCGTCTCCCACACTGACACACAGCAAGACGCCCACCCACCGTCTCCCACATCAACACACAGCAAGACCCCCACCCACCATCTCCCTCACTGACACAGCAAGACCCCCACCCACCGTCTCCCATGACACACAGCAAGACCCCCACCCACCGTCTCCCACATCAACACACAGCAAGACCCCCACCCACCATCTCCCTCACTGACACAGCAAGACCCCCACCCACCGTCTCCCACATCAACACACAGCAAGACCCCCACCCACCATCTACCTCACCGACACAGCAAGACCCCCACCCACCGTCTCCCACATCAACACACAGCAAGACCCCCACCCACCATCTCCCATGACACACAGCAAGACCCCCACCCACCGTCTCCCTCATCAACACACAGCAAGACCCCCACCCACCGTCTCCCACAACACACAGCAAGACCCCCACCCTCCGTCTCCCACACTAACACACAGCAAGGCCTTCACCCACCATCTCCCACACTGACACACAGCAAGACCCCCACCCACCATCTCCCACACTGACACACAGCAAGACCCCCACCCACCATCTCCCTCACTGACACACAGCAAGACCCCCACCCACCATCTCCAATGACACACAGCAAGACCCCCACCCACCGTCTCCCTCATCAACACAGCAAGACCCCCACCCACCATCTCCCACAACACACAGCAAGACCCCCACCCACCGTCTCCCTCATCAACACAGCAAGACCCCCACCCACCATCTCCCACAACACACAGCAGGACCCCCACCCACCGTCTCCCTCATCCACACACAGCAGGACCCCCACCCACCATCTCCCTCATCAACACAGCAAGACCCCCACCCACCATCTCCCACATCAACACACAGCAAGACCCCCACCCAACGTCTCCCTCACTGACACAGCAAGACCCCCACCCACCATCTCCAATGACACACAGCAAGACCCCCACCCACCATCTCCCACATCAACACACAGCAAGACCCACACCCACCATCTCCCATGACACACAAGACCCCCATCCACCGTCTCCCTCAGTGACACAGCAAGACCCCCACCCACCGTCTCCCACACTGACACACAGCAAGACCCCCACCCACCGTCTCCCACACTGACACACAACAAGACCCCCACCCACCATCTCCCTCACTGACACAGCAAGACCCCCACCCACCGTCTCCCACAACACACAGCAAGACCCCCACCCACCGTCTCCCACACTGACACACAGCAGGACCCCCACCCACTGTCTCCCACACTGACACACAGCAAGACCCCCACCCACCGTCTCCCACATCAACACACAGCAAGACCCCCCACCCACCATCTCCCTCACTGACACAGCAAGACCCCCACCCACCGTCTCCCATGACACACAGCAAGACCCCCACCCACCGTCTCCCTCAGTGACACAGCAAGACCCCCACCCACCGTCTCCCACACTGACACACAGCAAGACCCCCACCCACCATCTCCCACACTGACACACAGCAAGACCCCCACCCACTATCTCCCGCATCCACACACAGCAAGACCCCCACCCACCGTCTCCCACACTGACACACAGCAAGACCCCCACCCACCATCTCCCACAACACACAGCAAGACCCCCACCCACCGTCTCCCTCATCCACACACAGCAAGACCCCCACGCACCGTCTCCCTCACTGACACACAGCAAGACCCCCACCCACCGTCTCCCACATCAACACACAGCAAGACCCCCACCCACCGTCTCCCTCACTGACACAGCAAGACCCCCACCCACCATCTCCAATGACACACGACAAGACCCCCGCCCACCGTCTCCCTCATCAACACAGCAAGACCCCCACCCACCGTCTCCCTCATCAACACACACCAAGACCCCCACCCACCATCTCCAAAGACACACGACAAGACCCCCACCCACCGTCTACCTCACCAACACAGCAAGACCCCCACCCACCGTCTCCCTCATCAACACACAGCAAGACCCCCACCCACCGTCTCCCACATCAACACACAGCAAGACCCCCACCCAGCGTCTCCCTCACTGACACACAGCAAGACCCCCACCCACCGTCTCCCACATCAACACACAGCAAGACCCCCACCCACCGTCTCCCTCATTGACACAGCAAGACCCCCACCCACCATCTCCCACTACACATAGCAAGCCCCCTACCCACCGTCTCCCTCATCAACACAGCAAGACCCCCACCCACCGTCTCCCTCATCCACACACAGCAGGACCCCCACCCACCGTCTCCCTCATCAACACACAGCAAGACCCCCACCCACCATCTCCCATAACAACACACAGCAAGACCTCCACCCACCGTCTCCCACACTGACACACAGCAAGACCCCCACCCACCGTCTCCCACAACACACAGCAAGACCCCCACCCACTGTCTCCCTCATCAACACACGGCAAGACCTCCACCCACAGTCTCGCTCATCGACACACAGCAAGACCCCCCACCCACCATCTCCCATAACAACATACAGCAAGACCCCCACCCACCGTCTCCCTCATCAACACACAGCAAGACCCCCACCCACCATCTCCCATAACAACACACAGCAAGACCCCCACGCACCGTCTCCCACACTAACACACAGCAAGACCCCCACCCACCGTCTCCCTCATCCACACAGCAAGGCCCGCACCCACCGTCTCCCACACTGACACACAGGAAGACCCCCACCCACTTTCTCCCACATCAACACACAGCAAGACCCCCACCCACCATCTCCCTCACTGACACAGCAAGACCCCCACCCACCGTCTCCCTCATCAACACACAGCAAGACCCCCACCCACCATCTCCCACAACACACAGCAAGACCCCCACCCAGTCTCCCATGACACACAAGACCCCCGCCCACCGTCTCCCTCACTGACACACAGCAAGACCCCCACCTACTTTCTCCCACATCAACACACAGCAAGACCCCCACCCACCATCTCCCATGACACACAAGACCCCCATCCACCATCTCCCACATCAACACACAGCAAGACCCACACCCACCATCTCCCATGACACACAAGACCCCCATCCACCGTCTCCCTCAGTGACACAGCAAGACCCCCACCCACCGTCTCCCACACTGACACACAGCAAGACCCCCACCCACCGTCTCCCACACTGACACACAACAAGACCCCCACCCACCATCTCCCTCACTGACACTGCAAGACCCCCACCCACCGTCTCCCACAACACACAGCAAGACCCCCACCCACCGTCTCCCACACTGACACACAGCAGGACCCCCACCCACTGTCTCCCACACTGACACACAGCAAGACCCCCACCCACCGTCTCCCACATCAACACACAGCAAGACCCCCCACCCACCATCTCCCTCACTGACACAGCAAGACCCCCACCCACCGTCTCCCATGACACACAGCAAGACCCCCACCCACCGTCTCCCTCAGTGACACAGCAAGACCCCCACCCACCGTCTCCCACACTGACACACAGCAAGACCCCCACCCACCGTCTCCCTCACTGACACACAGCAAGACCCCCACCCACTTTCTTCCACATCAACACACAGCAAGACCCCCACCCACCATCTCCCTCACTGACACAGCAAGACCCCCACCCACCGTCTCCCTCATCAACACACAGCAACACCCCCACCCACCATCTCCCACAACACACAGCAAGACCCCCACCCACCGTCTCCCACACTAACACACAGCAAGACCCCCACCCACCGTCTCCCACACTGACACACAGCAAGACCCCCACCCACTGTCTCCCACACTGACACACAGCAAGACCCCCACCCACCGTCTCCCACATCAACACACAGCAAGACCCCCACCCACCATCTCCCTCACTGACACAGCAAGACCCCCACCCACCGTCTCCCACACTGACACACAGTAAGACCCCCACCCACCGTCCCCCTCACTGACACAGCAAGACCCCCGCCCACCGTCTCCCACACTGACACACAGCAAGACCCCCACCCACCGTCTCCCACACTGACACACAGCAAGACCCCCACCCACCGTCTCCCTCATCAACACAACAAGACCCCCACCCACCGTCTCCCTCATCAACACACAGCAAGACCCCCACCCACCGTCTCCCACACTGACACACAGCAAGACGCCCACCCACCGTCTCCCACATCAACACACAGCAAGACCCCCACCCACCATCTCCCTCACTGACACAGCAAGACCCCCACCCACCGTCTCCCATGACACACAGCAAGACCCCCACCCACCGTCTCCCACATCAACACACAGCAAGACCCCCACCCACCATCTCCCTCACTGACACAGCAAGACCCCCACCCACCGTCTCCCACATCAACACACAGCAAGACCCCCACCCACCATCTACCTCACCGACACAGCAAGACCCCCACCCACCGTCTCCCACATCAACACACAGCAAGACCCCCACCCACCATCTCCCATGACACACAGCAAGACCCCCACCCACCGTCTCCCTCATCAACACACAGCAAGACCCCCACCCACCGTCTCCCACAACACACAGCAAGACCCCCACCCTCCGTCTCCCACACTAACACACAGCAAGGCCTTCACCCACCATCTCCCACACTGACACACAGCAAGACCCCCACCCACCATCTCCCACACTGACACACAGCAAGACCCCCACCCACCATCTCCCTCACTGACACACAGCAAGACCCCCACCCACCATCTCCAATGACACACAGCAAGACCCCCACCCACCGTCTCCCTCATCAACACAGCAAGACCCCCACCCACCATCTCCCACAACACACAGCAAGACCCCCACCCACCGTCTCCCTCATCAACACAGCAAGACCCCCACCCACCATCTCCCACAACACACAGCAGGACCCCCACCCACCGTCTCCCTCATCCACACACAGCAGGACCCCCACCCACCATCTCCCTCATCCACACACAGCAAGACCCCCACCCAGCGTCTCCCTCACTGACACACAGCAAGACCCCCACCCACCGTCTCCCACATCAAGACACAGCAAGACCCCCACCCACCGTCTCCCTCATCAACACAGCAAGACCCCCACCCACCATCTCCAACACACAGCAAGACCCCCACCCACCGTCTCCCTCATCAACACAGCAAGACCCCCACCCACCATCTCCCACAACACACAGCAAGACCCCCACCCACCGTCTCCCTCACCAACACAGCAAGACCCCCACCCATCGCCTCCCTCATCAACACACAGCAAGACCCCCACCCACCATCTCCCACAACACACAGCAAGACCCCCACCCTCCGTCTCCCACACTAACACACAGCAAGACCCTCACCTACCATCTCCCACACTGACACACAGCAAGACCCCCACCCACCATCTCCCTCACTGACACAGCAAGACCCCCACCCACCATCTCCCACACTGACACACAGCAAGACCCCCACCCACCGTCTCCCACAACACACAGCAAGACCCCCACCCACCGTCTCCCTCATCCACACACAGCAAGACCCCCACCCACCGTCTCCCTCACTGACACACAGCAAGACCCCCACCCACCATCTCCCACATCAACACACAGCAAGACCCCCACCCAACGTCTCCCTCACTGACACAGCAAGACCCCCACCCACCATCTCCAATGACACACAGCAAGACCCCCACCCACCATCTCCCTCATCAACACAGCAAGACCCCCACCCACCGTCTCCCTCAGCAACACACACCAAGACCCCCACCCACCATCTCCCTCACTGACACACAGCAAGACCCCCACCCACCGTCTCCCTCATCCACACACAGCAAGACCCCCACCCACCGTCTCCCTCACTGACACACAGCAAGACCCCCACCCACCGTCTCCCTCATCCACACACAGCAGGACCCCCACCCACCGTCTCCCTCATCCACACACAGCAAGACCCCCACCCACCGTCTCCCTCACTGACACACAGCAAGACCCCCACCCACCGTCTCCCACATCAACACACAGCAAGACCCCCACCCACCATCTCCCTCATTGACACAGCAAGACCCCCACCCACCATCTCCCACGACACATAGCAAGAGCCCCACCCACCCTCTCCCTCACCAACACAGCAAGACCCCCACCCACCGTCTCCCTCATCAACACAGCAAGACCCCCACCCACCGTCTCCCTCATCCACACACAGCAAGACCCCCACCCACCGTCTCCCTCACTGACACACAGCAAGACCCCCACCCACCGTCTCCCACATCAACACACAGCAAGACCCCCACCCACCATCTCCCTCATTGACACAGCAAGACCCCCACCCACCATCTCCCACGACACATAGCAAGAGCCCCACCCACCCTCTCCCTCACCAACACAGCAAGACCCCCACCCACCGTCTCCCTCATCAACACAGCAAGACCCCCACCCACCGTCTCCCTCATCCACACACAGCAAGACCCCCACCCACCGTCTCCCTCACTGACACATAGCAAGACCCCCACCCACCGTCTCCCTCATCAACACAGCAAGACCCCCACCCACCGTCTCCCTCATCAACACACAGCAAGACCCCCACCCACCGTCTCCCTCACCAACACAGCAAGACCCCCACCCACCGTCTCCCTCATCAACACACAACAAGCCCTTAGTTCTGGTCGAGAGCTTGCCAATGGTTCGAGGGGGTGGGACCACCAGCCCAGCCTCAAGGACCGTAAACTCGATCGTGCTCAGAATTCATAGCTCTCGTCTTTAAAAGATTTATTGGTGATTGGTTCAGTATTTCACACGTGGCCCAGACTGGGAGCTTTAAGTTTACTCAGACCGGCTGCAATCTCCAAGTGAACTGCAAAACTCTCGGATACCTGTGAGAAAGAGAAGGACTGTGAGAAAAAGAGGAGACATACATCATGAAGCTGTTGTGGAGCGGCGTTCTCTGCTGTGTCCTTGTGCTCATCGTTCAAGTTGGTGGACTTAATTACCGTTATTACAGGGTCCCGAGACTCCCGACCCAGAGGATTCAGCTCCCACCGACGGTCCGATACACCAAACCAGCTCTTCCACAGCGCAGTAACATTGTACAAGGTACATTGGAAAATAAGAGAAAGCTTCCCTCTTTCACCTGTACAGTAGAAACAATAGCAACATTGTACAAGCCATTCCCTTGATTGAAAAAAGTCATCTCTGATTTTATACCGATGATTTCTTATTTCAATTCTTATCGTTTGACTAGTTAATGATGACAACTCTTGTAAAAATGTTTTTTGAGGTTTATTTGCAAAGAACGGTAATTGTTTGGCAAGCAGGTCCCCGGAAAAAAAACGTTAAATAGTCGAGAAATAAATGTAAATAAATAACTTTACGTTCAATTCTATCAAATGGACGTAACGTGCTTAGTTCCCCTCATTTCGCCACAAACAGGACATTTATCGAACTGCAAATATCTTTTGTGAGAAATAAATATTTCAATTTGACACAGAAACAAATTTATAATGATTGTGAATTCCACTTTTATTTCCATCCATATTTCTGATTGGGCAATTGTATAACTGTAACTAACACATTTGGTTTCCAGTCCATCTTTTTAATAATTTAGCAGCAATCATATTTACAGCTGTGCATCTATCAGGCCAAATAATATGATTTATTTAATATGCATAATATGTCTATTTAACAATGTCCAATGACATGTCAGAACACAACAGAATACAAAGGATCAGACGGCAAAGTGATTGCAACGGATTTGTTGGGAATTTGGGTCATAACCTGGAGGCAAATAGCTCAGTGTCACTTCAAACGTGTCTAATACTGTACTTCACATCATAATCCTATTCTATTCTCTTTTCTCCATCACTTGAGAAGTCCTAATCTCCAAGACTGATTTATGGAATTATTGGTTTCCATCAATGTTGTGTCTCCGTCAGTAACGATAATTATTCGTTCAGATAAGCGCAACTAAAAGAGGCCACGTCGCTTCTGGGCATCGTAATATAGTTCTCGAGATTCTACACATTCCTTATACGTTAAACTTAACATTTTCTTGATCAGATTGATTAAAGCAGAGCCCGCATTTTTAAAGGTTTAATGTAAAGCAAATGTTAGCTATTCTAAATTATTTCCCACACTGCTACATATTGCAATCGAAAAGCATAGGGTAATCCTTGCAACACTCTGTGAAGTTTCCTTTGGGGGTAACCGTTTTCTGCAAGGCTTCTGAAATTCGTTTCTGATGTCAATCATGGGTAAAGTACAGCATTCTCCCTAAAATCCACAGCTCCCAGCCACAGCCTGGTGATACACCGAGTGAGAGTTACAGAAGAGCTCTTATTTTCCTAATAACCTATGTACTTATGCCGAGTTATAGTGCGCCTTTTGGTATCCTGTGCACCGCGCCACGGAAACCTGGAACCTTTGGTTTGGAAGAGTTAGCCCTCATACCGCCGGCTAGTGCACATTGGTGGCGGTATAACTCCAGCTGTTACACTGTCAACCTCTTAAATGTTAAACCAGGTTTAGAAAGAATCCAGTTAAAGCTTTAAACTGCAGCCAGTGGCATAGTGGTTAGCACGGTTGCCTCAACCGAGCCAGGGACCCGGGTTCGAATCCGGCCTCTGGTGACTGTCTGTGTGGAGTTTGCACATTCTCCCCGTGTTTGTGTGGGTTTTCTCCGGGGGCTCCGGTTTCCTCCCACAGGCCAAAGATGTGTGGGTTAGGTTGATTGGCTATGATAAATTGACCATGGGTGGGATAGGTGTTGGTGTAGGGGTTACAGGGATATCGGGTAGGATATGTGTCGGTGCAGGCTCGATGGGCTGAAATGGCCTCTATCTGCACTGTGGGGTTTCTGTGATTCTGTGAAAGCAGAATTTCGTTTGTATGTTCCAGTGGGCCTGCTGTCATTGGCTCCAGAGTTTGACTGTGCCGGGGCAAATACAATTTTCGTGTGTAAAATTGATCAATCCTGTCAGATTAATTACATAGTCACTGTTGTAATTGCATCGAGTCTGCAGCACAGACACAGACCATTCAGCCCAACTGGTCCGTGCCGGCGTTTCTGCTCCACTCGAGCCTCCTCCCACCCCTCTTCATCGCACTCCCTTCTATTCGCTTCTCCCTCATGTGCTTATCCAGTTTTCCCTTAAATGCATCTATGTTATTTGCCCAAACTATTCCTTGTGGTTGCGAGTTCCATATTCTTACCAATCTTTGGTAAAGAAGTTTCTCCTGAATTTCCTATTGGATTTATTAGTGACTATTTTATATTTATGACCAACGTTCCATATAAGCTCTCTGGTCCCGCGCAGCCGGCTTTTGCAGTTAAAGTTCACGCATGCGCGAAACTGAATGAACCGTGCAGTCGCTTAAAGTGCACCCAAAAAAGAAATTACGAGGAACATTGTTTATGACCTCTAGTTTTGGACTACCTACAAGTGGAAACATTTTTTCTATGTTTACCCAATTAAACCCTTTCATTATTTTAAAGACCTCTATCAGGTCACCCCTCAGCCTTGTCTTTTCTAGAGAAAAGATGGTGTGGAGATGCCGGTGTTGGACTGGAGTGGACAAATGTAAGAAGTCACACAACACCAGGTTATAGTCCAACAGTTTTATTTGAAATCACAAGCTTTCTGAGCGCTGCTCCTTCGTCAGGTGAAGTGGAGCTGACGAAGGAGCAGCGCTCCGAAAGCTTGTGATTTCAAATAAAACTGTTGGACTATAACCTGGTGTTGTGTGACTTCTTACTAGAGAAAAGAGCCACAGCCTGCTCCGTATTTCCTGATAAATATATCCTCTCAGTTCTGGTATCATCCTTGTGAATCTTTTTTGCACCTTCTCCAGTGCCTCTATATCCTTTTTATAATATGGAGACCAGAACTGTTCACAACACTCCAATTGTGATCTCATCAAGGTTCTATACAAGTTTAACATAACTT
This sequence comes from Somniosus microcephalus, assembly GCF_052327205.1. NCBI lineage: Eukaryota > Metazoa > Chordata > Chondrichthyes > Squaliformes > Somniosidae > Somniosus > Somniosus microcephalus. The sequence continues at coordinate 92,292,398 of NC_140995.1, forward strand.
CTCTGCTTTTCAATTTTATATCCCTAGAAATGAACAGCAGTGCTTGTTTTTCTTTGTTTATGGCGTTATTAACCTACTTCAGTACTTTTAGTGATTTGTGTATCTGTACCCCCAGATCCCGCTGCTCCTCTACCCCATTAGACTCCTATTATCCAAGCAGTGTGTGACCCTCTACTTCATGAAGTTTGTTTTTTTAATTGCCATTAGTGTCATTGTCATAATAGTTGTAGAGTTCTCTTCTTGTGACTTGATGCAAAATTCAGGCAGTAAAACTGGGTATTATAACAGAAGAAAGCCAAAATGTGACCGCCTTGTTGGCAGATGATATAAAGCTTGAATAGTAAAAAAAACTGGTGCACCACAATACTCTCATACTTTCCCATAGACTAAACATTTCCCTTGTATTTTCCTGTATTTCCTTGGGTTTTTCTTCCTCTCATATGGGAGAACACCGAGGAAATATGGAAACAAATTGCCTGTTTCCATTTTTGATCCACATTCTGTGTGCACATGAAAGTCAACAAGGAACTGCAGGAAAAGTATCAGCACATTGTGAACATTAATCTGCTTTTTTGTCTAATTGCACATCTCGTTTTTGATTTTCTCCGTTGCTGTGTATTTATTTGATTTGTTTAACTGCCAATCGCTCCCTTTCTTTCTCTCTATTAGAGTGTGTTTCAGTCACTCTCCTCTCAACCAGACATTCGAGTTTTTTTTTCTGCCTTCTCTCCAACTCTGTTTCTTCATGCTATCCCTCATCCCCCTCCCAGTCCAAACCAGGATATCATCACATGAAACTGTGCGATTACTCTGCCAAGCTAAGATGCAAGGGAACAAATTCTGAAATTATCTTGTATTTTTCTTGCAAGCTTTTAAAAAAATAGTTAGGGAAAATGCAGCATAAACCACATAAGGCAGCAGAGTTCGCGATCTTCGAGCGAATAGGGACAGAGGAACTGCACTTTTATTAAAGGAAGAAATCTTTGTAACTATGGTCACGCTGCTTAGAATTGGCCAAACACAGCAGTGGTAAAGGAAGACAGACAAACGTGATCATGCTAGTGGAAAAAGCTATCGCATGTAGGGGAATTCACAAAGGAAAGATTGTTTACCACTAACTAAAAATGACCACCAGTGGCTGCAGTAGAATTTCCGACTTTTGGCACAAACTCTGGTCTCTGATATAAGCAGAACCTTCCCATTGTGAATTTCCGTGAGGGTTCACAGAAACCCCACAGTGCAGATAGAGGCCATTTCGGCCCATCTGAGCCTGCACCGACACATATCCCACCCGATCACCGTAACCCCACGTATTTAATCCCCCTAACACTAAGGGTCAATTTATCATAGCCAATCATCCTAACCCGCTTGTCTGCTGTATCTTTGGTGGAAGAGATGCGGGAACCTGGTAAAACTGCGTAAACATTTCCACAGCTCTTCCCGAAGTCATCGCGGATGAGCTTGAGAACACCTGAGGAAATTCACCCCCACAGGCTCAAAAAGTCCTGGCATTTCTCTATCTGGCCCGAATTTTTCTGTTAGCTGTGAAGGAATGGCACTCGCTGTTCACCTCACTGACAGGTGCCTACAAAGATTTGACAGGCTTTAGAGCGGAGACTTCCTGTCACGGGCGTCTGTTTCAGCACAGCGTCATCTCCAGGGGATCTGTGGTGTCTACGGACAGGGCAAGAAACAGTGAGGCTTGTCAACCAATCATATTGAAGAATCTTCACTGAGGCTCACAGAGTCTAAACCAGGAAGTATAAAGCAGGAAATATAAATTAGATTTAGTACAGAATGCAAAATAAAGATTGTGGTGGAGCAGGGTATCTCTGACAGCAACTTCTAGATTTCCGCGTTTTACTGTGCATGTGCAGATGCCAGAAATTGCTGTCAGATTTACCCTGTAATAACGGCGAGCGCTGACAGCCTCGTTATTATTACAGCAAAATCCAGGCCATAAATGAGATTTAAATTATGTAGAGAAAGTGAAATAAAGATTGGGAAATACAAATGGGATTAAAGGAGTGATAAAAGACAAACAAAAAATAATTTTACATTTAAAAAAAATCTGCAACATTAATTTTCTTCTGAGGGAATGAGACTCCACATTTATAAAATTAATTTTTCAGGGCCAGAGAGGTTGTTCAGCGGTAATTATCACTTACTATGCCGTTATAAACTCACTTACTCCTAAATGCACAAGCCCTACCTTTTTCAGCAGTCTTTAGTACGGAACTAGTGGGTAAGTACCCTAAGTTCATGCCATTACAGTGATTCAATGCCGAGTCTGTCGGCGAGGACTACAACAGCGCACCCTGTGGAGGAGCAGGGTATCTCTGATAGCAACCTCTGGACTTCCGTTTAATTGCATATGTGCGGACACCAGATGCTGCTGTCAGATTTACCCTGTAATAATGGCGAGTGCTGATAGCCTCGCCATTATTATTACAACAAAATCTGGGCCAATGACATTTTATATGGCCATATTTTCTATCCTTTTAATGTGCATACCGAAATTGAAATGAGACTGTGGTATGTGTTCACTTTAAAAAAATTCAACAAGCTGATTTATTTGCTTCTGAAAAGGAAGGTGATCATACTCATCTTTTCCTCTTTCATACCAACCACTTGACATGTCATCACTTTGAGATCTGATGGTTACTATACAGAGGCGAGGATTGTTTTTCTGTAGTTTTGTACTTTCAATGCCAAATTCCTAAATGTGAACTCTACCTCACATCATACCCCACAATAAGATCCCACCCATCACCTTGTTTTCACTAACCTCCATTGGCTCCACTGAAGTGCACTGAGTTCAAAATCATCATTTGCATTTACAAATCTCTTCACGGTCTCTGCCACATTTTTTTGACAATTCCTCCACAGAAAGGATTTGTGAATAAGTTCTGTTTAAGCACTTTGCTTTAAAATTAAGTGAGTTCACACAGGTTCAGAATCTTACTTACAAAGGGGAAATTGATGTGTTCATGGAGCAAATTATCCTTACTGTTTTCCACAATAACAAGGGACAATAAGTTACTTAAGTCCTAATAAGTAATTTGTTGTCTCACTTCAGATACCAGTGTGCCATCCACCCGAGAAGGTTATTATTGTTATACTCTACCCACACCTCCCCTGGATATGCTATCATATCTATATATATAAATCGGTACTTCTGTCATTCTGTCTGTCTATCTGTCTATCTGTCTGTCATCGCGTGTGCTTATGGGTATGCACTCGAAAGTTACAGGGCGTACCTACGCGCGCGTTACCTCCAAAGAAAGCTTACACTTCCGAGACGGTTTTAAGCGTATTTACGTTTCGGCCGGGCTAAAATTGCGCCCGCGGTATCCCAAAAACCTTCAACATTCCGCTCATTAGCATCTCATTATCCGCTCATTAGCGACAGAGTGACCTCGAGCTCGACCAATCGTACGCCGGGTTGCTGGCGTGTGCCGCCGGGCCAATCGGTGCGTGTGTGGCCGGGCTTTATCGTTCTGAACCGAGGTGAGTCGCCGCCATCTTGATTCCAAACTTTTCCTTTCTTTTTCCCGCTTTCTGCGTCTTAAAAAAAAACGTTGCTTTTAAAACACATATTGTTTTTTTAAAAAATGATTTAGAAAGTAATTAACTTATCTAATCTCATTAATTTTCCTACCTTTCCCCGTTTTTCCAGGTAGGCCTAGAAGCCTCGGCGTCTCCTCCGCACCCACGCCCGAGCTAGGCACCTCCCGGCCCCACTCGAAGGCTGGAGGGCCGAGCCTCAGCCCAGCGCCGCTAGGGTGCGCGCGCAGCAGGAGCTGAGACGCGCTGTCTCTCTCTGGCTGGCCGGGGGCGGGGCTTGCTGAGCGTCCAGCGTTACCCTGGCAACCGGGCCCACGTCTCCCACAGCCGCAATCGGCGGTCTTCACCTCGGGGGGGGGGGGGGGCCGCGACCCTCGGGGGGGGGGGGGCCGCGACCCTCGGGCGGGGGGTGGGGGGCCGCGCGCGCAGCAGGAGCAGCTGAGACGCGGCGTCTCTCTCTCTCTGGCTTGGTCAGCGTCACGGTTACCCTGGCAACCGGGCCCGCCGGCCGAGAGAGACGCCGCGTCTCAGCTCCTGCTGCGCGCGCAATCGGCGGTCTTCACCTGGGCGGGGGCGACCCTCGGGGGGCGGGCGCAATCGGCGGTCTTCACCTCGGGGGGCGACCCTCGGGGGGGGGGCGACCCCCGCCCTCCCTCCACTCCCTTTCCCCCCCGCCCTCCCCCCCTGCCCTCCCTTCCCCTCCCCCCCGCCCTCCCTTCCCCTCCCTCCCCTCCCTCCGCCCTCCCTTCCCCTCCCCCTGCCCTCCCTTCCCCCCTCCCTTCCCCGCCCTCCCCCTCGCCCTCCCTTCCCCGCCTCCCTCTCCTCCCTCCCTCCCCCCCTCCCCCCCTCTCTTCCCCCCAGTCGCTCTCTCTCTTCCCCCCAGTCGCTCTCTCTCTTCCCCCCAGTCGCTCTCTCTCTTCCCCCCGTCGCTCTCTCTCTTTCCCCCAGTCGCTCTCTCTCTTCCCCCCAGTCGCTCTCTCTCTTCCCCCCAGTCGCTCTCTCTTCCCCCCAGTCGCTCTCTCTCTCTCTTCCAACAACAACATTCCCTCGAAAAAGCCTCGGCACCGCCGGGCACTTCAGCTAGTGATTACATATTGGGCAGTATGGGCAACTCCTGAAAGAAAGATATGGGGACCATTTACGGAGCAACCAGCATTGCTGAACCCGAGAGACTATCTAAGGCAGACTCAAAATTTGTAACAGTCTCACCCCTCCCTACAGCTGTAACCTGCTCTAGTCATTCATCTAGGCTTGTATCTTCAGCCATCACTAATTGGCTACTTCTTGATTTACTTCATTGCTCTTGCTGTGGGCTCAGACTCTGGCCTCCGGTACACTCCACTGTCCCTTTGCTACACCAATGGTGGTAGACTCCTCAGCCATATGGGCCCTACTCTCTGGAACTCCTTCCATAAACCTCTGGGCCTTTCTCCTCAATTTATATATTTGACTATGCTTTTGGTCATCTCTCCTAATTCTTCTACCACTACTCACCATCCATTTCTTCTCTGTGAAGTGTTTGGACATTTTAAATGATAATGTAACTTCTTGTTGTGATGTCTCACTACAATTGCTACGTCACCATTGTTACTTATTAGCAAAAGCTAGTCAGGTTGAATTCCATTTGTAAAACTAAACTGAGAGTCTGGAGCTTCACTTGATTACTTTAAGGTTCAGGAATATAGAAGAACTTTCCCTCAGAAGATTAAATACATTTGGTATGATTAAGGATAAGGTGAGTTGGTCTGTCAAAGGCATGGCTTTGATAAGCTAAATGTTTATTATGTGCTTGAGTTTATGTTAATGACCTCCATGAATTACAATCTACTCATGTTAATGAGAGGCTGGTCAGTGTTTATGAAAAGAAACAAAAAATGTCGAGTTTCAGATATGTATGTTCTTGGACGCACCCAGGACAAACTTTCAATATTTTAAAGCATCAATTAGAGACTCACTACTGCAGGATGATATATCTGTTTTTGCACAATTGCACTGCTATTCATAGTACAGGAAGTAAAATCAGACTGACTCCTGGGATGGGGGGATTGTCCTATGAGGAGCAATTGAGTAGACTAGGCCTATATTCCTTCGAATTTAGAAGAATGAGAGGTGATCTCATTGAAGCATATAAAATTCTTAAGGGGGATTGACAGGGTAGATGCAGGGAGGATGTTTCCCCTGGCTGGTGAGCCTAGAACTAGAGGTCACAGGCTCAGAATAACAGGTTGGCCATTTAGGACTGAGTTAAGGGGAAATTTCTTCACTCAGAGGTCATGAATCTTTGGAATTCTCTACCCCAGAGGGCTGTGGATGCTCAGTTATTGAGTATATTCAAGACAGAGCTCGATAGATTTTTGGATATTAAGGGAATCAAGGGATATGGGGATAGTGCGGAAAGGTGGAGTTGAGGTAGAAGATCAGCCATGATCTCATTGAATGACGGAGCAGGCTCGAAGGGCCGAATGGCCTACTTCTACTCCTTTTTCTTATGTTCTTAAAACTCACTAGATAAAGTTTCCTGTCAGGTATAATTTCCATAAGGAGTCTCAAACATTCCAACAGCAAAAATGTTACCGTTTTATGTGACTACTGGAACAGTGTACAATATGGCAGGTTCACTGTATGCTTTTAAAGATAGATTTACAATTAATCTATAGATATACAATTTGATTAGTTTTATTATGAGGAACCCCATCATGCAGGACATCATCATAGTTAAAAAAGGAGGGAAGAAGATGAAGTAGATCAAGAAGTAACCATTTGGAGATAGCAAGTTTGGATTTTTAAAGCCTATAGATTAGAGGAGGAAGGGAAGCCTGAGGAAGGTAAGCAGTCCACAATTTTTAAAGTCCTGGGAAAGAATGAGTTATAGTAAGAGACTGTGCGATGACTCATGATTTCAATACAGCGAGCATCAGGAAGGAGGACCAAAAGAGGGAATATATCTACATTAAAAAAAAAATTTTGCATAGGGCATGCACTTCCTGTCTAGAAATCATACTTCCTGTTGTTACGATTTTGGTCACACTTTTCTGTCAAAATTTGCAATTACCAATTGCTATGTTAATATTTTGCTATATTCAATTTTTCTAGGACAAATGTCACAATGTAGTTGCAGACTCTGGCCAGTAGGTGGCTTTGTGGAGCGAGGTTCTGAAGTCTCTCTTCCACCTTATACATAAAAAAATCTTATATTCATCAACTGAATGTACACAATGTCACAGGCAATTTGCCAGTTTTATATAAATTATGTAAATATGTTATGTTTTCATGAATGCAAAAATTATATTTTGATTGGTTAATTACACTGTATTTTCAATGTTCTTATTTGTTCCTTTCACAGAATCACAATGTAAAAGTCGACCCCATGATCTCGTTTTTATCATCGATAGTTCCCGTAGTGTCCGACCCCAGGAGTTTGAGAAGGTGAGAGTGTTCCTAACCGATATGATTGACACATTGGATGTCGGACCTGACAGTACCCGAGTGGCAATTATCAACTACGCAAGCAGTGTGAAGATAGAGTTCATGCTCAAAACCTACAATAACAAGAAAGACATGAAGCAGGCAGTTTCTCAAATTGAACCCCTTGCAACCGGTACTATGACAGGTTTGGCCATTGAGAATGCAATGGACAAGGCTTTCCTGGAGACTTCGGGAGCAAGACCTAAGGACCTTGGTATCTCCAAAGTAGCCATCATTGTGACAGATGGAAGGCCCCAGGACCAGGTGGCAGAAATAGCTGCAAGTGCTCGGGCAGCTGGTATTGAAATCTATGCTGTTGGGGTGGACAGGGCTGACATGCAGTCTCTCAGACTAATGGCCAGTGAACCATTAGATGAACATGTCTTCTATGTGGAGACATATGGTGTGATCGAGAAGCTGACTTCTAGGTTCATGGAGACACTTTGTGGTAAGCTATTGCTGGAGCCACTAAAATATGGAGATGCAAATTAAGTGAACAAAATAGTGTCTAATACTATACTGTACTTTTACAGGATCCTTTATTGCCTGTAGTAATTTGCAAGTTTTGCTTTCCAGAATTTGTAGTTCATATTAGTTGAATGAAAGAAAGAGTTGAAGCTCAGGATCAAAGAAAATGAGAGTTCTTCAGAAAAATAACAAATCATTTTAAATGCACGAATTTCAAATCGAAGAAAAATCCAATAAAGCATTCAACAATGGGGAAAAAAGACATAATTAACTAAAGAATCCATCTCAGTATAAATAGAAATGATAAGACTTTGGGGGAGAACTTCCGAGGAGGTTCTCCTGCTCATCCACTGTAACTTTGGCAGAAGAGCCACAGAAATCTGAAAAATGGAGTTAATGGGTGAAGTTAGAGTGTTGCGTCTTTCACAAATACACGAGGCCAATTTACACTTTGAATAAATTCCTTTATGAATACAAAACTCAACAGATGGAATAAAAAAAGACAATGAATTGCATAAACAATACCATTACTAAACTTAGCAAGTAACACATCTCAAGTGTGGTCAACTCATTAAATATTAAAATAGTCATGTATTTTTCAGTTTGAAAATATAAATATAAAATACTAATTTATGCTGTTCTTTTTAAATGTACGCCTGAATTTCCTTGGAGCTGTTCCCACTCTGTCACCATAACCACCGGCAATGCGGTAGAAGCCCCGTTTATGCACGTTGGCCACCACACTTTAGGAAGGATGTCAAGGCCTTATAGAGGGAACAGAGGAGTTTTACCAGGATGATACCAGGGATGAAGGACTTCAGTTATGTGGAGAGATTGGAGAAGCTGGGATTGTTCTCCTTAGAGCAGAGAAGGTTAAGGGGAGACCTAATAGAGGCCTTCAAAATTATGAGGGGTTTTGATAGAGCAAAAAGAGAGAAACTGTTTCCTTTGGCAAGTGGGTCGGTAACCAGAGGTCATCGATTTAAAATAATTGGCAAAAGAGCTAGAGGGGAATGAGGAGAAATTTGTTCACACAGAGGGTTGTTACGATCTGGAAAGTACTACTTGCAAGGGTGGTAGAAGCAGATTCCACCGGAACATTCAAACGGCAATTGGACATGTTCTTGAAGAGGACTAATTTGCAGGGTTATGGGGAAAAGCTCAGGTGTGGGACTAAATTGGACAGCTCTTTCAAAGAGCTGGCACAGGCTTGATGGGCCGAATGGCCTCCTTCTGTGCTGTAAGAATCTATGGGGGAAATTTTCCCAGCCCTGGGGGGAGGCGGGACTGCTGGGAAAATGGCAGAAACTGGGAGTGGGTACTGAACCCGCTCCCAACCCACCTCCGTGCCATCTTCCTAGGAGGCAGGTCACCGACTCACGCAGGGACCCATCTCCTTAAGGCCGGAAGGGGATTACAGCCAATTAACTGCCTGTTAACAGGGAATAGATAGGCGTTTCTGCGGCTGCAAACGAGACTCCAGGATGGAATGTTGCCTCCCTGATGCAAGGGTCAAGGATGTCTCGGAGCGGCTGCAGGGCATTCTGGAGGGGGGAGGGTGAACAGCCAGTTGTTGTGGTGCATATAGGTACCAACGACATAGGTAAAAAACAGGATGAGGTCCTAAAAGCTGAATATCGGGAGTTAGGAGGTAAATTAAAAAATAGGACCACAAAGGTAGTAATCTCAGGATTGCTACGACTGCCACATGCTAGTCAGAGTAAAAATAGAAGGATATTTCAGATGAATGCGTGTCTAGAGGAATGGTGCAAGGGGGAGGGATTCAAATTCCTGGGACATTGGAACCAGTTCTGGGGGAGGTGGGACCAGTACAAACTGAACGGTTTGCACCTGGGTGGGACCGGAACCAATGTCCTTGGGGGAGTGTTTGCTAGTGCTGTTGGGGAGGGTTTAAACTAAAATGGCAGGGGGTTGGGAACCTGTGCAGGGAGACAGAGGAAAGGGAAGCAAGGATAGAAACAAAAGATAGGAAGGAGAAAAGCAAAAGTGGAAGGCAGAGAAATCAAGGGTGTAAATCAAACAGGGCCACAGTAAATAATAATTCTAAAAGGATTGAGAGTGTTAAAAAATCAAGCCTGAAGGCTTTGTATCTTAATGCGAGGAGCATTCGTAATAAGGTGGATGAATTAGCCGCACAAAAAGATGTAAACGTAAATGATATCATTGGGATTACGGAGACAAGGCTCCAGGATGACCAAGTCTGGGAATTCAACATCCGGGGTATTCAATATTCAGGAAAGACAGGAAAACTGGAAATGGAGGTGGGGAACATTGCTGGTTAAAGAGGAGATTAACACAATAGTAAGGAAGAATATTAGGTTTGATGATATGGAATCTGTATGGGCAGAGCTGAGAAATACCAAGGGGCAGAAAACGTTAGTGGGAGTTGTATACAGACCCCCAAACAGTAATGCTGAGGTCGGGGATGGCATTAAATGGGAAATTAGAGACACGTGCAATAAGGGCACAGCAGTTATCATGGGTGACTTTAATCTACATATAGATTGGGCTAACCAAATTAGTAACAATACTGTGGAGGAGGAATTCCTGGAGTGTATACGGGATGGTTTCCTGGACCAATATGTTGAGGAACCAACTAGAGATCAAGCCATCTTAGACTGGGTATTATGTAATGAGAAAGGATTAATTAGCAATCTTGTTGTGTGAGGCCCCTTGGGGAGGAGTGATCATAATATGATAGAATTCTTCATTAAAATGGAGAGTGAAGTAATTGACTCAGAGACTAGGGTCCTGAATTTAAATAAAGGAAACTACGATGGTATGAGGCACGAGTTGGCTAGGATGGATTGGGGAATGTTACTTAAAGGGTTGACGGTGGATAGACAATGGCAAACATTTAAAGATCACATGGATGAACTACAGAGTTTGTTCAGACTTGTTTGGCATAAAAATAAAACAAAAAAGGTGACTCAACCATTGCTAACAAGGGAAATTAGGTATAGCATAAGATCCAAGGAGCGGACATATAATTTGGCCAGAAAAAGCAGAAATCCTGAGGATTGGGAGCAGTTTAGGATTCAGCAAAGGAGGACAAAGGGATTAATTAAGAGGGGGGAAATAGATTATGAGAGTAAGCTTGCAGGGAACATAAAAACTGACTGTAAAAGCTTCTATAGATATGTGAAGAAGAAAAGATTGGTGAAGTCAAGCGTAGGTCCCTTGCAGTCAGAATCAGGGAAATTTATAATGGGGAACAAAGAAATGGCCGACCAATTAAATACATACTTTGGTTTTGTCTTCACAAAGGAGGACACAAATAACCTCCCAGAGATGTCGGGGAACATAGGGTCTAATGAGAGGGAGGAATTGAATGAAATCAGTATTTGTAGGGAAATGGCATTAGGGAAATTGATGGGATTGAAGGCCGATAAATCCCCAGGGCCTGATAATCTACATCCTAGGGTACTTAAGGAAGTGGCCCTAGAAATAGTAAGTGCATTGCTGGTCATCTTTCAAAATTCTATAGACTCTGGAACAGTTTCCATGGATTGGAGGATAGCTAATGTAACCCCACGATTTAAAAAAGGTGGTAGAGAGAAAACGGGGAATTATAGACCGGTAAGTCTGACATTGGTAGTGGGGAAAATGCTAGAGTCCATTATAAAAGATGTAATAGTAGAGCACTTGGAAAACAGTGACAGGATCGGACAAAGTCAACATGGATTTACAAAAGGTAAATCATGCTTGACTAATCTACTGGAATTTTTTGAGGATGTAACTGGTAGAATAGATAAGGGAGAAACAGTGGATGTGGTGTATTTGGACTTTCAGGAGGCTTGAGATAAGATCCCACATAAGAGACTAGTGTGCAAAGTTAAAGCATACGGGACTGGGGGTAAGGTACTGTCTTGGATAGAGAACTGGTTGGCAGACAGGAAGCAAAGAGTTGGAATAAATGGCTCTTTTTCCGAGTGGCAGGCAGTGACTAGTGGGGTACCGCAGGGATCGGTGCTATGACCCCAGCTATTCACAATATATATAAGTGATCTAGACGAGGTAACTAGATGTACTATCTCCAAGTTTGCAGATGACACAAAGCTGGGTGGGCATGTGTGCTGTGAGGAGGATGCAGAGAAACTCCAGTATGATTTGGACAGGTTGGGTGATTTGGCAGATGCATGGCAAATGCAGTATAATGTGGATAAATGCGAGGTTATCCACTTCGGTGGCAAAAAGAAGAAGACAGATTATTATCTGAACGGCAATAGATTGGGAGAAGGGGAATTGCAACGAGGCCTGGGTGTCCTTGTGCACCAGTCGCTGAAGGTAAGCATGCAGGTGCAGCAGGCGGTTAAGAAGGCAAATGGTATGTTGGCCTTCATAGCGAGAGGATTCGAGTACAGGAGCAAGGATGTCTTGCTGCAGTTGTACAGGGCCTTGGTGAGACCACACCTTGAGTATTGTGTGCAGTTTTGGTCACCTTATCTGAGGAAGGATGTTCTTGCCATGGCGAGAGTGCAGCGAAGATTCACCAGACTGATACCTGGGATGGCAGGAATGACGTATGTGGAGAGATTGGGTTGATTAGGCTTATATTCGCTAGAGTTTAGAAGAATGAGAAGGGATCTCATTGAAACTTATAAAATTCTAACAGGACTAGACAGACTAGATGCAGGAAGGATGTTCCCGATGGCGGGGGAGTCCAGAACCAGGGATCACAATCTAAGGATAAGGGGTAAGCCATTTAGGACAGAGATGAGGAGGAATTTCTTCACCCAGAGAGTGGTGAACCTGTGGAATTCTCTACCACACAAGGCAGTTGAGGCCAATTCATTAAATATATTCAAGAAGGAGTTAGATATATTTCTTAAGGCTAAAGGGATCAAGGGATATGGGGAGAAAGCAGGGACAGGGTACTGAATTTGGATGATCAGCCATGATCTCATTAAATGGCGGAACAGGCTCGAGGGGTCGAATGGCCTACTCCTGCTCCTATCTTCTATGTTGCTATGTTTCTAGGTAGTTAACAGGCAGTTAAGAGGATTATCCCCATTTTACCCCTGCAAGTGCGGGCTTCCCGACGGCTGGGAACCTTGCCAGGGTCAGCGAGGCGAGCAGTGGGTCTGCGTGGCTGAGAGGGATCAAAAAGTCCACTGTGGAGGTGAGTGATGGGTGCAAGTGTGCAAAGGTAAGTATGAGAGGTGAGTGTAAAGTGTTAGAAAAAGTATACTTACCTTTGCTTCTTTCTGCAGGCTTCAACACTTGGGCATCCGGGGGTGCCTCATCTCAATGGCAGAGATGGCAGAATGCATTCTCAGATGCAGCTGCCATCTGATTTCTGCTGAGGAAAGAGGTTTGGTGAGCCCTCAGTACAGGGCTCACCTTAGAACAGAGATTGTCAGTGTTTGACAGCTTCTGAAATTTGTCAAACATTGACAATTCATCTGTCAAGGGCGGGTTTAACAAGGTCAATCAAGGGAAAATAGCATGGGTTAGCCAGACGTCATTGGGGGCGGGACTGAAACCCAACAATCAGCAGTCCTGCCCCCAATGTGCCCCCATTGACAAAATCCAGCCCTATGATTCTATGATCAGAATTTAAACTATAATGGGGTTTCCGTTACACTTCCAGTGAAGTTACGGCGGTGGAGTGGAAATAGCTCAAAGTAAATTCTGGGCCATAATTTTTTTAATAAATTTTAATTGGGACTATTTAGTGCAAATGTTACTTAAATTCTAAATGTTATGTAATTTAAGGTTAGAGTTATATGAAGCAGTTTCAGCTTTGCATCAATGCTGTAATGGTGGAATGTAAATCGTGTGTCAAGGCTTGAATTGACTCTGAAGTGAAGGGGCGTAAGACCTCCTCCAGTGTGTTTCACTTCTATTTGCTCTGGTGTCAGATTGAGCACTGACTCTAGAATCAGATCCTAATGTGTTTCAAATTATATTTTCAAATAACTACTCAAAAATAAAGGCAATTTGTCCTGTGTCAACATCTAATCAATGCCATATTGAATGCACTAAGCATTCTATGTAAAAATGATCTAATCTCAAAACAAAATAATTCATAAAGTCATTGGCCTAGAAATTCAATTATGCAGTGCTTGTTTTACAGGCATAAAATGGGCGCCTAAAGGTTCAATATGGTGGGCAACGAGTGTGCACTAATTCTGAGCTGGAAGTGCACCGCCCGTGGATAAGGCTTCTCTGTAGGCGTCTAGGACACGCACAGGAAGTATTAAAAAGCTTCATTATAGTATTTAAATTAGCGTCCTATGCTTGTTGTAGGACCATTTTGTGACATTGGTCTGCCGCAGCGCCTGACTCGTCACGTCATAAACTCACTCAGCAACTCATGGCACCAACAGGCAGGAAGGATATGGTTGCCAAACCTCCAGGATTGCCCTAGAGTCTTTAGAAATTAAAGATTAATCTCCAAGACATTGCTTTGAGCAACCCAGGAGGAAAATCAAAGGGGCAATAAAAATAATGTTTTAAAAAAAAAATTCTTCGAACACATTAGTTATAAAAATATCAGACATTGGAAAAAAGGCTGTTTAATTGACAATCAATAATCATCCAATTAGGTAATAGAGTCCATTCACTTTCCAATATGGGAAGGTGGAGCATCATGAGTATGGGTGTACTGGGTGACCAATGGCAAGAGTGTGGGGTTGGGGTAGGCCGGTTGGAGGCAGGTCATGTGATGGCACCTCCAGGAATATGTCCAACCAGAGATGACAACCCTAAGGAAGGACCCTTCAGAACCTTAACTAAAGGCTCGTCCACTCCATATGATTTAGTTGCTGCTTCATCATTTTAGCCTGCTGGTTAACTTCTGGGCTTTTTCGCCTATTCTACAACTTGTTCTATTACTGATTTGTGCCTACTGCTAATATTTTTTTACTGGTGCTGGCCTGCTTTGTCTGCCTTTAAACCGGTTTTATTGTAGTCATGGGTGGTCTGATGAGTCTGTCTTTGGGGCTGGAGGACAAGAGGGAGCAGCCAAGAAGACAGGAGAGCAGGAGCAGCTGGGAGAAGAGGGAGGAGGAGGTAATTGCGCAGGAGATGATGCCAACAGCAGGTCTTCACCGAGCACTTCTCTTATATTAACTTCACTGAGGAGTAATGCATCAGGGACCTACGCTTCACCAAAGAGGCTGTTACCGAGCTAAAGTGGGAATCTTGGTGTCACCTGCTACAGCCACGACTGGAGCCTCGAACCAGAGCATGGACAGCACTGTCTGTGGTGTCAAGGTCACCGTGGTCCTTAACTTTTATGCAACAGGGTTGTTCCAGGCAGCAACAGGTGACATCAGTGACATCTCCCAGTTTGCTGTTCAACATTGTATCATGGAGGTGAATGAGGCTCTCTACGCCAGGAGCAACAGCTAAATTACTTTCCCAATGGACACAATGAAGTAGGATGAGGGAGCAATGGGCTTCGACGTATTGCAGGCTTCACCAGGGTCCAAGCTGCCATAGATTTCATCCACATTGCCTTGCATGCTCTCCATCACCATCCTGGTATCTTTCTGAATGGCAGAGGATTAAACACGCTAAACATCCAGCTTGTTTGTGACCACAGGCAGTTCATCATGCTTGTCTGTGCCTGGTATCCTAGCAGCAGTCATAATCCATTCATCCTACAAACAGAGTTAACGTTTCAGATTGATGACCTTTCATCAGAACTCTCTCCACTGATACTGCCTGACTTGCTGAGTATTTCCAGCATTTTCTGTTTTTATTTCAGATTTCCAGCATCCGCAGTATTTTGCTTTTGTATCCCCTTTAAACAAGGCTCATGACTCATGTCAGGAACCTAGGCACAGCTGTTGAACTAGCATACAACGAGAGCAAATCACCACCAGGAACCTCATCAAGCTGACTCTCAGTGTGCTCAAGCAACGCTTTTGCTGCCTAGGCTGCTCAAAAGGAGCTTTGCAGTACAGCCCTGATTTGTGGTTGTGTGTTGCATGCTGCATAACTTTGCGATAACTATTGCATCTTGACCGAACAGTAATGAATAGAGGAGACGGAATGTACCTTTTACTATTTATTGAGTAAATGGGTGGACATTACAGCACATTGTCTGCAAGGCAGAACCCGAAAGTGAAAGACAAAGTAAAACCGAGCCCCCCAGCACCCCCTTCAGGTAACACCCGGGAACTGGGACAAACTTAATTGAAGCAAAACTCAAAACACAACAATAACGAAGGACCAATCCTTACCACCATCGAGGCAGCAAGAAATGCAAGAGGAGGAGGAGCATGAGCAGCATTGACCACTATTGCCCCTAGTTGTCAGAGCTCTTCGAGAGCAACTCATCCAAGACAGTTTTACATGAACCATCCCTCCCTTAGCCACGGATGGCTATCTTTTCTTTTACACCCTTTTTTCCTCAGTGGAATATATATTTTTTGGAAGTTGTAAAATAACTCCTTAAATGTACACCACTGATCAGGTACCGTCTTACCCTTTAATCTATTTTACCAGTCCACTCTAATCAATTCCGCTCTCATTCCTTCATAGTCTCCTTTATTCAAGCTCAGCACACTTGTTTGAGATCCAGCCTTCTCACCCTCTAATTGAACATGGAATTCAACCATGTTATGGTCACTCATTCCAAGGGGATCCTTTACTAGGACATTTTTAATTAATCCTATCTCATTACACAGGACCAAATCTAAGGTTGCTTGCCCCCTGGTCGGTTCAGTTACATACTGCTCAAGAAACCCATCCCTAATACACTCAATGAACTCATTCTCAAGGCTGCTCTGCCCAATTTGATTTGTCCAGTTAATATGATAATTAAAATCCCCCATAATTATAGCTGTTCCCTTATTACAAGCCTCAACTATTTCCTGATTAATACTCCGTCCAACAGAGTTGCAACTGCTCGGAGGCCTATAGACTACGCCCACTAGTGTTTTTTCCCCCTTATTATTCCTTATCTCCACCCAAACTGTTTCACTATCCTGCTCCTTTGACCCAATATCATTTCTCTGTATTATAGTGATTCCTTCCTTTATTAACATAGCCACCCCACCTCCCCTCCATTCCTGCCTGTCCTTCTTGATTGTTAAATAACCTGGTATGTTTAATTCCCAGTCATGGTCACCCTGCAACCATGTTTCTGTAATGGCCACAAGATCATACCCATATGTCATTATTTGTGCCGTTAACTCATTCATTTTGTTACGAATGCTACGTGCATTCAGATAAAGAACTAAATACGATTAAAATCACTAAGGAAGTGGTACTTGGTAAAATAATGGGACTCAAGGCGGATAAATCCCCTGGACCTGATGGCTTGCATCCTAGGGTCTTGAGGGAAGTGGCGATAGGGATTGTGGATGCATTGGTAATAATTTTCCAAAGCTCCCTGGACTCAGCAAAGGTCCCGGCAGATTGGAAAACTGCTAATGTAACACCCTTATTTAAAAAGGGTAGTAGGCAGAAGGCTGGAAACTATAGACCTGTTAGCCTAACATCTGTGGTTGGTAAAATGTTAGAGTCCATTATTAAGGAGACAGTAACGGGACATTTGGACAAACATAATTTAATAGGACAAACTCAGCATGGTTTCATGAAGGGGAAGTCATGTTTGACAAATTTGCTAGCGTTCTTTGAGGAAGTAACATACAGGGTGGATAAAGGGGAACCAGTGGACGTAGTGTATTTAGACTTCCAAAAGGCATTTGACAAGGTGCCACACAAAAGATTATTGCTCAAGATAAAAAATCACAGGATTGGGGGTAATATTCTGGCGTGGGTGGAGGATTGGCTCTCTAACAGAAAGCAGAGAGTTGGGATAAATGGTTCGTTCTCAGACTGGCAACCAGTAACTAGTGGTGTTCCGCAGGGGTCAGTGCTGGGTCCCCAACTCTTCACAATCTATATTAACGATTTGGAGGAGGGGACCGAGTGTAACATATCAGAGTTTGCAGATGATACAAAGATGGGATGGAAAGTAGTGAGTGAGGAGGACATAAAAAACCTGCAAAGGGACATAGACAGGCTAAGTAAGTGGGCAGAGATTTGGCAGATGGAATACAATACTGGAAAGTGTGCGGTTATGCACTTTGGCAGGAAAAATCATAGAGCAAGTTATTATCTTAATGGCAAGAAACTGGAAAGTACTGTAGTACAAAGGGATCTGGGGGTCCTGGTGCACGAAACTCAAAAAGTTAGTATGCAGGTGCAGCAAGTGATCAAGAAGGCCAATGGAATGTTGGCTTTTATTGCTAGGGGGATAGAATATAAAAACAGGGAGGTATTGCTGCAGTTGTACAAGGTATTGGTGAGACCGCACCTGGAATACTGCATACAGTTTTGGTGTCCATACTTAAGAAAAGACATACTTGCTCTCGAGTCATTACAAAGAAGGTTCACTCGGTTAATCCCGGGGATGAGGGGGTGGTCATATGAGGAAAGGTTGAGTAGATTGGGACTCTACTCATTGGAGTTCAGAAGAATGAGAGGCGATCTTATTGAAATATATAAGATTGTGAAGGGGCTTGATCGGGTGGATGCGGTGAGAATGTTCCCAATGATGGGTGAAACTAGAACTAGGGGGCATACTCTTAGAATAAGGGGCTGCTCTTTCAAAACTGAGATGAGGAGAAACTTCTTCACTCAGAGAGTGGTAGGTTTGTGGAATTTGCTGCCCCAGAAAGCTGTGGAAGCTACATCATTAAATAAATTTAAAACAGAAATAGATAGTTTCCTAGAAGTAAAGGGAATTAAGGGTTATGGGGAGCGGGCAGGAAATTGGACATGAGTCTAGGTTCGGAATGGTCATGGCCCTGTGGGTAGTGGAGTGGGTCCAGGGGCCGTGTAGCCTGGTTCTGCTCCTACTGTGTTCTAATTCTGTGTTAGGTTTCAGGAGATGATTTTATTCCTGTTCCTGGTTGGGGTGGAGATCGCCTTTACAGAAGGTAAGTACTGTAGAAAATATAGGGACAGAGTGATCTCCTGGACGAGTTTCGATTGCCTAGATGGGTCGGAGAGGAATTTCCCTGATTTTTTTCTCCCAAATTGGCCATTGGGTTTTTTATCTGGTTTTTCGCCTCTCCCGGGAGATCACATGGGTTCGGGTGGATGGAGAGTGATAGAAGATTTGAGGTTAGGATCAGATCAGCCATGATCTTATTGAATGGTGGAGCAGGCTCGATGGGCCGATTGGCCTACTCCTATTTCTTATGTTCTTATGTTCCCCTTCCCACCCTATCACCACTGTCCTTACTACCAGCATCCAACTTCCTTCCTTCAGTCCAGCATTATAGGTCTTGCCGTCAATTGACTACAAATATTAACACCAACACAAAATCCCCAAAAGAAATTGTAAACCAGCAACTCAGTTCTATCTGTGTATAATGTTTAGCAAGCATAATTAAGAATTACTCTTGTGCACCTCCTTAATTCCTGTCTTGTATGCTCATTTACCTATGCCATTTCTTCATTAAAGTGTTCCCCAGTGGCTAAGGCTTGGGAGGTAGAAGGTTGCTGAGCTTCCATTGAGGGCACTTCAGATGGCTGTGGTGGGTGTTATCGAGCAGCTCTGGACTTTGAGGGCTTGGTTGCAGACTGCAAGAGCTTGGCGTGGGCTGGGCACTCTGGCCCAGCTGGTTGTGTGGCACTAACAATGGCACTGGTGGAGTGGGTGGCAGTGAACAAGCACACTGTCATCCTGAGAGATGATCGTAGGTGCCTTTCCAATGGAGCCACAACGTTGTGGAAGCACCTGTCCACACTGGCCCCCAGAGCCAAGGTGACAGCCAATTTAGCTGATCACTCACTCCATGTTGGACAGAATGGTCTCCATTCTGTGTGCGAAGCCCCAACACAAGTTGGAGCTGGACGCCTCCATGCTTTAAGCCATTGCATACCTGCTCGCTGACAAGCTTCCCAGCACCCCTAGCATTTTCTGTTGTATGCCCAAACCATTCTTCGGTAGCCTAGGCCCTTAAAGTCAGCATCTGAGTCCGCTGCAGCAGAGCTGATATGCAATCTTGCACTCCAGCGAGCTTCCACCTGTGGTGTCCTATCCCCCTGCCTTAGATCCTGCACTCTTGTGAATCACCATGTTAAGACCCCTCCTCTAGCCTATCCTCTAAAGTACACGTGGTACCAATCTCTGAGCTGGTGCTTGCGAGGGTCAGAGCGAATGACGCTGCATCTTTAGGAAGGCTGGCCTCCTCTTTCTGAAGTGCACAGGGGCATCAACATTTTCAGGACCTAAAATGAAGGAAAGTGTCAAGGCTTAGCTTTTGGTGTGAAGGAGAGTAGAGAGAGAGATGGGTGGCTGCTGAAAGCAGCTGCAGTTTGTCATGTAGAGTGTGTGGGTGAGATAGAAGTAAAAAAGGAAAAGAGGATAAGGTGTGAAGAAACCCTGCATGACGTCTCCTCCTATGAGGAAGTGAGGGTTGCAATAGTATTGAGAGTAGGAGGTGCAGAGTGTGTGAGGAGAAGGAGGTTCAGTGCAGTGATTGCAGGGCAGTGAAAGGAAGCAGTATTGAGAGCAGTGAAACTGCGGGTGGTGGAGGTGTGAGCAGAGAATAATTGAGGTGAGAGGTAAGATTCTTGACAACTCCAATGAGATCATTTAACTTTGTCCTGCTTTGCAAACATGTCCTGGAAGCTGGCATTATCCTGCTCTGCAACCGCTTTCCACCGTTGGTGGAGGTGTTGCCTGGAGGGCTTTCTGCCTCACCCCGGGAGATGATGATGGGATGGGCAGGTTCTTCCTCGTCCTCCCCACGGCCTGGACCAGGGCCATCAAAGTGTCATCAGGGAATCTGGGGGTACAATCTGCAGGTCTTGCAGCCATTTGTCTCCTTACAAATTTTCCCTGTTGCCTGCAGCCAGAGTGCACCTCCCCTTTAAGAGGTGCTGGCTGCCTCTAACTGGCACCAGTAAAGCCTGATTTCCTGCCCCCCCCCCCAAACAGGCGGCAGCCAATGAATAATGCAGGTAGCACTATTATTACTCGTGAAGTAAAGCTGGCACATATCATCTATTATAATAATTTGCAATAGTTGAATGCATGCTAACAGGCAAATTAGGGACTTCAGTTATATGGAGAGATTAGAGAAGCTGGGATTGTTCTCTTCAGAGCGGAGAAGGTTAAGATGAGATTTAATATAGGTGCTCAAAACTATGAACAGTTTTAAGAGAGTAAATAAGGAAAAACTGTTTCTGCTGGCAGGAGGGCTGGTAACCAGAGGACACAGACTTAAGATAATTGTTAAAAGAACCAGGGGAGATGAGGAGAATTTTTTTTACACATCGAGTTTTTATGATCTGGAATATATTCCCAGAAAGGGTGGTGGAAGAACATTCAATAGTAATTTTCAAAAGGCAATTGGATAAATACTTGAAACGGAAAAAAGTTACAGGTCTATGGGAAAAGAGCAGGGGAGTAGGACTAATTGGATAGCTCTTTCAAAGAGCCAGCACAGTCACAATAGGCCGAATGGCCTCCTTCTGTGCTATATCATTCTATTATTCTGTGATTACTTAATGTCTGACAGCAGATATACCAATTCAGAATTGCTTGCTGAAAGTTAAGCAATGAATAAATACTGTGCAGTTTATTACTGTGAACTGGTATGCACTGGGTCAATAAGTACCTTGTGAAAACCTTGTTTAAACTAAAATAGCAGGGGGTTGGGAACCTGAACAGGGGGACAGAGGAAAGGGAAACAAGGATAAAAGCAAAAGATAGGAAGGAGAAAAACAAAAGTGGCAGTCAGAGAAATCAACGGTTTAAATCAAACATGGCCACAGTAAATAATAATTCTAATAGGTCTAAGAGCATTAAAAAAACAAGCCTGAAGACTTTGTGTCTTAATGCAAGGAGCATTCGGAATAAGGTGGGTGAATTAGCTGCACAAATAGAGGTAAACGAATACGATTTGATTGGGATTACGGAAACATGGCTCCAGGGTGGCCAAGGCTGGGAACTCAACATCCAGGGGTATTCAATATTCAGGAAAGATAGGCAAAAAGGAAAGGGAGGTGGGGAAGCATTGCTGGTTAAAGAAGGGATTAACACACCTGTAAGGAAGGATATTAGCTCTGATGATGTGGAATCTGTATGGGTAGAACTGAGAAATACCAAGGGGCAGAAAATGTTAGTGGGAGTGGTATATAGACCTCCAAACAGTAATGCGGAGGCTGGGGATGGCATTAAAAGGGAAATTAGAGAAGCGTGCAATAAAGGCACAGCAGTCATCATGGGTGACTTTAATCTACATATAGATTGGGCTAACCAAATTAGTAACAATACTGTGGAGGAGGAATTCCTGGAGTGTTTACAGGATGGTTTCCTGGACCAATATGTCGAGGAACCAACCAGAGATCAGGCCATCTTAGACTGGGTATTATGTAATGAGAAAGAATTAATTAGCAATCTTGTTGTACGAGGCCCCGTGGGTCGGAGCGATCATAATATGATAGAATTCTTCATTAAGATGGAGAATGAAGTAGTTGACTCAGAGACTAGGGTCCTGAATTTAAATAAATGAAACTATGATGATCTGAGGTGCGAGTTGGGTAGGATTGATTGGGGAATGTCACTCAAAGGGTTGATGGTGGATAGGCAATGGCAAGCATTCAAAGACTGCATGGATGAACTACAGAAATTGTTCATCCCAGTTTGGCATAAAAATAAAACAAAAAAGGTGACTCAACCGTGGCTAACAAGGGAAATTAGGGATAGCATAAGATCCAAGGAGAGGACATATAAATTGGCCAGAAAAAGCAGTAAACCTGAGGATTGGGAGCAATTTAGGATTCAACGAAGGAGGACAAAGTAATTAATTAAGAAGGGGAAAATAGAATATGAGAGTAAGCTTGCGAGGAACATAAAAACTGACTGTAAAATCTTTTATAGATATGTGAAGAGAAAAAGATTGGTGAAGTCAAGCGTAGGTCCCTTGCAGTCAGAATCAGGGGAATTTATAATGGGTAACAAAGAAATGGTGGACCAATTAAATACATATTTTGGTTCTGTCTTGACAAAGGAGGACACAAATAACCTCCCAGAGATGTCGGGGAAGGTAGGGTCTGATGAAGGGGAGGAACTGAAAGAAATCAGTATTTGTAAGGAAATGGTGTTAAGGAAATTGATGGGACTGAAGGCCGATAAATCCCCAGGGCCTGATAATCTACATCCTAGGGTACTTAAGGAAGTGGCCCTAGAAATAGTAAGTGCATTGCTGGTCATCTTTCAAAATTCTATAGACTCTGGAACAGTTTCCATGGATTGGAGGATAGCTAATGTAACCCCACGATTTAAAAAAGGTGGTAGGGAGAAAACGGGGAATTACAGACTGGTAAGCCTGACATCGGTAGTGGGGAAAATGCTAGAGTCCA
Organism: Somniosus microcephalus; assembly: GCF_052327205.1. NCBI lineage: Eukaryota > Metazoa > Chordata > Chondrichthyes > Squaliformes > Somniosidae > Somniosus > Somniosus microcephalus. The sequence goes on from NC_140995.1 coordinate 92,315,264, forward strand.
TTATAAAGGATGTAATAGCTGAGCACTTGGAAAACAGTGACAGGATCGGACAAAGTCAACATGGATTTACAAAAGGTAAATCGTGCTTGACTAATCTACTGGAATTTTTTGAGGATGTAACTGCTAAAATAGATAAGGGAGAACCAGTGGATGTGGTATATTTGGACTTTCAGAAGGCTTTCGATAAGGTCCCACATAAGAGGTTAGCATGTAAAGTTAAGGCACATGGGATTGGGGGCAAGGTATTGACTTGGATAGAAAACTGGTTGGCAGACAGAAAGCAAAGAGTTGGAATAAACGGGTCTTTTTCCGAGTGGCAGGCAGTGACTAGTAGGGTACCGCAAGGATCGGTCCTTGGATCCCAGCTATTCACAATATCTATTAATGATCTAGACGAGGGAACTAGATGTAATATCTCCAAATTTGCAGACGACACAAAGCTGGGTAGGTGTGTGTGCTGTGAGGAGGATGCTGAGCAACTCCAGGATGATTTGGACAGGTTGGGTGATTGGGCAGAAGCATGGCAGATGCAATATAATGTGCATAAATGTGAGGTTATCCACTTTGGTGGCAAAAACAGGAAGGCAGATTATTATCTGAATGGCAATAGATTGGGCGATGGGGAAGTGCAACGAGACCTGGGTGTCCTTGTGCACCAGTCGCTGAAGGTAAGCATGCAGGTGCAGCAGGCGGTTAAGAAGGCAAATGGTATGTTGGCCTTCATAGCGAGAGGTTTTGAGTACAGGAACAAGGATGTCTTGCTGCAGTTGTACAGGGCCTTGGTGAGACCAGATCTTGAGTATTGTGTGCAGTTTTAGTCGCCTTATCTGTGGAAGGATGTTCTTGCCATGGAAGGAGTTCAGCGAAGATTCACCAGGCTGATACCTGGGATGGCAGGTATGACATATGAGGAGAGATTGGGTCGATTGGGCTTGTACTCGCTGGAGTTTAGAAGAATGAGAGGGGATCTCATTGAAACTTATAAAATTCTGACAGGACTGGACAGACTAGATGCAGGAAGGATGTTCCCGATGGTCGGGCAATCCAGAACCAGGGGTCACAGCCTAAGGATAAAGGGTATGCCATTTAGGACAGAAATGAGGAGGAATTTCTTCACCCAGAGAGTGGTGAACCTGTGGAATTCTCTACCACAGGAGGCAGTAGAGGCCAATTCATTAAATATATTCAAGAAGGAGTTAGATATATTTCTTAAGGCTAAAGGGATCAAGGGGTATGGGGAGAAAACAGGGACCGGGTGCTGAATTTGGATGATCAGCCATGATCGCATTGAATGGCGGAGCAGGCCCGAGGGGCCGAATGGCCTACTCCTGCTCCTATCTTCTATGTTTCTATGTGAATAAGCATACTGAACATGATCACATTCTAATTAATATCTATAGTCATCACATGTATCAATGAAACTTATAATGATAATTTAGAAAATACTCTTCAAAACAACAAAAAAGGGAGAAAGAATAAAGATCAAATTATAGATCATTAAAATGTAACCTCTGAATAATCTTGCCAAGATTGAATGGAGAGAAAATAACTAAATGAAAACTCACATATCCCACAATAGCATCAACATTTTGTTTTTTTGTTGTGCCTAAGTATCTGTAAATCATGAAAAGCCTTTTGCTAAAAATGTGTTGAATGGATGGCCCAAACAAGGAAAATGTGGTGAGCACACTTTATTGCTTATTTTTTAACAGATTATTTATTTATACTTATCAAATAAATGGTGCCTACAGGTACCATGGTTCAAATACGCAGTGATAGATTAACGAATTGTATCAAACAGCCAAGGTTAAAATATTAACTACATAAGGTTAAGGCTTATTAGGATGGGCCACTTAACACTGGAGAGTAAAAACCATTTTCATAGGCTACTTTTATTGTTGATACACAAATAAGAAACTAAGATGCACCATTTGTGTTCTTAATACTTCTTTTATTTTCACCTAATGTTGGTGTAAAAACATTTTTAAAAAAAATACTTGTTTCAGGTGTGGATATGTGCGCCATTGGAAACCATGACTGTGAGCAAATTTGCGTGAGCACTACAACAGCCTATTACTGCAAGTGCCGTCCAGGTTTTGTATTGAACGAGGACCAGAAAACATGCTCACGTAAGCCACTTACCACTAAGTGTTTGCCATGTCATGATGGACATGAGTTGTTCTGCAAGGTCACAGTTGGTTGCAGGTGGTATGAGCCTGATATAATCATCATACATTCTTTCTCTGATATTTTGTTATCGAGGCAACTCTCACTATCCTCTGCAGCCGTTCACATTTATTCTTGTATTGACTTTTGCTGTTCCTCTCATTGTTTATGTTGAAAAGCAATTAAATTGATTCATAAAAATATTAATAAATCACTCATATGTATGTAATTGCATATTTAGGATTTTTTCCTTCAATAGAACATCTCAGTGAAAGTCTCTTAATTTAATTTCAGTGCATGGGAGGAAATAGTGAAAACAATACTTCAAAACTAAAATAAGCATCTGAAGTTCACATTCCAACACAATACACATATTCAACAATAACAACTTGCATTTATATAGCGCCTTTAATGTAGTAATACGCCCCAAGGCACTTCACAGGAGCGTTACCAAAAAACATTTGACACCGAGCCACATAAGGAGATATTAGGAATGGTGAGCATAAGCTTGGTCAAAGAGGTAGGTTTTAAGGAGCGTTTTAAAGGAGGAGAGAGAGGTAGAGAGCTACATTTAACTCTAGTCAAACATGACATGGTTGATTCTTAATGCCCTCTGATGTGGCCGAGCGAGCAACTCAGTTGTACAAATAATCTCTAAGAAGGCCCATCACCACCTTCTCAGGGCACTAATTGCAGCTTGGCTTACATTACCCACATAAAATATTTTAAATAAAACATTCTTTGTGGGCAATGGTAACATTTAGTTTGTGATTATTGCCACCATTAAAATACAGCAATGAAGTTTAGGTTGTTTTTCTTCATCAGTTGTTATGGATAAGATACATTCAGTTTAATGAAATGTTTCAGGTGTGGATATGTGCGCCATTGGAAACCATGACTGTGAGCAAATATGCGTGAACTCTACAACAGGCCAGTACTGCAAGTGCCGTCCAGGTTTTATATTGAACGAGGACGAGAAAACCTGCTCAAGTAAGCCACTTACCACTAGGGGTTTGCCGTGTTGTGATGGACATGGGTTGTTCTGTGAGGTCATAGTTGGTTGCAGGTGGTTTGAGCCTGAAAATTGCCTTTGTCTTTATGATATGAAAAATAATCATCATCCATTCTTTCTCTCTTATACAGCTCTTGGGATGATTTTGTCTCCTTTTTTGTTCTCACACTGTGAGTGTAGAAACTGATAATTGTTCCATTTGCTGATAGGTTGAATGGATTGCCCAAAGAAGGAAACTATTTTTAGATACTTCCTGTAAGTTATTTGATGTTCTGACATAGGGAAAAGCCAAGAAGTATAAAGCATTAAGTTTGCATTCACACCAATACAGAAAATACAAGAGATCTCATTCTCCCATTCAGGCCATCAGAATGGCTCATTTGATGTTTTATGGATGTGGAGACAGTAGGGAAAATAAAAATGGTTTGAGTGTGTCCTTTACATGGACCAAAAGAGGGTGAGTGAGATGGGTTAAATGTTCATTCTTCTCATTTCTACCTTCCTGTGATAATATAGTTGATAATACACAAGGTTCTGGCTCAATGGTTATAGATTTATTTTGTTGTCTTTCTCTTTATGCAACTTTTATTTTGCTAACGTGTTCTCTATCCAAACTTCTGCAGGCCAATCCACTCAACACCCCCGCCAAATACTAACAAAGTCAACAAATCCATGTTTTCTGAATTAATGCATCAGTCCTAATATTGAAATCTACAGATTCAGGGATTGGAAGTAAATACTGGAACTGCTGTTGTGATTTCTAATAAAACGAGTTTCTTCAGTTTATAATTCAATACAACATTCCTGATAAAGGGGTGACTGTCCATAAGTTTCAGAACACATTCCCTTTGATATTTTGTAATCGAGAGAACTCTCACTATCCTCTGCAGCCTTTCACATTTATTCTTTTATTGACTTTTGCTGTTCTACTCATTGTTAATGTTGAAAAGCAATTAAATTGATTCATAAAAATGTTAATAAATCACTCATAGGTATGTAATTGCATATTTAGGGTATTTTCCTTCAATAGAACATCTCAGTGAAAGTCTCCTAATTTCACTTCAGTGCATGGGAGGAAATAGTGAAAACAATACTTCAAAATGGAAATAAGCATCTCTGAGAGACATTATGAAGTTCACATTCCAACACGATACTCATATTCAACAATAACAACAACTTGCAGTTATATAGTGCCTTTAACATAGTAATACATCCCAAGGCACTTCACAGGAGCGTTATCAAACAGAATTTGACACCGAGCCACATAAGGAGATATTAGGAATGGTGACCAAAATCTTGGTCAAAGAGGTAGGTTTTAAGGAGCGTTTTAAAGGAGGAGAGAGAGGTAGAGAGCTACATTTAACTCTAGTCAAACACGACATGGTTGATTCTTAATGCCTTCTGATGTGGCCGAGTGAGCAACTCAATTGCACAAATAATCTTTAAGAAGGCCCACCACCACCTTCTCAGGGCACTAATTGCAACTTTGCTCACATTACCCACATGAACTATTTTTAATAAAACATTTTATGTGGGGATGTTAACATTTAGTTTGTGATTATTGCCACCATTAAAATACAGCAATGAATTTTTGGTTGTTTTTCTTCATCAATTTTTATTGATAAGATATATTCAATTTAATGAAATGTTTCAGGTGTGGATATGTGCGCCATTGGAAACCATGACTGTGAGCAAATATGCGTGAACTCTACAACAGGCTATTACTGCAAGTGCCGTCCAGGTTTTATACTGAACGAGGACGAGAAAACCTGCTCAAGTAAGCCACTTACCTTTAGGGGTTTGCCGTGTTGTGATAGACATGGGTTGTTCTGTGAGGTCATAGTTGGTTGCAAGTGGTATGAGCTGGAAAATTGCCTTTGTCTTTATGATATGAAAAATAATCATCATATGTTCTTTCTCTCTTATACAGCTCTTGGGATGATTTTATCTCCTTTTTGTTCTCACACTGTGGGCTGGATTTTTCCAACCTTGGCGGGTCCTGGGCGGGCGGCGTCCGTGGTGTGTGGGGACCCCACATCTGTCTTGATCCCGGCCTCCAACAAGATTTTCCGTTGATGGGGCTTGTTACGCCTGCCCTGCGAGGTTCCCGGCCAATTAATAGGAAGTGGGTCTGATGATGTCATTTGATGCCACGTCACCAGCTGGTTTCCTTAAAGGGAGCACGGCCACGTTCATTTTGACATTTGTGCTGTCAGTGTTCTACAGCATTGAAGTGCTGCAAACACTTACAAGCACTGCATAAAGGTGCACAGCTGCACCCAGGCTCTCCCATGACTCCCTCCATATGATTATGGAGGGAGTCACAGCACACAGGGAGGTTCCCTTCCCTTCCAATGGGCGGAAGAGACCTCCCCAGGAGAGCAACGCAGCCTGGTTGCACATTGCACAGGAGGGCTCAAGCAAGGATGTCATCAAGTGGATCTGGCTGCAGTGACACAAACCTTTCAATGATATCAGTAGATCATGAAACATTACTGCAAAGTCACACTCAGTCTCATCCTGCTGTGCCACTCATCACATCCTCATCACTCTGCCTTCCCTACCCTACTCCTGCACATCCTTACTCACACCAACTTACCTTGCACCTCCACCCATCCCTCTCTATCAACATTATCACTTCCCCATCTCACTCGCCAGCCCACACACTCACCCTCATCTTTGTCCAATCATACCAACTAACAACACACAAGGGTAGGTACTTGGGTGTTATCGCAAGGTTCATGTAAAGTTTCTGTTAATGTGTTGTCAAACATTGAAATCTTTATTTTCAACACTTTGCCTTCTTGGACAGATTTGTGTGCACCTTTGGAAGTGGCATGGTGAGTTGCAATGAATGGGGAGACATAATGGTACCCCCCCCCCCCCATGGTGATGAGTGTGAAAGAAAAGGCTTGGGCATTGTAGGGATGCTTTATGATGTTGGTGTGGGGTGGTGCCAACCTGGTGCATCATGTGGCAACCAGGGTGTACAGCATGAAGTGAAGTAAATCAGTGGCCATGATGAGGCCATCCCTGGCCTCCCGTGCAGCAATGTGCTTGGGTGCTGATGCCCTGTGCTTGGGTGCTGATGCCCTGTGTCCTGTGCAGCACCAGGTGATTGCGGAGAAGGTTGGTGCTATTGTTGGTGCTGCTGGTGTGCCTGGTGATGTTGGTATTGGGGCTGATCATGGTGGGATTCTGAGGACCAAGGTGAGATTTTTTCAAGGGCACCAATGCTGGAATAGATGGCAGCTGAAGCTGAGATGACAGAAGCGATCTGTCAATGGTGAGAGAGCTTGCTCCAAGGAGGTGACACTGGATAGAGAGTTCACTTCAAACCTCCATATTCCAAATCCTGAAGGCTCCAGCCTCTAAGATTGAAAGTGAACAGCTGTGAAATGGTAGCTTTTATACCACTTTTGCAGCTGTCAACTATTCACAGCAATGCAGAGTCATTGAGAACCTGACACACTTACCTGACGTGATCCCTGAGCGCCGGGAACCTCGTAAAAAACATGGAAAAATCATTAGGACATGGTAAAATGCTGCTTAAATACCTTTAAGCAGCTTCTTAAGTATCATTGCCTGACCTACCGCTTAATGCCAGGTCTGCAAACCGCAGGCAGAGCCAATACTTGGGAAATTAACAAGGAGGCAGGTTCAGAGTGGACTTCCGCCCTGCTGTCAATCAGTGCCACTTTGACAGCGGACCCACCTCTGAACCTGCCCTCTGAGAGCCAGCAAAATTCAGCCCTGTGAGTGTAGATATTGATAATTGTTCAATTTGCGGAAACATTATACACTAAAAATATGATGAATGGATTGTCCAAAGAAGGAAAATGTATTTTTAGATACTTCCTGTAAGTTATTTGATGTTCCGACATAGAGAAATGTCAAAAAGTATAAAAAATTAGGTTTGCTTTCACACCAATACAGAACATACAACAGATCCCATTCTACCAATATGGCCATTACAATGGCTTCTTTGGTGTTTAATGGATGTGGAGACAATAGGGAAGATAAAAATGGTTTGAGTGTGTCCTTTACATGGCCCGATTCATAAAATTGTTAATAAGTCACTCATACGTACGTAATTCCATAAGTAGGGTATTTTCCTTCAATGTAACATCTCAGTGAAAATCTCCTAATTTCACTTCAGTGCATGGGAGGAAATAGTGAAAACAATACTTCAAAATGGAACTAAGCATCTCTGAGAGACATTATGAAGTTCACATATCCAGCACAATACCCATATTCAACAACAACAACAACTTGCATTTATATAGCACCTTTAACGTAATAAGATGTACCAAGACACTTCATAGGAGCGTTATCAACCAAAATTTGACACCGAGCCACATAAGGAGATAATAGGATAGGGCACTAATGAGTGCTTTAAAGGAGGAGAGGTAGAGAGCTACATTTAACTCTGGTCAAAACACTACGTGGTTAATTCTTAATGCCCTCTGATGTGGCTTAGTGAGCAATTCAATTGTACAAATAATCTCTAAGAAGGCCCACCACCACCTTCTCAGGGCACTAATTGCAGCTTTGGTCACATTGCCTATCTAAAATATTTTTAATAAAACATTTTAAGTGGGCGATGTTAACATTTTGTTTGTGATTATTGCCACCATTAAATACAGCAATGAATTTTAGGCTGTTTTTCTTCATCAGTTGTTATGGATAAGATACATTCAGTTTAATGAAATGTTTCAGGTGTGGATATGTGTGCCATTGGAAGCCATGACTGTGAGCAAATATGCGTGAGCACTACAACAGGCTATTATTGCAGGTGCCACACAGGTTTTCTGTTGAATGAGGACCAGAAAACTTGCGCAAGTAAGCCACTTACAACTAAAAAAGTTGACACCGAGATCATTTTTTTCAGGAATAAAAATACATGTTATGGGTATGGAAACATCAGTATTGCTGAAGAGATAGCTTCTAACCTGGTTGAAACATAGAAACATAGAAGATAGGAGCAGGAGTAGGCCATTCGGCCCCTTGAGCCTGCTCCGCCATTCAATGCAATCATGGCTGATCATCCAAATTCAGTACCCTGTCCCTGCTTTCTCCCCATATCCTTTGATCCCTTTAGCCTTAAGAAATATATCCAACTCCTTCTTGAATATATTTAATGAATTGGCCTCTACTGCCTTCTGTGGTAGAGCATTCCACAGGTTCCCCACTCTCTGGGTGAAGAAATTCCTCCTCATCTCTGTCCTAAATGGCTTACCCCTTATCCTTAGACTGTACCTGGGCAGGGCCGGGACCGATGTCCCAGGGGGAGTGTTTGCTAATGCTCTGGGGGAGGGTTTAAACTAAAATGGCAGGGGGTTGGGAACCTGACCGGGGGAACAGAGGAAAGGGAAACAAGGATAAAAGCAAAAGCCAGGAAGGAGAAAAACAAAAGTGACAGGCAGAGAAATCAAGGGTTTAAATCAAACATGGCCACAGTAAATAATAATTCTAAAAGATCTAAGAGCATTAAAAAAAACAAGCCTGAAGGCTTTGTGTCTTAATGCGAGGAGCATTCGTAATAAGGTGGATGAATTAGCTGTGCAAATAGAGGTAAACGAATATGATATGATTGGGATTACGGAAACATGGCTCCAGGGTGGCCAAGGCTGGGAAATCAACATCCAGGGGTATTCAATATTCAGGAAAGATAGGCAGAAAGGAAAAGGAGGTGGGGTAGCATTGCTGGTTAAAGAGGGGATTAACACAATTGAAAGGAAGGATATTAGCTCTGATGATGTGGAATCTGTATGGGTAGAACTGAGAAATACCAAGGGGCAGAAAACGTTAGTGGGAGTGGTGTATAGACCTCCAAACAGTAATGCGGAGGTCGGGGATGGCATTAAACGGGAAATTAGAGAAGCGTGTAATAAGGGCACAGCAGTTATCATGGGTGACTTTAATCTACATATAGATTGGGCTAACCAAATCAGTAACAATACTGTGGAGGAGGAATTCCTGGAGTGTATACGCGATGGTTTCCTGGACCAACATGTCGAGGAACCAACTAGAGATCAGGCCATCTTAGACTGGGTATTATGTAATGAGAAAGGATTAATTAGCAATCTTCTTGTGCAAGGCCCCTTGGGTCGGAGCGATCATAATATATGATCGAATTCTTCATTAAGATGGAGAGTGAAATAGTTGACTCAGAGACTAGGGTCCTGAATTTAAATAAAGGAGACTACGATGGTATGAGGTGCGAGTTGGGTAGGATTGATTGGGGAATGTCACTCAAAGGGTTGACGGTAGATGGGCAATGGCAAACATTCAAAGATCACATGGATGGACTACAGAATTTGTTCATCCCAGTTTGGCATAAAAATAAAACAAAAAAGGTGACTCAACCATGGCTCACAAGGGAAATTAGGGATAGCATAAGATCCAAGGAGAGGACATATAATTTGGCCAGAAAAAGCAGAAATCCTGAGGATTGGGAACAGTTTAAGGATATTGGGTAAGCCATTTAGGACAGATGTAAGAAGTCACACAACACCAGGTTATAGTCCAACAGCTTTATTTGAAATCACAAGCTTTCGGAGCGCTGCTCCTTCTTCAGGTGAAGTGGAGAAATGCATAAAGACACAGCTTATATAGTCAGAGAATCATGTCAGATGTTTACAGGTAACCTTTCCAACTGCCATTTATCACACCTCGGCAGAGAGATAATCACAGCAGTCAAAGGTGTGAATGGTGTCCAAACAGGTCAGTCAGGGAAACATTACATCAAAGAACAATGAGGTGGGGTCACAAGGGGTCAAATATTGCAGATGCTGGGGTCTGTGTGAAAAACAAAAAAACAGACAAAAAAAATTTTTTTTGGCTGGAAATCACAGCAGGTCCGGCCGCATCTGTGTAGAGAGAACAAGCCAATGTCGACTCGAGTCTGGATGACCCTGCGTCAGGTAGGGTTACATGTAGCGTGACATGAACCCAAGATCTCTGTTGAGGCCGTCCTCATGGGTGCGGAACTTGGCTATCAGTTTCTGCTCGACGATTTTGCGTTGTCATGTGTCTCGAAGGCCGCCTAGGACAGAGATGAGGAGGAATTTCTTCACCCAGAGAGTGGTGAATCTGTGGGATTCTCTGCCAAAGTAGGCAGTAGAGGCCAATTCATTAAATATATTCAAGAAGGTGTTGGATATATTTCTTAAGGCTAAAGGGATCAAGGGACACGGAGAGAAGGCAGGAAGAGGGTACTGAATTTGGATGATCAGCCATGATCTGATTGAATGGCGGAGCAGGCTCGAGGGGCCGAATGGCCTACTCCTGCTCCTATGTTCTATGTTTCTGTGTTTCTATGTGACCCCTGGTTCTGGACTCCTCGATCATCGGGAACATCCTTCCTGCATCTAGTCTGTCCAATCCTGTTAGAATTTTATAAGTTTCAATGAGATCCCCTCTCAATCTTCTAAATTCCAGCGAGTAAAAGCCCAATCGACCCAATCTCTCCTCATACGTCATTCCTTCCATCCCAGATATCAGCCTGGTGAATCTTTGCTGAACTCCTTCCATGTGAAGAACATCCTTCCTCAGATAAGGTGACCAAAACTGCAAACAATACTCAAGATGTGGTCTCACCAAGGCCCTGTACAACTGCAGCAAGGCATCCTTGTTCCTGTACTCAAACCCTCTCGCTACGAAGGCCAACATACTATTTGCCTTCTTAACCGCCTGCTGCACCTGCATTCTTGCCTTCAGCGACTGGTACACAAGGACGCCCAGGTCTCGTTGCACTTCCCCTTCTCCCAATCTATTGCCATTCAGATAATAATCTGCCTTCTTGTTTTTGACACCAAAGTGGATAACCTCGCATTTATCCACATTATATTGCATCTGCCATGCTCCTGCCCAATCACCAAACCTGTCCAAATCATACAGGAGTTTCTCGGCATCCTCCTCACAGCACACACGCCCACCCAGCTTTGTGTCGTCTGCAAACTTGGAGATATTACATCTAGTTCCCTCGTCCAGATCATTAATATATATTGTGAATAGCTGGGGTCCAAGGACCGATCCCTGCAGTACCCCACTAGTCACTGCCTGCCACTCGGAAAAAGACCCATTTATTCCAACTCTTTGCTTTCTGTCTGCCAACCAGTTCTCTATCCAAGTCAGTACCTTGCCCCCAATCCCATGTGCCTCAACTTTACACGCTAATCTCTTATGCGTGACCTTATCAAAAGCCTTTTGAAAGTCCAAATACACCACATCCACTGGTTCTCCCTTATCTATTTTACCAGTTACATCCTCAAAAAATTCCAGTAGCTTAGTCAAGCACGATTTACCTTTTGAAACTCCATGTTGACTTTGTCTGATCCGGTCACTGTTTTCCAAGTGCTCTGCTATTACATCTTTTATAATGGACTCTAGCATTTTCCCCACTACTGATGTCAGGCTTACCGGTCTGTAATTCCCTGTTTTCTCTCTACCACCTTTTTTGAACAGTGGGGTAACATTAGCTACCCTCCAATCCATGGGTACTGTTCCAGAGTCTATCAGATTTTGGAAGATGACCAGCAATGCATCCACTATTTCTAGGGCCACTTCCTTAACTACCCTAGGATGTAGATTATCAGGCCCTGGGGATTTATTGGCCTTCAATCCTGTCAATTTCTCTAACACCATTTCCCTACAGATACTGATTTCTATCAGTTCCTCCCTTTCATTAGACCCTATGTTCCCTGACATCTCTGGGAGGTTATTTGTGTCCTCCTTTGTGAAGACAGAACCAAAGTATGTATTTAATTGGTCGGCCATTTCTTTGTTCCCCATTATAAATTCCCCTGATTCTGACTGCAAGGGACCTACGCTTGACTTCACCAATCTTTTTCGCTTCACATATCTATAAAAGCTTTTACAGTCAGTTTTTATGTTCCCTGCAAGCTTACTCTCATACTCTATTTTCCCCCTCTTTATTAATCCCTTTGTCCTCCTTTGTTGAATCCTAAACTGCTCCCAATCATCAGGTTTACTGCTTTTTCTGGCCAATTTATATGTCCTCTCCTTGGATCTTATGCTATCTCTAATTTCCCTTGTTAGCCACGGTTGAGTCACCTTTTTTGTTTTATTTTCATGCCAAACTGGGATGAACAAATTCTGTAGTTCATCCATGCGATCTTTGAATGTTTGCCATTGCCTATCCACCGTCAACCCTTTGAGTGACATTCCCCAATCAATCCTACCCAACTCACGCCTCATACCATCGTAGTTTCCTTTATTTAAATTGAGGACCCTAGTCTCTGAGTCAACTCCTTCACTCTCCATCTTAATGAAGAATTCTATCATATTATGATCACTCCGACCCAAGGGGCCTCACACAATAAGATTGCTAATTAATCCTTTCTCATTACATAATACCCAGTCTAAGATGGCCTGATCTCTAGTTGGTTCCTCGACATATTGGTCCAGGAAACCATCCCATATACACTCTAGGAATTCCTCCTCCACAGTATTGCTACTAATTTGGTTAGCTCAATCTATATGTAGATTAAAGTCACCCATGATAACTGCTGTGCCCTTATTGCACGCTTCTCTAATTTCCCTTTTAATGCCATCCCCGACCTCTGCATTATGGTTTGGAGGTCTATATACCACTCCCACTAATTTTTTCTGCCCCTTGGTATTTCTCAGTTCTACCCATACAGATTCCACATCATCAGAGCTAATATCCTTCCTTACAATTGTGTTAATCCCCTCTTTAACCAGCAATGCTACCCCACCTCCTTTTCCTTTCTGCCTATCTTTCCTGAATATTGAATACCCCTGGATGTTGATTTCCCAGCCTTGGCCACCCTGGAGCCATGTTTCCGTAATCCCAATCATATCATATTCGTTTACCTCTATTTGCGCAGCCAATTCATCCACCTTATTACGAATGCTCCTCGCATTAAGACACAAAGCCTTCAGGCTTTTTTGTTAATGCTCTTAGATCTTTTAGAATTATTATTTACTGTGGCCATGTTTGATTTAAACCCTTGATTTCTCTGTCTGCCACTTTTGTTTTTCTCCTTCCTGTCTTTTGCTTTTATCCTTGTTTCCCTTTCCTCTGTCTCCCCGCTCAGGTTCCTAACCCCCTGTCATTTTAGTTTAAACCCTCCCCCAGAGCATTAGCAAACACTCCCATGCAAGTGTGAAGCTCTTCTTGATTTCCAAAGGGATGTCCAATCTACTTTTCAATCACTGGCTAGCAGACATATCCTTTTAATACTTAATTTGTTATCTCCATCCAGATTACATGTTACAAAACCGTCCATTTTGTACTGGTCCCACCTCGCCCAGAACCGGTTCCAATATCCCAGGAATTTGAATCCCTCCCCCTTGAGAATCATATAGTTCACATTACTCATTTTAACGCAATCAAAATATTTTGCAGATAAATTAAATATTAAAATCTGCAGTGGTAAGAATAGAAAACAACAGCTTATTGTGCCACATTTATTGTTATATTTTTCAATGTATTGTTCAAATAAAATAAAAGGGTGAGATGCAAAAAATGATGCTGTGATCTGTTCTAGACTTGCTCCACTAATTGTCTGTTTCTCTAGTTAATGCATGAAGTAGATGCTTTTGTGATATTGCATGTTTATTCAAATATACAATACTTGTTTTTAGTTTTCCTTTAGAACACTTTTCCACAATATTACACATGCTATTATTTTACAAGATAATGAGCAATAGTTTCTTCTATCCTTGGTCATATTGCTATTTGGGTTAATGCTGGTGACAGATTGTTATTGTTTTGTTAATTTATTGGAAGGATGTTGATGTTGTGTCAACTAATCCTAATCTTGAGGTGGCACCCCTGGATTCTTTGATTGAATGGCACGTATCGCTTTAATTTTCCTGACACTTGCCTGTCTCACTTTTAAAATATTGTCATCATGCAGCATTTTATTGACCAGTTATGTATGAGTGAATCATGATTTTAATGAACACCATTTACTCTGGCATTCATGCATGGATCATTTTAATTTTAAAAATACTGAACTATTTGCTATCTCAGTTTACAGAAGCAGTTAAATTATTAGTCATTTACTGCAAATAAGACTGAATCTTAACCATGCCTATAATCACAGAATAGAATTTTACTTTGCAGAAGAAGCTCAGAGAAAACTCACTATTCAAGATCCATGCAAGTGTGAAGCTCTTCTCGATTTCCAAAGGGATGTCCAATCTACTTTTCAAACACTGGCTAGCAGACATATCCTTTTAATACTTAATTTGTTATCTCCATCCAGATTACATGTTACAGATTGGTTAATGGTTTTTGTAACTAATTTTCATTGGCTCCGTAAATCTATCAGATGCTAAAAACAGCTGTTGAAGAAATAGTAGAATATAATAAGATAAATGAAGAATTTTGTTTACTCGTTACTTTTATTATGCAGTACTACACAAACATTAGCTTTTTGAGCAGCCTGATAAATGTAGCAGAACACTGGACTCTCAGTAGGAGGATATTGCTAAAATTTGGCTGTCCTCAATGGATGAATTTAGCTGGTATTCATTCACATGGAGTATTTCATGGCAGTGGAGAAATTCAGCACTGATTCATATCCTCCCATATAAAGAATTGTTCTATTCTATGGAATGATACAGATGGGTATAGCTGGATTACATCTACTATCCCACTGTCATGTCTATAGGAAAGGATTAGAAAGATAGTAAAAAATTGGAATACATTGAAAGAAAAATTAAGTGTAATCTTCATAGTCTCTTTTTGTGTATGCCGTTATACCGTTTTGGATACTGTTGGGGGGGATGGCTTAACAGGGGAAGGCAGCAGCAGCCAACCTCCTGGCACCAGGGGTGGTTCTGCTGCACAGGACGGGAGGAAAAGAGGGGTGGAGCTATAGTAATAGGGGATTCTATTGTAAGGGGAATAGATAGGCGATATCCTTGAGTCCCTCTTCTCCCGCTGGGGGCATCCAAAGGCCATCACCACAGACAATGGCCCCCAAATGGTCTCTCCAGAACTCTCCTCTTACCTTGAGAGCAAGGGCATCCATCACATATGCACAGCGTACTACCACCCCGAGTCAAATGGGGGGGTGGAGCGTTTTAACCAGACACTGAAAAATGGCCTCAGAGCACACCTATCCCAAGGATGTCTCGGAGAAGCTGCAGAAAATTTTGGAAAGGTTGTGGTGGTGCATATAGGTACCTGTTGCGTTTGCAAAGATAATCCAGAGGCTGTATGCAGAGCTCAGTTCATGCTGCTTTTAATGGCTGATCCAAACACACTCTTACAGGCAAAAGCAATCGAATACCTATATCCAATGTCAGACACAATACAACGATAACAGCACTATCAAACTCCATGTGCTCAGGCCAAGGCAATCGAGTACCTATCACCAATGTCAGACATAACATTTCCTCCCCCCTCACAGAATTTCAAACATGAAATGTAGTGACAAAGTACTGTAGGTGGCCAGGGCGAGAACATGTACGAACAGGCCGAGGTGCGGACTGGTGAAGAGCAGGCTGAGGCACAATATCTGCTTGAGGGTTGGCTGGCTGAGCCACATGTGCATCCCGCCACTCTGGGGGTAAGGCTTGGGGATTAGGTCCGTATAATCCCGCATCAGGGGGTGCTGGCACCTTTCAAAGGCGGCTGGCATGCCAGCGAGAGCTGTCAGTGAGGCAGAAAGTGGCTGGTCCAAGTTGGCGGCTGATTTGGAGAGGGGAGGACCAGAATGAGGCCATCTTATTGTTGCGGTGAGGCCTGCGGACTCTGACCCAATCGGAGACTGAGATGTTGGGCGCCTTGGCCCTCTTCGACTGGTCGAAGCGGAGTTTCATCTCCTCCTGCTGTCTAGCGACTGTAGCTTGAGCCCATGGAGCAGGGCTCTGAGCTAGCGAGGGGCGGAGCCTGCCAAGGGGCAGCATGAGCTCACGGCCTAGCATGAGGGATGCAGGTGAGACCCCTGTAGTGGAATGCTGGGATGCTCTGTAGTGCAGCAGTGTGTGGGGTAGGGCCTTGTCAAACACACACCCCTGGGATAGGTGTGCTCTGAGGCCATTTTTCAGTGTCTGGTTAAAACGCTCCACCCCCCCATTTGACTCGGGGTGGTAGTACGCTGTGCATATGTGATGGATGCCCTTGCTCTCAAGGTAAGAGGAGAGTTCTGGAGAGACCATTTGGGGGCCATTGTCTGTGGTGATGGCCTTTGGATGCCCCCAGCGGGAGAAGAGGGACTCAAGGATATCGATGATGACCCGAGAGGTGACGGAGCCCACGGCAGTGACCTCTGGCCATTTTGAGTGCAGGTCATAGGTCACCACTAGGAAACGTTGATGGTGGGGGACACCATGGATCTCCCTGCAGATGTCCAGCTGCAGGTGCTCCCAGGGCTGAGAGGGCCAGGCAAGGGGTTGCAGGGGTGGAGGAGCTTGGTGGCCAGTCTTGCCACTTACAAGGCAGGCTGCACAGTCCTTGACCAGGGCCTCGATTTCCCTGTTGATACCCGGCCACTACACTAGGTCTCGGCATCGTTGTTTGAGCTTCACTATGCCCAAGTGGCCCTCGTGCGCCATGAATAAAACACGCGCATGAAGGGCACTTGGGACCACAGTGCAGAGCCCACGTGCAACACAGGAGTCATTCCAGCAGGAGAGCTCCTCTTTGACTCTGGAGTAGGCAGACAGTTCCTCAGGCACCTTGCAAGGCCAGCCATCTCTGGTGAAGGTGCACAGCTGGGAGAGGGCCGGATCCTGTTCAGAGGCCTCTTTGAGCTCCTGGAGAGAGACTGTGGTTTGGAGAGGCATGTGCAGCATCTGGACGATATCCTGTTCAACATGTTCAGACCTGACGAGTGGGGCTGGGGCAGAGACAGTGCAGGAGAGCAGATCTGCAACAACATTGTCACGTCCTGGTGTGAACTGGAGACTGAAATTGTATTGGCGGAGGCGGTCAGACCAGCGGTGTAGACGCAGTGGTCTGTGCCCATGCTGGATGTCGACAGCAGGGCAGTGAGAGCCTGGTGATCGGTTCGCAGGGTGAAGGCACGGCCATACATATACAGGTGCCACCGCTCACATGCCCAGACGCACGCCAGCGTCTCACGCTCGCCTACTGAGTACTTCTGTTCAGTGGGGCTAAGGGCTTGGGAGGCAAAGGCGATTGGTTTCTCCACTCCATTCTGTATTTGCGATAAAAACCGCCCCCACTGCTGCAGCGGACGCGTCGCAGGTGACGATGGTGGGGCTGGTGACGTCAAAGTGAGCCAACACTGGAGGCGACGTGAGCTGCGATTTGAGGAGGCGAACAGCTTCCGTACAGGCTTGTGACCACA
Source organism: Somniosus microcephalus (assembly GCF_052327205.1). NCBI lineage: Eukaryota > Metazoa > Chordata > Chondrichthyes > Squaliformes > Somniosidae > Somniosus > Somniosus microcephalus. The sequence continues at coordinate 92,332,760 of NC_140995.1, forward strand.
CCCAGGGCTCATCCTTTCGCAGGAGCTGGCGCAGTGGGGATGTGGTGAGTACTGGGGCAAAAACTTCAGGTAGTACCCAGTCATGCCAAGGAAGGAGGCAACCTGTGCTGCAGAGCTGGGTTCTGGGATGCTGTGAATGGCATCCACGTTTGACTGGAGTGGGGATATACCATCAGCCGACAACCGAAACCCCACAAATTCGATCTCTGAAACAGCAAAGACACACTTTTCGCCATTCAGTGTGAGATTGTGTTTTGCTAGAGCCGTGAAAACTCTGTGAAGGCGTTCGTCGTGAGTGGAGGTCGAGGGCCCATGCACGACGATGTCATCCAGGTAGATGGCTACCCCAGGAATGCCCGCGAGCACAGAGGACATCACCTTTTGGAAGCAGCTGGGTGCAGAGCTAAGTCCAAATGGCATCCTGGTGTACCGAAAGATGCCAGCATGTGTCACAAAAGCAGTGAGGTCCCTGCTGCTGGGGTGGAGGGGAACCTGTAGATAGCCCTGTCGAAGGTCCAGTTTCGAGAACAGGATGGAATCATAGAACTGCGCTATGAGTTCCTCTGACATGGGCAGTGGATATTTGTCAGGGATTACGGCCTTATTCACTGCTCGAAGATCGACACAGACGCGTAGACCACCTGACTTTTTCGTTGCGACCACCAGGTTGGAGACCCATGGGGAGGCCTCAACTGGTTCGATGATGCCAGCTTCCAGTAGCTGCTTTAGTTCAGCTGTGACCCCGTCATAGAGAGCAAGCGGGTGGGCTGGTGGGTGAAGGCAGTCAGGCAGCCCAGACCCTCGAAGAGTGCTGGCCATGTTTGGCGCCGCGGTGAGGCGACGTGCAGAATCGCAGGCCCGCCAGTGTCCAAGAGAGAAAAACCCAGGTCAGTGAAAAGATCCAGTCCCATCAGGTTAGCTCCTTGGCGTGCCACATGAAAACAAAAATCTGGCAAAACTTTTGTTCCATAGCGTACAGTGAGGTTGACTGAGCCCACTAGTCCAATTTTCGAATTACCATACCCGCAAAGGGCAGTGGAGGGCACAGAGAGTGGCAGGGAGCTGAAAAAGCATTTGAATGTGTCCACATTCAGCAGTGAGATGCTGGCACCGGTATCCAACAACAGAGGGATGCACACATCATTCAGTGCATGACTTGAAAGCCACTACTGGCCCAGAGCTCATGTTGTGAATTATAGGCCAACTGCTTGAGGACTGACAGTGTTCATTTGTAGCAATAGGGGCAGAGCGGCAGACATTGGCAAAGTGATTTTGTTTTCCACAATTGCGACAGGCTTGGCCGCGCGTGGGGCAATTCTGCACTCTGGTAGCATGTGAACGAGATCCGCAGTTTCCACACTGTTGCCGTGGTAGTACGCGTTGCTGCCGTCGCGCGAGCATTACCGTGTCAGAGCTGTCGGGGCCGAGGGTGCTGTCACTGGGTGTGTGTACTAGTTTCACTGCACATTCGGCTGCAGACTCCACTTGAAAGGCAATGTTGGCTGCCTGTGACAACGACAGATCGTCGGACTCGAGTAACAGTCTTTCACGCACTCTCACGTTGTTGGTGTGCTCTATTAGTTGCTCACACACCATCTCGTCTTGTACTGCACCGAACTTGCATGAGCTAGCTAACCCCCTCAAATTAGCCACGTATTGATGCACCGACTCGCCGGGGAGTTGGTGACGCTGTCTAAAAATGAATCGCCGCAGGAGGGCACTTTGTGGGGCAGAGAAGTGTGTGCTTAACAGAGCCACAGCCACATCATACGTTTGAATTGAGTCTGCTGCGCATAATGTCCCAAGAACACGCTGGCCCTCTGCTCCCAAGCAATGGGATAACAGTGCCTTTTCCGTGATGTACTCACATTTTCTAGTCCAAGAGCAATGAGATAGGTTTCAAAGGACTGTAACCAGCGAACCCATGGGATCGGGGGCTCACCGGGTAGTGCAAGGAAGGGAGGAGGTGGTGGAAGAGAGATTTCAGCCATCCTCGTCACCAAATGTTGCATTTGCAAAGATAATCCAGAGGCCGTATGCAGAGCTCAGTTCATGTTGCTTTTAATGGCTGATCCAAACACACTCTTACAGGCAAAAGCAATCAAATGCCTATATCCAATGTCAGACACAATACAACGATAACAGCACTATCAAACTCCATGTGCTCAGTCCAAGGCAATCGAGTACCTATCACCAATGTCAGACATAACAGTACCAACGATATAGGTAAAGAACGGGATGAGGTCCTAAAAGCTGAATATAGGGAGTTAGGAGGTAAATTTAAAAATAGGACCTCAAAGGTAGTAATCTCAGGATTGCTACCAGTGCCACGTGCTAGTCAGAGTAGAAATAGAAGGATACTTCAAATGAATACGTGGCTAGAGGAATGGTGCAAGGGGGAGGGATTCAAATTCCTGGGACATTGGAACTGGTTCTGGGGGAGGTGGGACCAGTACAAACCGGACGGTCTGCACCTGGGCAGGACCGGGACCGATGTTCTAGGGGGAGTGTTTGCTAGTGCTGTGGGGGAGGGTTTAAACTAAAATGGCAGGGAGTTGGGAACCTGAGCAGGGAGACAAAGGAAAGGGAAACAAGGATAGAAGCAAAAGACAGGAAGGAGAAAAACAAAGGTGGCAATCAGAGAAATCAAGGGTTTAAAACAAACATGGCCACAGTAAATAATAATTCTAAAAGGTCTAAGAGCATTAAAAAACAAGCCTGAAGGCTTTGTGTCTTAATGCAAGGAACATTCGTAATAAGGTGGATGAATTAGCAGTGCAAATAGAGGTAAATGAATATGATATGATTGGGATTACGGAAACATGGCTCCAGGGGGACCAAGGCTGGAACATCCAGGGGTATTCAATATTCAGGAAAGATAGGCAAAAAGGAAAGGGAGGTGGGGTAGCATTGCTGGTTAAAGAGGGGATTAACAGAATTGTAAGGAAAGATATTAGCTCTGATGATGTGGAATCTGTATGGGTAGAACTGAGAAATACCAAAGGGCAGGAAACGTTAGTGGGAGTGGTGTATAGACCCCCAAACAGTAATGCAGAGGTTGGGGATGGCATTAAAAGGGAAATTAGAGAAGCGTGCAATAAGGGCACAGCAGTCATCATGGGTGACTTTAATCTACATATAAGATTGGGCTAACCAAATTAGTAACAATACTGTGGAGGAGGAATTCCTGCAGTGTATACGGGATGGTTTCCTGTACCAATATGTCGAGGAACCAACTAGGGATCAGGCCATCTTAGACTGGGTATTATGCAATGAGAAAGGATTAATTAGCAATCTTGTTGTGAGAGGCCCCTCGGGTCGGAGCGATCATAATATGATAGAATTCTTCATTAAGATGGAGAGTGAAGTAGTTGACTCAGAGACTAAGGTCCTGAATTTAAATAAAGGGAACAATGATGGTATGAGACGCGAGTTGGGTAGGATTGATTGGGTAATGTCACTCAAAGGGTTGACGTTGGATAGGCAATGGCAAACATTCAAAGATCGCATGGATGAACTACTGAATTTGTTTATCCCAGTTTGGCATAAAAATAAATCAAAAAAGGTGACTCAACCATGGCTAACAAGGGAAATTAGGGATAACATAAGATCCAAAAAGAGGACATATAAATTGGCCAAAAAAAGCAGCAAACCTGAGGATTGTGAGCAGTTTAGGATTCAGCAAAGGAGGACAAAGGGATTAATTAAGCAGGGGAAAATAAATTATGAAAGTAAGCTTGCAGGGAACATAAAAACTGACTGTAAAACTTTTATAGATATGTGAAGAGAAAAAGATTGGTGAAGTCAAGCGTAGGTCCCTTACAGTCAGAATCAGGGGAATTTATAATGGGGAACAAACAAATGGCAGACCAATTAAATACATATTTTGGTTCTGTCTTCACAAAGGAGGACACAAATAACCTCCCAGAGATGTCGGGGAACATAGGGACTAATGAGAGGGAGGAACTGAAAGAAATCAGTATTTGTACGGAAATGGTGTTGGGGAAGTTGACGGGATTGAAGGCCGATAAATCCCCAGGGCCTGATAGTCTACATCCTAGGGTACTTAAGGAAGTGGCCCTGGAGATAGTACATGCATTGCTGGTCATCTTCCAGAACTCGATAGACTCTGGAACAGTACCCATGGATTGGAGGGTAGCTAATGTTACCCCACTATTCAAAAAAGGTGGTAGAGAAAAAGCGGGGAATTATAGACCGGTAAGCCTGACATCGGTAGTGGGGAAAATGCTAGAGTCCATTATAAAAGATGTAATAGCAGAGCACTTGGAAAGCAGTGACAGGATCGGACAAAGTCAACATGGATTTACAAAAAGTAAATCGTGCTTGACTAATCTACTGGAATTTTTTGCGGATGCAACTGGTAAAATAGATAAGGGAGAACCAGTGGATGTGGTGTATTTGGACTTTCAGAAGGCTTTCGATAAGGCCCCGCATAAGAGATTAGCGTGCAAAATTAAGACACATGGGATTGGGGGCAAGGTATTGACTTGGATAGAGAACTGGTTGGCAGATAGAAAGCAAAGAGTTGGAATAAATTGGTCGTTTTCCGAGTGGCAGGCAGTGACTAGTGGGATACCGCAAGGATCGGTCCTAGGACCCCAGCTCTTCACAATATATATTAATGATGTGGACGAGGGAATTGGATGTAATATCTCCAAATTTGCAGATGACACAAAGCTGGGTGGGAGGGTATGCTGTGAGGAGGATGTCGTGAAACTCCAGTACGATTTGGACAGGTTGGGTGATTGGGCAGAAACATGGCAAATGCAGTATAATGTGGATAAATGTGAGGTTATCCACTTTGGTGGCAAAAACAGGAAGGCAGATTATTATTTGAATGGCAATAGATTGGGAGAAGGGGAAGTGCAAAGAGACCTGGGTGTTCTTGTGCACCAGTCGCTGAAGGTAAGCATGCAGGTGCAGCAGGCGGTTAAGAAGGCAAATGGTATGTTGGCCTTCGTAGCAAGAGGGTTCGAGTACAGGAACAAGGATGTCTTGCTGCAGTTGTACAGGGCCTTGGTGAGACCACACCTTGAGTATTGTCTGCAGTTTTGGTCGCCTTATCTGAGGAAGGATGTTCTTACCATGGAAGGAGTGCAGCGAAGATTCACCAGGCTGATACCTGGGATGGCAGGAATGACGTATGAGGAGAGATTGTGTCGATTGGGCTTATACTCACTGGAGTTTAGAAGATTGAGAGGGGATCTCATCGAAACCTATAAAATTCTGTCAGGCCTGGACAGACTAGATGCAGGAAGGATGTTCCCAATGGCCGGGGAGTGCAGAACCAGGGGTCATAGTCTAAGGATAAGGGGTAAGCTATTTAGGACTGAGATGAGGAGGAATTTCTTCACCCAGAGAGTGGTGAACCTGTGGAATTCTCTGCCACAGAGGGCGGTGGAGGCCAGTTCATTTAATATATTCAAGAAGGAGTTGGATATATTTCTTAAGGCTAAAGGGATCAAGGGATATGGGGAGAAGGCAGGGACAGGGTACTGAATTTGGATGATCAGCCATGATCTCATTGAATGGCGGAGCAGGCTCGAGGGGCTGAATGGCCTACTCCTGCTCATATCCTCTATGTTTCTATGTGTAGACAATGCAAGATGTAGTACAGTAGTATATTTTTCATGATTGTTGAAAAGTTATTTTGAACAACCTAATGTAGTTATCCTTAACTATTTTATACTAGATCAAGTAACAAAAAGAATGCAAGCATTTGAATACCACCTGGGTCGATACTGAACATTGTGTGAGCACTCTGTTTAAAGAGTGCATGTGATTTTCTCACTGCTATTAGGCTAACTGTCCATTCTATTGAGCAAAGCTCTTTCCAAACTTTTATTATAATCATGATCAGACTAGTTACTTTTACTTTCATGCTACAACTGTAGGTTTTAAGAGCTATAATAAGGCATAGAATATTAACATATGCCATGAAGCAAACTGAAGCCAGTGTACTACCTGAATCTCTCTAACTGGTGTTACTACATATTGGCTCAGCTGCTGAAAGTATTGATTTTACTACTGTGACACATTACATAAGTGCTATATATCAGTGTTAGTCTTGACTGTATACACTTAACAAATAACTAAGTTGGTAGATAACAAAATAAATTAGGGGTAAAAGAATGCTCAAATATATTATGTACGAAAATCACTAGCTAATTGATCTATTTCATTTGTCATAAACACAGTGTTCTGGACTTAACTGAACATAATTTCTTATCACTGATAAAAAGTGATGCTATTGACAAGAAAATGCATAATGTATATTTGAATTAAATTTTAATGTATTCTATTTTAAATATCAGTAAAATGTATATTTGACAATAAAGGAGTTAAATGAATTGTGTGTTGTGTTTTATTCTCTACTGTTAGTGTTTCCAATCCAACTATAATTTGTAGCTTAAATAAGGGCCTTGTGAAGGTTCTGATTTAGTAAGGATATCACGATGCATCAAACAGCTAGTTTTATGTTCATTCACTTCCACAAACATGCATTAATTTAAATTTTATTATACCTTGTCTTTATTCAATTACGTAGTTTTTTGTACATTGTTTTCTTTTTCTGAGCTACATTATCATCTCCTATCTCTAGATCTAACCTGATCTGATCCTAACATTTACACGGTGATATTCAACAAAAATATTATCCCATCTCACATCAAAATCTAAGTTCAGAAATCAAAGTCTGAATTATTTAAGGCATTTCTTAACAAAAACCCCCCATAAAACCTAGCAAAACTTGCTACTCTCCCAAACTGATTCTTCCTGCCATATATATCTCGGTGGAGCACTTAGTACGCAAACCACTTACAAATAATTTATTCTCCCACACTGTTGCAGGAAAAAAATTCATCCATCCATATATTTCAAAAAAGGTAACAGAAAAGCCATTATATAACTAGACTTTGGTGGATATGCATACTATAACGTGTTTATTAGATGTATCAGATACCATGCTGATCCTGGTCAAGTAGCCTCCATTTACGCCAATGCCATAATGGGCCAAATTTTGCTGTAGTAGGCCTGCAGTTAGTTAGACTTACCCTTGCACGTTTAGAATTACACAGAATATACAGCACAGAAACTGGCCATTCGGCCCAACTAGTCTCTGCTGGTGTTTATACTCCCGATGAGTCTCCTCCCATTCAATTTACCTCATCTCAGCCTTTCAGCATATCTTTCTATTCCCTTTTCTCTCATGTACTCGGCTAGTTTCCTTTCAAAAGCAACTAAGGTATTCGCCTCAACCACTTCCTGTGGTAACGAGTTCCACATTCTAACCACTCCCTGAGTAAAGAAATTTCTCCTTATTTCCATATTGAATTTATTAGTGACTATCTTGTATTTATGGCCCCTAGTTTTGGATTCTCCCACAAGTGGAAACATTCTCTCCACATCAACCTGTCCAATCCATTCATAATTTTAAAGACCTCTATCAGGTCTCCTTTAAGTCATCTCTTTTCTAAAGAAAAAAGCCCCAACTTGTTCATTCTTTCCCAATAGCTGTAATCTCTCAGATCTGGTACCATGCTTGTAAGTCTTTTTTGCACTTTCTCCAGGGTTGCTATGCCCTTTTAATAGTATGGAGACCAGAACTGTGCACAGTATTCTAAGTTCGGCCTGACCAGGGTCATAGAGTCATCGGCTGCGATTTTGCCAGCGCTCAGAGGGCGGGTTTGGAGGCGGGTCAGAGGGTAAATTTGTTTTGATTGACGGTGGGTTCCGACACCACCGTCAACCCGCCTCCATGCAGCTTTGCCAAGTGCCGGCTCTGGGAATCCCGATCGGACTCGCCACCAAGCGGCGGGAGATGCACTTAAGGCAGTTAACAGCTAGTTATCTGCCTACATAATCTGATTTTTGCAGGGTCTTGCCATTTTAGTACATTTTCAGCGAGTTCCACGCCGTTCACAAAACACGCCAACTGATTGCGCCGGGATCAGCAAGTGCCTGAATTCTTGACAGCTGCAACATAAAAGCGGACCTGTGACATGGCTGACTTTCAGATGACAGAACTTTGTTTTTTGAGGTGTTGGAACACTCTTTGCAGGTCTATTGAGCTTGTAAGTGGTGAAGCTGAGATCCATATGCACTGTGACCTCCTTGGACAACCCTCTCCCCACATTGACTGAGTGCTTATAACTTCTAGTCCTCAACTGACATATAGACCAGCAGCATGGGAACCATTTATACCCTCTCATCCTGGTCCTCAGATTCGGAGGAAGAGCAGCCACGGCAGCAGCAGGACCAGGCACAACAGCAGCGCCAACCTCCTCCTCATCCACCTGAGGCTGCAAAGGGCAGAGGGCATCAGCGCAGGGCTGCACCTCGCCACAGGAGAAGCCCCCAACACAGGGTTTACAGACTGAGGATGAGCTTCCTCAACATGACTGAGCAGCAGTGCCAAAGGAGGCTGAGACTTTCGTGAGAGGTAGTCACTGACATCTGCACAATGCTGCATCAACTCCTGGAGCCCAGAGGAGCGTGTGGACAATCCTTACCAGTGGCTGTCAAAATCACCACCGCCCTCAATTTTGTTGCTTCAAGGTCCTTCCAGGGATCATCAGCAGACATCAGCGGCATCTCCCAGTCGGCTGCACACACTTGCGTCACGCAGGTTACATAGAAACATAAAAGATAGGAGCAGGAGTAGGCCATTCAGCCCCTCGAGCCTGTTCCACCATTTAATGAGATCATGGCTGTTCATCCAAATTCAGTACGTTGTCCCTGCTTTCTCCCCATATCCCTTGATCCCTTTAGCATTAAGAAATATATCTAACTCCTTCTTGAATATATTTAATAAATTGGTCTCAACTGCCTTCTGTGATAGAGAATTCCACAGGTTCACCACTCTCTGGGTGAAGAAATTCCTCCTCATCTCAGTCCTAAATGGCTTACCCCTTATCCTTAGACTGTGACCGATGCCCTCTTTGCAAAGGCGCACAATTATATCCACTTCTCCATGGATGAAGCAAGTGTAACTGCGCTTGCAGTTGGCTTTGCAAATTTATGGCAAGCTTGCCAAGGGTGCAGGGCGTCGTAGACGGCACACATGTGGCTATTAGGCCATCCCATCACAACCCAGTTGTCAACCGCAAGGGCTTCCACTCCCTTAACGTCCAGCTGGTGTGTAACCACAGGAAGAACATTATGCATGTTTGTGCCAAGTTCCCTGGCAGTTGCCATGACGCATTCATCCTGCGGCAGTCTACTGTGCCTCAGCTGTTCAATCAGCCACCCCAACTTTCCGGATGGCTACTTGAAGATGTGGCTAATGAGACCGATGAGGAGGCCATCAAACGAAGATGAGGAGCGCTACAATGTGAGCCACATTTCCACCAGAGCCATCATCAAGCAAACCATCGGCTTGCTCAAAATGCGATTCAGATGCCTCGACAGATCAGGTGGAGTCCTACAGTATGCACCAGCCAAGGTCTCCAGAATCATCGTGGTCTGCTGTGCACTGCACAACATTGCACAGCAGCGTGGCTTACCGCTGCCTGAGGAGCAAGTGGCTCAGTGCACAGCCTCCTCCTCTTCTGAGGAGGAGGAGGAAGACCTTGCGGAGGCAGATGTGCCAGTTTCACCAGCACACGAGCACATTGCTAGCCGTGATGCAAGGGATGCACTAATCCATGCCAGATTTGCTTAAGTTAATGAAGCAAACACGTGTGGCTGCCACCTTCTTAACACACCATATACAATCTGTACACTAAATCATGGTTTCCTATCACTCTCACCACCATCATTACAGATGAAAGGCGCCCTGACACCTCACTGTGACACTTCCATTTCTGGGCACACATAGGCCAACTCTTTGAATGTTTGCCATCGCATTTCTTTATTACAATTGAAATGCCGATTATCATCTTAAATATGTATTACATTGAAACACTCAAGTCACTACTCTTACATAAGAACTTAAGAACATAAGAAATAGGAGCAGGAGTAGGCCAATCGGCCCCTCGAGCCTGCTCCACCATTCAATAAGATCATGGCTGATCTGATCCTAACCTCAAATCTTCTATCACTGTGCATCCACCCGAACCCATGTAATCTCCCGGGAGAGGCGAAAAACCAGATAAAGACCCAATGGCCAATTTGGGAGAAAAAAATCTGGGAAATTCCTCTCCGACCCATCTAGGCGATCGAAATTCTTCCAGGAGATCACTCTGTCCCTATATTTTCTACAGTACTTACCTTCTGTAAAGGCGATCTCCACCCCAGCCAGGAACAGGAATAAAACCATCTCCTGAAATCTAACACAGAATTAGAACACAGTAGGAGCAGGACCAGGCTACACGGCCCCTGGGCCCACTCCACTACCCACAGGGCCATGACCATTCCGAACCTAGACTCATGTCCAATTTCCTGCCCACTCCCCGTGACTTGCTGAGTTTTTCCAGCATTTTCTGTTGTTATTTCGGATTTCCAACATCTGCAGTATTTTGCTATCGTACTAGTGTTTGGTTCACTGCCACACCCCGTAACCCTTAATTCCCTTTACTTCTAGGAAACTATCTATTTCTGTTTTAAATTTATTTAATGATGTAGCTTCCACAGCTTTCTGGGGCAGCAAATTCCACAAACCTACCACCCTCTGAGTGAAGAAGTTTCTCCTCATCTCAGTTTTGAAAGAGCAGCCCCTTATTTTAAGATTATGCCCCCTAGTTCTAGTTTCACCCATCATTGGGAACATCCTCACCGCATCCACCCGATCAAGCCCCTTCACAATCTTATATGTTTCAATGAGATCGCCTCTCATTCTTCTGAACTCCAATGAGTAGAGTCCCAATCTACTCAACCTCTCCTCATATGACCACCCCCTCATCCCCGGGATTAACCGAGTGAACCTGTGTGTTAACTTTCTCTTACATGTGCTTCTACGTGGTGCTTCCCCTGTGGCCTCAGCAGCTGCGGAGGCACCTTGCGCACTTTCATGCTGCTCCTGCTTCGACACCTTTGGCGGGTGTCCTCTGGGTTTGTGAGCCTGGGAGGGCTCGGCAACAGTCTGCTCCTCCTGCGGTTGTGCAGGGGCTGAGACGGCCATCTCATTTGTGTGAGGAATCTGGTAGGGCTCTGACCGAGGGCTCCACAGTGGCGTGGGAGTGTGAGCACTTGGAGAGGAGCCCACCCTTCCTTGTTGCCTGCCACCATCATCCCTCTTATGGGTCAGCTGTATTTCAGTGCTAGCAAGTGGCTGGACAGCACCATGCTGCACATCAGGGGGGCTATGAGGACCCGTCTCTGTACTGACAGTCCTCATAACAAGGACGTCCATGAAGCTCTGGTGTCTCTCCTCAATAGATGCCCATCTCTCCTCCATAGCAGACAATCTATTTTGAAGAGTCGTCATGTTTTTGTTAGTCTGGCGACTTATGTCCTCCATGGCAGATGCCACCCCTCTCCATGGCGGAACGTTCATGCGCCATTGCTTCCACTGTGGCATTGCTTATGTTTGAGATGGACTCCTCCATTCTCTGCACACTTGCAGTTACCCTGGATGTCAGAGACTCCTGCACTTGTTCCTGAATTTCCAGCACCACTCTCTTTTTAGATGGCCCCAGAGGCACAGGGTCCATTTGCAGCTGAGCAGAGCTAGGAGTGCCCTGTGGCCCCTGACGAGGACACTCAACTGCTGTCCCTATCTCCACCATCTGCTGATGCTCACTTGTGAGCTGTGATACACCAGGTGACAACGCTACTCTATCTCGCGAAGGACCCACCGAGGTGTGCTTCTCTGCGCTAGTGCTGGGTGTGCTCAATTCTGCTGACACTGCGCCCTCAGAGGATGCAGCTTCCTCTGAGGAGTCTTCCAGCTCTTCCCCCTGGACAGTGGGGAGGGGGGCTCTCGATGGTCCTGTGGGGGAGTAAAGGCATGAGTTAGACATGTGATTTTAACGTAGCAGGCACATTGACTTGTGCAGATGATCATAACTCAATCTGTATGAACATCAGATGCCATATCAGTCACTCATGCAATCTAAATGAGAGGGCTGCAAATCTATTCTGTCACCAACTTGCTCTACTGCGCCCGTTTGACCATCCCCCACTTTCAGCTCCTCAGCACCTCCGACGATGTCTAGAACAGCCTCCTCAGAGGTGTTCAAGTGGGCAATGGAAGGTGGCCCTCCCCTTGTCCTGGCCCTCTCACTCTTATTGTGGGCTCTCTTTTCCTACAATGAGGGACACAAGTGGAGTTGGAGTGAGAATATTGGAGTGAGTGTAGAGAATCCATAGCATAGATGCTTAGAGGGAGACAAAGATGGAGTGAGGTGCCAATACCAAGGGCCCTCCCTGTGTATTGTTAGTTGTTGTCATTGCATAACAGTGATAGCGAGTGTGAGGGGTGCATAGTAGAATAGTGAAGTGATTCTGTACATAGAGAGGGATGGTTAAGGGTGCAAGGGATGTAAGAGTAAAGTGGGATGTGCAGGAGTCAGTTGACAATACAGAGTGCTGGTGATGAGAGAAGATGGATTGAAGGTAAGTGTGATGTTTTACTCACTTTTGCTGAGCGTAGCAGGTCATTGAACCTTTTCCTGCACTGAACCCAGGTGTGCAATCACACAAAGACCTGGCGCTCACCTCCTCAGCAATTTGCAGCCAGGCTGCCTTGGTTTGCTGAGGAGGCTTCCTCCGTCCATTTGAGGGGAACAGTAGCTCCTGGCACCCTCTCACTCCCTCCACAAGAGCATGGAGGGAGTCATCATCAAATCTGGGAGATGCCTTGGGTCTTGCAGCAGTCATTTTCACAAGTGGTACACCGAGAAGCAGCAGGAAAGGATGGTTGAAAAACAATGCTGCATGGGCCCCTTAAATGCAGCTGGCTGACATGCATCAGTAGAGGCGAGCAGCAGACCCGAAGCCACTGATTGGGCTGGGTAGAGCACACGGCAGCCTTAATCAGGCCACTTAAATTAACATCTTAATTTCTGGGAGGCTCAAAGGAACAGCGGGACCGGAACCCGCCAAACATCAAAGCCACCTCCAACCTGCCTCCACTCAGAAAATCGCGGCCATAGAGTCATTTGGTTGCTTTGCGCCTCCCGTTAACGCCCTAAGAGGGCGCTAATGGGGTGCAAAGCATCTAGCGCTTGGGTGCGGCGATGTTTGCGCCGCTCGCGAAATTGACCAGACATTTTGCGGTGGCGCTAAACACTACCGACACGATCTCCTGCACCTGCAGATCGTGACGTCAGTCGAGCGTGCAACACCCCGGTAGGAATATTGAGTGGTGCCCCCTGCATTATCGCCTGCTGCTAGCAATGACAGATTGAGGAGAACGTTTTGCAGTTGGGAAGGGACTGGGGGAACGCTATTTAAAGGTGACCACTTCCTGCCTTTTTTTGTCGGTGACATTTTTGCAGCACGCATTCTGAGAGAGAGAGAGACTTCTAGAGAGATTCAACGCTGTGTGAAGGAGTTTTGGGTACTGAGCAGGACTTTACAGGTTCATTTTGATTTGACCTTCCTTGCATTGATTTAGAAGAGACTATGGGGGCTGCACTCTGAGCTCTTTCGCTGGGCCTCTCCATTGTTCTTTCCAGCAGATTTGATGTACAAGCCTCTCCAAGCCAAGATTCAAGGCTGCAATGAGTAGGGTGTGGATGGAGAGCAAGATCGACCCTCCCCTTTAAGAACTGGCCGGCATTGCTGACAGATATCACATGAGCTTCGCTCCTCAGCGTTAGCACCTTAAGAGATGTGTGTAGCGCCTGATTTAGCGCTCCAATCACCTCCAGGGGCGATAGAGGCCAAGTTTGCAGTCGGAGGTGATAATTAGTGCCAGGCGCTAAACTCTGCGCCCGGCCGATAATTGCGCCCCAAACGGGGCGATACCGAATTTCTCCCCCATAGAGCCATAACATAGGGTCCTATACAAGTTTAACATAACCTCACTACTTTTGAATTCCATACCCCTAGAAATAAATCGCAGTGTTTTGTTAGCATTTTTAGTTGCTTTGCTGACCTGCGATGCTGCTTTTAATGTTTTTTTTTCACCTGTTTCCTTACATCCCTTTGCTCTGCTACCCCATTCAGTTTACTTTCAACAGTGTAGGTGATGTTTGTTTTTCCTCACATTTATCTATGTTAAAGTTAATTTGCCTGACGTAATAAAACTCACTACGCACTTGGTTTGAGCATAAAGCAAGGCTTTAATCAACTTGTTTCAGAACATGGAGGTCTAGTTGTACTTCACTAGTTCCTTGTCTTACAAAATGTCCCTGGAGAGCTGGGCCCACGCCCGAGTATTTATACTCCTTGGATGGCGCCACCAGCTGGCTGTCCAGTGTTGTTTCCTGAGTAGTTTCTTGATGAATGATGAGATTTATAACATTACCACTTAGCTGTCCATGTCTTTTTGTATTATGTTGCCTTCTTCCGCAGTGTTAGCTATACCCCCGGTTTGTTATCATCTGCAAATTTTGATATTGAGTTACTTGTTCCTAAGTCCAAATAATTAATGTAAATTATGAATAAAAGTGGTCCCAGAACTGATCCTTGTGGAACATACTGAATAACTACCCTTTACCCTTACTCTCTGCGTTCTACCTTTCAGCCAATTTGCTATCCATTCAGCTATTTGTCCCCTGACTCCACATGCCCTAACCTTTGTCATGAGCAGACAGTGTGGTGCCTTATCAAAGGTGTGATAAAAATGATAACTTCCGGGAAGTTATGTCATCACTTCCTGTGAACTATGAACTATGAACTATGAACTGTGTACATACCTCACTTCCTGTCATATGTCACTTCCTGTTGGACTGGTATAAATACTGGTCTGTTCAGTATTGTAAGGGGCTTCTACCAGAGGCATGGTAAAGACCTCTCTTGTGTATATAGTGTGTTTATAAGTTACTTAAAGCTTACTTTAAAGTTACTTGATGGTAAGTCTCCTTTTTCTTACATCAATTTAAGTAACTTAGTATTTACACTGACAAATACTAGACCTTCAGACAAACTCGGAAGTTAAGGATCCAGGGAACCACCCATCATGGAGAAAATCCTTCGACCTATTCGTCTGGACTTGGACCCGAATACACCAGCAGCTGGCAGGGTATGGAAGCATTGGTATCGTACTTTTGAGAATTTTCTGGATGAATGTAAAGCGGATGCTCCTGCTAAATTGAAGATACTTGTCAATTATGTGACCCCAAAAGTGTTCGAATATGTTGATGACTGGGATAATTACGAAGAGGTGATTCGGGCACTTAAGAAACTGTATGCGAAGACCCCAAATGAGGTCTATGCTAGACATCTACTGGCCACAGCCCGACAAGGGCCAGGGGAATCAATTGACGAATTCCTGCAAGAACTTCGCAGGCTCAGCGTAGATTGTAACTTTCAGGCAGCCTCAGCTGAGCTGTACCGCCAAGAAATGATTCGTGATGCTTTCATCTGCGGGATTGCCTCTCCATTTATACGCCAGCGTCTACTAGAAAGTAAAACACTTGAGCTACAAAAAGCTTTTGACCTAGCTTGTTCACTGGATTTGGCAAAGAGAAATGCAGACCTCTATCAGCTGCCCAGATCTCGATCTGCTGCTGTAGCTGCAACCAGACAATTCAAGCGGTCTCAGGTGAACCCTATCATGGGGGAATCTAATTCTGATAATTCTGATGAAGAAGAGGAGGACGACCCCACTTTAGCAGCCTCTTGGCAATCTAGGAAGGAATGCTTCTTTTGTGGAGATGCTTTTCACCCTAGGAAAACCTGCCCTGCTCGCAATGCAATCTGCAGTTATTGCGGGAAAAAAGGACACTTTGCTAAAGTTTGCCTATCAAGGGCCTCTACGAGGGCCAATCCAGCTAAGGCCTACCGAACTGCCCCAATTAGGGCCTATCAAGATGCTCCAGCTAGGACCTATCAAGCTTCCTCTCGAGCTCTCTCCCGAAGAAGCACACCGAGAGTTTTAGCCACTCTCTGTGCAACGACACCAATTACAGCTGCTTGCCCACAGAACCTGTCTCAGGCAGCCACAAAAATTTCAATTAAAGGGCATACCTTAGATGCCTTAATTGACTCAGGAAGTACTGATAGTTTCATTAAGGAACAGATTGTTGCGAAATTGAAACTATATGTCTTCCCATCGGACCAGGCAATTGCGATGGCCCAGTCATCACTTAATACCAGAATCTCCGGCTTTTGTGTT
Organism: Somniosus microcephalus; assembly: GCF_052327205.1. NCBI lineage: Eukaryota > Metazoa > Chordata > Chondrichthyes > Squaliformes > Somniosidae > Somniosus > Somniosus microcephalus. Next base: position 92,348,946 of record NC_140995.1, read on the forward strand.
GTTGATATGACACTTCATGGTCGTATGTATCCCTCCACCCGACTTTCGGTGCTCAAAGACTTATGTAGTGATCTCCTCTTAGGGCTGGACTTCCAAAAACAGCATAAGAAACTCACCATTGAGTTTGGTGGATCCAAACCCGGACTTACTATTTCTAATATACCATCTAAATTACCATTTTGTGCATTATCAGCAGCTTCACTTGATGAACCCTCATTATTTGCCAGTATTCCGCCTCAATGCCAACCGATAATAACGAAATCGCGGCGCTTTAATCAGGAAGACCAATCTTTTATTGCGGCTGAAATCTCTCGAATTCTAGCAGAGGATATCATTGAACCATGTTCGTCGCCCTGGCGGGCTCAAGTCGTCATTGTCAAGAACCCTCTAAAACCTCACAAACAGCGACTATGCATCGATTATTCGCAAACCATCAATCAATATACCGACTTGGACGCCTACCCATTGCCACGCATTGATGATATGGTTAATAAACTGGCCGAATACAAAGTGTTCTCAACTTACGATTTAAAAAGTGCCTATCATCAGTTACCCTTGAAGGTCTCAGATAAGCAGTACACAGCCTTTGAGGCTAATGGACGGCTGTACCAATTTCGTCGCCTCCCATTCGGGGTTACTAATGGAGTGGCTGTCTTTCAACGGGCAATGGATGGCCTGGTTAAGCAGGAAAACCTAAGGGACACTTTTCCCTATCTTGATAACATTACCATTGCAGGTCACGATCAACAGGAACACGACTCCAACCTCCAAAAATTTCGGGATGCCCTCCATCGCTGTAATTTGACCCTGAATGAATCCAAATCTGTTGAGTCGCAACCGACCATCAACATCCTTGGCTACTGCGTAGGCAATGGTATCATTAAGCCAGACCCAGAAAGACTTCGCCCGCTCCAAGAGCTCCCGTCACCTAAGAATCCGGCTTCTTTACGTCGGGCTCTCGGTCTGTTTGCATACTACGCTAAATGGATTCCTCATTTTTCGGACAAAATCCAACCCTTGCTGCATGCTAGATCATTTCCACTGGGAACAGCGGCTGTTGCAGCCTTTAACCTTCTCAAAAAACAGTTGGAGAAAGCGGCTCTTCACTCCATTGATGAGAATCTCCCTTTCGTGGTTGAATGTGATGCCTCGGAGGTGGCGATCTCGGCTACTCTGAATCAGGAAGGTCGTCCTGTAGCATTTATGTCCAGGACCTTACAAGGTGCCGAGCTACATTATCCTCCGGTTGAGAAAGAAGCCACAGCCATCATAGAGGCAGTACGGAAGTGGAACCATTTTCTAGCTCGCCAGCACTTTGCATTGATCACGGACCAACGATCAGTCGCCTTCATGCTCGATAATCGAAAACGAACCAAAATTAAGAATAATAAAATACAACTTTGGAGGATGGAACTGGCCTCTTTTGGTTATACCATTCTTTATCGGCCTGGCAAGGAGAATGTGGCCCCGGACACCCTCACACGGGCATTCTGCTCCACTATGTCATCCTCCACTCTCATGGATGTCCACAATGGTTTGTGTCATCCTGGCGTTACGCGCACGCTACATTTCGTACGATCACGGAATCTCCCTTTTTCCACTGGAGATGTAAAGAAAATATGCTCAGAATGCCGGCTTTGTGCGGAATTAAAACCTCAGTTCTTCCGCCCCTCAGATGGTATACTCATACATGCAACCCAACCGATGCAACGACTTAGCATCGATTTTAAGGGCCCAGTGCCCTCTTCAACTCGGAACACATATTTGCTCACCATGATCGACGAATATTCACGTTTTCCGTTTGCCTTCCCCTGCTCCAATATGCTGGCGTCCACAGTAATCTGCTGCCTTGAGCAGGTATTTTCTCTCTGTGGCATGCCGGCTTATATTCACTCAGATCGGGGTCCATCCTTTATGTCAAGGGAACTCAAGGACTACCTCTCAGAACGGGGAATTGCTACAAGCAAAACAACACCATACCATCCCATCGGAAATGGGCAGGTAGAGAGGTATAACGGTATCATCTGGAATTCCGTACGTCTCGCTTTAAGACCTCGGGGCCTACCAGACCAGCAATGGGAAACAGTGCTTCCGGATGCATTGCACTCTATACGGTCCCTGCTTTCTACAGCCACAAATACTACACCTCATGAGCGGTTCTTTGGATTCCAGCGTCGCTCATCTCATGGGACATCACTCCCGTCATGGCTAACTACTCCTGGACCTGTATTACTCCGAAGATACGTTCGGACGTCTAAAAATGACCCTCTTGTAGACGAGGTCGAACTAACCGATGCCAACCCCACCTATGCAAACATACGATATTCCGACGGCCGAGAATCTACCGTATCATTACGGGATCTGGCTCCCTGCCCACCAGGACCTAGTGGGACATCGGGTGATGGCATTTCACCAGGAAACTCTTGGGACCTATCGGGTACCCCTCTCCAGGATCCTGATCGGACACCAACTAGCTTGGTGCCGGTAGAACCCCGTGCTCAAGGTTGCGACCCTCCCAGTACCGCACATGAAAGTACTGATCCGCCACAGACTAGCTCTGCACCTCCCTCTGAACAGAGGCAGTCCGACTTTGAACCTATTGGGGCTCGTACTCGAAGCCATGATCTCCCCGACCCTTCACAGGGCAATCCAGGCCACACAGACTCTGACCAATGGCCAACCGCATGTAAGCGGACCAGCGACCCTCTACGACGGGAATCCAAATGGGTGCGACTCTTCCTTGTTCGGCGGCTGCGGACCAAAAGGTAGACCACAGCCTCCTAATCCTGCAGGAGGGAAGAATGTGATAAAAATGATAACTTCCGGGAAGTTATGTCATCACTTCCTGTGAACTATGAACTATGAACTATGAACTGTGTACATACCTCACTTCCTGTCATATGTCACTTCCTGTTGGACTGGTATAAATACTGGTCTGTTCAGTATTGTAAGGGGCTTCTACCAGAGGCATGGTAAAGACCTCTCTTGTGTATATAGTGTGTTTATAAGTTACTTAAAGCTTACTTTAAAGTTACTTGATGGTAAGTCTCCTTTTTCTTACATCAAAAGGCTTTTTGAAAATCCAAGTAAATGACATCTACTGCATTACCCTTGTCTACCCTTTCCGTTACCTCTTCAAAGAATTATACTAGGTTAGTTAAGCACAACTTAGCCTTTTGGAATCCATGCTGACTAATTTTTAAATTATATTTTCAGTCTCTAGATACTTTTCTATAACTTATTTTAGTATAGGTTTGTAGCGGTTCGTGTAGATCGCCACTAAATAAGAGAGTTTGACTTCGACGAACTATAAATAAGTTGTTTATTTACAGGAACAGGCTAATTACATCAGGTAAGATAGCAGGTAAGATGGCTGACTGTAGGAGCACTGTGGTGTAGGTCTTGTCCCAGCGGGGACTCCACGAGGACTGAGTTCGCAGTCCTGTGGGGAGCGTGATGACATCATTGTGTTTGTGTTGTGACGTCATCATGTTGCTCGCGTTTCCCGCGCTTAGGGCATCACGTGATGCGCGCCATTGCGTCGCTGGCCGTTGAGGCCGAAGTCGGGAGGCCGGGCTGTGCCGGTGCTTGCCGCGGGAGCGGAAGATCGCGTCGCTCCCATCGGCTGGCCGTCGAGGCCGAAGACGCTAGGCCGGGCTGTGCCGGTGCTTGTCGCGGGAGCAGAAGATCGCGTCGCTCCCATCGGCTGGTCGTTGAGGCCGAAGACGCTAGGCCGGGCTGTGCCGGTGCTTGTCGCGGGAGCGGAAGATCGCGTCGCTCCCGTTGGCTGGCCGTTGAGGCCGAAGACGCTAGGCCGGGCTGTGCCGGCGCACGCACATCACGTCGTACGTGACGTGACGTCATCACGTTAGGGTGAATCTTAAAGGGGCAACAGCCCCAACAGATAAGTTAAAAGGGCAACGGCCCCAACAGGTAAGCTAACATATATAAGTAAGTTAAGTACATACAGTTAGGTAAGTTAAAGGGAATTATGTATCTCAATGTAAGGGACAACCAGTGGTACCGCCACATAGGCCCCCCCAGAATTTGCTTTAACGAAAGTCCAAGGATGAGATGGTCTGACGAGCTGGTGGTCACGGCGGTCGTGCTGTCTCGACTTGGTAGGCGAGGTATGAAGATGCTGCTCGTGAGCGGATCCTTACGCGCGTCGTGGCGAATAAAACGTATCCGTCAGGCGAAGGACCGTGGAGACGTGTGAAACAGCAGGCCTTGTCAGAGTGATGGGCAGGTTGGGCGGACGCGGGCGATGTCTCCGTTGGCTGGTGAGCGAAACCTTCGGGAGGCTGGAACGCACGGAACGGTGCGTGCCATAGTGCTACGACGTGAACACAATGGAGGGTGAAGAGTTGCTGCGTTGATCCGTGATCGGGGAGGCTAGCAACTTTCACGTGGCTGATCGCGGCCGCAGGATGCCCGTTGGACCCGTCCTCGATGTGTGCAGCTTCAGTAGATGTTTGCGTTTGTTAAAGGGAAAACTGGAGAAAGGGCGGCAATGGTCCAGGTTGTTGTTGCTTTCAGGAGGGGTTAACTCTGCCTGGAGGGCGGCAACACTTGTAACAGTTGTAGATTTAGGAGAAAACAGCCGGGAGGGTGGCACGCTTTTTGTTCACGCCGAATCGTGTAGTAAGTAACACAACCAGCAAGCTGAAGGGCTGGTGCACCGTCGGCGGAGAAGAAGTCGTCGGTGCTCACGAGGGATGGGTCCTCGTGTGCGAGGAGTGCGTCCTCATGTTTTGCGGGGGTGAGTCCTCGTGGTATCCCCGCGGGGCGTGCTCCGATCTTGTGGGCCCGAACATGCTGTACCTCACGCTTGGAGAGATGTATACTTGCTGTTGCTTTGGACGTAGAGGCGGACGATCCGTGTGGCGGTAGAAGAGTTGAATACGGAGACCGTGAGCACGTGCGTGGTCTGTGCCGCATCGATGTTCTCCTGCATAAAGCACGAGGGAAACCGTGGCTCCCTGGATTGCGGTAGCGACAGCAGAACGGCTGATGCTTCCATAGCGTGCTTCGTTTGTGAAAAACGTTCACAAACCCACCAATTGTAGCGCTGGTGGATGACGGTTGCCGTTGGTCGTGCTCTACCTTCTTGAAATCATTCGTGAAAAACGGGCTCACCTCCAAGCTGCGCTTCCGTTGCGAAGACGTTCGCAAAGACGGGGTCGCTTGTGGTGGAATCGGTGTTAGGCGGTTGCTGTTCCGTGGTTGTTCGTCGGTTGTGCGTTGGTCGTCTTGAGTGAAGACGAGGTTCAGGCGCGCGTTGCTACCGTGAAAATCGTTCACGGATACAGGTTCACCAATTGTAGCGTAGGAATTGATGAGCTCCCGTACTCACGTCGTGGGGTCACCAATGTAGCGGTTCATGCAGATCGCCACTAAATAAGAGAGTTTGGCTTCGACGAACTATAAATAAGTTATTTATTTACAGGAACAGGCTAATTACATCAGGTAAGATAGCAGGTAAGATGGCTGACTGTAGGAGCACCGTGGTGTAGGTCTTGTCCCAGCGGGGACTCCACGAGGACTGAGTTCGTAGTCCTGTGGGGAGCGTGATGACATCATCGCGTTTGTGTTGTGACGTCATCACGTTGCTCGCGTTTCCCGCGCTTAGGGCATCACGTGATGCGCGCCGTTGCGTCGCTGGCCGTTGAGGCCGACGTCGGGAGGCCGGGCTGTGCCGGTGCTTGCCGCGGGAGTGGAAGATCGCGTCGCTCCCGTCGGCTGGCCGTTGAGGCCGAAGACGCTAGGCCGGGCTGTGCCGGTGCTTGTCGCGGGAGCGGAAGATCGCGTCGCTCCCGTCGGCTGGCCATTGAGGCCGAAGACGCTAGGCCGGGCTGTGCCGGCGCACGCACATCATGTCGTACGTGACGTGATGTCATCACGTTAGGGTGAATCTTAAAGGGGCAACGGCCCCAACAGGTAAGTTAAAAGGGCAACGGCCCCAACAGGTAAGCTAACATATATAAGTAAGTTAAGTACATACAGTTAGGTAAGTTAAAGGGAATTATGTATCTCAATGTAAGGGACAACCAGTGGTACCGCCACAGGTTCTAGTATCTTTCCTATCACTGACACTAAGCTGACTGATCTATAGCTTCCAGGTTTTGTTCTATCTCTCTTTTTGTACATAGGAACGACATTAGCTGTCCGCCAGTCATCTGGCACTACCCCCTCTCTATAGAACTTTTGTATATATAAACTAGTGCCTCTGCTATCTCCTATCTAGTTTCCTTGAGTATGCGTGGGTGCCCATACCTGGGGTTTTATCCTCTATTAGTTTTGCTAGTTTGTCAATTATTTTATCTCCTTTTATCCCAACTTTTTAAGCTCATCCTCTCGTGAAGTGTCTACTTTGTTATTTTCTTCAGTAAAAACTGAGGTGAGGTAGTTATTCAATACTTCCTAGACTGGGTATTATGTAATGAGAAAGGATTAATTAGCAATTTTGTTGTGCGAGGCCCCTCGGAGCAGAGCGATCATAATATGATAGAATTCTTCATTAAGATGGAGAGTGAAGTAGTTGACTCAGAGACTAGGGTCCTGAATTTAAATAAAGGAAACTACGATGGTATGAGGCGCGAGTTGGGTAGGATTGATTAGGGAATGTTACTCAAAGGGTGGATAGGCAATGGCAAACATTCAAAGATTGCATGGATGAACTACAGAATTTGTTCATCCCTGTTTGGCATAAAAATAAAACAAAAAAGGTGATTCAACAAGGGAAATTAGGGATAGCATAAGATCCAAGGAGAGGATATATAAATTGGCCAGAAAAAGCAGTAAACCTGAGGATTGGGAGCAGTTTAGGATTCAGCAAAGGAGAATAAAGGGATTAATTAAGAAGGGGAAAATAGAGTATGAGAGTAAGCTTGCAGGGAACATAAAAACTGACTGTAAAAGCTTTTATAGATATGTGAAGAGAAAAAGATTGGTGAAGTCAAGCATAGGTCCCTTGCAGTCAGAATCAGGGGAATTTATAATGGGGAACAAAGAAATGGCCGACCAATTAAATACATGCTTTGGTACTGTCTTCACAAAGGAGGACACAAATAACCTCCCAGAGATGTCGGGGAACATAGGTTCTAATGAGAGGGAGGAACTGAATGAAATCAGTATTTGTAGAGAAATGGTGTTAGGGAAATTGACAGGATTGAAGGCCGATAAATCTCCAGGGCCTGATAATCTACATCCTAGGGTACTTAAGGAAGTGGCCCTAGAAATAGTAAAAGCATTGCTGGTCATCTTCCAAAATTTGATAGAGTCTGGAACAGTTCCCATGGATTGGAGGGTAGCTAATGTTACCCCACTGTTCAAAAAAAGTGGTAGAGAGAAAACGGGGAATTATAGACTGGTAAGCCTGACACCGGTAGTGGGGAAAATGCTAGAGTCCATTATAAAAGATGTAATAGCAGAGCACTTAGAAAACAGTGACAGGGTCGGACTAAGTTAACATGGATTTACAAAAGGTAAATCATGCTTGACTAATCTACTGGAATTTTTTGAGGATGTAACTGGTAGAATAGATAAGGGAGAGCCAGTGGATGTGGTGTATTTGGACTTTCAGAAGGCCTTCGATAAGGTCCCGCATAAGAGATTAGCGTGTAAAATTAAGGCACATGGGATTGGGGGCATGGGACTGACTTGGATAGAGAACTGGTTGGCAGACAGGAAGCAAAGAGTAGGAATAAACGGGTCTTTTTCCGAGTGGCAGGCAGTGACTAGTGGGGTACCGCAGGGATCGGTCCTAGGACCCCAGCTATTCACAATATATATTAATGATCTGGATGAGGGAACTAGATGCAATATCTTCAAGTTTGCAGACAACACAAAGCTGGATAGGCGTGTGTGCTGTGAGGAGGATGTCGAGAAACTCCAGTATGATTTGGACAGGTTGGGTGATTGGGCAGATGCATGGCAGATGCAGTATCATGTGGTTAAATGCGAGGTTATCCACTTTGGTGGCAAAAACAGGAAGGCAGATTATTATCTGAACGGAAATAGATTGGGAGATGGGGAAGTGCAACGAGACCTGGGTGTCCTTGTGCACCAGACGCTGAAGGTAAGCATGCAGGTGCAGCAGGCGGTTAAGAAGGCAAATGGTATGTTGGCCTTCGTAGCGAGAGGGTTTGAGTACAGGAACAAGGATGTCTTGCTGCAGTTGTACAGGGCCTTGGTGAGACCACACCTTGAGTATTGTGTGCAGTTTTGGTCGCCTTATCTGAGGAAGGATGTTCTTATCATGGAGGGAGTGCAGCGAAGATTCACCAGACTGATACCTGGGATGGCAGGTATGACATATGAGGAAAGATTGGGTCGGTTGGGCTTATACTCGCTGGAGTTTAGAAGAATGAGAGGGGATCTCATTGAAACTTATAAAATTCTAACAGGACTAGACAGACTAGATGCAGGAAGGATGTTCCCGATGGACGGGGAGTCCAGAACCAGAGGTCACAGTCTAAAGATAAGGGGTAAGCCATGTAGGACAGAGATGAGGAGGAACTTCTTCACCCAGAGAGTGGTGAACCTGTGGAATTCTCTACCAAAGAAGGCAGTTGAGGCCAATTCATTAAATATATTCAAGAAGGAGTTAGATATATTTCTTAAGGCTAAAGAGATCAAGGGATATGGGGAGAAGGCAGGGACAGGGTACTGAGTTTGGATGATCAGCCATGATCTCATTGAATGGCGGAGCAGGCTCGAGGGGCCGAATGGCCTACTCCTGCTCCTATCTTCTATGTTTCTATGTTTCTGCCATTTCTCTGTCATTACCTGTGAGTTTATCTTGCTCACCTTTAGTGGCCGTGTCCCTATTTTAATTTTCTTTTGGTACTTATGTGTTTATAGAACACTTCATTATTTTTTTTATATTCTTTGATAATTAGGTTTTTAAATTTTTGTGTGGCAAGTTGCTGAAAGTGCGTGCTGATATTGTTGCAGTGAGGGAAACAGGGGATCTGGGACCTGAGTGAACTGGGAAAGCAACTATATATCTCCTTAACCAATCAGATTGAAGGATTAAGAAATAAACAGCGGAAGGACTACGAAAGAAGTATAAATTAGAGTAAATGAATTCAATGTCAAATCAGGTACAAAACGAGAAATAAAGAGAGGGAAAGTAAGATTGGATTAAGAGGGAGAAAAAAGAGACAGAAAGGAAAAGTAAAAACAAAATTAAAAAAAATTAAACCTTTTAAAATCTCCAACAACAATTAAAACCTGAAGGAATGACATTCTACACTTATAATAGTTATTTTTCAGTGCCAAAGCGGTTGTATTGCAATAATTAACACTTATCACATCGTTAAAAGAGTACGTAAACGTGAAATGACTTAACTTTCCGTGGCCAGTTTAGTTCATATCTACCATGGAATCATAAAATGGTTACAGCACAGAAGGAGGCCATTCGGTCCATTGAGCCCATGCCAGCTCTCTGCAAGAGCATCTCAGCTAGTCCCACTCCCCCACCCTTTCCCCATAGTCCTGCATGTTTTTTTCTTTCAGGTACTTATCCAACTTCCTTTTGAAAGAAGTGATCGAGTCTGCCTCCACCACCCTTTCAGTCAGTGCATTCTAGGTCATAACCACTCGCTGTGTATAAAAGCTTTTTCTTATGTCACCTTTGCTTCTTTTGCCAATTACCTTAAATCTGTGTCCTCTGGTTCTCGACCCCTCTGCCAATGGGAACAATTTCTCTCTATCTATTCTGTCCAGACCCCTCATGATTTTGAACACCTCTATCAAATCTACACCTCTATCAAATCTCCTCTCAATCTTCTCTGCTCTAAGGAGAACAACCCCAGCTTCTCAAGTCTAGCCATGTAACTGAAGTCCCTCATCCCTGGAATCATTCTTGTAAATCTTTTCTGCACCTCTAAGGCCTTCACATCCTTCCTAAAGTGCAGTGCCCAGAATTGAACACCATACTCCAGTTGAAGCCGAACAAGTGTTTTATACAGGTTTATCATAATTTCCACACTTTTGCACTCTATGGGGTCGATTTTCAGTGTGCCGTGAGGCGGGCTTTTAGGCGTGCGGGGGGGCAAAAATCCCGAATTCGGGGGTCCCGACACCATCCCGCCCAAAACTCGCCTCCACGTAAGTTTCAAAGGAGGCGGGTACCCACCCCGCACTGGGACCCGCCGACCCGAGGCGGGAAGGGATTAGTGCCAATTAACTGCCTGTTAACAGGTAGTTAACAGGCAGTTTTTAGCCTAATCCCTATTTTGAAGGGTGTTGTGTGGGATTCCCGACGGCTCCAAACCACGCCAGGTTAGAGGAGGCGGGCCGTCGGGTTGAAGGACTTGGAGGGGTCGAGATGTCGGTGTTCAGGTGAGTGATGGGTGCATGAGTGCAAAGGTAAGTGTGTTTGGTGTGTCTAAAGTGTGTAAAGAAGTTTAAATTACCTGTACTTACCTTTACAGCCTTCCTTCCTCTAGGCTTTGGGAGTCCATCATTCAGCCGGCACAGAAAGCAGAATGGCCGCGAGCTGTCAAAAGTGACAGCCTTCAGCTTTCAGTGCCGGCGAGAGTTCTAACTGAGTTTGCGTAGAAGGACTCAGGTTAGAAGTAAGACTGTCAGTGTTTGACAGCTTCAAACAGCTGTGAAACACTGATATTTCATCTGTCAGCACGTCTTGACAGATGAAATTTCAGTCTGTGACATCACCTGTTGCCAGGTGGCCCTTAATTGGCCTGCTGAGCCCGCTGGGCGGGCTCAATAAGGTCAATCAAGGGAAAATCGCGTGGATTGGCCGCATCTCGATGGAAGCGGGACTAAAACCCGAAAGTTGTAGTCCCGCCTCCTTCCCGACTTCTGAATGAAAATCCAGCCCTATACGTCTATTCATGAAGCCCAGGATTCTGTAAGCTTTTGTAACTGCTTTCTCAACCTGCCCTGCCACCTTCAGCGATTTGTGCACATATACCCCTGGTCTTTCTGTTCATGCACCCCCTTTAGGATTGTACCCTTTAGTTTATATTTGCTCCCCTTATTCTTTCTACCAAAATGTATCACTTTGCATTTTTCTGCATTAAATTTAATCTGCCACATGCCCGCCCATTCCACCAGCCTGTCTATGTCCTCTTGAAGTCTAGCACTATCTTCCTCACTGTTCACTATACTTCCAAGTTTTGTGTCATATGCAAATTTTGAAATTGTGCCCTGTACACCCAAGTCTCAGTCATTAATATATATCAAGAAAAGCAGTGGTCCTAGAACCGACCCCTGGGGAACACCACTGTATACCTTCCTCCAGTCCGATAAACAACTGGTCACCGCTACTCTGCTTCCTGCCACTTAGCCAATTTCGTATCCATGCTGCCACTGTCCCTTTTATTCCATGGACTTCAACTTTGCTGGCAAGCCCATTATGTGACACTTTTGTTGAATGTCTTTTGGAAATCCATGTACACCATATCAACCGCATTGCCCTTATCAATCCTCTCTGTTACCTCATCAAAAAACTCGATCAAGTTGGTTAAACACGATTTGCCTTTAACAAATCGTGCTGACTTTCCTTAATTAATCCACACTTGTACAAGTAACTGTTAATTTTGTCCCTGATTATTGTTTCAAAAAGCTTCCCTACTACTGAGATTAAACAGCCTATAATTGCTGGGTTTATCTTTACACCCTTTTTTGAACAAGGGTGTAAAATTTGCAATTCTCCAGTCCTCTGGCACCAACCCCGTTTCTAAGAAGGATTGGAAGATTATGGCCAGTACCTACATGATTTATTCCTTCACTTCCCTCAGCGCCCTAGGATGCATCCCATCTGGTCCTGATGACTTATCTATTTTAAGTACAGGCAGCCTTTCTAGTACCTCATCCTTATCAATTTTTATCCCATCCAGTATCTTCTCTACCTCTTCCCTCACTATGTCTATGGCAGCATCTTCTTCCTTGGTGAAGACAGATGCAAAGTACTCATTTAGTACCTCAGCCATACCCTCTGCCTCCATGTGTAGGTCTGCTTTTTGGTCCCTAATCGGCCCCAAACCTCCTCTTATTACCCATTTACTATTTATATGCCTATAGAAGACTTTTGAATTACCTTTTATGTTAGCTGCCATTCTATACTCATACCCTCTCTTTGCCCCTCTTATTTTCTTTTTCACTTCTCCTCTGAACTTTCTATATTCAGCCTGATTCTCAGATGTATTCTCGACCTGACATCTGTCATACGTGCTCTTTTTCTGCTTCATCTTACTCTCTATCTCTATCGTCATCCAGGGAGCTCTGACTTTAGTTGCCCTACCTTTCACCCTAGTGGGAATGTACCTAAAGTGTACCAAACTATTTCCTCTTTAAAGGCAGCCCATTGTTCCACTATGGTTTTGCCTGCCAATCTTTAATTCCAATTTGATTCCAGATCTGTTCTCATCCCACTGAAATTGGCCTTCCCCCAATTAAGTATTTTTACTCTAGATTGCTTCCTGTCCTTTTCCATAACTAATCTAAATCTTATGATACTATGCTCACTGTTCCCTAAATGTTCACCTACTGACACTTGCTCCACTTGACCTACCTCAGCAATTTCATGCCATTCAATGCATTTCAATGGTGAGGCAGACAGCAAGATGCTGTTTTCGTGAGGCTAACAGTGGAGTGGCAGAACTCGGATAGCAACTTTTGTATAACCGCGTTTAACCATGCATCTGCCCCTCGCCTGAAGTTGCTGTACTATTTATGCAAAAATAACGGCAAGCGCTATTAGCCTTACTGTTATTTTGACAGCAAAATCTGTGCCATTAATATTGATGTGCCTTCAATAACCACAAAACTAGAAGTTATAGACTTTAACAAGTTGGCTTTTAATCACTAAGATCAGAGCTAACATCTCAACACACTGACTGGCTCGCAGGAATGAGTCATACAGATCCCGGGATCTTTATGTAAGAGAAGTCGGGGCGGAGCCAAGAGCCAAGACCTGGAACATTCCAGGTTAGTCAGGAAAGAGGAAGTGAAACTATACACCGTGTGGGGGAGGGTAATATACATGAGTGCAAAACGAATACAGGCAAGCCAAACACATTTCATTACAAATATTTATTAGACTCCAGCATGATATTAAATTTAAACCCAAACACTTCTTTCATATGTGTGTCACTCTTTCTCCTAGCCCCAACTTATTTAAAAAAAAATTTCTTGCCAAGTTTCTCTCCTTCCCTCTCTGTCCTGAAATCTTTGACTCCTTGCAGAGATATGGTGCTGGACACCTTCTGGCACGAGGGTGTCGGCAGGCTATTCAATTGTGGGGGAATCATAGCTGTCTCCAATCCTGTCTGCACCTGATGTTCACACTTCCAGCAGGAATTACTGGAAAACGATCAGGTGTATGGATCCTAGCTGATTTTCCTTTCCCTAACCTGAGGATGCTGAGGGCAATTGCAGCTCTCCTGCCGTCACCCCACGTAAGATTAATTCGCTCCTCATAGACTAGAAATGACTTATTTTCCATCCTGCATACCTACATGCTGTGTATATGATAGAAGTTTCTCCTATTTAATCTAGAAATAAAAGGTAAACTTCTGCTCAGCTTGTTGCTCTCTCTCCTTTCTCTCCACGGAGACACTAATCAACAACAAAAACAACAATAACTTACATATTTATATAAAACCTTTAACACAATAAAACATCCCAAGGTGTGTTATCAAAATAAACAAAATTTGACACCGAGGAGATGTTAGGGCAGATGACCAAAAGCATGGCCAAAGAGGTAGGTTTTAAGGAGAGTGTTTAAGGAAGAAAGAGAAGTGTAGAGGCGGAGAGATTTAGGGAGGGAATTTCAGAGCATAGGACCTAGGCAGCTGAAGGCACGACCGCCAATGGTGGAGCATTTAAAATCGGGGATGTTCAAAAGATCATAATAGGTGGAGTGCAGAGATCTAGGGGGATTATAGGGCTGGAGAAGATTACAGAGGTAAGGAGGAGCGAGGCCATGGAGGGATTTGAAAACAAGGATGAGAATTTTAAAGTTTTGGTGACCTCAATTTTATGGAGGGTACAAATAGGGAGGCTGGCCAGGAGTGCTTTGGAATAGTCAAGTCTAGAGGTGATAAAGGCATGGATGAGAGTTTCAGCAGCAGATAAGTTGAGGTAAGGGTGGAGTTGGGCAATATTACGAAAGTGGAAATGGCCAGTCTAAGTGATAGAATGAATATGAGGTAGGAAGCTCAATTCGTGATCAAATATGACACCAAGATTGCGAATAGACTTGGTCAGCCTTAGATAGTTTAGATATAAAAATTAGCTAAGATTTCTTTCTATCTCCTAGACCATACTCTGTTGCACTAAAAATCTCACAATCAGAGGCTGTTAAATAGTTCTCCTCTCACTTCTGCAACTTCATTTAACAATATCTACACGAATACTATGATAGTTTATCACCATCATGCTGCACACGATTGCCTCATTCCAGGCAGCTGTTTCAACACTGCTGCAATGTTTACATTTTGCACACATTTTTCTGGCTAATACTTATCTCACACTTTTGTGAAGAACAAAAAAGGTGAGATAATGGGGGAGGCTAATAGCGTGAACTTCACCACAGTTGTCACTATGGAAAACATCAGCAGTATTCCTGAGCACTAGTGATGGGAGATGACTCTAACATTTTGAAAATATAGGCGAGCTATTAAATGTTCATTTAAAAAAATGGAGTACTTGGAGGCTTGGAATGTAACAGACAGTACAAAATAAATACTAGGTAGAGAGAAGGTGACGTGGCAGAAATTTTGTTAACTTAAATGTGAACAAGGACTGCAGAGGATTCAAAGTCTTTTAGTGTGATGACATTTTTTTAAAGTTGGAAGTGTGGTCTTGGAAATTATAGGTCTCTTAATTTTATATTTGCAATGGCAAAAACATTGCAGCCTATTATGAGGGAAGTAGTCTAGGGAAAGCAAAGACAATGGCCCAGATATTCCGATCGCAGGCCTCCCGCAGGCAGAGGGCTGCGATCTGGAAAAATCTGCGCCTTTGCCTGAGGGCTCCCGGGAGGCGCAACGTTCCGATGCTGGGCCTCACCAAACTGCTGGTGTGCAGGACCCACATATCCCAGAGGTGCAGGTAGTTCGCAGTATCCTTGGGATCACATGGGCCATGGGGAGCCAATCAAAGAAGGGAATCTCCCTTCATACATTTGACAGGAAGACCTGTCAAATATATGAATGGAGATCACCCCAAAAACATAGTAAAACTTTAAATAAATTAAAAAAAAAAAAATCACATTTTTAAAATGACTTGAAAGTCCAAAAAATTAACTATTTTAAACAAAACTTTAAATTTTTGAAAAAAATAATTAAAGTTTTTTACGGGGCTAAAAATAAACGTACCTTTTTTAAAAGTATTTTTAAATGATAAATCAGTGGAAAACATTTTTTTTTCCTGTTCTTGCCCCACCGAATTTATCTCTTCCTATTTCGACTCTATCTTTTCTCCCCTTGTCCAGTCTCTTCCCACGTACATCCACGACTCTTCGGACGCCCTCCGCCACTTTAACAGTTTCCAGTTTCCTGGCCCCAACTGTCTCCTTTTCACCATGGACGTACAATCCCTCTACACCTCCATCCCCCACCAGGATGGCCTGAGGGCGCTCCGCTTCTTCCTTGAACAGAGGCCCGACCAGTCCCCATCCACCACTACCCTCCTCCGGCTGGCTGAACTTGTTCTCACATTGAACAACTTCTCCTTTGACTCCACTCATTTCCTCCAAATCAAAGGTGTTGCTATGAGTACCCGCATGGGTCCTAGCTATGCCTGCCTTTCACCCCACCAGCCTCCACATTCAACGGATCATCCTCCGCCATTTCCGCCACCTCCAAAGTGATCCCACCACCAAACGCATCTCCCCCTCCCCTCCCCTTTCAGCATTCCATAGGGACCGCTCCCTCCGAGACACCCTAGTCCACTCCTCTATCACCCCCAGCACCCCTTCCCCTTCGCCCGGCACCTTCCCGTGCAAGCGCAGGAGATGCAGCACCTGCCCTTATACCTCCCCCTTCCCACTGTCCAGGGCCCCAAACACCCCTTCCAGGTGAAACAGCGCTTTACTTGTACTTCTTGCAATCTAGTATACTGTATTCGCTGCTCACGATGTGGTCTCCTCGACATTGGGGAGACGAAATGCAGATTGGGTGGCCGCTTTGCGGAATACCTCCATTCAGGCCATAAGGATGACCCCGAGCTTCCGGTCATTTTAATTCACCGCCCCATTCCCACTCAGACCTCACTGTACTCGGGCTCTTGCATTGTTCCACGGAAGCTCAGCGTAAGCTTGAGGAACAGCACCTCATCTTCCGATTAGGCACTTTACAGCCTTCCGGACTCAATATCGAGTTCAACAATTTCAGATCCTAACCTCGGCCCCCATTACATTTTTACTTATTTTTTATCCATACCTTTGTTTTGGCCCTCCCCCCCCCCCTTATTTTTTTCTCTCCCACATGGCAGCTGTCTCCCATTCTGCCAGCACATTTCACACCTAATCTAGAGCCGTCTTTTGTCTCCACTAGTCCTATCACCATCCCGTCTTGTTTTGAATACCTCTTACTGTCTCTTCACTTCTCTTTTGTTCTCTCCCAGCCTGGCCTTCAGTCTTGACAAAGGGTTTGACCCAAAACGTTGACTCTATTTTCTCTCCACGGATGTTGCCTGGCCTGCTGAATTTTTCCAGCATTTTCTGTTGTTATTTTTTGTTTTTACTTTTTTCAACTCTTATCCTGGTAAAAGCAGGTCTTACGCCTGCTTTTACCAGGCGCAAGAATTGTAAGTGTTTTCTGCGGGCGGAGGGTCTCCAAAAAGCGGAACTATCTGCCCACAGAGGCCCTGCACCAGGGCAGCCGGAGGATCTGTCAAGAGCTTTCTTGACAGATCAGAAATGTCGGTTTCCAGCGCATGTGCAGTGCATGCCTAAAACTGGCATTTCCGATGTCCCTACGGTGGGTACATAGCGTACACACCCATAGGGATTGGAATATTCGGCCCAATAAATCCAAGTCAATAAGAGATAGAAAAAGCAGGTATTATCCATTGGAATTTTACAAGGGATTCCAAGTACGACATCTTAAGATGTCACTTCAGGTAGTATGCCATTGAAGTAAGTAACAAATAGAAAGTTCAATTCAAAACATTGTCAACATAACTTTTGTGCTAATCAGAATATTTTTCTGTTGTTTAAATATTCTTGTCCACATTGGTGTGATATGCTGTTTATTATACGTGTGAGGACACTGAACATAACTCACTTACGTAATAAGCAGACATCACTCCTGTTTCAAACAAATGGTCTGTTTGCCTAGGCTGGGCAGTGCATCTACATTCCCTGGTGATTGAGTCGGGTGTATATGGGAATTTCTGAGAGGCCTTTTCAGTCTATGAGAGGAAGAAGTTGTTAAATGATGTTCCATACATTACTCTGTCTCCTCTCTTTAATTTTTAAAATATTTTCCTCATAATCTGCTTGGTTCCTCAGGGGTCAAGAAATAATGTTGAAAATTGGGA
The DNA here is from genome assembly GCF_052327205.1 of Somniosus microcephalus. Lineage (NCBI taxonomy): Eukaryota > Metazoa > Chordata > Chondrichthyes > Squaliformes > Somniosidae > Somniosus > Somniosus microcephalus. Next base: position 92,366,469 of record NC_140995.1, read on the forward strand.
TAGAAGATCAGGAGAGATTAGACCTGAGATATTGATATACATAATCATAGAATAGAATCATAGAATGATACAGCACAGAAGGAAATCATTCAGCCCACTGTGCCTCTGCTGGCTCTTTGAAAGTCCCACTTCCCTGTTCTTTCCCCATAACCATGGCAATTTTTCCTCCTCAATTATTTATCCAATTCCCTTTTGAAAGTTATGATTGAATCTGCTTCCACCATCCTTTCAGACCGTGCATTCCAGATCATAACAACTCGCTGTGTAAAAAATGTTTCTTCATGTCGCCTCTGGTTCTTTTGCCAGTCACCTTTAATTTGTGTCCTCTGGTTATCCACCCTTCTGCCACTGGAAACAGTTTCTCCTTATTTACTCTATCAAAACTGTTCATGATTTTGAACACCTTTACCAAATCTGCCCCTAACCTTTTCTGCTCTAAGGAGAGCAATCCCACGTTATACCAGTCTCTCCATGTAACTGAAGTCTTTCACTAGCCTGTCTATGTCCTCTTGAAGTCTGTTACCATCCTCCTCACTGTTTACTATATTTACGAGTTTCATACCATTTGCAAACTTTGAAATTATGCCCTGTATACCCAAGTTCAGGTCATTAATATATATCAAAAAGAGCAGTGGTCCCAACGCCGACCCATGTGAGACACCACTGCATGCTTCCCTCCAGTCTGAAAAACAACCATTCACCACTACTCTCCATTTTCTGTTCCTTAGCCAATTTTGTATCCATGCAGTCACTGCCCCTTTAATCCCATGGGCTTCAATTTTGCTAACAAGTCTATTATGTGGTACTTTATTAAACACCTTTTAAAAGTCCATATACACAACTTCAATTGCACTACCTTCAGCCACTCTCTTTAGTTAATTCATCAAAGATCTCAATCAAGTCAGTCAAACACAATTTGCCTTTAACAAATCCATACTGGCTTTCATTTATTAACCCATATTTTTCCAAGTGCTAATTAATTTTGTCCTGAATTTCAGTGCTCAATTTTAATAGCCCTGAGGAGGTGGGTTTAGAGGTGGGTTGACAGCAAAAATTGGAAAAAATGGCTTCAGACTGCTAACCCGCCTCCATCCCACCCCCACGCGATTTTCGTGAGTGTCGGGTCAGCTGCTCCCAAACTGACCCGACTGGAACTGGTAGGACAGGTAGTTAAGGCAGTTAACAGCCTGTTAACTGCCTTGCAAATCCTATTTTGATAGCGGTTTCCCATTTTCATGCTTCTGGCTCCTGTTTCCCTTCTTGTCAGAAACAGGCCAGCTTCAAGGAGACGAGTTGCTGGAGGACATGATTTGTAGTCATTGGTGGGGCACTTTAAAAGCGCTCCTGAAACATGGCTGACATTCAAATGCAACAACTTTGGGATAGGATTTTGCACATCTACTGACCTTGTGACTGTTCAAGCTGATACCCATCTGCAGTGCAACCTGAGTGGAATAATTTCAGGCCACTTTGACTGTGTGCTTGCAAGCTTCTTGCCTCAAATGAAATCTATAGCCACGGGATGGGAAATATTTATGCCCTCTCATCCTGGCCCTCATAATCGGAGGAGCAACAGCCGTGTGGCTCAGCGCATATCTTCCTCGGAAGAGGAGGACGAGAAAGCAGAGGAAGAATAGGAGGAGGAGGAGGATGAGGATGAGGAGGCGTGCCTTGTGTGCCCTATTATGACCAATGCAGCATCCCTCCAGTTCACTGCTGTTCGTCAAGCAGGGTATGCACACTGCATGCCACATTAGCATAATCTTACTCTTCAACCATAGGTGGCTACCATATGGCTCTCTAATTGCAGGCGACATTTGTCCAACGTCATACATCATCTCTGCTATACCCAGTTATTTCCTATCACTTGCACCATCAGCATTACAAATGCAAGTCGCCCTGAGCCCTCGATGCGCATTTGCCATTTCCCAGAACACATAGGCCACACAATCAATTGTTTGCCATCATTTTTCTTTATGACATGACTAAAGGATCACAAAGCAAGTACAGTCGGAAAAATAATGACAAAACACCATGTGAGTGCCCCTGTGACTATATGTGCTTAATCTTTCTATTACACATGCTTCTGCGTGGTGCTACACCTGTGGCTTCAGCAGATGTGGAGGCACCTTGCTGACTAGGATGCTGCGCCTGCTTAGACACCTTTGGCAGGCGTTTTCTGGGTTTGGGAGCCTGGGAGAGCTCTTCAACAGTCTACTCTTCCTGCGGTTGTGCAGGGGCTGAAACGGCCATCTCAGTTGACTCTGCAAAGTGGGTCTCTGACTGAGGGCTCTGCAGTGGCATGATCATGTGAGTGCTTGGAGAGGAGACCAACACTTCTTTGTGGCCTGCCACCAACATTCCTCTCATGGGTCAGCCGCATTTCAATGCTGGCAAGTGGCTGGAGAGCACATTGCTGCACACCAGGGGGGCCATTGTAGTGTCCGAGGATCAATAATACTCAGACTGCAGGAGAACAATAAAACAGGTATTTACTGAACAGAGAGTAATTCAAGACTGAAGTACAGAAGCCTGCTAGGGCTTTTTATACAGGTGTGGTCACTGCCGGTACTGCAGTATAAAATCAGTTCTTCTCTTAAAGGTACATACACAACAATTATGAGGACCCATATCTGCACTGACAGTCCTCATCACAAGGATGTCCATGAAGCTCTGGTCTCTCTGTTCAATAGCTGCCCATCTCTCCTCCAAAGATGACAATCTATTTTGAACACTCACCATGTTTTCCTGACTCTGGCGACTTATTTCCTCCATGGCGGTAGCCAGCCTTTCCATGGAGGTTGCCATCCTATCCATGGTGGTGCGTTCATGCACTATTGCCTCCACCATGACAGTGCTGATGTTACAGATGGACTCCTCCATTCTCTCCACACTCGCACTTACCCTGTGATGTGCCTCAATAATTCCGAGACTCGAAGGTAGCAGAACAAAACAAGGCTTTTATTAACTTAGAATGAAACACGTAAGCGAGAGAGATGTCGTCCTTCTGGAGACTGGGGCTAGACTGAAGCTAGCTTACAAACGGGGCCAGGTATGGGCGGAGCCCTACACACAGCACATTCCAGTATACAATACAGCACATTCCAGTACACAATACAATGAGGTCTGGGGGAAGGGAAATGACACTGAAACCGATCTCAGTCACAGGCAGTGATGAATGGAAATATTTCATCACATTCACCCCTTCTATAGATTTAGTCTGTTCGGGGGTTTGATAGTCCTCTGCGACCGACGTGGCTGTTGCGGTGCCGCGGGTGTCGGCTGGGTGTCCCCGGTAGCCTCCTGGGTCTCTGCCGGGGGTGCCGCCAGGGTTGTTGAAGGGGTAGTTGGTGGGGGTGCCGTTGGTCGGTGTTCTTCCGGGGGTGATGAAAGAGTAGTGGGTGGGTAAGAGTTGCTGTGATCGTCGTTGCCGCTATTGCCGTGGTTGTTGTCGATGCCGGCTGGGGCGACGTCTTTTATGGACACGGTGTCCTCCCTTCCGTCGGCGTGCCGGACATATGCGTATTGGGGGTTGGCGTGGAGTAGGTGTACTGGCTCCACGAGAGGGTCCGTCTTGTGGCCCCTCACATGCCTTCGCACGAGTACCGGACCTGGGGTGGAGAGCCATGACGGCATGGATACGCCTGAGGTGGATTTCCGGGGAAAGACAAACATTCGTTCATGAGGCGTGGTATTAGTGGCCGTACACAATAGCGACCGTATCGAATGGAGCACATCCGAGAGGACTTCCTGCCAGCGGGAGATAGGGAGGCCCTTGGTCCTTAGAGCTAGAGTGACTGCTTTCCATACTGTCCCGTTCTCTCGCTCCACTTGGCCGTTACCCTGGGGGTTGTAGCTGGTGGTACGGCTCGTGGCGATCCCCCTGGACAGCATGTACTGGCGTAGCTCTTCACTCATGAAGGACGCCCCCCTATCCGTATGGATGTAGCTCGGCATACCGAACAGGCAGAACAGGCTGTTGAGGCATTTAATGACCATGGCGCTGGTCATGTCTGGGCAGGGGAAGGCGAATGGGAACCGGGAGTATTTGTCCACAATGTTCAGGAAGTAAACATTGCGGTCGACGGACGGGAGGGGGCCCTTGAAATCTAAGCTGAGCCGCTCAAAGGGCCGTGTAGCTTTGATTAAGTGGGCTCTATCTGGGCGGTAGAACCGAGGCTTGCACTCAGCGCAAGTGCGGCAGTTCCTGGTCAGGGACCGAACTTCCTCAATCGAGTAGGGTAAGTTACGGGACTTTATGAAGTGGAACAGCCGCGTGACCCCTGGGTGGCAGAGGTCATTGTGGAGGGTCTGTAGCCGATCCCCGGTGGCGCTGGCACACATCCCTCTTGAGAGGGCGTCAGGGGATTCGTTAAGGGCCCCTTGCCGGTAAATGATGTCGTACTCGAAGGTGGAGAGCTCGATCCGCCACCTAAGAATCTTATCATTTTTAATCTTCCCCCTCTGTTCATTATTGAACATAAACGCTACCGACCGCTGGTCGGTAAGTAGGGTGAAACGTTTGCCGGCTAGGTAGTGGCGCCAGTGGCGCACTGCCTCCACGATGGCTTGGGCCTCCTTTTCCACGGAGGAGTGTCTGATCTCGGGCCCTTGGAGGGTCCTCGAGAAGAAAGCTACGGGCCGCCCCGCCTGGTTGAGGGTGGCCGCCAAGGCGAAGTCAGACGCATCACTTTCCACTTGAAATGGAGTGTTCTCGTCCACTGCCTGTAGCGTGGCCCGCTCAATATCCTGCTTAATGCTTTTGAAGGCGGCGTGGGCCTCAGCAGAGAGCGGGAAAGAGGATGCTTTCAAGAGGGGGCGGGCTTTGTCGGAGTAGTTGGGGACCCATTGGGAATAATAAGAAAATAACCCCAGGCACCTTTTCAGGGCTTTGGGAGTGTTGGGCAGGGGCAGCTCCCGTAGGGGGCGCAATCGTCCGGGGTCTGGTCCGATTTCCCCATTCTCCACCACGCTGCCTAGTATGCAGAGGCGCGTGGTGTTGTAAACGCACTTGTCCTCGTTGTAGGTGAGGTTGAGTTTTTGTGCGGTTTTCAGGAACCTCTCGAGGTTCGAGTCGTGATCCTGCTGGTTGTGACCGCAGATGGTGACGTTGTCGAGGTAGGGGAAGGTTGCCTGCAAGTGGTGGTCATCGACCATGCGGTCCATCTCCCTCTGGAAGACCGAGACCCCATTTGTCACCCCAAAGGGGACTCTGAGGAATTGGTAGAGGCGTCCGTTTGCCTCGAAGGCGGTGTACGGGCGGTCCTCTGGTCTGATAGGGAGCTGGTGGTACGCTGACTTGAGGTCGATGGTGGAGAACACCCGGTATTGGGCGATTTGGTTCACCATTTCTGATATGCGGGGTAGCGGGTAGGCGTCTAGTAGGGTGTACCTGTTGATCATTTGACTATAGTCGATCACCATCCGTTTCTTCTCGCTACCCCTTACCACTACCACTTGGGCGCGCCACGGGCTGTTGCTGCGTTCAATAATGCGCTCTTTCAGGAGCCTGTCTACCTCGGTCACGATAAACCGCCTGTCCTCCCAGCTGTACCTCCTGCTTTTGGTCACTATTGGCCGGCAGTTAGGGGTAAGGTTCGCGAATAGCGAAGGCGGCTTTACCTTCAGGGTAGCCAGACCGCACACTGTGAGGGGCGGCTGGGACCCACCGTACTTGAGCGTGATGCTTAGGTGGTTGCACTGGAAATCCAGGCCCAAGATCACGCTCGCACATAGGTTCTTCATGATTAATACTTTAAAATTATCATATACAGTTCCGTTAACGCACAATTGTACCGTGCAGTAACCCAGAATGGTCGATGTCTGGGTTTTGTCTGCCATAGAGATGGTACCCTGAGTAGGGACCACCTTTAGGGAGAGTTGTTGTGCCAGTTCTGGGTGGATAAAGCTCTCCGTGCTTCCACTGTCAATTAAGCATTTAACCCGGCACCCGTTTACCTCGATGTCCACCATTGATCTGGATAGCGGGTGCGGCCTGGTCTGGTCCACTGTGACCGATGCCACTGTAGGGCCCTGATCGATACAAGATGGCGTCCACGCTGTCTGCTCACAAGATGGCGGACCCCACGAGGTCGGGCAAGATGGCGTCCAAGATGGCCGCTCCCACGGCGCACACGCGGCGGTGGCGGGTTTTCCGGCGGTTGGTTTTCCGGCGGGGTTCCCTCTGCACACCTTCCCGAAGTGCCCCTTCTTACCGCACTTAAAGCAGGTGGTGCCTTTCGCCTGGCACAGGTTTCTGGTGTGCTTTGGCTGCCCGCAGAAGTAGCAGTTGGGTCCCTGACGCGTCGCGGCTGTCGTAGGGCTTCTGGGGGGAGAGCGGGGCCCAGCCGGTGTCGGGCTGTCGGGCGGGGAAGATGCCTTCCAAGATGGCGGCGCCCTCGGTGCACACGTGGCGGCGTGGACGGCGCGGGCTGAAGAGTAGGCGTCCGAGTTTCTCTGGGCCACATCCAGGGATCGCGCGGTGTCCGCAGCCTGTTTCAGGTCCAACCCCGTTTTTTCCAGCAGTCTTTGCCGGATGTAAGTGGAGCTGAGGCCTGTGATGAAGGCATCGCGAACAAGCTCGTCAGTGTACACTGCGGCTTTTACATCTCGGCACTTGCAGTCTTTGCCAAGCATTTTCAGGGTGCTTAGGAACTCCTCCACCGATTCCCCAGGTCGCTGTGCGCGGGTGGCGAGCAGGTGCCTAGCATACACCTCATTCGTAGGCTGCTGGTAATGCACCTTTAAGATGTCGCAGGCGGCCAGGTACGTCTCGGCGTCTTGGATGAGGGGGTAAACCCGGTGGCTTACCCAATTCCGCAGAATTCCGAGTCTCATCCTTGCAGCGTCCGTAGCGTCTTTGACGGCTGCGGAATTGTCCAGGAAGAATTCCATACACTCAAACCAGTGTCCGAAGCGTGCTGATGCGTCCGGAGCATGTTGATCCAAATCCAAACGTTCGGGTTTCAGGAGTTGATCCATAGTGTTGAAAATAAGTTAATAAAATTGATGTGCCTCAATAATTCCGAGACTCGAAGGTAGCAGAACAAAACAAGGCTTTTATTAACTTAGAACGAAACACGTAAGCGAGAGAGATGTCGTCCTTCTGGAGACTGGGGCCAGACTGAAGCTAGCTTACAAACGGGGCCAGGTATGGGCGGAGCCCCACACACAGCACATTCCAGTATACAATACAGCACATTCCAGTACACAATACAATGAGGTCTGGGGGAAGGGAAATGACACTGAAACCGATCTCAGTCACAGGCAGTGATGAATGGAAATATTTCATCACACCCTGGAGGCAAGCCCTTCCAGAGACTCCTGCACTTGTTCCTGTATTTCCCGAACCGCTCTTTTTCTGGATTGCCCCAGAGGCACAGCATCTGCATGCAGCTCAGTAGAGCTAGGAGATTGCTGCAACTTCCACCAAGGACTCTCCACTGCTGTCGCTGTCTCCACCATCTGCTGATGCTCACTTGCGCGCTGTGATAGACCAGGTGGCAACACTACTCTAACACGCCATGGCCCCACCGAGGTGTGCGTTTCTGCGCTGGTGCTGGGTGCACTGAGTCCTAGTGACGCTGCTCCCTCAGAGGCTTCAGGTTCCTCTGAGGAGTCGTCCGGCTCTTTGTCCTGGATCGTGGGGAGGGGGGCGCTCAATGGTCCTGTGGGAGAGTAAAGGCATGAGTTAGACATCTGATATTGATGTTGCAGACACATCCTTTTGTGCAGATGATACAAAGTGATTCTCTATGAACATCATATGCCATTGCAGTCAATCACCAAATGTAAATGAGAGGGATGAAACTCTATTCTGTCACCAGCTTCGTCTAGTGTGCCCATCTTTCCATCGCCCACTCCCAGCTCCTCGCCACCTGACAATTTTGTGTGCAGCCTCCTCAGCACTTGTCAACATTGCTAGGGTTGGTGTACCTCCTCCAGTCAGTGCTCTCTCCCTCTTATTGTGGGCCATCTTTTCCTGCAAGGAGGGACACAAGTGGAGTTTCAACCACAGTGATGGAGTGAGTGTGAAGAATCCCTACCATAGAAGCTTAGAGGGAGACCAAGATGGAGTGAGGTGCCAAGAGGAAGCTAGCTCCCTGTGCGTTGTTAGTTGTTGTTGCTGCATAACAGAGAGAGCAAGTCTAAGGGGTGCATAGGCAGGATGAGACAGAGATGGATAGGTAAGGGAGCAAGGGAAGTAAGGGTAAGGTGGGATGTGGAGGAGCAGGCTTACAATGCAGAGTGCTGGTGATGAGAAGGGGAGCAGATTGAAGGTAAGTGTGATGGGATACTCAGTTTTGATGTTCACACAAGATCATTAAACCGTTTCCTGCACTGGATCCCTGAGCGTGAAGAAACGGACCTTGCACTGACCTCCTCAGTAATGTGCAGCCAGGCTGCCTTGGTCTGCTGAGGAGGCTTCCTACGGCTATCCGGAGGGAAGAGAATTTCCCTGCACCCTCTTACAGCATCAACAAGAGCATGGAGGGACTCATCATTAAAGCGTGGAGCTGCCTTGCCTCTGGAAGAACTCATTGTAGTTGTCACAAATTCACGGACCATCAGAATGCAGAAGACAAAGGCTGAGGCTGAATGGGAGCATTAAAAGCTATGATGACATCATCAGAGGCGGCTAGCCGACCCGATCGCACTCATTGGACCAGCCAGCACGCCCCAATGAAGTCAACAAGGTGATTTAATTAAAATCGGAAATCCACAGCTGATCCCGACGGATGTGGCCCTGGAACCCGCCCACCTCGCAACCCGACTCCCAGTCACCTCGGTAATTAAAATTGCGGCCTCAGTCTCTAAAAGTTTCCCCACCACTGATGTTAGGCTGACTGGCCTGTAATTGCTGGGTTTATCCCTCTCTCATTTTTGAACAGGGGTATAACATTTGCAATCCTCCAGTGTAGGATTCACAAAATTCCCACATTTCCCAAGTTATTAAATAAGGGACCCTGAAGGACAAGTTATTAAATAAGGGAACTCTGAAGGACAATGGCTTTTGGACTTTATGGCAAAGACCTGCAAGGTTAAAAGCAGAGCCCTGCGCAGCATGCCAGGTTCAAAACTCAAACTTGACATGCCCGGGCCTGTGGAAGACAGCTTTAATTTGTGATTTCAAACCAGACAGCTGAAGGAGACAGAACACGCATTCTTCCCTTTAAAACAAATCAACTCAGGAAGAGGCTTAATCTTGCACAAACTTAAAACCCATCAAGACTATGCATATATAATCGCCTACAGTTCAAACTAGCTACCAAGCCAGGAAGACACTGATTTACATTATGCATAAACAAACACCAAGACATTAAAAACCATTTAACAACAGGACAACTGCCCAAAAACCAGTTAAGGTGAACGACTATAATCACCTTAACGAGCCTGCCAAAAATCAGACAAAGAACTAGCCCTGATTTGGCGCACAGATAACGAACTCTAAAACAGTATAATTGTAGGCCCACCGGTAACCAAGGGCAAGCAGACTCGCAAGCAGGCACACGCTCGGGACCAGGGAGGCTCAAAACTCAAAGAAGCAGGACATGGCTAGGCTCGCTGACAACACTCGCAGAAGCCTTCAGCCCACAGGAGCATCCAACCGGAAGGCTCACGGAACATCACGGCGAGGAGGCACGGTGGGGCAGGCTCGACCGAAGATGACTAGGCCGCAACCGCAGCCTTACATGAAGACCGACCACGAGCACCGCGGTAACAAAGGACCGGGTAAACCATACCTTCAGATCATTACCACTGCACAGGTAGTGACCTAGGCCACCGCGACCGAGCCAACACCGAAGACCGCCAGTCGAACCCCAACCGCAACGAAACTTGACGACCAGACCACCACCAGAAGAACAAAACCCGAAGTTTTCCACTCTACAAGCTAAAGTACCCAACAAAGACTTTACTCCCTATCTCTAATGGAGAAAAGAAGGTACTTACCCAGACAAATCCACAACCGCGCCCTTACCATCACCAGAAAGCAGGTAAGTGATTGGCTGGTGAGTATTTCTATCTTCTTTTTTCCAAACTTAAACTCTGTGGTTTATAGTTTCTAAGCTCTCTGTGTTGTAGCGGGGACTGTTGGTAACCAAGGGCCCTCGAGTATATCATTTAATTGGTGGTTTTGATTTAATTTAATTTAAATTAAAGGGTAAGTCATGGCAGGACAGCTCGGCCCGGTAGTGTGCTCCTCCTGCACTATGTGGGAAATCAGGGACACTTCCTGTGTCCCTGACGACCATGTGTGCAGGAAGTGTATCGAGCTGCAGCTACTGGCAGACCGCATAGTGGTGCTGGAGCTGCGAATGGATACATACTGGAGCATTCGCAATGCTGAGGAGGTCGTGAACAGCACGTTTGATCAGTTGGTCACACCGCAGGCAAGGATTGGACAGGCAGAAAGGGAATGGGTGACCAACAGACAGAGTACTAGGCACAGGCAGGTAGTGCAGGGGTCCCCTGTGGACATCCCCCTCTCAAACGGATACACCACTTTGAGTACTGTTGGGGGGGATGGCTTACCAGAGGAAGGCAGCAGCAGCCAACATCCTGGCACCAGGGGTGGTTCTGCTGCACAGGACGGGAGGAAAAAGAGGGATAGAGCTATAGTAATAGGGGATTCTATTGTAAGAGGAATAGGTAGGCGTTTCTGCGGCCGCAAACGAGACTCCAGGATGGTGTGTTGCCTCCCTGGTGCAAGGGTCAAGGATGTCTCAGAGCGGCTGCAGAACATTTTGGAAGGGGAGGGTGACTAGCTAGTTGTCATGGTGCATAAAGGTACCAATGATATAGGTAAAAAACGGGATGAGGTCCTAAAAGCTGAATATAGGGAGTTAGGAGGTAAATTAAAAAATAGCACCTCAAAGGTAGTAATCTCAGGATTGCTACCAGTGCCATGTGCTAGTCAGAGTAGAAATGGAAGGATATTTCAGATGAATACGTGGCTAGAGGAATGGGGCAAGGGGGAGGGATTCAAATTCCTGGGACATTGAAACCGGTTCTGGGGGAGGTGGGACCAGTACAAACCAGACAGTTTGCACCTGGGCAACACCGGGACCGATATCCTAGGGGGAGTGTTTGCTAGTGCACTGGGGGAGGGTTTCAACTAAAATGGCAGGGGGTTGGGAACCTGAGCAGGGAGACAGAGGAAAGTGAAACAAGGATAGAAGCAAAAGACAGGAAGGAGAAAAACAAAGGTGGCAGTCAGAGAAATCAAGGGTTTAAATCAAACATGGCCACAGTAAATAATAATTCTAAAAGATCTAAGAGCATTAAAAAAACAAGCCTGAAGGCTTTGTGTCTTAATGCGAGGAGCATTCGTAATAAGGTGGATGAATTAGCTGCGCAAATAGAGGTAAACGAATATGATATGATTGGGATTACGGAAACATGGCTCCAGGGTGACCAAGGCTGGGAACTCAACATCCAGGGGTATTCATTATTCAGGAAAGATAGGCAAAAAGGAAAAGGAGGTGGGGTAGCATTGCTGGTTAAAGAGCGGATTAACACAATTGAAAGGAAGGATATTAGCTCTGATGATGTGGAATCTGTATGGGTAGAAATGAGAAATACCAAGGGGCAGAAAATGTTAGTGGGAGTGGTATATAGACCCCCAAACAGTAATGCGGAGGTCAGGGATGGCATTAAAAGGGAAATTAGAGAAGCGTGCAATAAGGGCACAGCAGTTATCATGGGTGACTTTAATCTACATATGGATTGGGCTAACCAAATTAGTAACAATACTGTGGAGGAGGAATTCCTAGAGTGTATACGGGATGGTTTCCTGGACCAATATGTCGAGGAACCAACTAGAGATCAGGCCATCTTAGACTGGGAATTATGTAATGAGAAAGGATTAATTAGCAAACTTGTTGTGCGAGGCCCCTTGGGTTGGAGCAATCATAATATGATAGAATTCTTCATTAAGATGGAGAGTGAAGTATTTGACTCAGAGACTATGGTCGTGAACTTAAATAAAGGAAACTACGATGGTATGAGGCGCGAGTTGGGTAGGATTGATTGGGGAATGTCACTCAAAGGGTGAACAGTGGATAGGCAATGGCAAACATTCAAAGATTGCATAGATGAACTGCAGAATTTGTTCATCTCAGTTTGGCATAAAAATAAAACAAAAAAAGGTGACTCAACCGTGGCTAACAAGGGAAATTAGGGATAGCATAAGATCCAAGGAGAGGACATATAAATTAGCCAGAAAAAGCAGTAAACCTGAGGATTGGGAGCAGTTTAAGATTTAGCAAAGGAGGACAAAGGGATTAATTAAGAGGGGGAAAATAGAGTATGAGAGTAAGCTTTCAGGGAACATAAAAACTGACTGTAAAAGCTTTTATAGTTATGTGAAGAGAAAAAGATTGATGAAGTCAAGCATTGGTCCCTTGCAGTCAGAATCAGGGGAATTTATAATGGGGAACAAAGAAATGGCCGACCAATTAAATACATACTTTGGTTCTGTCTTCACAAAGGAGGACACAAATAACCTCCTAGAGATGTCGGGAACATAGGGTCTAATGAGAGGGAGCCACTGAATGAAATCAGAATTTGTAGGGAGATGGTGTTAGGGAAATTGACGGGATTGAAGGCCGATAAATCCCCCGGGCCTGATAATCTACATCCTAGGGCACTCAAGGAAGTGGCCCTAGAAATAGTAGATGCATTGCTGGTCATCTTCCAAAATTCGATAGACTCTGGAACAGTACCCATGGATTGGAGGGTAGCTAATGTTATCCCACTATTCAAAATGGTGGTATAGAGAAAACGGGGAATTATAGACAGGTAAGCCTGACATCGGTAGTGGGGAAAATGCGAGAGTCCATTATAAAAGATGTAATAGCAGAGCATTTGGAAAAGTGACAGAATCGAACAAAGTCAATATGGATTTACAAAAGGTAAATCGTGCTTGACTAATCTACTGGAATTTTTTGAGGATGTAACTGGTAAAATAGATAAGGGAGAACCAGTGGATGTGGTGTATTTGGACTTTCAGAAGGCTTTCGATAAGGTCCCGCATAAAAGATTAGCGTGTAAAGTTAAGGCACATGGGATTGGGGGCAAGGTGTTGACTTGGATAGAGAACTGGTTGGCAGACAGAAAGCAAAGAGTTGGAATAAATGGGTCTTTTTCCGAGTGGCAGGCAGTGACTAGTGGGGTGCCGCAGGGATTGGTCCTAGGACCCCAGCTATTCACAATATATATTAATGATCTAGATGAGGGAACTAGATGTAATATCTCCAAGTTTGCAGATGACACAAAGCTGTTTGGGCGTGTGTGCTGTGAGGAGGATGCCGAAAAACTCCAGTATGATTTGGAGAGGTTGGGTGATTGGGCAGAAGCATGGCAGATGCAATATAATGTGGATAAATGCGAGGTTATCCACATTGGTGTCAAAAACAGGAAGGCAGATTATTATCTGAATGGCAATAGATTGGGAGAAGGGGAAGTGCAACGAGACCTGGGTGTCTTGGTGCACCAGTCGCTGAAGGCAAGCATGCAGGTGCAGCAGGCGGTTAAGAAGGCAAATGGTATGTTGGCCTTCGTAGCGAGAGGGTTCGAGTACAGGAAGAAGGATGTCTTGCTGCAGTTGTACAGGGCCTTGGTGAGACCAGATCTTGAGTATTGTGTGCAGTTTTGGTCGCCTTATCTGAGGAAGGATGTTCTTGCCATGGAGGGAGCGCAGCGAAGATTGACCAGGCTGATACCTGGGATGGCAGGAATGACGTATGAGGAGAGATTGGGTCAATTGGGCTTATACTCGCTGGAGTTTAGAAGAATGAGAGGGGATCTCATTGAAACTTATAAAATTCTAACAGGACTAGACAGACTAGATGCAGGAAGGATGTTCCCGATGGCCGGGGAGTCCAAAACCAGGGGTCACAGTCTAAGGATAAGGGGTAAGCCATTTAGGACAGAGATGAGGAGGAATTTCTTCACCCAGAGAGTGGTGAACCTGTGGAATTCTCTACCACATAAGGCAGTAGAGGGCAATTCATTAAATATATTCAAGAAGGAGTTAGATATATTTCTTAAGGCTAAAGGGATCAAGGGATATGGAGAGAAGGCAGGGACAGGGTACTGAATTTGGATGATCAGCCATGATCTCATTGAATGGCGGAGCAGGCTTGAGGGGCTGAATGGCCTACTCCTGCTCCTATCTTCTATGTTTCTATGTTTCTATTTTTTAAATAGTGAGAGATTGGGAAATGTTGGTGTTCAGAGGGACCTGGATGTCCTTGTACACAAATCACTGAAAGTTAACATGCAGGTACAGCAATCGATTAGGAAAGCAAATGGTATGTTGGTCTTTATAACAAGAGGATTTGAGTATAAGAGTAAAGACGCCTTACTTCAATTATATAGCGCCCGGGTGAGGCCACACCTGGAGTACTGCATACAGTTTTGGTCTCCTTACCTAAGAACATAAGCGCATAAGAAATAGGAGCAGGAGTAGACCATTTGGCCCCTCAAGCCTGCTCCTCTATTCAATAAGATCATGGCTGATCTGATCTTGGTCTCAATTACACTTCCCTGCCTGCTCCCCATAACCCTTGGCTCCTTTGTCGTTCAAAAATCTGACTATCTCCACCTTAAATATATTCAATGACCCAGCCTCCACAGCTCTCTGGGGTAGAGAATGCCACAGGTTCACGACCCTTTGAGAGAAGAAATTCCTCCTCATCTCTGTTTTAAATGGGCGACCCCTTATTCTGTAACTATGCCCCCCTAATTCTAGATTCCCCCATGAGGGGAAACATCCTCTCAGCATTTACCCTGTCAAGCCCCCTCAGCATCTTATATGTTTCAATAAGATCACCTCTCATTCTTCTAAACTCCAATGAGTATAGACCCAACCTGCTCAACTTTTCTTCATAAGACAATCCCTTCTTCTTAGGAATCAACCTAGTGAACCTTCTCTGAACTGCCTCCAATGCAAGTGTACCCCTCCTTAAATAAGGAGACCAAAACTGTACGCAGTACTCCAGGTGTGGTCTCACCAATACCCTGTACAGTTGTAGCAGGACTTCCCTACTTTTATAGTCCATCCCCCTTGCAATAAAGGCCAACATTCCATTTGCCTTCCTAATTACTTGCTGTACCTGCATGCTAACTTTTTGTGTTTCATGTACAAGGACCCCCAGATCCCTCTGTACTGCAGTATTTTGTAATCTCTCCATTTAAATAATAATTTGCTTCTTTATTTTTCCTACCAAAGTGGATAACCTTACATTTTCCCACATTATACTTCATCTGCCAAATTTTTGCCCACTCACTTAGCCTTTTTATATCCCCTTACAGATTCTTTGTGTCCTCTTCACAACTTGCTTTCCCACCTATCTTTGTATCATCAGCAAATTTGGCTACATTACACGCGGTCCCTTCATCCAAGTCATTAATATAGTTGTAAATAGTTGAGGCCCCAGCACTGATCCCTGTGGCATCCCACTAGTTACAGTTTGCCAACCGGAAAATGACCTATTTATCCCGACTCTCTGTTTTCTGTTAGTTAGCCAAACCTCTATCCATGCTAATATATTACCCCCAGCCCCATGAGCTCTTATCTTGTGCAGTAACCTTTTATGTGGCACCTTATCGAATGCCTTCTGGAAATCCAAATACACTACATCTACTGGTTCCCCTTTATCCACCCTGCTTGTTACATCCTCAAAGAACTCCAGCAAATTTATCAAACATGATTTCCCTTTCATAAAACCATACTGACTCTGCTTGACTGTATTATGATTTTCTAAATGTCCTGCTACTACCTCCTTAATAATAGACTCCAGCATTTTCCTAAGGAAGGCTATACTTGCCATAGAGGGAGTGCAACGAAGGTTCACCAGACTGGTTCCTGGGATGGGGGGATTGTCCTATGAGGAGAGATTGCGTAGACTAGGCCTATATTCTCTAGAATTTAGAGAATGAGAGGTAATCTCACTGAAACATACAAAATTCTTACAGGGCTTGACAAGGTAGATGCAGGGAGGATGCTTCCCACGGTGTCTCCTTCCACTGAGTTTGTCCCGCGGTGTCTCCTTCCAGTGAGTGTGTCCTGCGGTGTCTCCTTCCAGTGAGTGTGTCCTGCGGTGTCTCCTTCCAGTGAGTGTGTCCTGCAGTGACTCATTCCAGTGAGTGTGTCCCGCAGTGCGTCTCCTTCCAGTGGAGTGTGTCCCACGGTGTGTCTCCTTCTAGTGAGTGTGTCCCGCAGTGTCTCCTTCCAGATGAGACCAAAGAGGAATTCTACTCCAGCCTTGAGTAATCCCTGTCCCGAGTCCCAACGGGCGACAAGCTGATCCTCCTTGGCGACTTTAACGCCAGAGTTCGAAAGGCCACAGACCTCTGGGGAGGTGTGATCGGCAGAGAAGGGGTAGGGAAAGCCAACCGCAATGGTACCCTCCTCCTGACGAAATGCTTAGAACATGGCCTAGTCATAACCAACACCTTGTTCCATCAGAGATGCAAGTACAAGGCTTCATGGCAACACCCACGCTCCAAGCACTGACATCTGCTGGACTACGTCATCATCTGAGCAAGGAATCGCAAGGACGTCAGCATCACCCATGCCATGACAGGAGCTGATGACTGCTGGACAGACCACCGACTTATCCATTTTGTCATCTCCATCAACGTAGCCCCAAAACAGCAGCGGCATCAGAAGCAATGCTGCAGGAAAACCAACGCTGGAGCACTCAAAGACCCTGCTAAGAAAGCCCTATTCAGCCTGCACCTCACAACCAACCTGACGACTCCCAGTGATTCAGAGACACAGAGTGTCCACAGCACCTGGTCTGTACTCAAGGCCTCCATAATCAGCACCTACGATGAGGCGCTCGGTCAATCGACCAGGAAACACCAAGACTGGTTCGACGAGAACGACCAGGAGATCCAGGAGCTAATAAGCTGCAAGCACAAGGCATTCCTGATCTGGAAACAGCAACAGAACTCGAGAGCAAGAAAGCAGCTCAACAGACGCCTGAAGGCCGAGGTCCAACAAAAACTCGCGACCTAAAGAACAGATGGTGAGTGGAGAAAACGCAGGAGATCCAGCAGCTAGCCGACAACCATGACCTGCGTGGATTCTTTAGCGCAGTCAAGACCATCTACGGCCCAATCACCCAAGGTCCTACCCCACTGCGGACCCAGAACGGAGAGTTACACATCAAGGACAGAGAGGCAGTCAGTGCCCGCTGGAAGGAGCACTTCGAAGATCTCCTTAACTGAGACTTTGTCTTCAATATGAGTGTCCTCAACTCCATCCCGCAGCATGCCACCCGCCACCACCTCCGCACAACCCCAGCCCGGCATGAGGTTGCAAAGGCCATCCGACAACTGAAGAACAACAAGGCCTCAGGAGTAGATGGAATCGTCGCTGAGGCGCTAAAACATGGTGGAGAAGCACTATTGGTGCGAATACATGAACTCATTTCTCTTATTTGGAAGGAGGAAAGCATGCCAGGGGATCGCAGAGATGCCGTAATTGTGACCATCTTCAAGAAAGGTGACAAGTCCGATTACGGTAATTACAGAGGAGTCTCCCTGCTGTCTGCCACAGGGAAAGTCATCGCAAGAATTCTCCTCAATTGTCTTCTCCCAGTGGCTGAAGAGCTCCTCCCAGAGTCGCAATTCAGATTCCGCCCACTAAGGGGCACAATGGACATGATCTTCACCATGCGTCAACTACAAGAGAAATGCAGGGAGCAGCACCAACCATCGTACATGGCCTTTGACGTAATAAAACTCACTACGCACTTGGTTTGAGTATAAAGCAAGACTTTAATCAACTTGTTTCAGAACATGGAGGTCTAGTTGTACTTCACTAGTTCCTTGTCTTACAAAATGTCCCTGACAAGCTGGGGCCAACGCCCGAGTATTTATAATCCTTGGACGGCGCCACCAGCTGGCCGTCCAGCGTTATTTCACGAGTAGTTTCTTGATGAATGATGAGATTTATAACATTCTTCCTGCCTAAAAGATTTGGAAGTCCGATGACTTCCTCTTAGCGGATCAGGCGGACCACGAATAGCCGCAGTCTTTTAGATTTTTGTTTATGGCTAGAAGGCACGTCTCCCCGGACTGTGTCTTGATCCCTGGGCCGCTTGATCCGTACCGGTGGATTGACAGGGCCTGTGTTGCTCTGATCGACCCAAGGGAGGCTGGGCAGATCGTGACTCTGGGTGTGGCTCCACACAGGCGCAGAACTGGCTTCATCCTGTTGGATAGCCGGGGATTGAGTGGCGTCCTGGCCTCGGGTAGCCATCCCACGGG
The DNA here is from genome assembly GCF_052327205.1 of Somniosus microcephalus. Taxonomy (NCBI): domain Eukaryota; kingdom Metazoa; phylum Chordata; class Chondrichthyes; order Squaliformes; family Somniosidae; genus Somniosus; species Somniosus microcephalus. The sequence continues at coordinate 92,384,754 of NC_140995.1, forward strand.
GAGCGCTCGGCTCCCCAAGTGGATCCGGTGGGGCAGCTGGCAGATCTCTCGATGCCCCAGGTAGGGCGTCATCTTCAGGGGAGCACAGAGTGTCGGCATCATCCCCGTGGGTCCCTCTATCGGTGGAACTGGCCGGACAGGGAGCCAGGTCCCGGAGCAAAACGGTGGATTCCCGGCCATCGGGGTACCGCACGTGCGCGTACGTGGGGTTGACGTCCGTGAGTTCTACCTCGTCGATGAGAGGATCGGTTTTAGATGATCGGATGAATCTTCGGAGCAGCACGGGTCCGGGAGCTGCCAACCATGACGGTAGAATTGTCCCATGGGTGGAGCGACGCTGGAAGCTGAAGAATCACTCCTGAGGTGTGACATTGGTAGACGTAGAAAGGAGAGACCTGATGGAATGCAACACATCAGGGAGCATAGTTTCCCACTGCTGGTCTGGTAGATTGCGTGACCTCAGCGCAAGACGAACAGTGTTCCCAATGATAGTGTTGTATCTCTCAACCTGTCCGTTACCGATGGGATGGTACGGTGTTGTTTTACTTGCAGCGATTCCCCGTTGGGAGAGATAACTTTTGAGTTCGCTTGACATGAAGAAGGGACCCCGATCAGAGTGGATGAAATTGGCCGTACCGCAAAGGGAAAAGACTTGATCAAGGCATTTGATCACTGTGGAAGTAAGCATAGTGGGACAGGGGAAAGCAAAGGGAAAGCGTGAATATTTGTCCACCTTAGTCAGTAAGTAGGTGTTTTGCATTGAGGAAGGCAATGGCCCTTTAAAGTCAATGCTGAGTCGCTGCATAGGCTGCATGGCATGTATGAGCGAGCCATCTGATGGACGGAAGAATTGCGGTTTTAATTCCACACAAATTCTACAGGAGGAGCACGTTCTTTTCACATCTTCCGTAGAAAATGGAGATTTTTAGATCGCACAAAGTGCAACATATGGGTAACGCCAGGATGGCATAGTCAGTCTGAAGATCCGCCAGAGTCGAAGTTGACATAGAAGAGCAGAATGCCCGCGTGAGGGTATCCGGGGCCACATTCTTTTTGCCGAGTCGATAATGTATGGTGTATCCAAAGGCGGCCAATTCCATCCTCCAGAGTTGTATTTTGTTATTCTTGATCTTAGTGCGTTTCTGGTTATCCAGCATAAAGGCCACGGAGTGCTGATCGGTTATAAGTGTGAAATGGCGACGAGTGAGAAAATGACTCCATTTACGTACCGCTTCGATGATGGCCGTAGCCTCCTTCTCGACAGGAGGATAACGGAGCTCACTACCCTGCAAAGTTCTGGACAGAAATGCAACGGTCGACCACCTTTATTCAAGGTAGCAGAGATCGCCACATCCGATGCATCGCACTCGACCACGAAAGGAAGATTTTCATCAATGGAATGAAGCGTGGCTTTTTCCAATTGTCGCTTGAGGAGGTTGAAAGCTGAAATAGCCTCTAATGGAAATGACTTTGCGTAAAGCAGGGGCTGGATCTTGTCAGAGAAGTGGGGTATCCATTTCGCATAATAGGCGAACATGCCGAGTGCCTGACGAAGAGAGCCGAGATTCGTAGGTGGAGGGAGCTCCTGAAGCGGACGAAGTCGCTCCAGATCCGGTTTGATGACACCGTTGCCCACCCAGTAGCCAAGGATGTTGACTGATGGTACTGATTTCACAGATTTGGACTCATTTAAGGTTAAGTTGCAATGACGGAGAACGTCAAAAAATTTCTGGAGGTTGGCATCATGCTCTTTCTGGTCATGACCATCAATGGTGATATTATCCAGATATGGAAAAGTGTCCGTTAAGTTCTCCTGTTTGACTAGGCTATCCATTGCCCATTGAAAGACGGCCACCCCATTGGTTACCCCAAATGGAAGGTGACAAAACTGGTAAAGCCGACCATTGGCCTCAAAGGCCGTATACTTCTTGTCAGAGTCATTTAACGGCACTTGATGATATGTGCTCTTTAAATCAAAAGTTGAAAATACCTTGTAGTTGGCAAGGTTATTGACCATGTCATCGATGCGTGGTAGTGGGTAGGCATCCAGTTCGGTATACTGGTTAATAGTTTGCGAGTAATCGATGCAAAGACGTTTCTTGTGTTGCTTCAGAGGATTTTTAACAATGACGACTTGAGCCTGCCAGGAAGATGAACATGGCTCAATGATACCATCAACTAGAAGGCAAGAGATTTCTGTCTCGATAAAGGATCGATCATCTTGGCTGAAACGTCGTGATTTAGTGACTATGGGCTTACATCAGGGGGAAAGATTGGCAAACAAGGAGGGCTCGTCGAGCGAAGCCCCGAAAGCGCACAAAATGGTACTTTGGAAATAGTAAGCTCTGGCTTTGACCCTCCAAACTCGAAAGTGAGTCTTTTGTGTTGTTTCTGGAAATCCTGTCCCAGGAGCACATCACTGCATAGGTTCTTGAGCACCCTGAGCCGGGTGGAGAAATAAGTGTGGCCATTGAGAATAAGGTCACCAAGACAAAAGCCAGAAGAATTGGTGGTCAGTGTCGTCAGAGCCATTGCAATTTCACTGTCCGAGGGGTAAATACGCAGTTTTAACTTACTGACAGCCCGCTCACTAATGAAGCTGTCAGCGCTGCATGAGTCGATTAGTGCACTCAAAATATGTCCATTTATCAAAACCTTCATGGCTGCATGGGACAGACTTTGAGGAAAAACAGCTGTGATGGGAGGAGGGGCAGTTTTACCCTTGACAGCTGTAACCTTAGTAGTGGTTCTTGGGGGAGGAGCAGTTTTATAGATAGTAGCTACAAAACTAACAGGAGCTCTCGACCGGTATACCTTAGAAAAGTGGCCTTTCTTACTAACAGCGGCTCTTGACTGGCATAGCTTAGAAAAGTGACCTTTCTTGCTGCAATGATTGCAGGTCGTGTTATGAGCAGGACAAAATTTCCTATAATGGAATGCACCTCCACAGAAGAAACACTTCCTTCCAGATTGCCAAGATGCCGCTAGGGCGGGGTCATCATCAGTGTAGGTTTCTAGGGTAGGGTTGTCATCAGCCAGGTTGGAGTCATCATCCGTGAGGGCTTCCGCCTGAGGCCTATCGAAAGAGTCACTAAAAGTGATAGCAGCAGCCCGTGCACGTGATGAAAGATAGGTGTCTGCATTCCTCTTTGCTAAGTCCAGAGAACATGCCTGGTCATAGGCAGCCTGTAACTTGAGGGTTTTATTCTCCAACAGACGTTGACGTATGAAGGGAGACGCAATCCCATTAATAAAGGAATCACGAATTAACTCCTCCTGGTACTGCTCAGCTGTAACAGCTTTAAGATTACAATCCTTGCTGAGCCTGCGAAGTTTCTGAAGGAATTCGTCAAGTGATTCCCCGGGTTGTTGTCGAGTTGTGGCCAGTAGATGCCGAGCAAAAATTTCATTTTGCGACTTGACATATAGCTGCTGTAGTATTTGGATAGCGGCGTCATAGTCTACACAGTCTTCGATATAATCAAACACATGAGGGGCTACATAATTAGCAAGCATTCATAACTTATTAGGAACATTCTCACCACACTCCTCAAGGAAGTTGCTAAAGGTACGATACCAGTGTTTCCATACCTTAGCAGCTGTAAGTGAATTCGGGTCCAGGTCAAGACGGGTGGGTCTGAGTAGTTTCTCCATGATGGATCGATTACTTGTCTGAGTTCCCTTCTATGGTTCAAGTCATAGCTGGCTGTTCCCGAATCACCCAAAGCGTGGAGTCGATATCAAGTTGATTAAATTGACGTAATAAAACTCATTACGCACTTGGTTTGAGCATAAAGCAAGGCTTTAATCAACTTGTTTCAGAACATGGAGGTCTAGTTGTACTTCACTAGTTCCTTGTCTTACAAAATGTCCGTGGCAAGCTGGGGCCGACGCCTGAGTATTTATACTCCTTGGACGGCGCCACCAGCTGGCCGTCCAGCGTTATTTCATGAGTAGTTTCTTGATGAATGATGAGATCTATAACAGCCTTCTTTGACCTCACAAAGGCCTTCAACACGGTCAACCGTGAGGGATTATGGAGTGTCCTCAAATTCGGCTGTCCTCAAAAGTTTGTCACCATCCTCCGCATGCTTCACGATGACATGCAAGCCGTGATCCTGACCAATGGATCCACCACAGACCCAATTCACGTACGGACCGGTCAAGCAAGACTGTATCATCGCACCAACACTCTTTTTGATCTTCCTTGCTGCAATGCTCCATCTCACCCTCAGTAAGCTCCCCACTGGAGTGGAGCTAATCTACAGAACAAACAGGAAACTGTTCAACCTCCATCGCCTCCAGTCCAGATCGAAGGTCGTCCCATCCTCTGTCGTCGAATTACAGTATGCAGACGATGCTTGCATCTGCACACACTCTGAAGTCGAACTCCAAACCATCGTCAACACCTTCACCAAAGCATACGAGAGCATGGGCCTTACACTAAACATCCGTAAGACAAAGTTCTTCTACCAACCTGCCCCCGCTACACAGTGCAACTCCCCGATTATCAAAATCCATGACGAGGCCTTGGACAATGTGGACCACTTTCCATACCTCGGGAGCCTACTGTCAACAAGGGCAGATGTTGATGACGATGTCCAACACCGCCTTCAGTGTGCCAGTGCAGCCTTCGGTCGCCTGAGGATGAAAGTGTTTGAAGACCAGGACCTCAAACGCAGCACCAAGCTCATGGTCTACAGAGCAGTAGTGGTATCCGCCCTCCTGTATGCTTCAGAGTCATGGACCATGTACAGCAGGCACCTCTAAGCACTGGAGAGTTACCACCAACACTGCCTCCGCAAGATCCTGCAAATCCATTGGCAGGACAGGCGCACCAACGTCAGTGTTCTTGCTAAGGCCAACATCCCCAGCATCGAAGCTTTGACCACGCTCGATCAGCTCCGATGGACGAGCCACATCGTCCGCATGCCTGATTCGAGACTGCCAAAACAAGCACTCTACTTGGAGCTCCGACACGGCAAGAGAGCCCCAGGTGGGCAAAGGAAATGCTTCAAGGACACCCTCAAAGCCTCTTTGAAAAAGTGCAACATCCCCACCAACACCTGGGAATCCCTGGCCCAAGATCGCACAATGTGGAGGAGAAGCATTCGGGAAGGAGCTGAACATCTCGATTCTCTTCGCCGGGAGCAAGCGGAAGCCAAGCGCAAACAGCGGAAGGAGCGCATGTCAACCCAAGCACCCCACCCACCCGCCCCTTTAACCACTGTCTGCCCCACCTGTGACAGAGACTGTAGGTCCCACATTGGACTCATCAGTCACCTGAGAACTCATTTTTAGTATGGAAGCAAGTCACCCTCGGTTCCGAGGGACTGCCTAAGAAGTTTCCCCTGGCTGGGGAGTCTAGAACCAGGGGTCACAGTCTCAGAATAAGGGGTCGGCTATTTAGGACTGAGAAGAGGAGAAATTTCTTCACTCAGAGGGTGGTGAATCTTTGGAATTCTCTACCTCAGAAGGCTCAGTCGTTGAGTATATTCAAGACAAAGATTGATAGATTTTTGGGTATTATGGGATTCAAGGGATATGGGGATAATGCAGGAAAGTGGAGATGAGGTAGAAGATCAGCCATGATCTTATTGAATGGCGGAGCAGGCTCGAGGGGCCGAATTGCCAACTCCTGCTCCTATTTCTTATGCTCTTATGTTCTTAGAACGTGATACGAACGTATACAAGTTGTTCAGAGGAGAAAATAATCTTTCCCTGTCAAGCTGCTGACTGAACTCTTATGCCAATCCGGCATTTCCATCATTCCTGTTTCTATCAGTGTAAGTAACTACTGCTAAGAACACGCTGCAGCATCTCCAACACCCGTCGTTGCCAGTGTGATTTAAGCCCTGCTGGTCGCTCACTGGCTAAAGGCTAACTTCCTTCTCTTCCATGATTGGCTGAACCATTATACAGCTGATTGGTTGAGTGAAGTACCGCGCTTCTGGTCGGTGATTGGCTGAGAGCGCTGCTGGCCGTGGTTACCAGGAGACGCGGCTCGGTCGGTTGCTGCAGCGAGGGATAACGCGAAGCCAAGCGGCGAGAGCACGGGGAACGAGCCGGGATTGAAGCACCGATAACCCGCCTCCTTCGTGGCCGTGTGATCGAGGTTTTGAACCATGTTCATCTATTTGAGTAAGAAGGTGAGGTAGCCGATGCCGCCGGAGTCGCAGTCGCAGTCGCAGATTAGGCCGCGGGAGCTCGGAAGGGTTTAAACAGCAACGGACCGAGCTCGAGCTGCGAAGGGCCGGAGGGAATTGCGCACTGCGATCAGTTCGAGTCTGCTGAGCTTCTTATTTTGCTCTTAAAAAGAGGGGGTTATTTATACAAAATAGTTTTGCTTTTAGTAACTTTTAAATTTAATTTATGAAGCAGCTATAGTTTTAGTTTATTTTTGTGAGTAATGTTTATTATTCTGCTCTTAGAAAATTGGTGGTTTTACTTGCACAGAATAGTTTGTTTTTCCACACAAGAGCCACCTCATCTACTCCCACTCCTGCTCCTTGCCCAAACCTTTTAACATGCCTCTAATATTCCACCTTTTTTAAACAGCTGCCAAATTCACAATTGAAAGAGTTTATGGATGCCATTTATTCAACTGTGGAGTGGTCCCCCCCCAAGTGTGAATGTACAGGATCCTGCTTGACTGGGCAGATGTTTTGCTTTTAACATAACTGTACATAGCCAACTAAAGAAACTGTCAGAAATAAGTGCAGAAAGGAAGAGGTACAGGCTGAAAGGGCGATCAATGGACTGAAGATGGAATAAGTTAATGGTGCACATGGGCCGCACCATGTGTGAATGGAGTGGAGTTGATGCACAGATGGTCCTTTTTCAAAACGTTCGTTGAGTATCAGCTTTATCTTAATCCTCCTGTGCAGGCAATGCTTGAGATTATATCTATGACTTGATAATATCCCATTTATCAAAGACTGCCACAGACATGATGCCTCCTTCTGTGCCATAAATTTCTATGATTCTATGTAAATTTCTATGAAGGTCTGGAAAGCTGTGTTTGGGAGGGGGGTGGGTGTGGATCTTACAGGATCTTTTAAATCCATCCTGTCCATTGTAATTATTATCTGCAAAAGGAATGTGTAATCAGGACCTTGAACTAATAAGTTCTAAAAACATTTGTTTACAAATATTCCAAAACCTCTGTTTACAAATATTCCTACTTTGTGGATGTTCTGCCGCTTGCCAATACCAGTTAGAATCAACAACAGTTTGCATTTATTATTCTATATACAGGCCAAAACAAACAAAAGCAACTGATGCTATGCCATGGTGAGAGACTTAGAAGAGGTGACTGAAAACTTATTTGAAAGGAGGTTTAAGAAGGTGTTTAAAGGCACAGAGAGAAAGTAGGGAGACAGAGGGGTTTAGAGAAGGAGTTCAAGACAGTGAGGGCTGAGTTATCCGAAGGCTTTGCTACTGATGGCAAGATGGGGTTGGCGTACTAAAGATTGCAGGACTGGACAAGAGGCTGGATAAAGTTGCAGAAGAAGGTTGAGGCAATTTGTACATGAGGATAAGGGTTTTAAATTCAATGTGTTGGGGGAATAAGGAGCCAATGTGGGTCAGCAAGTCTAGGGGTGATGAGTGAGTGGGACTTAGTGCAAGACAGGATATGGGTGACTGCGTTTTGGGTAAGCTAAAGGTTATGGAGAGTGGAGAATTGGAGGATGTTCAAAAACAATCAGGCCGAGAGGTGACAAAAGCTTGTATAAGGATTTTGGTAGTAGTCGGGTGGGGGTGCAGTAGAAGCAAGTGGTTTTGGTGATGTCAAATGCTGCAGAGAATTTGAGGAGGACAAGTCGGGATAATGCATTACAGTTCACAGAGGATGTAATTTGTGGCTTTGGCAAGGAATGTTTTCTTGCTGTGAGTAGGATGGAAACCAGAATGAGGGGATTTTTGAACAGGGAGTTTGAGTGATGGGCATGGATTTGGGTGGCAACTGCAGATTTGCATACTTTTTAGAGAAGGAAGAGTTTTAGAGATAGGGCAGTAATTGGAGAGGATGGCTAGGTGAAGGGTATTTTTTTGAGGAAGAGAGTGATGGCCACCAGAACACTATTGAGGTAATTCCACAGCTGTGCTGCTGGTGGGGAACATTTCCCGCCAACAACTCATGTTGGAAATTCAGGCATGCGTGGTGCAGATTTTCCCAACCATTTAAAGTAATAAAAAAAAATCGTGCCGTGCATGCCTGAATTTCTGATATGTGCTCTTGGTGGGAGAGATTCCCCATCAGCAGCACAAAGTTGGAAAATTACCGTTCATTTTGGCATGTATTCAATTCCCATTGCCCATGTATGCAGAATTCAATAACTATCTCCAATATTCACATGATTTGCCTTTTTTCCTTAAAATTGCAGGTCTTCAATGGAAAAAATCAGGCTGTGTGTAAAATGGCTGTTGATTCACTATTGCCAGTTTTGCGCTACTGCCTAAGATCAATTCCACCCCCTTTATAGAAGTAATAATCTGTCCTGTTGCTAAGTATACAATAGGATCCTGTCCTGCTGAAGCTAGCCAGAGTACAATCCATTTGATAGACTAAAGATTTGGTGGTAGAAGTGTCCTGTGTTTGCGGAGCATTTTCTTCAAAAAATTTGAGATTAAACAAATGTTCAGGTTAAATATTTATTAAAGTTTAGAAATTATAGTATTGTAATTTAATGAAAGAAAAAATTCAAAAAGCTTCTTCTGATAAACAATGATGCCCATTTTGATGCTGTCATTTGGGTATGCTAGGATATTGTTTGTGAACAGGAATGGCATTTATGAGAAGTTTCTGCTTCTGCAAGTAACGTGTCACTTGTGGCACCAACTGAGAATAAAATAATTCCTCAAGCTACTTACTGTTTATTCAAGCATTAGATTGAACCTTGGAGTGAACGAGAAAAGTTGAGATTAAGGTTGTTGAAAGTTAGGTGCTTGGCAGATTCTAACCTCGCTGGTATGGAACTGTAGTGGTAGTTTGTATGACTGACTGGTGTTGCTGTGTGCTAAGATTCTGAGGTACCTTTTGCTGTACTTGTTCCCTGGTGTGACACTTCTTCCATGTTCATCCATACTCTGAGGAATTAGCAAAGAAATGGATGAAGAAATAGAAGATGAGTTTGAGACTGACTTCCTGTTGCTGGGAAGGTAAAAATCCAGATTAAGATGGAGTTTGTATGTGATGACTGTGATGAGGAAGCCATGGGCGACAGCAAATTCTTTCCCGAAATGGGGAGGAGGGCGTACAATAAATCTGGAGTTTTGGTGCACTGTTCTTAGTTGGGGAAGGTCCTTTTGTATGACGTTAGCAATTTTATCTTTAATGAACATGGATGTGTTTATTACTTATGTACAGTATTTAGAAATCGTCAAGCATATTCCTTAATTCAATTTTAGGTTATCTGTGTTAATGTACAATGTTCCCTTTTGTATTTCATTTCAGATTGCCATTCCTAATAACACTCAGTTGAGATGTGTTTCATGGAATAAAGACCAAGGATTTATTGCCTGTGGTGGGGAAGATGGCCTTTTAAAGGTGCTGAAACTTGAAACACAGACAGGTAGGGAAAAGCTTAGAAAGTCATATGGTATGTAGTACAATTTTTAAGAATGTTTTTTGCATATATTTTATGTTAAATCCCCAAAATGCATGCAGAGGGTATACAATGCTCTGGTCAGGATACCTGAAGAACTGTGCACTGTTCTGGGTATCCATGATATGAAGGGGGAAAGAGGCTAAATATAGGAGAGTAATCAAGCTATTAAGAAACTCTCGTTTAAACGGCACCTAAATATCCGGAATTTTCTATTAACTGGCAAAATTCATACTCCGAAAACAACACCTCAATAACCGGAAATGTTGCCGAGTCCGAGTCAGAGTCTCCCGTGGTGGCCGAGTTAGTCAGTGGGGGTAGTTCTCCAAACTGCCACTACAATATTCGGCTTCTTGGCGCTGTTGGAAGTCCGAACACCTCAATAACAGGAGTCTGACTCTTTGGGCTCGATTTTGTCAATGGGGAGCTTTTGGAGGCGGGACTCCCACTTTTTGGGTTGTAGTCCCGCCTCCATCAACTTGTGGCCAACCCATGCGATTTTCCCTTGATTGATTAAGGGACACCTGGTTACTGGTGATGTCAGCGATTGACATTTCATCTGTCAAGAGCTTTTGACAGATGAAAAATCAGTGTTTGACAGCTCTGTGAAGCTGTCAAACACTGACAATCTGTCTTCTAACTTGAGTCCTTCTACTCAGACTCAGTTAGAGATCTCTCCAGACCAAAAAGCAGAGGCTGCAGCTTTTGACAGTTCAGCGGCCATTCTGCTTTCTGTGCCGGTTAGCTGAGGGACTCCTGAGAACTGAAGGAAGGAAGCCTGCAGGAGAAAGTAAAGGTAAGTAAAACTTAATAAAACACTTTACACTTACCTCACACACTTACCTCTGCACACATGCACCCATCACTCACCTGCACAATGGACATCTCGACCCCTCCAACCCCTGCAGACCGGTAGTCCGCCTCGCTAACTTGGCATGGTTCGGAGCCGTTGGACAGCCCACACTTCAGGGCTAAAAATAGGGATTAGACAAAAAACTGTCTGTTAACTACCTGTTAACAGGCAGTTAATTGGCACTAATCCCCTTCCCGGCTCGGGGAGGCGGCTCCCAGCACAGGTCGGGTACCCACCTCCTGGGACATTGGCACGGAGGCGGGTTGGGGGCGGGATGGGTTCCTGTCCCCCGATTCTACAATTTTCCCACCACTCCCGCCTCCAAACCCACCTCCTCGGGGCTTGGAAAATCGAGCCCTTTGTTAAAAATAGCCTCGGTAGATAACCCTCTCCGTCATCCGGAATTTTTATTCAACCGGCACCATCCCGGTCCCGACAGTGCCGGATACCAAAGAGTTTCCTGTACTTGGATTTAAAGTGATAAGCTATGAAGAATGACTTGATTCTTCAGCCTTGAAAAGAAAGGAAGACTTGCATTTATAAAGTAACATATCAGATGTTATAGAAGTATATAAGATACTTAATGGGATAGAGGAAGTAAACCTGGAATGTATAGGTCAAGGAAGTAGGACAGAGCACACAAGCAAAGGATTGTGAAGGGCAAGTTTAGGCCAGATTGGACTGATTTAAGGAACAACTAGATGTTGTACTGGGAAGTCGATAGAGCTGGATCTTCAGATTCAAATGGTTGAACCAATCTTGTGACTTTACATGTTCTAGGTTTGTGTTTTAAAAAATATATATATTTGATAACGACCACCATCTTATTATTTTAAAAGAAAGAACTTCAATTTATATAGCGTGCTTCATGTCTTCACGATGTCTCAAAGTGATACAAAGCCAATTAATTATTTTTGAAGTGTAATCAATGTTGATATATAGGCAAATGTGACAGCCAATTTGCGCACAGCAAATTCCCACAAACAGCAGTGAGGTAAATGACCAGATAATCTGTTTTTGTGGTGTTGGTTGAGCCCTGGCATGTTTTAAGTCCTTCTGAGCTAGCAGATGATACCTTGGTTTAACGTCTCATCCAAAAGACAGTACCACTCCCTCAGTACTGCACTGAAGTGTTATCCTAGATTACGTGGTCAAGTCTCCGGTGTGTTGCTTGAACCCACACCTTCTGACTCGGCGATAAGGCTGAAACTTATGAAAGTTTGTTTTACTATGGTGGGGATGTTAAAATGAACTCCTGATATAAAAAAAATGATCTAAATTGACAATGGCCAATTAGTGACCAAACTGAACTATTTTTGAACATGTTGTGATAGTTGTTGTTTCACAAAGGTATTTTGATGAGGGTTGGATGTGTATCATAGAGTCATAGAGTCATAGAGTTATACAGCACGGATAGAGGCCCATCGTGTCCGTGCCGGCCATCAAGCCCTGTCTAATCTAATCCCATATTCCAGCATTTGGTCCGTAGCCTTGTATGTTATGGCATTTCAAGTGCTCATCCAAATGCTTCTTCAATGTTGTGAGGGTTCCTGCCTCCACAACCCTTCCAGGCAGTGAGTTCCAGACTCCAACCACCCTCTGGGTGAAAAAGTTCTTTCTCAAATCCCCCCTAAACCTCCCGCCCTTTACCTTGAATCTATGCCCCCTAGTTATTGACCCTTCTACTAAGGGAAAAAGCTCCTCAGTATCCATCCTATCTATGCCCCTCATAATTTTGTACACCTCAATCATGTCCCCCCTCAGCCTCCTCTGCTCCAAGGAAAACAAACCCAATCTGCCCAGTCTTTCTTCATAGCTGAAGCGCTCCAGCCCTGGTAACATCCTGGTGAATCTCTTCTGCACCCTCTCCAAAGCGATCACATCCTTCCTGTAGTGTGGCGACCAGAACTGCACACAGTATTCCAGCTGTGGCCTAACCAGTGTTTTATACAGCTCCATCATAACCTCCTTGCTCTTATATTCTATGCCTCGGCTAATGAAGGCAAGTATCCCATATGCCTTTTTTACCACCTTATCCACCTGTTCCGCCGCCTTCAGGGATCTGTGTACTTGCACACCCAGATCCCTCTGCACCTCCGTCTTGCCTAGGGTCTTACCATTCATTGTGTATTCCCTTGCCTTGTTAGTCCCCCCCAAAGTGCATCACCTCGCACTTTTCCGGGTTAAATTCCATTTGCCACTGTTCCGCCCACCTGACCAACCCATCTATATCGTCCTGCAGGCTGAGGCTACCCTCCTCGCTATTTACCACCCTACCAATTTTTGTATCATCCGCGAACTTACTGATCATACCACAAGTCATTAATGTAGACCACAAACAGCAAGGGACCCAGCACCGATCCCTGTGGCACCCCACTGGCCACAGGCTTCCAGTCACAAAAACAACCTTCGACCATCACCCTCTGCCTTCTGCCACTAAGCCAGTTTTGTATCCAATGTGCCAAGGCACCCTGGATTCCATGGGCTCTTACCTTCTTGACCAGTCTCCTGTGCGGGACTTTATCGAAGACCTTACTGAAATCCATGTATACCACATCCACTGCGTTACCCTCATCCTGCAGAGAGGTGAAAAATCTTAGTTAGTAATACAAAAATTCCTCTAAAGTATTGCAAGTAGGGGTAGATGAAATATGGTAAGAAAAATGGGCACAAATGACTTTGTAGGCAAGTGCAGGAGAGAAGACTAAAACCAATTGGGGAAAGGAGGAGAATAAGAAAAAAATGAGAAATGGACTCTCAAGGTCAGATAAGCTGTAATTTAAACTGATCTTGGCTGCAGCAGTGGTGGGGGAACTACAATTAGTATCTCTGGGTAATGGAGGAGGAGAGAAAAAGCTGCCAGGATTCCTAGTCCTATTTGCTATCCAGTGACCCCTGCAGGAGGGTGCGCATGATTGGGTACTGGCAGGCACATAGCTAACAATTTGAGGTTTGTACACGCTGTTGATATTAGCTTATCTCTGGTCTTTCAAATAATCAGGATCAAGTGCAAACCAGTATGATGGGTATATTGCTTTTAATCGGAGTTTATGACGGAATATAATACACTAGTTATGCAGCAAAAACATACGACTGTGATAAGCAGCTGGTACTGATCCCAATCGGACAGACGTCTGGCGTGCGTGGACAGCTCTTTGGCATACGGTCTTTCTCCCTCTCTTCCTCTCTTCTAGAACCGGCAAGAGTGTTAAATTAGGGTCAACGTGGGTCCACCCTCGGAAGAGTGTTCTTCTTCTCCTTCTTAGGCAGTCCCTCGGAACGAGGATGACTTGCTTCCACACTAATAATGAGTTCTCGGGTGACTGATGAGTCCAATGCGGGACCTACAGTCTGTCACAGGTGGGGCAGACAGTGGTTGAAGGGGCGGGTGGGTGGGGTGCTTGGGTTGACGTGCGCTCCTTTTGCTGTTTGCACTTGGCTTCCACTTGCTCCCTGTGAAGAGACTCAAGGTGTTCGGTGCCTTCATGGATGCTTCTCCTCCACTTTGTGCGGTCTTGGGCCAGGGATTCCCAGGTGTTGGAGGGGATGTTGCACTTTTTCAAGGAGTTTTTGAGGGTGTCCTTGAAGCGTTTCCTCTGTCCACCTGGGGCTCTCCTGCCGTGTCGGAGCTCCAAGTAGAGCGCTTGTTTTGGGAGTCTCGTATCGGGCATGCGGACGATGTGGCCCGTCCAACGGAGCTGATCGAGCGTGGTCAAAGTTTCGATGCTGGGGATGTTGGCCTGAGCGAGAACACTATCTTGCCAATGGATTTGCAGGATCTTGCGGTGGCAGCATTGGTGGTACCTCTCCAGTGCTTTGAGGTATCTGCTGTACATGGTCCATGTCTCTGAAGCATACAGGAGGGCGGGTATCACTACTGCTCTGTAGACCATGAGCTTGGTGCCGGGTTTGAGGTCCTGGTCTTCAAACACTCTCTTCCTCAGACGACCGAAGGCTGCACTGGCACACTGAAGGCGGTATTGGACTTCGTCCTCGACGTCTGCCCTTGTTGACGGTAGGCTCCCGAGGTATGGAAAGTGGTCCTCGTTGTTGTTGTATCCGTGTGTTAATGGAGACACGGAATGCAGGAGTTGGTTTAACAGGTGTTTACTGAACAAAGTCTGGAGGTGAACTAAAAGATACAAGATGCTATACAGGCTTATATACCCGAGTGGTCACTACCGGTATTACAGTACACAGGGGCTCTTAAAGGTACATACACTACAATTCCTCCCCTTTTAGATAATTAGTACATAACATTTTAAGTAATCATTAATTAACATGTTTACAAGAACAATAATCTACACATTTGCTGCAGTTAATCAATTATAAGTCAGTCTCTCTGGAGGCTTCCTGACTCGGTCCGGATAATGCCTCGGTGGTGTAGTAGTTTTCGGTGGTGTAGTAGGTTCTTTTGGCAAGGTCGATTCGGCTTGAATGCCAGTGTCGGGTTCATCTGGTTCCAGTATCACCGGATCGGAGGTAGATACTATGGGTATCTCTGCTTCATCATTAGGCGTATAGAGTTGTGGTGTAGGTTGTCCCTTTTCGGATGACTCTATGATCTGTTCAGCATGGCGCCTTATTATGCTTTCTCCAATGTCCACGGTATACATCAGCGGTCCTAGTCGTGTGCAAATAGTTCCAGGCTGCCATTTCTCGGTACGGTAGTCCCGGGCCAAAACTTGTTGACCTATCTGGAAGGTTCTAGTTGGCCTTTCATTCATGCCTTGAAATTGCCGGTTCTCTACGTCCCTTCTGATGTTTGGCTTGATCAAATCCAGCCGGCATCTTCGTCTTCTATTGAAAAACATCATGGCGGGAGTTTGGTTTGTAACCACATGTGTTGCATTCCTGTACGCAAACAAGAAGTTATCTACCTTATGTTGTAGATTTATGTCTTCATTACCCATGGCCTTGATGGCCTTCTTGAAGGTCTGGACAAACCTTTCAGCCAATCCATTGGTGGCGGGATGGTATGGGGCGGACGTGTAGTGCTTAACCCCATTGTTTTTTAAGAACTTCCTGAATTCTTCGGACACAAATTGCGGTCCATTAGCAGAACAGATCTGTTCAGGCAGCCCATTCCTGGCAAATATGGTCCTTAATACTGTGATGGTTTTTTCCGTGGTGGTGGAGGACATCTTTATTACATCCGGCCACTTGGAGTGTGCATCAACCGCGATTAAGAACATTGAGTCCATAAATGGACCAGCAAAGTCGATGTGTACCCTTTGCCATGGAGATGAGGGCCACTCCCATGGATGTAGAGGGGCTTGTGGTGGAGCGTTTTGGACCTTCTGGCATCCTAGACAGCCCTTGGTAATTTCTTCGATGTCTCCATCGATACCTGGCCACCACACAAACGCTCTGGCTAGGTTCTTCATTTTCACTCCACCCAGATGCCCCTTGTGAAGCTCCTTTAGCACTTTATCTTGGAGTTTGGGTGGAATCACCACTCTGGATCCACACATCAAGGTTCCTCGGCACACTGACAGCTGTTCTCTTCTTTGCGAGAATGCTGGCAACAGCGGTTCGCCATGTGCTGGCCATCCCTTCACCGTTAAATCGTAGACTCCTGAGAGAGTTGGGTCATTTCTCGTTTCCTTTTCAATGGTAGAATTTGTTACTGGTAGACATTCCACTATGGTTGAGTGGAACATCTCCACTGGGTCCACTGTAGGTGCCTCTTCTACCGTTGGCAACGGTAGGCGCGATAAACCGTCAGCATTCCCATGCTGTTTTGATCCTTTGTATTCTATGTCATATTGGTGTGCCCCTAGGGAAAGGGACCACCTCTGTAGCCTTTGTGCTGTCATAATGGGAACGCCCTTTTTTAGGGTTGAATATGGAGACGAGGGGTTGATGGTCAGTCAACAAGGTAAATTTTTGTCCGTGCAGGTAATGGTTGAATTTCTTCACTCCCCACACCAGGCTGAGTGCTTCCCTGTCGATCTGGGCATAGTTACGCTCAGCTGAGTTCAATGAGCGTGACGCAAAAGCTATTGGCTGCTCCGAGCCATCAGGGAATCTAAGCGATAATACCGTTCCTACGCCGTAAGGGGATGCATCGCACGCCAGTCTGATTGGCAGTGATGGGTTGTAATGAGCCAACACTTCCTTGGACGTGATCAAGCCTTTGCATTTATGGAAGGCACGTTTACAGTCTTCGCTCCATTTCCAAATTACTCCCGTTTGTAGCAGTGCGTTAAGAGGGTGCAGAATAGTTGACAAGTTCGGTAAAAATTTATGATAGTAATTTATCAATCCCAGGAACGACCTTAATTGTGAGACATTTTCAGGTGCTGGGGCTTTTGGGACCGCTTCAGTTTTTTCAGGTGACTTATGCAACCCTTCTTCGTTAATTATATGGCCACAATATGATATTTGTTTCTGGAAAAATTCGCACTTGGGGCGATTTGCTCGTATGCCCCGTTCTCTCAGCCTAGTGAGCACCTGCTCCAAATTGGCAAGGTGCTCGTTGTCGTTTTCTCCTGTTACAAGGATGTCGTCTAGGTAGCATTGAGTCCCCGGAATCCCTTGCAGGACTTGCTCCATAGCTCTTTGCCAGATAGCTGGAGCTGATGCTACTCCGAAAACCAGCCGATTGTACTGGTACAGGCCTTTGTGTGTGTTTATCGTGAGATACTTTTTAGAGGCCTCCTCAACCTCCATCTGTAGATATGCCTGTGCCAAGTCAATTTTGGTGAAACGTTTCCCTCCGGATAGTGAGGCGAAAATATTTTCTATCCTCGGAAGAGGATACTGTACCATGTGAAGGACCGGGTTTACAGTCACCTTGAAGTCCCCACAGATGCGAATTTTTCTCTGTTCTTCAGATTTATCATTATTCAACGTTTTCTTCATGACCGGGACGATGGGTGTTGCCCACTCGCTCCAATCTATCTTGGATAACACACCTGCCTTTTCCAAATTCTCCAGCTCTGCCTCGACTGCTGGACGAATTGCGTATGGCACCGGCCTTGCCTTAAAAAACTTGGGAATTGCTGCATCTTCTACTTTTATTGAGGCGGTGACGCCTTTCAAGGTTCCTAGTTCCTGTTGAAACACTTCTTTGGCGTTGGCCAAGATGTCTTTTAATCGTTCAGGTATGATGTCATCATCATTTTTTTTCTTACTGGTCACCGTCAGTGCCTGAATGGAGTGCCAGTCTAAACGTATCTTCCTGATCCATTCACGTCCCAACAGCGGTGGACCACCATCTTGCAGAATGTATAAATACAACTTCTGTATTTCCTTGCCGTTGTATACTTTCTGCCCCGTATATGTCTTCAAGATAATGGATGTGTCTTTCAAAGGTATATGCGGAAATAGCCGCTCGTAATCCCGTCGACTTATGACGGTCAGAGCTGATCCTGTATCTAGCTCCATTTTAACTGGGGACCCCGCTATCGTGAGGGTAACCCAAATGGTCTGGTAATCTTCTTTGGCAATTACATTATGTAATTTGAGACAGCTTAGTCTCTTGTTTCCAGAATCGCTATTGCTCTTCTGGTCTTCGGAGCTACTGTCCGTCATCATTTGTACCTTTCTGTACTTTTCCTTATCGATTTTTTTTCTGTCAGTGGATTTTTTGTTTCCAGATCGGCATACACGTGCAATGTGTCCCATCTTTCCGCATTGCCTGCATGCTTTGTCCTTGAACCAGCAGTCCCTCTGGTCATGGGTGGATCTGCCGCAGCGATAACATCTCTCGAAATCCCGTGTCATTTCATGGGTGCCGAAGTCCTGTGGCTTTTGCTGTATCTCTGCAGCTCCTCTTGCTGCTGCTTCGTATGATACAGCCACACTGAAAGCCTTGTCCAGTGTCAAATCTTTCTCTGAAAGTAGCCTTTTCTGTGTTCCTTCACTTAGGAGACCGCAGACGAATTTGTCTCGTAGAAAATCTGCCAGTCCTGCCCCGAATTGGCAGTGCTTTGACAGCTTTCTTAATTCGGTGAGGTAATCAGCGTTCCTTTCATTCTTGTGCTGATTCCTCCTGAAGAATTTGAATCGTTCCGCTATCCGCAGCGGTGTTGGGTTTAAGTGCTCCTGTAGGGTATCAACAATCTCCTTAAAATTCTTGTCCATCGGTTTGGCTGGAGCGATTAAGTTTCGTAACAGCCCGTATGCCCTTGCGCCCATCAGATTTGGAAGTACCGATGCCTTTTTATCATCCTCTACTTCATTCGCTGTGCAATATACCTCCACTCTTTCCACATATGTGGTCCAATCCTCTATATCACTATCGAAAGCAGTAATATTGCCAGTCTTAGGCATCCTGAAAATCAAAAATGGCGCCTCCCGCGCTTTCCTGCCGCTGCCGCTGCTGACAACGCTGTTCTCCGCGGTTTTTATTTACACAGATATTTTTAATAGTTGGAGACTCGTTCCCGCCGGACTCTCTGGGACTTTTCCCTCCCTCTGCTTGGTCCGAACGCCGACCTGCTTTGCAGCGCCGGCCGTCTCCCGAGTGCTCCACCCTCCGTCTCTGTTTGCCTCCACCTTCCGACTCGCTGCTCGGCCCTGCTGCAGAGCCACCCGATCGAGCCCCAGCCTGCCGCCCAGGAAGGATTAGTGCAGTACCTGCCACCAGCCCGGCTAGCTGGTGAACTCACAGTTTTTTTTTTTTCTTTGACCTTAGTCTGAGGAATCGATCTCCTTGAGGTGCTGCCGAATTGCAGGTAAGTCCGTTTCCAATTCGTCGCCACTGTTGTATCCGTGTGTTAATGGAGACACGGAATGCAGGAGTTGGTTTAACAGGTGTTTACTGAACAAAGTCTGGAGGTGAACTAAAAGATACAAGACGCTATACAGGCTTATATACCCGAGTGGTCACTACCGGTATTACAGTACACAGGGGCTCTTAAAGGTACATACACTACAGTTGTCCAAGGCCTCGTCATGGATTTTGATAATCGGCGGGGCGGGGTGGGGCGGGGCGGGGCAGGTTGGTAGAGGACCATTGTCTTACCAATGTTTAGTGTAAGGCCCGTGCGCGCTCACGCTTCGGTGAAGGTGTTGATGATGGTTTAGAGTTCGACCTCAGAGTGTGCGCAAACGCAAGTGTAATCTGCATACTGTAATTCAATGACAGAGTATGGGACGACCTTGGATCTGGAGGTGACGGAGGTTGAACAGTTTACCGTTTGTTCTGTAGATTAGCTCCACTCCAGCGGGGAGCTTACTGAGGGCGAGATGGAGCAATGCAGCAAGGAAGACCGAGAAGAGCATTGGTGCGATGACACAGCCTTGCTTTACCCCGGTCCGCACATGAACTGAGTCTGTGGTGGATCTGTTGGTCAGAATCACGGCTTGCAAGTTGTCATGAAGCAGGCGGAGGATGGTGTCAAACTTTTGAGGGCAGCCGAATTTGAGGAGGACACTCCATAAGCCCTCATAGTTGACAGTGTCGAAGGCCTTTGTGAGGTCAAAGAAGGCCATGTACAGTGGTTGGTGCTGTTCCCTGAATTTCTCTTGTATTTGACGCGCAGTGAAGATCATGTCCATTTTGCCCCTTAGTGGGCGAAATCCGCATTGTGACTCTGGGAGGAGCTCTTCAGCCACTGGGAAAAGGCGATTGAGGAGGATTCTTGCGATGACTTTCACTGTGGCAGACAGCAGGGAAACTCCTCTGTAATTACCGCAATCAGACTTGTCATCTTTCTTGAAGATGGTCACGATTACAGCGTCTCTGAGATTCCCTGGCATAAATAAATAAATAAAAGAAATGAGTTTGTGTATTCGCGCCAATAGTGCTTCTCTGCCATGCTTTAGTGCCTCGGCGGGGATGTCATCTGCTCCTGAGGCCTTGTTGTTCTTCAGTTATCGGATGGCCTTTTCAACCTCATGCCAGGCTGGGGTTGTGCTGAGGTGATGGCGGGTAACATGCTGCGGGATGGAGTTGAGGACACTCGTGTCGAAGACAGAGTCTCGGTTAAGGAGATCTTTGAAGTGCTCCTTCCTGCGGGCACTGACTGCCTCTCTGTCCTTGATGGGTACCTCTCCATTCTTGGCCCACTGTGGGGTAGGACCTTGGGTGCTTGGGTCATAGGGGGCCTTGACTGCGCTAAAGAATCCACGCATGTCGTGGTTGTCGGCTAGCTGCTGGATCTCCTGCGCTTTCTCCACCCACCATCTGTTCTTTAGGTCGCGAGTTTTTTGTTGGACCTCGGCCTTCAGGCATCTGTAGAGCTGCTATCTTGTTCTCGAGTTCTGTTGCTGTTTCTAGATCAGGAATGCCTTGCGCTTGCAGCTCATTAGCTCCTGGATCTCCTGGTCGTTCTCGTCGAACCAGTCTTGGTGTTTCCTGGTCGAGTGACCGAGCGCCTCTTCACAGATGCTGATTATGGAGGCTTTGAGTGCAGACCAGGTGCTGTGGACACTCTGTGTCTCTGAATCACTAGGAGTCATCAGGTTGGTTGAGAGGCGCAGGCTCTATAGGGCTTTCTTAGCAGGGTCTTTGAGTACTCCAGCGTTGATTTTCCTATGGCATTGTTTCTGTTGCAACTGCTGTTTTGGGGCTACATTGATGGAGATGACAGAGCGGATTAGGCGGTGGTCTGTCCAGCAGTTGTCAGCTCCTGTCATGGTGCGGGTGATGCGGACGTCCTTGCGGTCCCTCGCTCGGACGACGCGTAGTCCAGCAGATGCTAGTGCTTGGAGCGAGGGTGTTCCCATGAAGCCTTGTACTTGTCTGTCTGATGGAACAAGGTGTTGGTTATGACAAGGCCATGTTCTAAGCATTTCGTCAGGAGGAGGGTGCCGTTGGAGTTGGCTTTCCCTACCGCCTCTCTGCCGATCGCACCTCCCCAGAGGTCTGTGTCCTTTCCAACTCTGGCGTTAAAGTCACCAAGGAGGATCAGCTTGCTGCCCGTTGGGACTCGGGACTGGGATTGTTCGAGGCTGGAGTAGAATTCCTCTTTGGTCTCGTCTGTGGCTTCCAGTGTTGAGGCGTACACACTGATGACCGTAGCGCACTGTTTCTGGGCTAGGGTGAGCCGAAGAGTCATGAGGCGTTCGTTTATTCCGCAAAGTGAGTCTCTGAGACGTCCAACTAGCTCATTTTTTATGGCTAAGCCCCTACCCCATGGAGGCAGCATTCTTCTTCAGGTTTGCCTTTCCAGAAGAAGGTGTAACCACCGCTTTGCTCCTTGAGCTGGCCTTCCCCTGCCTGCCGGGTCTCACTTAGGGCGGCGATGTCAATGTCGAAACGTCTGAGCTCCCGGGCAACGATGGCAGCACGATGTTCCGGTCTGTCGCTGTTGAGGTTGTCCATGAGGGCCCTGACGTTCCAGGTCCCAAACTTCATTTTAAAGGGTGGAAGATGCCTGTGCGGGAATTCTTTTACCGTGGGGTGGCCGTTGCACACCAGCTACCACACGGGCTTGACTGAGGAAAGTCTTGGTCCAATGGCAAGGGGATCCAAGATGATTGGAGACCAGGCTCTGCTACATCAGCCTAGCACATACACACAGAAACATAATGCTACTGTCCTCCTCCCTCCTTCCCGCAGGTCCACCCTCGGAAGAGTGTTAGACCATTGATCTCTTTTGGAAGCTCTCCACTTCACTGTCTGTGCTAAGGGCTTTTCAGGTCTTTCTCTTATATCCTTTTTTAGGGGTGCGCCTGGGATGGAATATTGATAAGATAATTTAACCTGTAAGGGTTCCTCTTAAACCAGGGTGCCCAATGTCGGGTTCTTTGTCTTAACTTTCAGATGAAAACCCTCCCCTAAGGGGTCTCATGCTTTTCCCTCACATTTCTTTCCTGTTTATACATACTGAATGCCCATCTATCTGAATTCCTCTTCTCTCTCCCATCCTTATCCTCCCAAGTTTGGAGTCAGACATGCCATTCTTGGCTTTCAGAGGTTCGTAGCTACTTGTTATCAGTTATTTATGTTCAAGCTGTTCATGCAGCTTTAGCTGTGCAAAACAAACTATTTCATTCCATTATCAGACTATTGTATCATGGAATGAATCATTAAATTCCCAAAGATATCCTCTATTCTATTTTTATACACTGGTTAACTTACACATTTTGAAGCAGCTTTGTTAAACAAAGTCAAAATCCTAACTTAGCATTATAATATGGTTATTAGCAGTAATGGAAGAAACATAGGCGTTGGACCTTAGTTTGGTCAAATTAAAAATACATTAAACAAAGTTGAAATCCTAATTTACAAACAGCAGATAATTAGCCTGGGAAGCAAAGTCATATAACATTCTGCACTGTGACCAGTCATATAACATCCGCAGGGAACCAAAAACATAAGCAAATTCTAAGCATCCAGCTATTCTAATACTAGTCTGAAGAGACACATTTGTCTCAAGTTCTAATACAATCATCTAAACACAGTATTATTCGCGTTACAATTTCATTCGCATAACCGTATACATTTTAGGTCCCCTAATTTTTAACAACACCTCAACCAATCCATTGTCCCAGCTCTCTGACTTGTTGCTTTCAGCTCAGTTGGTTGGGCCGATCTGATCATGGGTTGCACTGCATTATAAAGCTGAAATAAAAACAGAAAATGCAGGAAACACTTAACTGATCAGCCAGCATCAGTGGAGAGATTGACAAATTATGAAGCTGAATGTCAAAGCATACAGCTGCTAATGTATAAGAACACTGAGTTATACGAGGATGGGATCAGGCTGTGCTGAGATTCTCCCATCATTAAATAACTTGTCAACATTTGGCTCACGTGAAGAATTCCCACATGGCTTAAGTACTTAAGAAATAAGAGCAGGAGTAGGCCATATGACCCCTCGAGCCTGCTCCGCCATTCAATAAGATCATGGCTGATCATTGACCTCAACTCCACTTTCCCGCCCGATCTCCACATCCCATGATTCCCCTAGAGTCCAAAAATCTAACTATCTCTGGCTTGGATATACTCAAAGACTCAGCATTCACAGCCCTCTGGGACAGAGAATTCCAAAGATTCACAGCCCTCTGAGTGAAGAAATTCCTCCTCATCTCTGTCTTAAATGACCTGCCCCCTAGTTCTAGACACTCCAGCCCGGGGAAACAACCTCTCGGCATCTGCCCTGTCAATCCCCTTCAGAATCTTGAATGTTTCAATGAGATCACCTCTCATTCTTCTAAACTCCAGAGGGCATAGGCCCATTCTACACAATCTCTCATCATAGGACAGCCCTCTCATCCCAGGAATCAATCTAGTGAACCTTCGTTGCACCGCCTCCAAGGCAAATATATCCTTCCTTAGATAAGGAGACCAAAACTGTGCACAGTACTTCAGGTGTGGTCTCACCAAGGCCCTGTACAATTGTAGCAAGACTTCCTTACTCTTGTACTCCAACCCCCTGGCAATAAAGGCCAACATGCCATTTGCCTTCCCTATTGCTTGCTGTACCTGCATGCTAGGTTTCTGTGTTTCTTGCACTAGAACACCCAAATCTCTCTGAACACCAACATTTGAAAGTTTCTCACCATTTAAAAAATATTCTGTTTTTCTATTCTTCCTACCAAACTGAATAACCTCACATTTCCCTACATTATACTCCATCTGCCACCTTACTGCTCACTCACTTAGTCTATATCCCTTTGCAGATTCTTTGTGTTCTCATAGCTTACTGTCCCACCTAGCTTTGTATCATCAGCAAACTTGGATGCATTACACGCGGTCCCTTCGTCTAGGTCAGTAATATAGATTGTAAATAGCTGAGGCCCCAGCAATGATCCTTGCGGCACCCCACTAGTTACAGCCTGCCAACCTGAAAAAGATCCATTTATCCCTACTCTCGGTTTTCTGTCTGTTAACCAATCCTCTATTTATGCTACTACTAGCTGGAGTGCCCGGCGGTACCGAGGGTTTTTTGAGGGCATGTTGTTGTTGGAAGAGAGAGAGCGAGAGAGACTGGGGGGAGAAGAGAGAGACTGGGGGTGGGGGAAGAGAGTGACTGGGGGGAAGAGAGAGAGAGAGAGAGAGCGAGAGAGACTGGGGGGGGGAGCGAGAGAGACTGGGGGGGGGAGCGAGAGAGACTGGGGGGGGGAGAGAGAGACTGGGGGGGGGGGAGAGAGAGACTGGGGGGGGGGGGAGAGAGAGAGACCTGGGGGGAAGAGAGAGCGACTGGGGGGAAGAGAGAGCGACTGGGGGGAAGAGAGAGAGCGACTGGGGGGAAGGGAGAGAGCGACTGGGGGGAAGAGAGAGAACGACTGGGGGGAAGAGAGGGAGCGACTGGGGGGAAGAGAGGGAGCGACTGGGGGGAAGAGAGGGAGCGACTGGGGGGAAGAGAGGGAGCGACTGGGGGGAAGAGTGGGAGCGACTGGGGGGAAGAGTGGGAGCGACTGGGGGGAAGAGTGGGAGCGACTGGGGGGAAGAGTGGGAGCGACTGGGGGGAAGAGTGGGAGCGACTGGGGGGAAGAGAGCGCGCGACTGGGGGGAAGAGAGCGCGCGACTGGGGGGAAGAGAGCGCGCGACTGGGGGGAAGAGAGCGCGCGACTGGGGGGAAGAGAGCGCGCGACTGGGGGGAAGAGAGCGCGCGACTGGGGGGAAGAGAGCGCGCGACTGGTGGGGAAGAGAGCGAGCGACTGGGGGGAAGAGAGAGAGCGACTGGGGGGGAAGAGAGAGCGACGGGGTGTGTGAGCGAGAGAGAGAGACTGGGGGTGTGTGAGCGAGAGAGACTGGGAGTGTGAGAGAGAGAGACTGGGAGTGTGAGAGAGAGACAGAGAGAGAGACTGGGAGTGTGAGAGAGAGAGACTGGGAGTGTGAGAGAGAGACTGGGACTGGGAGTGTGAGAGAGAGAGAGATTGGGAGTGTGAGAGAGAGATGGAGTGTGAGAGAGAGAGAGAGAGACTGGGAGTGTGTGTGTGTGTGAGCGAGAGAGAGAGAGAGATTGGGAGTGTGTGTGTGAGAGAGAGAGACAGACTGGGAGTGTGTGAGAGCGAGAGAGAGAGAGACTGGGAGTGCGTGTGTGAGAGAGAGAGAGATTGGGAGTGTGTGAGAGAGAGAGACTGACTGGGTGTGTGTGAGCGAGAGAGAGAGAGATTGGGAGTGTGTGAGAGAGAGAGAGACTGACTGCGAGTGTGAGAGCAAGAGAGCGAGACAGACTGGGAGTGTGTGAGCGAGAGAGAGAGACTGGGAGTGTGTGTGTGAGAGAGAGAGAGACTGGGAGTGTGAGAGAGAGAGACTGGGAGTGTGAGAGAGAGATTGGGAGTGTGTGTGAGAGAGAGAGAGACTGGGAGTGTGAGCGAGAGAGAGAGAGACTGACTGGGAGTGTATGTGTGAGAGAGAGAGCGAGAGCGACGGAGTGTGAGAGAGAGAGACTGTGAGCGTGAGAGAGAGACTGGGAGTGTGTGAGAGAGAGAGAGAGACTGGGAGTGTGTGAGCGAGAGAGAGAGAGACTGGGAGTGTGTGAGAGAGAGAGAGAGACTGGGAGTGTGAGAGAGAGACTGGGAGTGTGTGAGCGAGAGAGAGAGACTGGGAGTGTGTGAGAGAGATAGAGTTTGGGAGTGAGAGAGAGATTGGGAGTGTGTGAGAGAGAGCGAGATTGGGAGTGAGAGAGAGAGATTGGGAGTGTGAGAGAGAGAGACTGGGAGTGTGTGAGAGAGAGATAGACTGGGAGTGTGAGAGAAAGAGAGACTGGGAGTGTGAGAGAGAGAGAGACTGGGAGTGTGAGAGAGAGAGATAGACTGGGAGTGTGAGAGAGAGACTGGGAGTGAGGAGAGAGAGACTGGGAGTGTGAGAGAGAGAGACTGGGAGTGAGAGAGAGAGAGGGAGACTGGGAGTGTGAGAGAGAGAGATACTGGGAGTGTGTGAGAGAGAGAGAGAGACTGGGAGTGTGAGAGAGAGACTTGGAGTGTGTGAGAGAGAGAGAGATTGGGAGTGTGAGAGAGAGAGAGACTGGGAGTGTGAGAGAGAGAGAGAGACTGGGAGTGTGAGAGAGAGACTGGGAGTGTGTGAGAGAGAGAGAGATTGGGAGTGTGAGAGAGAGAGAGACTGGGAGTGAGAGAGAGAGATTGGGAGTGTGAGAGAGAGAGAGAGAGACTGGGAGTGTGAGAGAGAGACTGGGAGTGAGGGGGAGAGAGAGACTGGGAGTGAGAGAGAGAGACTGGGAGTGTGAGAGAGAGAGAGAGAGAGACTGGGAGTGTGTGAGAGAGAGAGAGAGACTGGGAGTGTGAGAGAGAGACTGGGAGTGTGTGAGAGAGAGAGAGAGATTGGGAGTGTGAGAGAGAGAGAGACTGGGAGTGTGAGAGAGAGAGACGGAGTGTGTGAGAGAGAGAGAGACTGGGAGTGTGAGAGAGAGAGAGAGAGATTGGGAGTGTGAGAGAGAGAGAGATTGGGAGTGTGTGAGCGAGAGAGAGAGAGACTGGGAGTGTGTGAGAGAGATAGAGTTTGGGAGTGAGAGAGAGATTGGGAGTGTGTGAGAGAGAGAGACTGGGAGTGTGTGAGAGAGATAGACTGGGAGTGTGAGAGAAAGAGAGACTGGGAGTGTGAGAGAGAGAGATAGACTGGGAGTGTGAGAGAGAGACTGGGAGTGAGGGAGAGAGAGACTGGGAGTGTGAGAGAGAGAGACTGGGAGTGAGAGAGAGAGAGAGACTGGGAGTGTGTGAGAGAGAGAGAGACTGACTGGGAGTGTGTGTGAGAGAGAGAGAGACTGGGAGTGGGAGAGAGAGAGAGATTGGGAGTGTGTGTGTGAGAGAGAGAGAGAAATTGTGAGAGAGAGAGACTGGGAGTGTGAGAGAGAGAGAGAGAGACTGGGAGTGTGAGAGAGAGAGAGACTGGGAGTGTGAGAGAGAGAGAGAGAGAGACTGGGAGTGTGAGAGAGAGAGACTGGGAGTGTGTGAGAGAGAGAGAGACTGGGAGTGTGAGAGAGCGAGACTGGGAGTGTGAGAGAGAGAGAGATTGGGAGTCTGTGAGAGAGATAGAGATTGGGAGTGTGTGTGAGAGAGAGAGAGATTGGGAGTGTGAGAGAGAGAGACTGACTGGGAGTGTGAGAGAGAGAGAGAGAGAGACTGGGAGTGTGAGAGAGAGAGAGAGAGATTGGGAGTGTGTGAGAGAGATTGGGAGTGTGTGAGAGAGAGAGACTGACTGGGAGTGTGTGAGAGAGAGAGACTGGGAGTGTGTGAGAGAGAGAGACTGGGAGTGTGTGTGAGAGAGAGAGCGACCGGGAGTGAGAGAGAGAGATTGGGAGTGTGTGAGAGAGAGAGACTGACTGGGAGTGTGTGAGAGAGAGAGAGACTGGGAGTGTGTGTGTGAGAGAGAGAGAGAGAGACTGGGAGTGTGAGAGAGAGAGAGACTGGGAGTGAGAGAGAGAGAGAGAGACTGGGAGTGTGTGAGAGAGAGAGAGAGATTGGGAGTGTGAGAGAGAGAGAGACTGGGAGTGTGTGTGAGAGAGAGAGACTGGGAGTGTGAGAGACAGAGATTGGGAGTGTGTGTGTGAGAGAGAGAGAGAGAGAGATTGGGAGTGTGAGAGAGAGAGAGATTGGGAGTGTGAGAGAGAGACTGACTGGGAGTGTGAGAGAGAGGGACTGGGAGTGTGTGAGAGAGACTGGGAGTGTGAGAGAGAGATAGACTGGAAGTATGAGAGAGACTGGGAGTGTGAGAGAGAGAGACTGACTGGGAGTGTGAGAGAGAGAGAGACTGGGAGTGTGAGAGAGAGATACTGGGAGTGTGTGTGTGAGAGAGAGATTGGGAGTGAGAGAGAGAGATTGGGAGTGTGAGAGAGAGAGACTGACTGGGAGTGTGTGAGAGAGAGAGAGACTGGGAGTGTGTGAGCGAGAGAGAGAGAGACTGGGAGTGTGAGAGAGAGAGAGATTGGGAGTGTGTGAGCGAGAGAGAGAGAGACTGGGAGTGTGTGAGAGAGATAGAGTTGGGAGTGAGAGAGAGATTGGGAGTGTGTGAGAGAGAGAGATGGAGTGTGAGAGAGAGAGAGACTGGGAGTGTGTGAGAGAGATAGACTGGGGAGTGAGAGAAAGAGAGACTGGGAGTGTGAGAGAGAGAGATAGACTGGGAGTGTGAGAGAGAGACTGGGAGTGAGAGAGAGAGAGAGAGGACTGGGAGTGAGAGAGAGAGAGAGACTGGGAGTGTGTGAGAGAGAGAGAGAGACTGACTGGGAGTGTGTGTGAGAGAGAGAGAGACTGGGAGTGGGAGAGAGAGAGATTGGGAGTGTGTGTGTGAGAGAGAGAGAGAAATTGTGAGAGAGAGAGACTGGGAGTGTGAGAGAGAGAGAGAGAGAGACTGGGAGTGTGAGAGAGAGAGAGAGAGAGAGACTGGGAGTGTGAGAGAGAGAGAGAGAGAGAGACTGGAGTGTGAGAGAGAGAGACTGGGAGTGTGTGAGAGAGAGAGAAAGACTGGGAGTGTGTGTGAGAGAGAGAGAGACTGGGAGTGTGAGAGAGCGAGACTGGGAGTGTGAGAGAGAGAGAGATTGGGAGTCTGTGAGAGAGATAGAGATTGGGAGTGTGTGTGAGAGAGAGAGAGATTGGAGTGTGAGAGAGAGAGACTGACTGGGAGTGTGAGAGAGAGAGAGACTGGGAGTGTGAGAGAGAGAGAGAGAGATTGGGAGTGTGTGAGAGAGATTGGGAGTGTGTGAGAGAGAGAGACTGACTGGGAGTGTGTGAGAGAGAGAGACTGGGAGTGTGTGAGAGAGAGAGACTGGGAGTGTGTGTGAGAGAGAGAGCGACCGGGAGTGAGAGAGAGAGATTGGGAGTGTGTGAGAGAGAGAGACTGACTGGGAGTGTGTGAGAGAGAGAGAGACTGGGAGTGTGTGTGTGTGAGAGAGAGAGAGAGACTGGGAGTGTGAGAGAGAGAGATAGACTGGGAGTGTGAGAGAGAGAGAGACTGGGAGTGTGAGAGACAGAGATTGGGAGTGTGTGTGTGAGAGAGAGAGAGAGATTGGGAGTGTGAGAGAGAGAGAGATTGGGAGTGTGAGAGAGAGACTGACTGGGAGTGTGAGAGAGAGGGACTGGGAGTGTGTGAGAGAGACTGGGAGTGTGAGAGAGAGATAGACTGGAAGTATGAGAGAGACTGGGAGTGTGAGAGAGAGAGACTGACTGGGAGTGTGAGAGAGAGAGAGACTGGGAGTGTGAGAGAGAGATACTGGGAGTGTGTGTGTGAGAGAGAGATTGGGAGTGAGAGAGAGAGATTGGGAGTGTGAGAGAGAGAGACTGACTGGGAGTGTGTGAGAGAGACTGGGAGTGTGAGAGAGAGATAGACTGGAAGTATGAGAGAGACTGGGAGTGTGAGAGAGAGAGACTGACTGGGAGTGTGAGAGAGAGAGAGACTGGGAGTGTGAGAGAGAGATACTGGGAGTGTGTGTGTGAGAGAGAGATTGGGAGTGAGAGAGAGAGATTGGGAGTGTGAGAGAGAGAGACTGACTGGGAGTGTGTGAGAGAGAGAGAGACTGGGAGTGTGTGAGCGAGAGAGAGAGAGAGACTGGGAGTGTGTGAGAGAGAGAGAGAGATTGGGAGTGTGTGAGAGAGAGAGAGAGAGACTGACTGGGAGTGTGTGAGAGAGAGAGACTGGGAGTGTGTGTGAGAGAGAGAGAGCGACCGGGAGTGAGAGAGAGAGAGATTGGGAGTGAGAGAGAGAGATTGGGAGTGTGAGAGAGAGAGAGAGAGAGAGAGAGAGAGAGAGACTGACTGGGAGTGTGTGAGAGAGATAGACTGGGAGTGAGAGAGAGAGAGAGAGAGAGAGAGAGAGAGACTGGGAGTGAGAGAGAGAGAGACTGGGAGTGTGTGAGAGAGAGAGAAAGACTGGTAGTGTGTGAGAGAGAGAGAGAGAGACTGACTGGGAGTGTGTGAGAGAGAGAGACTGGGAGTGAGAGAGAGAGAGAGAGAGAGAGATTGGGAGTGTGTGAGAGAGATTGGGAGTGTGAGAGAGAGAGAGACTGACTGGGAGTGTGTGTGAGAGAGAGAGACTGGGCGTGAGAGAGAGAGATTGGAAGTGTGTGTGAGAAAGAGAGAGAGATTGGGAGTGTGAGAGAAAGAGAGAGAGAGACTGGGAGTGTGTGAGAGAGAGAGATTGGGAGTGTGAGAGAGAGAGAGAGAGAGACTGACTGGGAGTGTGTGAGAGAGAGAGAGAGAGACTGGGAGTGTGTGAGAGAGACTGGGAGAGTGAGAGAGAGACTGGGAGTGTGAGAGAGATAGACTGGGAGTGTGAGAGAGAGAGACTGGGAGAGTGAGAGAGAGAGAGACTGGGAGTGAGAGAGACTGGGAGTGTGTGAGAGAGAGACTGGGAGTGTGTGAGAGAGAGACTGACTGGGAGTGTGAGAGAGAGACTGGGAGTGAGAGAGAGAGAGAGAGAGAGACTGACTGGGAGTGTGCGAGAGAGAGAGAGAGACTGGGAGTGTGAGAGAGATAGACTGGGAGTGAGAGAGAGAGAGAGACTGGGAGTGTGTGTGAGAGACTGACTGGGAGTGTGAAAGAGAGAGACTGGGTGTGTGAGAGAGAGAGAGACTGGGAGTGTGTGAGAGAGAGAGAGAGACTGGGAGTGTGTGAGAGAGAGATTGGGAGTGTGTGAGAGAGAGAGAGAGATTGGGAGTGTGAGAGAGAGAGAGAGTGTGAGAGAGAGAGAGAGATTGGGAGTGTGAGAGAGAGAGAGATAGGGAGTGTGAGAGAGAGAGAGAGAGAGAGAGATTGGGAGTGTGAGAGAGAGACTGACTGGGAGTGTGAGAGAGGGACTGAGAGTGTGTGAGAGAGAGAGAGAGAGAGACTGGCAGTGTGTGAGAGAGAGAGAGATTGGGAGTGTGAGAGAGAGAGAGTGTGAGAGAGAGAGAGAGATTGGGAGTGTGTGAGAGAGAGATAGGGAGTGTGAGAGAGAGAGAGAGAGAGAGATTGGGAGTGTGAGAGAGAGACTGACTGGGAGTGTGAGAGAGGGACTGGGAGTGTGTGAGAGAGAGAGAGAGAGACTGGCAGTGTGTGAGAGAGAGAGATTGGGAGTGTGAGAGAGAGAGACTGGGAGTGTGTGAGAGAGAGAGAGACTGGGAGTGTGTGAGAGAGAGAGAGAGATTGGGAGTGTGAGAGAGAGAGACTGACTGGGAGTGTGAGAGAGAGAGACTGGGAGTGTGAGAGAGAGGGACTGGGAGTGTGTGAGAGAGAGAGACTGGGAGTGTGTGAGAGAGAGAGACTGGGAGTGTGTGTGTGTGAGAGAGAGAGAGACTGACTGGGAGTGTGTGTGAGAGAGAGAGAGATTTAGAGTGTGAGAGAGGGAGACTGACTGGGAGTGCGTGAGAGCGAGAGAGAGAGAGACTGGGAGTGTGAGAGAGATTGGGAGTGTGTGAGAGAGAGAGAGAGACTGGGAGCGTGAGAGAGACTGGGAGTGTGTGTGTGAGATAGAGAGAGACTGGGAGTGTGAGAGAGAGAGAGAGATTGGGAGTGTGAGGGAGAGAGACTGGGAGTGAGAGAGAGAGAGACTGGGAGTGTGAGAGCGAGAGAGAGACTGGGAGTGTGAGAGAGAGAGAGACTGGGAGTGAGAGAGAGAGAGACTGGGAGTGTGAGAGCGAGAGAGAGACTGGGAGTGAGAGAGAGAGAGATTTAGAGTGAGAGAGAGGGAGACTGACTGGGAGTGCGT
Source organism: Somniosus microcephalus (assembly GCF_052327205.1). Lineage (NCBI taxonomy): Eukaryota > Metazoa > Chordata > Chondrichthyes > Squaliformes > Somniosidae > Somniosus > Somniosus microcephalus. The sequence goes on from NC_140995.1 coordinate 92,416,756, forward strand.
GAGAGCGAGCGAGAGAGAGACTGGGAGTGTGAGAGAGATTGGGAGTGTGTGAGAGAGAGAGAGAGACTGGGAGTGTGAGAGAGAGTGATTGGGAGTGTGTGAGAGAGAGAGAGATTGGGAGTGTGTGAGAGAGAGAGAGATTGGGAGTGTGTGAGGGAGAGAGACTGGGAGTGAGAGAGAGAGACTGGGAGTGAGAGAGAGAGAGAGAGAGAGACTGGGAGTGTGAGAGCGAGACAGAGAGATTGGGAGTGTGAGAGAGAGAGACTGGAGTGAGAGAGAGTGGGAGTGTGAGAGAGAGAGACTGGAGTGAGAGAGAGAGAGTGGGAGTGTGAGAGAGAGAGAGACTGGGAGAAATGGGTTTTGCTTCTTGGGACACTGGCACCAATACAGGGACAGGAGGGAGCTGTTCCGTTGGGACGGACTCCACTTGGCCAGTGCTGGGACTAGAGTCCTGGCGAATCATGTAACTAGGGCTGTAGAGAGGGCTTTAAACTAATTATTTGGGGGTAGGTTTCTAGAGAGCAAATAATAGAAATGACAACAGAGAAGGTCATAGACTTAGGTAGCAGTGGGGGAATTAAAAAGCAGAATGTGTCAGGAAGGGACAGAAGGTATGGAGCAAAAAGTAAAGTACTAAAAAGGGAAAAAACAGGAACTAAGTATTATAAAACATATTTGAAAGTTCTTTATCTGAATGCACGTAGCATTCGTAACAAAATGAATGAGTTAACGGCACAAATAACGACATATGGGTATGATCTTGTGGCCATTACAGAAACATGGCTGCAGGGTGACCATGACTGGGAATTAAACATACCAGGTTATTTAACAATCAGGAAGGACAGGCAGGAAGGGAGAGGAGGTGGGGTGGCTATGTTAATAAAGGAAGGAATCACTGAAATACAGAGAAATGATATTGGGTCGAAGGAGCAGGATAGTGAAACAGTTTGGGTGGAGATAAGGAATAATAAGGGGAAAAAAACACTAGTGGGTGTAGTCTATAGGCCTCCGAACAGTTGCAACTCTGTTGGACGGAGTATTAATCAGGAAATAGTTGAGGCTTGTAATAAGGGAACAGCTATAATTATGGGGGATTTTAATTATCATATTAACTGGACAAATCAAATTGGGCAGAGCAGCCTTGAGGATGAGTTCATTGAGTGTATTAGGGATGGGTTTCTTGAGCAGTATGTAACTGAACCAACCAGGGGGCAAGCAACCTTAGATTGGGTCCTGTGTAATGAGACAGGATGAATTTAAAATGTCCTAGTAAAGGATCCCCTTGGAATGAGTGACCATAACATGGTTGAGTTCCATATTCAATTAGAGGGTGAGAAGGTTGGATCTCAAACAAGCGTGCTGAGCTTGAATAAAGGAGACTATGAAGGTATGAGAGCGGAATTGATTAGAGTGGACTGGGAAAATAGATTAAAGAGTAAGGCGGTACATGATCAGTGGTGTACATTTAAGGAGTTATTTTACAACTTCCAAAAAATATATATTCCACTGAGGGAAAAAAGGGTGTAAAAGAAAAGATAGCCATCCGTGGCTAAGTAAAGTAATTAAGGATAGTATCCGACTAAAAACAAGGGCATATAAGGTAGCCAAATCTAGTGGGAGGATGGAAGATTGGGAAGTCTTTAAAAGACAGCAAAAAATAACTAAAAGATTGATTAAGAAAGGGAAGATAGATTATGAAAGTAAATTAGCAAAAAATATAAAAACAGACAGTAAAAGTTTCTATAGTTATATAAAAAGAAAAAAGGTGGCTAAAGTAAATGTTGGTCCATTAAAGGATGAGACCGGGAAATTAATGGTGGGAAACATGGAGATGGCAAAAACACTGAACAATTATTTTGTATCAGTCTTTACAGTAGAGGACACCAAGAATATCGCAACACTGGACAAACAGGGGGCTCTAGGGGGGGAGGAACTAAATACGATTAAAATCACTAAGGAAGTGGTACTTGTTAAAATAATGGGACTCAAGGTGGATAAATCCCCTGGACCTGATGGCTTGCATCCTAGGGTCTTGAGGGAAGTAGCGGTAGGGATTGTGGATGCATTGGTAATAATTTTCCAAAACTCACTGAACTCAGCAAAGGTCCCGGCAGATTGGAAAACTGCTAATGTAACACCCTTATTTAAAAAGGGTAGTAGGCAGAAGGCTGGAAACTATAGACCTGTTAGCCTAACATCTGTGGTTGGTAAAATGTTAGAGTCCATTATTAAGGAGACAGTAATGGGACATTTGGATAAACATAATTTAATAGGACAAACTCAGCATGGTTTCATGAAGGGGAAGTCATGTTTGACAAATTTGCTGGAGTTTTTTGAGGAAGTAACATACAGGGTGGATAAAGGGGAACCAGTGGCCGTAGTGTATTTAGACTTCCAAAAGGCATTTGACAAGGTGCCACACAAAAGATTATTGCTCAAGATAAAAAATCACAGGATTGGGGGTAATATTCTGGCGTGGGTGGAGGATTGGCTCTCTAACAGAAAGCAGAGAGTTGGGATAAATGGTTCGTTCTCAGATTGGCAACCAGTAACTAGTGGTGTTCCGCAGGGGTCAGTGCTGGGTCCCCAACTCTTTACAATCTATATTAACGATTTGGAGGAGGGGACCGAGTGTAACATATCAAAGTTTGCAGATGATACAAAGATGGGACGGAAAGTAGAGAGTGAGGAGGACATAAAAAACCTGCAAAGGGACATAGACAGGCTAAGTAAGTGGGCAGAGATTTGGCAGATGGAATACAATACTGGAAAGTGTGAGGTTATGCACTTTGGCAGGAAAAATCATAGAGCAAGTTATTATCTTAATGGCAAGAAACTGGAAAGTACTGTAGTACAAAAGGATCTGGGGGTCCTGGTGCACGAAACTCAAAAAGTTAGTATGCAGGTGCAGCAAGTGATCAAGAAGGCCAATGGAATGTTGGCTTTTATTGCTAGGGGGATGGAATATAAAAGCAGGGAGGTATTGCTGCAGTTGTACAAGGTATTGGTGAGACCGCACCTGGAATACTGCATACAGTTTTGGTGTCCATACTTAAGAAAAGACATACTTGCTCTCGAGTCAGTACAAAGAAGGTTCACTCGGTTAATCCCGGGGATGAGGGGGTGGTCATATGAGGAGAGGTTGAGTAGATTGGGACTCTACTCATTGGAGTTCAGAAGAATGAGAGGCGATCTTATTGAAACATATAAGATTGTGAAGGGGCTTGATCGGGTGGATGCGGTGAGGATGTTCCCAATAATGGGTGAAACTAGAACTAGGGGGCACAATCTTAAAATAAGGGGCTGCTCTTTCAAAACTGAGATGAGGAGAAACATCTTCACTCAGAGGGTGGTAGGTTTGTGGAATTTGCTGCCCCAGAAAGCTGTGGAAGCTACATCATTAAATAAATTTAAAACAGAAATAGGTAGTTTCCTAGAAGTAAAGGGAATTCAGGGTTACGGGGAGCGGGCAGGAAATTGGACATGAGTCTAGGTTCGGAATGGTCATGGCCCTGTGGGTAGTGGAGTGGGCCCAGGGGCCGTGTCGCCTGGTTCTGCTCCTACTGTGTTCTAATTCTGTGTTAGATTTCAGGAGATGGTTTTATTCCTGTTCCTGGCTGGGGTGGAGATCGCCTTTACAGAAGGTAAGTACTGTAGAAAATATAGGGACAGAGTGATCTCCTGGAAGAATTTCGATCGTCTAGATGAGTCGGAGAGGAATTTCCCAGATTTTTTTCTCCCAAATTGGCCATTGGGTCTTTATCTGGTTTTTCGCCTCTCCCGGGAGATCACATGGGTTCGGGTGGATGCACAGTGATAGAAGATTTGAGGTTAGGATCAGATCAGCCATGATCTTATTGAATGGTGGAGCAGGCTCGAGGGGCCGATTGGCCTACTCCTGCTCCTATTTCTTATGTTCTTATGAGAGAGTGGGCCGCTACGGACCGCCGCGGCCGCTCACCTGGTGGCTTTGCGTCGGGCTCTGGGGCACGGCTGTTGATGCCGCGGGGAAGTTTTGTGCGCGGCGGCTCCCGGCGCAGACCGCCGCGGGCACTCACGGTGGCTTTGGGTCCGGCACTCGGGCGGCGCGGTTGACAGTAGGTTCGACAGGTTCCGGGCATTGTCTAAACTGGTGACTAAAACAAACTGATCGGCGTCCACCTCGGGCCCAGGGAGCAGCGGCATCGTGCCGGGAATCCGCTCAACTCAAGGCCCAGGCTTCCCGCGCTGCTAGGCCGCGCCCGGCGCTGGCACAGCCGCTCGAAATGGCCGTCAAAGTAGGCGAGCCTCCGGGCGAAGGGCAGGGGATCACTTCATTTCTAACTGTTCCTAAGTACTATTTAAAACACAATTAATTTGTTCTTTTCCTTAGTTCCCTAACACACAGAAAGTGGGAAAAATAAATAGATCTATCAAAACTGTCAGACATACAAAGTTAATGTTGAAGCATACGGAGGTTTTCATCTCCGTATCTGACAACAAACACTGTTGCTTAGCAACAGCTTCTAAAGAGTCGGCTGCAACTGCAAGCGTCTCTAGCTGAAGTTGTTGCTATAGCTACAGACCTTGCAGTGCCTGACTGGGAAAAAAAGAACGAGAACTAAAAAAACGTATCGAAAACGGCTCCTGATTTTTGCCGTTAGAGCGAGTATTCCGGACATACAACCTCCGGATAAACCAAAGTTTCCTGTATACTACATCCACTAGTTCCCCTTTATCTACCCTGGTAGTTACATCCTCAAAAAACTCTAATAAATTTGTCAAACACGATTTCCCTTTTATAAAACCATGTTGACTCTGCCTAATCATGTTATGATTTTCTAAGTGCCCTGATACCACTTCCTTAACAATGGATTCCAGCATTTTCCCAATGATCGATGTCAGGCTAACTGCCCTGTAGTTCCCTGTTTATTTCTCTCCCTCCTTTCTTGAATAGCGGTGTTACATTTGCGACCTTCCAATCCGCTGGGACATTCTAGAATCTAGGTAATTTTGGAAGATCAAAACCAATGCATCCACTATCTCTTCAGCCACCTCTTTTAGAACTCTAGGATGTAGGCCATCAGGCCCAGGGGATTTGTCAGCTTTGTCCCATTGGTTTCTCTAGTACTTTTTCTCTATTTATATTAATTACATTAAGTTCCTAACCCTCATTAGACCCTTGGTTCCCTACATTTTTGGTATGCTTTTTGTATCTTCTACTGTGAAGAAAGATACAAAATATTTGTTTAACGTTTCTGCCATTTCCTTATTCTCCATAATAATTTCTCCTGTCTCAGCCTCTAAGGGACCAACGTTTGCTTTTGCTACTCTCTTCCTTTTTACATACTTGTACAAGCTCTTACAATCTGCTTTTATATTTCTTGCTAGTTTTCTCTCATTCTATTTTTTCCCTTTTTATCAATTTTTTGGTCAACCTTTGCTGGTTTCTGGAACTCTCCCAATCTTCAGGCTTACTATTATTCTTTGCAACATTATAAGCTGCTTCTTTCAATCTAATGCTATCCATAACTTCTTTAGTTAGCCACGGTTGGATCACTTTTCCCGTGGAGTTTTTGTTTCTCAATGGAATGTATTTTTGTTGAGAATTATGATATATTTCTTTAAATGCTAGCCACTGCTTATCTACCGCCATACCATTTAATCTATTTTTCCAATCTACCTTTGCCAACTCGCACCTCATACCTATGTGATTGGCTTTATTTAAGTTTAAGACTCTAGATTCGGACTTAGGCAAGTCACTCTCAAAATTAAGGTGAAATTCTATCATCATATGATCACTTTGCCCCTGGGGATCCTTTACTATGAGATTGCTAATTAACCCTGTCTCATTACACAATACAAGATCTAAAATAGCCTGTTGTTGGTTCCATGACACATTGTTCTAGGAAACTGTCCCGAATGCATTCCATGAACTCGTCCTCCAGACTACCTTTGCCAATTTGATTTGTCCAGTCTATATGAAGATTAAAGTCCCCCAAGATTATTGCATTACCTTTGTCGCAAACTCCTACTATTTCTTGATTAATATTCTGTCCAACGGTATAGCTACTGTTAGGGGGTCTATATACTACTCCTGCCAGTGTTTTCTGCCCCTTGTTATTCCTTATCTCCACCCATACTGATTCTACTTCCTGATCTTCCGAGGAAGATCCTTTCTCGCTACTGTCCTTATGTCATCCTTTATTATCAGGGGTACTCCCGCTCCTTTTCCATTCTGCCTGTCTTTTTGAAACGTCAAGTACCCTGGAACATTTAGTTCTCAACCTTGGCCACCTTGCAACCATGTCTCTGTAATGGCTATTAGATCAAACCCATTTATCTCTATTTGTGCCACTAGTTCGTCTATCTTGTTACGAATGCTTCGTGCATTCAGATAGAGAGCCTTTAATTTAAATTTTTTACCACTATTCCCTGCCTTGACCTTATTCTCTGCTGCACTGCTACCGTTAAACTCTCTGTCCCTTCCTGTCACACTCTGCTTATTTTTACCCAAATCGCTACACTGCTCTATTGCCTTGACCTTTCTCTTTAGATTTCTAAATTCCCACTCACCTGACCGCCCCTCCCCACCGCCTTTTTTAGTTTAAAGCCCTATCTACAGCTCTAATTATTCAATTCGCCAGGACGCTAGTCCCAGCCGGGTTTAAGTGGAGCCCATCTCGACGGAACAGCTCCCTCTTTCCCCAGTACTGGTGCCAGTGCCCCATGAATTGAAACCCCCTTTTCCCACACCACTCTTTGAGCCACGCATTTAACTCTCTAATCTGCTTGACCCTTGACCCTATGTCAATTTGTGCATGGCTCAGGTAGTAATCCTGAGATTATTACCCTTGTGGTTCTGCTTATTAATTTAGACCCTAGCTCCTCAAACCCCCTCAGCAGAACCCCATTCTTGGTTCTACCTATGTCGTTGGTTCCTACATGGACCACGACAACTGGATCCTCCCTCTCCCACTCCTGAGTTCTTCTCCAGCCGCGAGGAGATATCCTTAACCCTGGCACCGGGCAGGCAACACAGCCTTCGGGACTCTCTTTCGCGGTTGCAGAGATGAGTATCCATCCGCCTGACTATACTGTACCCTACTACTATCACATTCCTCACTTCTCCCCCCACTTGGATGGCCCCCTGTACCACAGTGCCGTGGTCAGTTTGCCCATCCTCCCTGCAGTCCTTTTCCTTATCCATTCAGGTAGAAAGTACCTTGTACCTGTTGGACAAGGTCCAGGGCTGAGGCTCCTTAATCACTACACCCTGGGTCCCCATACCTTCCTGACTCGCAGTCACACCCTCCTGTCCCTGACGAAATCTAAAGTACTACTTAACCTAAAGGGTGTGACTGCCTCCTGGAACAAAGTGTCCAGGTAACTCTCCCCCTCCCTGATTCATTGCAATGTCTGCAGCTCGTACTCCAGCTCAACAACTCTGAGCCGAAGTTCCTCGAGTTGCAGACACTGACTGCAGATGTGGTTGCTCGGGATCGCGATGCTCTCCACAAACTCCCACATGCTGTAGTTACGACACACCACCTGCCCTGCCATCTCTAACCTTGTTTTATTTATTAATTAATTAGTTAAAAATTTTATTCAATTGATATTTTAGGTTTATTGTTTGATTATTCTATTTAATTTAATTTATTAATTTAATAAGTACTAGCAAGTTACAGTTTCTCAGCTTTTAATTTAACCCCCTTCCCTAACTTAGAGAGCAGAAAAGAGCTGTAATACTCACCAACCAATCACCTACCTGCTCTCCTGTGACGTCACTCTTTGATGCTTTTAAATCAGAGCTTCACGCTGCCACTGCTTTAATTCAGGTCCGCTCTCGGGCCGCTCTTTACCCTCTCGCCGCTGTCGCTGCTTTAATTCAGGTCCGCTCTCGGGCCGCTCTTTACCCTCTCGCCGCTGTCGCTGCTTTAATTCAGGTCCACTCTCAGGCCGCTCTTTATCCTCTCGCCGCTGCCGCTGCTTTAATTCAGGTCCACTCTCAGGCCGCTCTTTATCCTCTCGCCGCTGCCGCTGCTTTAATTCAGGTCCGCTCTCGGTCTGCTCTTTATCCTCTCGCTGCCGCTGGTTTAATTCAGGTCCGCTCTCGGGCCGCTCTTTATCCTCTCGCCGCTGCCGCTGCTTTAATTCAGGTCCGCTCTCGGGCCGCTCTTTACCCTCTCGCCGCTGCCGCCGCTTTAATTCAGGTCCGCTCTCAGGCCGCTCTTTATCCTCTCGCCGCTGTCGCTGCTTTAATTCAGGTCTGCTCTCAGGCCGCTCTTTATCCTCTCGCCGCTGCCGCTGCTTTAATTCAGGTCCGCTCTCGGTCTGCTCTTTATCCTCTCGCTGCCGCTGGTTTAATTCAGGTCCGCTCTCAGGCTGCTCTTTATCCTCTCGCCGCTGCTTTAATTCAGGTCTGCTCTCGGGCCGCTCTTTATCCTCTCGCCGCTGCTTTAATTCAGGTCCACTCTCGGGCTGCTCTTTATCCTCTCGCCGCTGCCACTGCTTTAATTCAGGTCCGCTCTCGGGCCGCTCTTTATCCTCTCGCCGCTGCCGCTGCTTTAATTCAGGTCCGCTCTCGGGCCGCTCTTTATCCTCTCGCCGCTGCCGCTGCTTTAATTCAGGTCCGCTCTCGGGCTGCTCTTTATCCTCTCGCCGCTGCCACTGCTTTAATTCAGGTCTGCTCTTGGGCCGCTCTTTATCCTCTCGCCACTGCCACTGCTTTAATTCAGGTCCGCTCTCGGGCCGCTCTTTATCCTCTCGCCGCTGCCACTGCTTTAATTCAGGTCCGCTCTCGGGCCGCTCTTTATCCTCTCGCCGCTGCCGCTGCTTTAATTCAGGTCCGCTCTCGGGCCGCTCTTTATCCTCTCGCCGCTGCTTTACTTGAGGGCTGTCTGTGTAGTTGTACCTAGCATGAGGGGCTGGCCTGGAATTTCTTGGAGCTCAGAGACTTGCACAATTGGGACACATTTCAAATATCCAGCTTAAAAGATTACGGTATTTTGGATGTAAGTGAGTTACGTGCAAGTACGATATGCTCAAATCTCCATCTTTTACGCTGTAACGCATATCCGTCCATCATAATGGACCCCAAGTTGCAGAACCTTTTATGTGAGTTTCGTGCAATTGTGTTTGCTCAGATACCCCCTTACAGTTATGAACAGATTCTCAGGCGTGGCACGAAACAAAGCCATTTTTCTGGTGTTTCATTGCACTGTTTTGAACATTTAAAAATGTTTTTATCCTCATTGAGACTTGCACTATATTGTCTGTTTCTTGGAATGCATTTTACAACAACAATAACAACTTGTAATTATATAGCGCCTTTAACATAGTAAACCGTCCCAAGGCGCTTCACAGAAGTGTTATAAAACAAAATTTGACACCAAGCCACATAAAGAGAAATTAGGGCTGATGACCAAAAGCTTGGTCAAAGAGAGATTTTAAGGAGCGTCTTAAAGGAGGAAAGCGAGGTAGAGAGGTGGAGAGGTTTAGGCAGGGAATTCCAGAGCTTACCGCCTAGGGCCAAAAGATGGAACAATTAAAATCAATTTTAATGCATTGGAATGCAATATAAGTCGCATTAAACATTGAAAAGTTTCCCCGATTGCAGGTTTTTAAACATGCTGTGCCTAATGTGCATGAATGATGGTTAAATGAGTTGAACCGTTAATTTTCATAGGGATAATGGGCAGGTACTCTAATTGGCAGGATGTGACTAGTGGTGTTCTCCAGGGATCTGTGTTGAGACTTCAACTATTCACTGTGTTTATTAACGACTTAGATGATGGGATAGAAAGCCACATATCCAAATTTGCCGATGACACAGATAGGCAGTTTTGTAGGTAGTGCAGATGAAAGCGTAAAATTACAGAGATATTGATAGATTAAATGAATGGGCAAAAATGTGGCAAATAGATTTCAGTGGCCGGAATTTTACTGCTGCCGTGGGTGGGGGTTTGGAGGTGGGTCGGCAGTAAAATTTGCAGAAGATGGGAGCGGGTCGGGATTGTGCTGTTATCCCGCCTCCTCGTGCCCTTAACTCATGTGCATTTGCCAGTGCGCCACAGACCCAAACGGCAGAGGTGGGCGACCTAATTAATTTCATTAACTGCTTATTGTGAGACCCTTACCAGGGATTTTAACCAGACCTTTTGAATGCCACTGGATGACCACAGGAATCACGCAGCCCGGAAACCACGTCTGTCAACCTGAGGCAGAAGCTCAGTGGCCATTGATCAAGGCCATTAATGGACAGCATGGAAATCCAATAAACACTCCCACATGACACCTGCTTACTTACCTATGGGAAAGGCTCTTGCTGACTCCATTTGGAGCACAGATTTAGGTGTGTAGAGTTTGCAAGTCTTCTGCAACCTCGGAAGCCACTCTCACCACATTGCTAGTAACGATCACAACATTGACAGATTGCTCCTCTGATGTCTACTTGACCTGCCATCTATTACTTCAGCATGGGTGCCGCTTATACTGTCTCACCTTGGTCCTCACAATTGGACCAGGATGAGCCCCAACACCAGCAGCACCAGGTACGCCAGCAGAAATAGCAGCAACAACCTTCTCCTCAATGACCTGATGCTCCACAGGACAGAGGACATCAGTGCAGGGTTGCACCACACCGGAGGCGATATCCCCAACACAGGGTATATAGGCTATATAGAGGATGGGCTTCCTCAACATGACTGAGCAGCAGTGCCAAAGGAGGCTCAGGCTATCATGCCAGGTCGTCGTAGATATTTGCAGCTTGCTGGAGCAAGACCTGCAGCCCAAAGGACTTGGTGGACACACCTTGCCAATGGCTGTCAAAGTCATCAGCGTACACAACTTTTTCACCTCGGGCTCCTTCCCGGGATCTGCAGCAGATATTTGCAGCATCTCGCAGTCAGCTGCCCACAGATGCATCACACAGGTCACCAATGTCATGTTTGACAAGTCAGCCAATTATGCCAACTTTGCCACTGATGAAGCCAGGGTTACTGAGTGGGCGCTCGGTTTTGCTGCTCTGGCTGGCTTCCCACGGGTGCAGGGCATCATTGATGGCACACATGTGGCCATCAGGGCATCCCCACATCACCCAGGATTGTTTGTGGCCTGCAAGGGCTTCCACTTCCTCAATGTGCAGCTGGTCTGCAGCCATAGGAAGATCATCATGCATGTGTGTGCCAAATTCCTTGGCAGCTGTCATGACTCGTGCTGCGCCAGTCCACCCTCCCTCAGCTCTTCGCACCGCCAAACAGACTTACCGGCTGGCTGCTTGGAGACCAGGGCTATCCGCTGAAGACGTGGCTCATGACAACCTTGAGGAGGCCAAGCAATGAGGCTGAGGAACGCTATAATAAAAGCCACATGTCCACCAGATGTATCATAGAGAAAACAATAGGCATGCTGAAGATGCGCTTCAGATGCCTTGACAGATCTGGAGGAGCCCTTCAGTACGCACCAGACAGGGTCTCCAGAATCATCGTTGTTTGCTGCGCGCTGCACAACATAGCGTAACAACGAAGATTAGAGCTGCATGAGGAGCCAGGTGCAGATCGTACAGCCTCTTCAGAGGAGGAGTTGGAGGACGGGGCATCAGCTGGAAGTCGAGGAGGGGGAGTAGGAGGAACCTGAGGTCCACATGCCAGCAGCACTGGAGCACATTGCTATGGGAGGTCAGGGATGGCCTCATCATGGCCAGATTCACTTAACCTCCTGCATTACACCCATATGGCTGCCACATGCTGTGCTAAGTTCCCCCCCCCCCCCCAACAACACGATAAAGCATCCCTGCAATGACCAAGCCATTCCTTTCACACTGACCCCCATTGCTGGAGATAATGTTATGTCCCACCATTCACTGCAACTCACTAAGTCACTTCCAAAGTAGCAGACAATGGACATGACCGGAAAGTGGTGAAAATAAATACTTTTATGTGTGTCCTTAACAGTAATGGAACCTTCATGGTTTTTTAAACACCCATGTGCTTACCCTTATGCATCTACTTCTGTGTCATTTTTTTGTTTACGCATGCTTCTACGAGGTGCAACCCCTGTGGCTTCAGCAGAGATAGAGGCAGGCTTCTCACTTCCCTGCTGCGACTGCGTAGACACTTTTGGCGGATGTCCTCTGGGGTTTGGAGCCTCTGATGGCCCCGTCAAAATCTGCTCCTCCTGCAACTGTGCAGGGGCAGATTTGGCCATTGCGATTTCAGGAGGCATCTGGGGCTGTGACTGAGGGCGGGGGGGTGGCGGCAACGGGGGAGAAGTGTGAGTGCTTTGAGAGGAGCCCCCACTTGCATGTCCCCTCTCACCATCATCCCTCTCATGGGCCAACCGCACTTCCCTGCTAGCAAGGAGCCGGAGAGCACCTAGCTGCACAGCAGTGGGGCCATGATGACCCAAGTTTACATTTAGATCCCTCCTAGAGAGGAGGTCTATGAGCCTCTGCCATCTGTTGTCCATAGCTAGCATGTGCTCGTGAGTGGCGCATTAGCTGCTCAATGCAGGGGGCCATCCTTTCCATGGAAGAGCATACCGCTGTCATTGCCTGCGACATGGTGGTGCTCATGTTGGAGATGGACTCCTCCATTCTCTGCACATTTGCAGACATCGCAGCTGCAAAACCTGTCAGAGACTCCTGCATTTTTTGCTGCCCCTCCAGGATCATCCTCTTTTTCGATGGCCCAAGGCTCAGCCTCTGCATGCAGCTGAGCAGAGCTTGGTGCATCCTGTGCCCTCTGGCGAGGAGTCTCCACTGCTGTCCCTGTCTCCACCATCTTTTGTTGCTCACTTGTGACTTGAGACACCATGTGAAAACACTACTCTATCTTGCATAGGACCCACCGAGGTGTGCGTATCTGCGCTGGTACTGGGTGCGCTTGGATCTGCTGACTCTGCACCCTCAGAGGCTGGAGGCTCCTGAGAATTATTCACCCTCCTCCGGCTGGACAGTGTGGGGGACTCTTGATTGACCTGTGGGAGAGTAAAGAGATGAGTTGGATATATCATATCAAGAATGGGTAATGATACCATTATGCATATGATAAAAATTAGCTGGTTGCTGACATCAGTCACCATATGAGTGACTGCCGTATGCCATGTGGCTGTATGCGAAGTAATTCTGTCACCAGGTTGCTGAGAGGTCCCCCCCTCTTTATCTCCCACCGCCAGCAGATCTGCAGCTCTTGAGACCTCCAGGGCGACCTCCTCTGCTGGAGTTAAAGTGGTGAAGGATGGAGGGCCACCTCTGGTTCTCTTCCTCTCCCAGTTGTTCAGTGCTTCTCCTGCAAGGAGGGAAAGAAGAGATACTTAAGTGAGAATGATGACATGAGTGTAAGGATTGTGTGGGTTACATCTGTAGAGGGTGACTATGAAGGGACTGTGGTGCCAATGCCAAATGGCCTTGTGTGTTGTTGTTTGGTATGATTGCATTAGGTTGAGGGTGAGTGTGAGGGGAATGTGAGTTTGTACATGAAGAAAGAGGGATGGGTGGACATGCAAGGTATGTTGGCATGAATAATTATGTGCAGGAGTAGGCTTGGGAAGGCACAGTGCTGGGGATGTGGTGACAGGCACATCAGGATGAAGGTAAGTGTGGCTTTGCACTAACCTTTCCTGATCTAATCAGATCATTGAAGCGCTTCCGGTACTGCACTCAGGTGTGCCTCACCACATCCCTGTTGCTTACCTGCTCAGCTATTTGGAGCCCGGCTCTTTTTGTCTCTTGGGGAGGTCTCTTCCGCCCATCCGTAGGGAAGAGAACCTCTCTGCGTGCTCTGACTCCCTCCACAAGAATATGTAGGAAGTCATCGGAAAACCTGGTTGCACCCCTCTGTCTTTGGAAGTCATGTTTACTAATCTCAGCAATAACAAGGTCCTCCAATATACACCCTCCACACTCCTACATCAACCTTCATGTGCAATGTGGCCATGGCCGCTTTAACTATCCCCGCTGGAAATGAGCCATCGATGAAGTCATCAGACTCACACCACTTGATAGGGCCGGGATACGCGCATATCTGCCACTAACTGAAAGTCGCTCTGAGGAGCGGGCTCATCAATACAATGTGGTACTGACCCGCCATGTGGCACGCACCCGACCCGACTCGGTAAGGAAAATTCCAGCCAATGTAGACAAATGTGAGGTCACCCGCTTTGGACCTAAAAAGGATAGATCAGGGTACTTTCTAAATGTTGAAAAGCTAAAAACAGTGGTAGTCCAAAGAGACTTGGGAGTCCAGGTACATAGATCATTAAAATGTCATCAATAAGTACAGAAAATAATCAAAAAGGCTAATGGAATGCTAGCGTTTATATCTAGAGGACTAGTATACAAGGGGGTAGAAGTTATGCTGCAGCTATACAAAGCCCTGGTTAGATGACACCTGGAGTACTCTGAGCAGTTCTGGGTACCACGCCTTAGGAAGGATATATTGTCCTTGGAGGGAGTGCAGCGTAGGTTTACCAGAATGATACGCGGACTCCAAGGGTTAAATTACGAGGAGAGGTTACACAAACTAGCATTGGATTCCCTGGAATTTAGAAGGTTAAGGGGTGATTTGATCGAAGTTTTCAAGATATTAAGAGGAACAGATAGGGTAGATAGAGAGAAATAACAACAGAAAATGCTGGAAAAACTCAGCAGGTCAGGCAACATCCGTGGAGAGAAATTTGAAACTATTTCCACTGGTTGGGGAGTCTAGGACTAGGGGGCATTGTCTAAACATTAGAGCCAGACCTTTCAGGAGTGAAATTAGGAAACACTTCTACACACAAAGGGTGGTAGAAGTTTGGAACTCTCTTCCGCAAATGGAAATTAATGCTAGATCAATTGTTAATTTTAAATCTGAGATTGATAGATTTTTGTTAATCAAAGATAATATTGGCCCAGAACTTCGGGTCTCCACGGGTGAGTACGCACGGGGTACTCACCCGTAAGCCCAATGGAAGTGCCGGTTTCCTGCATGCACTGCGCATGCGCGGGAAACCAGCACTTCCGTTCCTCTGAACGAAGGGGTTCAGAGTTCGAACGCGTGCGCGGGAGAGGCTGTGCGTGCGCATCAAACTTAGTTTTTTTTACAGGCTTTCCCGGGAGGGTAAATCTGCAGAAGTTACACATATAAAAAGTAGGCATAAGGCCTGCTTTTTTACAAAGTAAGTGGTGAATTAATTAAAATTAAAACATTTTTTCCACAGGTTTATTATTTTTAAATACTTTAAAGCAAGGTAAGTTTATTTTTAGCCCCGTTAGAAAATTAAAAAAAATTTTCAAAAATTTAAATTATTGTTTAAAATAGTTATTTCATGTAATTTATAGTTTATTTAAAAAATGTGATTTTTAAAAAATTTATTTGAAGATTTAGTGATGTTTTGGGGCCCGTAGTATTGACAGCTCTTCCTGTCAAACTTATGAATGGGCATTCCCTGCTCCGATTGGCTCTCCATGGCCCACGTGATCCCAGGGGACACATCGAACTAACTGCGCCCCTGGGATACGCAAGCACAGCGCGCTGGCAGCTGGAGCAGGCCCAGGATCGGAATTCCACGTGGGCCCACAGCTCAACGGCCGGCGCGCTAGGTAAGTGCAGGTCAGGGGCTTACACCCGCGGGAAGCCCCCAACCCGAATTTCTGGGCCATTAAGGGTTATGGGCCAAAGGTAGGTATATGGAGTTATAGAATCATAGAAATTTATGGCACAGAAAGAGGCCAGTCAGCTGGCCGAAAAAGAGCTATCCAACCTAATCCCACTTTTCAGCTCTTGATCTGTAGCCTTGTAGGTTGCAGCACTTCAGGTGCATATCCAAGTACTTTTTAAATGTGATGAGGGTTTCTGCCTTTACCACCCTTTTCAGGCAGTGAATTCTAGATCCCCACCACCCTCTGGGTGAAAAAAATTCTCCTCAACTCCCCTCTAATCCTACTACCAATTACTTTAAATCTATGCCTCCTTGTTATTGACCGCTCTGCTAAGGGAAATAGGTCCTTCTTATCCACTCTATCTAGGCCCCTCATAATTTTATACACCTCAATCAAGTCTCCCCTCAGCCTCCTCTGTTCCAAAGAAAACAATCAGAAAATCAAAAACAATAAAATTTAATGAACAAACGAAGCTGTACAGGAAACTGTAGGATACAATGCAAATAGGTCTGGTCTGCTTGAAAGCCTCCCTGGAAGCTGCTAGCAGGTTCCGAGCTCTACTGCTAGAAGGTTCCGAGCTCTGACGTCATGACGTCATGTTCTTCCCGCTGTTGAGAGATCACGTGATGGACGGCATGACGTCATCACGCGGAGTACAGGAAAGACGCCCTAGTACAATTAACAGATACATTAAAGGTGCAGCCCCCAGCTGTACTACATTGCTGTAAAAGGAATTATATACCATTGTCCGTAATCCTCTGGTGGTTCCGCCACATGCGCCCCCCCCCAGAATTGCTTTTAACAGAGAAGGTAAGGCGAGAAGGGGGTCTGACGAGTCTGTCCGACCGACTGCGATACCCCGGCAGCTGGAACGGAGTGCTAGAAGACGAACTGGCCGTTGGCTGTGGTTGGGATGACGCCGCAGGCGGAGGAGAAGAAGAGGCCGGCTGTGGTCGACCCGGTGAGGCGGGCACTGGCGACTCGGCGGATGACTGTGGCTGTACTGGACCGGCAGTCGACGGTGGACGACCACGACGAGGCGGCTGAGCGGTGACGACTGGTTCGCTCAGATCCAGATGCGCCGGTTTCAACCGGTCAATGGAGATGTGGTCAGGCTTACCGCCGACGTCGACTGTGAAGGACTTGTCACCTGACGAGATGACGCGGAACGGACCTGTGTAAGGCGGTTTGAGCGGGTTTTTGCGAGCATCCTGCCGAATGAACGCGTATTCTGCGCTCTTAAGATCCACCAGGACATGGGAGCGCTGCAGGTCATGATGCGACGTAGGCACTGGGATGAAATTCCTAGCCGCTTCCTGGTGGCTGACGAGCTGCTGAGCTGGGGACCAGGGTTCCGTGTGAGGAGGAAGAAAATCGCCAGGCACTCTGAGTGGTTGGCCGTAAACCAGCTCTGCTGAAGAAGAATGCAGGTCGTCCTTAGGCGCCGTGCGAAGACCTAGCAGCACCCAAGGGAGCCTGTCCACCCAACTAGGCCCACGGAGACTAGCACGCAGTGCGGCTTTAAGGGACCTGTGGAATCTTTCACACAGACCGTTCGCCTGTGGATGTCACACAGGAGTGTGGTCCCTGCAGCCTGGAAACTGACATCAGCCACTTGTAAGCTGGAAGGTGCGGTCCGGTATGCCTGCACTTCAGGGTCTGCCTTCTGTTCTTTTGCCAAACCAACATAGTCGACTCCCAGGTGTACTGCGTGGAGCTGGGCGTGGGAGAGACAATCTGCCACCAGGTTGTCTTTGCCCGAGACATGTTGTATGTCGGTTGTAAATTCAGATATGTACGTAAGATGACGTTGTTGCCATGCCGACCATGGTTCCGCTGTCTTGGCCATCGCAAAAGTAAGTGGCTTGTGATCTACAAAAGCCGTGAATGGGCGTCCTTCCAGTAGGAAGCGAAAATGGCGGATGGCCAGAAACAATGCCAACAACTCCCTATCAAAAGTACTATACTTGCGTTCGTTCTTCCGCAATTGGCGGCTGAAGAAAGCCAGTGGTTGCCATGTGCCGTCGACCCACTGCTCCTGTACTGCCCCGATGGCATAATCAGATGCGTCGGTGGTAAGGGCAATGGTTGCGCCCGGAAGGGGATGTGCCAACATGGTCGCAGCAGCCAAAGCGTTCTTGGTGTCGAGGAAAGCCTGGTCCATCTGGGGTGTCCAATCGATCGGGTCTTTGCCCGATTTACCTCTGAGGGCCTCGTACAAAGGTTGCATCAACAATGCCGCCTTGGGGACGAACCGATGATAAAAATTGACCATTCCCAGAAATTCCTGGAGGGCCCTGACGGTCTGAGGAAGAGGGAATGAGGTGACTGCTTCCACCTTCGTGGCCAGCGGGATGGCGCCTTCTGAGGTGATTCTGTGTCCCAGGAAATCAATGCTGTGCAACCCAAACTGGCACTTGGCCGGGTTGATAATAAGGCCATGTTGGCTGAGACGAGAAAAAAGGGTACGCGAGTGCGTAATGTGTACTTTCGTGCTGTTACTGGCAATAAGGATGTCGCCTAGGTAGACGAAGATGAACGGCAGATCGCGCAACACGGAATCCATGAGACGTTGGAAGGCTTGTGCTGCATTCTTCAGCCCAAACGGCATACGAAGGAACTCAAAGAGCCCGAAAGGTGTGATGACGGCAGTTTTGGGGACGTCCTGAGGATGCATGGGCACTTGAGGATAGCCTCGGACGAGGTCTACTTTGGAAAAGATGGAATTCCCTGCCAGATGGGCCGAAAAATCCTGAATGTGAGGAATTGGGTACCGATCCGGTGTGGTAGCCTCATTCAGGCGTCTGTAGTCGCCGCATGGTCGCCATCCGCCGCCCAGCTTAGGAACAATGTGTAATGGCGAGGACCAAGGACTATTCGAACTTCGAATAATACCCAGGCGTTCCATTATATGGAACTCCGCCTTGGCGGCCGCGAGTTTACCGGGTTCCAGCCTTCGAGCTCTCGCATGGGGGATCCTGTCGTGATAATGTGGTGCGCCACACCGTGCCTTGCGACTGAAGAAGAAAATGTGTGCCTGGTGAGCTCAGGGAACTCTGAGAAGACGAAAGAACTCATTTGGAGATGGGACTGCACAGGCAACTGAGCAAGACATTGCGGTGCTTCGGTGGCAGGGGACCGAGTAAAAAGTGGAGGCACTGATTAGCCAGCAGTGTCGGACGTCGACGAGAAACCCGTTTGCGCAGAAGAAATCTGCCCCCAGGATGGCCTGTGAGACTTTCGCCGTGATGAACTCCCAAACAAAACGTTGGCCGCCAAAACTCAACTGGACCCTACGCTTTCCGAACGTGCGAATGGCCGCACCATTGGCAGCCTCGAGGGGGGGACCTTGACCGCCGGATTGAAGATCTAGCTTCGACGCTGGTAGGATACTGCACTGGGAGCCAGTATCACAGAGAAAACGTCGCCCTGACAGGGAGTCTGTAATGTATAGGAGTTTCCCTGCGGACCCGACGGCCATCGCAACTCCGGCGCGTCCCTTAGGCCTTATTGATCTTCTCAGAAACCGCTGGTTTGAGGTAGGTTTTTTTGGTGAGAAACTGCAGGGCGGACGGCAATTTCTGGCCTTCGCGCTGAAACGAGCGTGGTATGCACACCAGCCTGCAGGAGGAGGAGGAGTCGGATTCGCTCTTGTGGGGGATGGGTGCCTCGTGGCTGCACAAGATTGTTGTGAGACGGTGAATATTTTATCCGCTTCCGCGGCGAGTTCAGCACAATCAGTGATCGCGGAATTGGCCAAGGCCGTCTGTACTGGCTCTGGTAGTTGACAGAGAAACAGCTCGCGGAACAGAAAAATTGCGATTCCGAGCCCAAAAGCGTGAACATTTGGCTCATGAGCTCTGAGGGTTTTGAGTCCCCGAGGCCGGGCATGGAGATAAGTCTGCGAGCGCGCTCCGACTTGGACAGACCGAAAATCTGCAGTAAACGTGCTTTTAAAGCTTCGTACTTGCCATCGTTCGGTGGACTCTGGAGGAGGCTGACGACCCGCGAGGCCGTGGCGCTGTCGAGGGCGGAGACCACGTAATAATAACGGGTCGAATCTGCTGCTACTCCCCGGATTGCAAATTGGGCTTCCGCCTGGAAAAACCACGCGGCTGGTTGTTGCTCCCAAAATTGCGGCAGTTTGAGGGTGACGGCGTTCGTGTCCATGATGTAACTTCAACGAAAATTGTTCGAAGAAATCGGGGTCACCAATGTAGGAACTGGGGTTCCTAGCCGAAGAATTGAGATCGACTCAGAAAATCATAAAAATAAAATTTAATGAACAAACGAAGCTGTACAGGAAACTGTAGGATACAATGCAAATAGGTCTGGTCTGCTTGAAAGCCTCTCTGGAAACTGCTAGCAGGTTCCGAGCTCAACTGCTAGCAGGTTCCGAGCGCAACTGCTAGAAGGTTCCGAGCTCAACTGCTAGAAGGTTCCGAGCTCTACTGCTTGAAGGTTCCGAGCTCTGACGTCATCACGTTCTTCCCGCCGTTGAGAGATCATGTGACGGACGGCATGACGTCACCACGCGGAGTACAGGAAAGAATCCCTAGTACACTTAACAGATACTTTAAAGGTGCAGCCCCCAGCTGTACTACATTGCTGTAAAAGGAATTATATACCATTGTCCGTAATCCTCTGGTGGTTCCGCCACAGCAGCATATTTAATCTTTCCTCTTAGCTAAAATTCTCCAGTCCTGGCAACATCCTCGTAAACCTCCTCTGTACTCTCTCTCTCTAGAGCAATCACATCTTTTCTGTCTTCTTCTTAGGCAGTCCCTCGGAACCGAGGCTGACTTGCTTCCACGTTAAAAATGAGTTCGCAGGTGACTGATGAGTCCAATGCGGGACCTACAGTCTCTGTTACAGGTGGGGCAGATGGTGGTTGAAGGGGCGGATGGGTGGGGTGCTTGGGTTGACGTGTGCTCCTTGCGCGGCCTGCGCTTGGCTTCCGCTTGCTCTTGGCGAAGAGTCTCGAGGTGTTCGGCCCCTTCCCGGATGCTTCTCCTCCACTTTGTGCGGTCTTGGGCCAGGGATTCCCAGGTGTCGATGGGGATGTTACACTTTTTCAAGGAGGCTTTGAGGGTGTCCTTGAAGCGTTTCCTCTGCCCACCTGGGGCTCTCTTGCCGTGCCAGAGCTCCGAGTAGAGCACTTGTTTTGGGAGTCTCGTATCGGGCATCCGGACAATGTGACCCGACCATCAGAGCTGATTGAGCATGGTCAAAGTTTCGATGCTGGGGATGTTGGCCTGAGCAAGAACACTGACGTTGGTGCGCCTATCCTGCCAATGAATTTGCAGGATCTTGCGGAGGCAGCATTTGTGGTACCTCTCCAGTGCTTTGAGGTGCCTGCTGTACATGGTCCATGTCTCTGAAGCATACAGCAGGGCGGCTATCACTGCTGCTCTGTAGACCATGAGCTTAGTGCCGGGTTTGAGGTCCTGGTCTTCAAACACTCTCTTCCTCAAGCGACCGAAGGCTGCACTGGCACACTGAAGGCGGTGTTGGACTTCGTCGTCGACGTCTGCCCTTGTTGACAGTAGGCTCCCGAGGTATGGAAAGTGGTCCACGTTGTCCAAGGTCTTGTTGTGGATTTTGATCATCGGGGGGCAGTACTGTGTGGCGGGAGCAGGTTGGCAGAGGACCTTTGTCTTACGGATGTTTAGTGTAAGGCCCATGCTCTCCTACACTTCGGTGAAGGTGTTGACGATGGTTTGGAGTTCGACCTCTGAGTGAGCACAGACGCAAGCTTCGTCTGCATACTGTAATTCGACGACAGAGGATGGGACGACCTTGGATCTGGACTGGAGGCGACTGAGGTTGAACAGTTTCCCGTTTGTTCTGTAAATTAGCTCCACTCCAGTGGGGAGCTTACTGAGGGTGAGATGGAGCATTGCAGCAAGGAAGATCGAGAAGAGCGTTGGTGCGATGATGCAGCCTTGTTTGACCCCGGTTTGTACGTGAATTGGGTCTGGTGGAACAGTTGGTCAGGATCACGGCTTGCATGTCATCGTGAAGCAGGCGGAGGATAGTGACAAACTTTTGAGGGCAGCCGAATTTGAGGAGGACACTCCATAATCCATCACGGTTGACAGTGTCGAAGGCCTTTGTGAGATCTAAGAAGGCCATGTACAGCGGTTGGTGCTTTTCCCTGCATTTCTCTTGTAATTGACGTGCGGTGAAGATTCCCCTGGCATACTCTCCTCCTTCCAGATAAGAGAAATGAGTCCATGAATTCACGCCAGTAGTGCTTCTCCGCCATGCTTTAGTGCCTCGGCGGGGATTCCATCTGCTCCTAAGGCCTTCTAGTTCTTCAGTTGTCGGATGGCTTTTTCAACCTCATGCCGGGCTGGGGTTGTGCTGAGATGGTGGCGGGTATCATGCTGTGGGATGGAGTTGAGGACACTCGCGTCGAAGACAGAGTCGCGGTTAAGGAGATCTTCGAAGTGCTCGTTCCAGCAGGCACTGACTGCCTCTCTGTCCTTGATGAGTACCTCTCCGTTCTTGGCCCGTAGTGGGGTAGGGCCTTGGGTGCTTGGGCCATAGAAAGTCTTGACTGCGCTAAAGAATCCACGCACGTCGTGGTTGTCGGCTAGCTGCTGGATCTCCTGCGCTTTCTCCACCCACCATCTGTTCTTTAGGTTGTGAGTTTTTTGTTGGACCTCGGCCTTCAGGCTTCTGTAGAGCTGCTTTCTTGCTCTCGAGTTCTGTTGCTGTTTCTAGATCAGGAATGCCTTGCGCTTGCAGCTTATTAGCTCCTGGATCTCCTGGTCGTTCTCGTCGAACCAGTGTTGGTGTTTCCGGGTCGAGTGACCGAGCGTCTCTTCACAGGTGCTGATTATGGAGGCCTTGAGTGCAGACCAGGCGCTGTGGGCACTCTGTGTCTCTGCGTCACTGGGAGTCGTCAGGTTGTTTGTTAGGCGCAGGCTGAATAGGGCTTTCTTAGCGGGGTCTTTGAGTGCTCCAGCGTTAATTTTCCTGCTGCATTGTTTCTGTTGCCGCCGCTGTTTTGGGGCTACATTGATGGAGATGACAGAGCGGATTAGGCGGTGGTCTGTCCAGCAGTCATCAGCTCCTGTCATGGCGCGGGTATTGCGGACGTCCCTGCAGTCCCTCGCTCGGACGATGACGTAGTCCAGCAGATGCCAGTGCTTGGAGCGAGGGTGCTGTCATGAAGCCTTGTACTTGTCTCTCTGACGGAACAAGGTGTTGGTTATGACAAGGCCATGTTCTAAGCATTTCGACAGGAGGTGGGTACCGTTGGGGTTGGCTTTCCCTACCCCTTCTCTGCCCATCACACCTCCCCACAGGTCTGTGTCCTTTCCAACTCTGGCATTAAAGTCGCCAAGGAGGATAAGCTTGTCGCCCGTTGGGACTCGTAACGGGGATTATTCAAGGCTGGAGTAGAATTCCTCTTTGGTCTCGTCTGTGGCTTCCAGTGTTGGGGCGTACGCACTGATGACCGTAGCGCACTGGTTCCCGGCTAGGGTGAGCCGAAGAGTCATGAGGCAATCGTTTATACCGCTAGGAGAGTCTCTGAGACGCCCAACTAGTTCATTTTTTATGGCGAAGCCTACCCCATGGAGGCGACGTTCTTCTTCGGCTTGCCTTTCCAGAAGAAGGTGTAGCCACCACCTTGCTGCTTGAGCTGGCCTTCCCCTGCCCGCCGGGTCTCACTTAGGGCGGCGATGTCAATGTCGAAACGTCTGAGCTCCCGGGCAACGATAGCAGTACGACGTTCCGGTCTGTCACTGTTGGGGTTGTCCATGATGGTCCTG
This sequence comes from Somniosus microcephalus, assembly GCF_052327205.1. Lineage (NCBI taxonomy): Eukaryota > Metazoa > Chordata > Chondrichthyes > Squaliformes > Somniosidae > Somniosus > Somniosus microcephalus. Next base: position 92,440,162 of record NC_140995.1, read on the forward strand.
ACGTTCCAGGTCCCGAACTTCATTTTAACGTGTGGAAGATGCCTGTGCGTGAATTCTTTTAACGTGGGGTGGCCGTTGCACACCAGCTACCACACGGGCTTGACTGAGCAAAGTCTTGGTCCAATGGCAAGGGGATCCAAGACGATTGGAGACCAGGCTCTGCTACAACGGCCTAGCACACACACACAGAAACATAATGCTACTGTCCTCCTCCCTCCTTCCCACAGGTCCTCTCTGCCTGGGTTTCGTAGGATGCATTGTGGTCCTCCCGACCTCGCTGTTGGTGACCAGAATGTGGTGACCAGAACTGTACGCACTACTCTAGCTCTAACTGGTGTTTCATACAGTTCAAGCATAATCTCCTTGCTCTTATATTCTACGCCTTGGCTAATAAAGGAAAGTATCCCCTATGCCTTCTTAACAACCTTATCTACTTGTCCTGTTACCTTCAGGGATCTGTGACCATGCACACCACGGTCCCTCTGTTCCTCTATACTTCTCAGTACCCTACCATTTATTGTTTATTCCCATGCCTTGTTAGCCCTCCCCAAATGCATTACTTCACATTTCTCCGGATTGAATTCCATTTGCCATTTTTCTGCCCACCTGACCATATCCATTGATATCTTCCTGCAGTCTACAGCTTTCGTCCTCACTATAAACCACATGGCCAATTTTTGAATCATCTGCAAACTTAATCATGCTCCCTACATTGAAGTCTAAATCATTGATATATAGCAGAAACAGCAAGGGACCTAGTACTGAGCCCTGCGGAACTCCACTGGTAACAGCCTTCCAGTCACAAAAATGCCTGTTGACCGTTACACTTTGCTTCCTGCCAATTTTGGATCCAACTTGGATCCCATGGGCCTTTACTTTTCTGACCAGTTTGCCATGTGGGACCTTGTCAAAAGCCTTGCTAAAATCCATCGAACGCGCTACCTTCATCGGCTGTCCTTGTTACCTCCTCAAAAAATTTAATCAAGTTAGTCAGACATGAACTTCCCTTAACAAATCCATGCTCACTGTCCTTGATTAATCTGTGCCTTTCTAAATGACGCTTTATCCTGTCCCTCAATTTTTTCCACTAATTTGCCCACCACCGAGGTTAGGCTGACTGGCCTGTAATTTCTCGGTCTATCTCTTTCTCCCTTTTTAAACAACGATACAACGTTAGCAGTCCTCCAGTCCTCCGGTACCACACCTGTAGCCAGGGAGGATTGGGAAATGATGGTCAGAGCCTCCGCTATTTCCTCCCTTGCTTCTCTTAACAACCTTTGTTTACAATTTACCGGCCCTGGCAATTTATCTACTTTCAAAGATGCTAAACCCCTAATATATCCTCTCTCACTATGTTTATCTCATCTAATATTTCACACTCCTCTTCCTTAACTACAGTGTCTGCATCCTCCCTCACTTTTCTGAAGACAAACGCAAAGTATTCATTAAGAACCATAGCCACGTCTTCCGCCTCTACACACAGGTTACCTTTTTGGTCTCTAATAGGCCTTACTCTCTCTTTAGTTATCCTCTTGCTCTTTATGTATTTTTAAACATCTTTGGGTTTTCCTTGATTTTACTTGCCAATATTTTTTCATGCCCTCTCTTTGCTTTCCTAATTTCCTTTTTAATTTCACTCCTGCACTTTCTATATTCCTCTAGGCTTTCTGCAGTATTTAGCTCTTGGTATTTGACATAAGCTTCCCTTTTTTGCTTTATCCTACCCTGTATGCCCCTTGACATCCAGGGAGCTCTAGATTTGGGAGTCCCACCCTTTTTCTTTGTGGGAACATATTTGTTCTGAACCCTCACTATCTCCCCCTTGAATGCCTCCCACTGCTCTGGCACTGATTTACCTTCAAGTAAGGAGAGAGAGGGGGAAGGGGAGTGAGAGAGAGGGGGAAGGAGAGAGAGGGGGAAGGAGAGAGAGAGGGGGAAAGAGAGAGGGGGAAGGAGAGAGAGAGGGGGAAGGAGAGAGAGAGGGGGAAGGAGAGAGAGAGGGGGAAGGAGAGAGAGAGAGAGAGGGGGAAGGAGAGAGAGAGAGAGAGGGGAAGGAGAGAGAGAGCGGGGGGGAAGGAGAGAGAGAGAGGAGGAAGGAGAGAGAGGAGGAAGGAGAGAGAGGGGGAAGGAGAGAGAGAGAGGGGGGAAGGAGAGAGAGAGCGGGGGGGAAGGAGAGAGAGGGGGAAAGAGAGAGAGAGGGGGAGAGAGAGAGAGAGGGGGGGAAAGGAGAGAGAGAGAGGAGGGAGGAGGAAGGAGAGAGAGGGGGAAGGGGAGTGAGAGAGAGAGGGGGAAGGAGAGAGAGGGGGAAAGAGAGAGAGGGGGAAGGAGAGAGAGAGAGAGGGGGAAGGAGAGAGAGAGCGGGGGGGAAGGAGAGAGAGGGGGAAAGAGAGGGGGAAGGAGAGAGAGAGGGGGAAAGAGAGGGGGGGAAGGAGAGAGAGGGGGAAGGAGAGAGAGAGGGGGAAGGAGAGAGAGGGGAAGGAGAGAGAGAGAGAGAGGGGGAAGGAGAGAGAGAGAGAGGGGGAAGGAGAGAGAGAGAGAGGGGGAAGGAGAGAGAGAGAGGGGGAAGGAGAGAGAGAGAGAGGGGGGAAGGAGAGAGAGAGAGAGAGGGGGAAGGAGAGAGAGAGAGAGGGGGAAGGAGAGAGAGAGAGGGGGAAGGAGAGAGAGAGAGGGGGAAAGAGAGAGAGAGAGAGGGGGAAGGAGAGAGAGAGAGAGGGGGAAGGAGAGAGAGAGGGGGAAGGAGAGAGGGGAAAGGAGAGAGAGAGAGAGGGGGAAGGAGAGAGAGAGAGAGAGGGGGAAGGAGAGAGAGAGAGGGGGAAGGAGAGAGAGAGAAGGGGAAGGAGAGAGAGGGGGAAGGAGAGAGAGAGAGGGGGAAGGAGAGAGAGAGAGGGGGAAGGAGAGAGAGAGGGGGAAGGAGAGAGAGGGGGGCGAGGAGAGGGAGAGAGGGGGAAGGAGAGAGAGAGAGAGAGGGGAAGGAGAGAGAGAGGGGGAAGAGGAGAGAGGGGGGAAGGAGAGAGAGAGGGGGAAGGAGAGAGAGGGGGGAAGGAGAGAGAGAGAGGGGGAAGGAGAGAGAGAGGGGGAAGGAGAGAGAGAGAGGGGGAAGGAGAGAGAGAGAGGGGGAAGGAGAGAGAGAGAGGGGGAAGGAGAGAGAGAGAGGGGGAAGGAGAGAGAGAGAGAGAGGGGGAAGGAGAGAGAGAGAGAGAGGTGGAAGGAGAGAGAGAGAGAGGGGGAAGGAGAGAGAGAGAGAGAGGGGGAAGGAGAGAGAGAGAGAGGGGGAAGGAGAGAGAGAGAGGGGGGAAGGAGAGAGAGAGAATATAAACTGGCAGACTACCTCACAACCATCAGAGACACAAAACAGAGACAGACCCTCACCAGGTACAGACTAAGCGACCACCAACTGGAAATTGAAAAAGGCAGATACAAGAAATCCTGGCAGCCTAGAGAGAATAGAATATGCGATCAATGTCTGGCTGGCGAGGTTGAAACAGAAATGCATTTCCTCCTAAAATGCGAAAAATTCAACACATCAAGAAACATATTATTCAACAAGCTAAGCCAAACAACCCCAGATTTCAAGGAATTGGATGATCTGTCAAAATTGAGATTAGTCCTAGGAGAAGGAGACAGACCATACCTTGGGGCCAAATATGTAACAACATGTCACAACCTGAGGACTGTTTAAAAGTAAGACTGTTTAAAATTAATATTGAACGTACCAAATGAAGTAGAAAGACTGTTTAAAATTAATATTGTTTAAAAGTAATATTGTATGTACCCAACAAATGTCAAATCGATTGACACCTACAGAATGTTGGAAAACTGTACCTTTTTGCTATGTAAGCTTTGGCAATATGGTTCTCTGTAAACTTTCATGCCAATAAAGCATTTGAACTGAAACTGAACTGAACTGAGAGAGGGGGGAAGGAGAGAGAGAGAGGGGGAAGGAGAGAGAGAGAGAGGGGGAAGGAGAGAGAGAGAGAGGGGGAAGGAGAGAGAGAGAGGGGGAAGGAGAGAGAGAGAGAGGGAAGGAGAGAGAGAGAGAGGGAAGGAGAGAGAGAGAGGGGGAAGGAGAGAGAGAGAGAGGGGGAAGGAGAGAGAGAGAGAAGGGGAAGGAGAGAGAGGGGGAAGGAGAGAGAGGGGGAAGGAGAGAGAGAGAGGGGGAAGGAGAGAGAGAGAGAGGGGGAAGGAGAGAGAGAGAGGGGGAAGGAGAGAGAGAGGGGGAAGGAGGGAGGGGGAAGGAGAGAGAGAGAGAGGGGGAAGGAGAGAGAGAGAGGGGGAAGGAGAGAGAGAGAGGGGGAAGGAGAGAGAGGGGGAAGGAGAGAGGGGGAAGGAGAGAGGGGGAAGGAGAGAGAGAGAGAGAGGGGGAAGGAGAGAGAGAGGGGGAAGGAGAGAGGGGGAAGGAGAGAGAGAGAGCGGGAAGGAGAGAGCGAGAGGGGGAAGGAGAGAGAGAGAGGGGGAAGGAGAGAGAGGGGGAAGGAGAGAGGGGGAAGGAGAGAGAGAGAGAGGGGCAAGGAGAGAGGGGGAAGGAGAGAGAGAGAGGGGGAAGGAGAGAGAGAGGGGGAAGGAGAGAGAGAGAGGGGGAAGGAGAGAGAGGGGGAAGGAGAGAGAGAGAGAGGGGGAAGGAGAGAGAGAGAGGGAAGGAGAGAGAGAGGGAAGGAGAGAGAGGGGGAAGGAGAGAGAGAGAGAGAGGGGGAAGGAGAGAGCGGGGGGGAAAGAGAGAGAGGGGGGGAAGGAGAGAGGGGGGAAAGAGAGAGAGAGAGAGAGGGGGAAGGAGAGAGAGAGGGGGAAGGAGAGAGAGGGAAGGAGGGAGAGAGGGGGGAAGGAGAGAGAGAGAGAGAGGGAAGGAGAGGGGGAAGGAGAGAGAGAGAGAGAGGGGGAAGGAGAGAGAGGGGGGAAGGGGAGAGAGAGAGAAGGAAGGAGAGAGAGAGAGAGAGGGAAGGAGAGAGAGAGAGAGAGGGGGAAGGAGAGAGAGAGGGGGAAGGAGAGAGAGAGAGAGGGAAGGAGAGAGAGAGAGAGGGGGAAGGAGAGAGAGAGAGAGGGGAAGGAGAGAGAGAGAGAGGGGGAAGGAGGGGGGAAAGAGAGAGAGAGGGGGAAGGGGAGAGAGAGAGAGGGGGAAGGGGAGAGAGAGAGAGAGAGAGAGAGAGAGAGGGGGAAGGGGAGAGAGAGAGAGAGGGAAGGAGAGAGAGAGAGAGGGGGAAGGAGAGAGAGAGAGAGAGGGGGAAGGAGAGAGCGAGGGGGGGAAAGAGAGAGAGAGAGGGGGGAAGGAGAGGGGGGGAAGGAGAGAGAGAGAGAGGGGGAAGGAGAGAGAGAGGGGGAAGGAGAGAGAGGGAAGGAGAGAGAGAGGGGGAAGGAGAGAGAGAGAGAGGGAAGGAGAGGGGAAGGAGAGAGAGAGAGAGAGGGGGAAGGAGAGAGAGGGGGGAAGGGGAGAGAGAGAGAGAGAGAGAAGGAAGGAGAGAGAGAGAGAGAGGGAAGGAGAGAGAGAGAGAGAGGGAAGGAGAGAGAGAGAGAGAGAGGGGAAGGAGAGAGAGGGGGAAGGAGAGAGAGAGAGAGAGAGGGGGAAGGAGAGAGAGAGAGGGGAAGGAGAGAGAGAGAGGGGGAAGGAGAGGGGGAAAGAGAGAGAGAGGGGGAAGGGGAGAGAGAGAGAGAGAGAGAGGGGGAAGGGGAGAGGGGGAAGGGGAGAGAGAGGGGGATTACAGCAACAACTAGACCTACTCGACAAATACTGCCAAAATTGGGCTCTAACAGTAAATCTAAAGAAAACCAACATCATGATTTTTCAAAAAAGGCCCAGATGTCAGGAAAACAAATACCAGTTTACCCTCAGTGATATCACTATAGGACACACTATGAGCTACACCTACCTTGGTCTAACTATTACAGCATCAGGGAGCTTCAGCATAGCAGTGAATGCACTAAAAGATAAAGCCCGAAGAGCCCTATATGCAATAAAAAGAAAATTCTACAACATCCAAATCCCAATCAAAATCTGGCTCAAAATATTTGACAGCATAATCCTGCCCATTGCACTGTACGGTAGTGAAGTATGGGGCCCGCTAAATCACCAAAGCTACACTAAATGGGAAAAACATACAATAGAAGCCCTACATGCAGAATTCTGCCGAAGCATCCTTCGCACCCAAAGAAAAACGCCAACAAATGCATGCAGAGCCGAACTAGGCAGATACCCACTGATAATAAACATCCAAAAACGAGCACTAAACTTCCTAAATCACCTCAAATTTAGCTCCCCAGACACCCTTCATTTCAAAGCCTTTCAGACCCAAGAGCTAAACCCAGAAAGAGTCCCCTGAGTCAGCTGCTACGGAAACTAAGTACTCAGCCGGACCCTGACCAGCCCCAGACCAACACAGCCGTCCAAACACCAATCCGAGTGAACCAAATCATTAAAAAATGCAAAGAAACCTACCTGGAACATTGGAACAAAATAACCGAAAGCCAAAGCAGATTAGAATGTTACCGGGCCCTAAAAAGAGAATATAAACTGGCAGACTACCTCACGACCATCAGAGACACAAAACAGAGACAGACCCTCACCAGGTACAGACTAAGCGACCACCAACTGGAAATTGAAAAAGGCAGATACAAGAAATCCTGGCAGCCTAGAGAGAATAGAATATGCGATCAATGTCTGGCTGGCGAGGTTGAAACAGAAATGCATTTCCTCCTAAAATGCGAAAAATTCAACACATCAAGAAACATATTATTCAACAAGCTAAGCCAAACAACCCCAGATTTCAAGGAATTGGATGATCTGTCAAAATTGAGATTAGTCCTAGGAGAAGGAGACAGACCATACCTTGGGGCCAAATATGTAACAACATGTCACAACCTGAGGACTGTTTAAAATTAAGACTGTTTAAAATTAATATTGAACGTACCAAATGAAGTACAAAGACTGTTTAAAATTAATATTGTTTAAAAGTAATATTGTATGTACCCAACAAATGTCAAATCGATTGACACCTACAGAATGTTGGAAAACTGTACCTTTTTGCTATGTAAGCTTTGGCAATATGGTTCTCTGTAAACTTTCATGCCAATAAAGCATTTTAATTGGAATTGGAATTGGAATTGGGGGAAGGGGAGAGAGAGAGGGAAGGGGAGAGAGAGAGAGAGAGGGGGAAGGAGAGAGAGAGAGGGGGAAGGAGAGAGAGAGAGAGGGGAAGGAGAGAGAGAGAGGGGGAAGGAGCGGGGGAAAGAGAGAGAGGGGGAAGGGGGGAGAGAGAGAGAGGGGGGGAAGGGGAGAGAGAGAGAGAGAGAGGGGGAAGGGGAGAGAGAGAGAGAGAGAGAGGGGGAAGGGGAGAGAGAGAGAGAGGGAAGGGGAGAGAGAGAGAGGGGGAAGGGGAGAGAGAGGGGGAAGGGGAGAGAGAGAGAGAGGGGGAAGGAGAGAGAGAGAGAGGGGAGGAGAGGAGGAGAGGGAAGAGAGAGAGGGGGAAGGAGAGAGAGGGGGAAGGAGAGAGAGGGGGAAGGAGAGAGGGAGAGAGAGGGAAGGAGGGAGAGAGAGAGGAAGGAGAGAGAGAGGGGGAAGGAGAGAGAGGGGGAAGGAGAAGGAGAGAGAGGGGGGAAGGAGAGAGAGAGAGAGAGAGAGGGGGAAGGAGAGAGAGAGGGAAGGAGAGAGAGAGAGGGGGAAGGAGAGAGCGAGAGAGGGGGAAGGAGAGGGGGAAGGAGAGTGAGAGAAAGGGGGAAGGAGAGAGAGAGAGAAAGGGGGAAGGAGAGAGAGAGAGAGGGGGAAGGAGAGAGAGAGAGAGGGGGAAGGAGAGAGAGAGAGGGGGAAGGAGAGAGAGAGAGAGAGAGGGAAGGAGGGAGAGAGGGAAGGAGGGAGAGAGGGAAGGAGGGAGAGAGAGAGAGGGGGAAGGAGAGAGAGAGGGGGAAGGAGAGAGAGAGAGAGGGGGAAGGAGAGAGAGAGAGGGGGAAGGAGAGAGAGAGAAGGAGAGAGAGAGAGAAGGAGAGAGAGAGAGAGAGGGGGGAAGGGGAGAGAGAGAGGGGGAAGGAGAGAGGGGGAAGGAGAGGGAAGGAGAGAGAGAGAGAAGGAGAGAGAGAGGGGGAAGGAGAGAGAGAGAGGGAAGGAGAGGGAGAGAGGGGGGAAAGAGAGAGAGAGAGAGAGGGGGGAAGGAGAGAGAGCGAGAGCGAGGAGGGGGAAGAGAGAGAGAGGGGGGAAGGAGAGCGAGAGAGAGCGAGGAGGGGGAAGGAGTGAGAGGGGGAAGGAGAGAGAGGGAGAGGGGGAAGGGGAGAGAGCGAGAGAGAGGGGGAAGGAGAGGGGGAAGGAGAGAGAGAGAGAGGGGGAAGGAGAGAGAGAGAGGGGGAAGGAGAGAGAGAAGGGGGGGAAGGCGAGAGGGAGGGGGAAGGAGAGAGAGAGAGAGAGAGAGAGGGGGGGAAGGAGAGAGAGGGGGAAGGAGAGAGAGAGAGGGGGGGAAGGAGAGAGAGAGAGGGGGAAGGAGAGGGGGAAGGAGAGAGAGAGAGCGAGGGGGAAGGAGAGAGAGAGAGAGCGAGGGGGAAGGAGAGAGAGAGAGAGAGGGCGGGGGAAGGAGAGAGAGGGGGAAGGAGAGAGAGAGAGGGGGAAGGAGAGAGAGAGAGGGGGAAGGAGAGAGAGAGAGGGGAAGGAGAGAGAGAGAGGGGGAAGGAGAGAGAGAGAGAGGGGGAAGGAGAGAGAGAGAGGGGGAAGGAGAGAGAGAGAGGGGAAGGAGAGAGAGAGAGGGGGAAGGAGAGAGAGAGAGAGGGGGAAGGAAGGAGAGAGAGAGAGGGGGAAGGAAGGAGAGAGAGGGGGAAGGAAGGAGAGAGAGAGAGGGGGGGAAGGAGAGAGAGAGAGAGAGAGGGAGGGAAAGAGAGAGAGGGAGGGAAGGAGAGAGAGAGAGGAGGAAGGAGAGAGAGGGGGAAGGAGAGAGAGGGGGAAGGGGAGTGAGAGAGGGGGAAGGGGAGTGAGAGAGAGAGGGGGAAAGAGAGAGAGGGGGAAGGAGAGAGAGGGGGAAGGAGAGAGAGGGGGAAGGAGAGAGAGAGGGGGAAGGAGAGAGAGGGGGGCGAGGAGAGCGAAAGAGGGGGAAGGAGAGGGAGAGAGGGGGAAGGAGAGAGAGAGAGAGGGGGGAAGGAGAGAGGGGGGAAGGAGAGAGAGGGGGAAGGAGAGAGAGAGAGGGGGAAGGAGAGAGAAGAGAGAGGGGGAAGGAGAGAGAGAGAGAGGGGGAAGGAGAGAGAGAGAGGGGGAAGGAGAGAGAGAGAGGGGAAGGAGAGAGAGAGAGAGGGAAGGAGAGAGGGGGAAGGAGAGAGAGAGAGAGGGAAGGAGAGAGGGGGAAGGAGAGAGAGAGAGAGGGGGAAGGAGAGAGAGAGAGAGGGGGAAGGAGAGAGAGAGAGGGGGAAGGAGAGAGAGAGAGGGGGAAGGAGAGAGAGAGAGAGGGGGAAGGAGAGAGAGAGAGAGGGGGAAGGAGAGAGAGGGGGAAGGAGAGAGAGAGAGAGAGGGGGTAGGGGAGAGAGAGAGAGGGGGAAGGAGAGAGAGAGAGAGAAAGAGAGGGGGAAGGAGAGAGAGAGAGGGGGAAGGAGAGAGAGAGAGGGGGAAGGAGAGAGAGAGAGGGGGAAGGAGAGAGAGAGAGAGAGAGAGGGGGAAGGAGAGGGGGAAGGGGAGAGAGGGGGAAGGAGAGGGGGAAGGGGAGAGAGGGGAAGGAGAGGGGGAAGGAGAGAGAGAGGGGGGGGAAGGAGAGAGCGAGAGGGGGAAGGAGAGAGAGAGAGAGAGGGAAGGAGAGAGAGAGAGGGGGAAGGAGAGAGAGAGGGGGAAGGAGAGAGAGAGGGAAGGGGAAGGAGAGGGGAAGGAAGAGAGAGGGGGAAGTGGAGAGAGAGGGGGAAGGAGAGAGAGAGAGGGGGAGGGGTGAGAGAGGGGGGAAGGAGAGAGAGAGGGGGAAGGAGAGAGAGAGAGGGGAAGGAGAGAGAGGAGAGAGGGGGAAGGGAGGGGGAGAGAGGGGGAAGGAGAGGGAAGGGGAGAGAGAGAGAGAGATGAGAGAGAGAGGGGAAGGAGAGAGAAGAGAGGGGGAAGGAGAGAGAGCGAGAAGGGGGAAGGAGAGAGAGAGAGAGGGGGAAGGAGAGAGAGAGAGGGGGGAAGGAGAGAGAGAGAGGGGGAAGGAGAGAGATGAGAGGGGAGGAGAGAGGGATGGGGAAGGAGAGAGAGAGAGGGGAAGGAGAGAGAGAGGGGTGAAGTGGAGAGAGAGAGGGGAAGGAGAGAGAGAGAGGGGGAAGGAGGAGAGGGAGGGGGGAAGGAGGAGAGAGAGGGGAAGGAGAGAAGAGAGAGAGGGGAGAGGGGAGAGAGAGAGGGGGGAAGGAGAGAGAGCGAGGGGGGAAGGAGAGAGAGAGAGGGGAAGGAGAGAGAGAGGGGGAAGAGAGAGAGAGGGGAAGGAGAGAGAGAAGGGGGAAGGAGAGAGAGAGGGGGAAGGATGAGAGAGGAGAGAGAGTGAAGGGGAAGGAGAGAGGAGAGAGCGGGAAGGAGAGGAAGGAGAGAGAGAGAGAGAGAGAGAGAGGGGAAGGAGAGAGAGAGAGGGAAGGAGAGAGAGAAGAGGGAAGGAGAGAGGAGACAGAGGGGGAAGGAGAGAGAGAGAAGGGAGAGAGAGGGGAAGGAGAGAGAGAGAGGGGAAGGAGAGAGAGAGAGAGAAGGAG